>NC_083369.1:80929410-81579410 GCF_030254825.1 Meriones unguiculatus | reverse complement strand
TGTTAGGTAAAACAAAACATTTAGGCTTCTTTAGTAATGTACTGAAAGCATACAAACCGACACCATTCTTTAACAAGAAAATCAAATGTTTGTTGTTACATCATAACTTTCTTCTTCCCATGCTTGAGTTTTTGAACTACACCTTCCCCTGATGTCTAGATTGTCCTTAGATGTTAGTTCTTTCTTTGTATTTTTTATTTTCTATCCTTATACATATATTCACTTAGAGGCATCACTAACAGTTTTGTTGTTTGTTTGAGACCAAGATTCTCTATGTAGCTCTAGCTGTAGACTAGACTGACTTTGGACTTTCAGAGGTCTGCTTTCCAAGTGCTGGGATTAAAAGGATGAGCTATTATGCTTAGCTTTCACATTATTTTTAAGTGACTAGACAGCATTGCCAAACAAGTCATTTCAAGGTTCAGTCTATATTGGGATAGTGCAGGCACAAAGATGTGTTGTTGTTGTTTTATCAGCAGTGTCGCAGATATTTTAGACTTATTTTTGTTATTGTTGTTCTTGTTCTTTTATTTCAGTTTCTTTTATGTTTTGTTTTATAGAAAGAACAATTTCCAGATGAAAAGAAATAGAATGATTCTTAAGGACAATTCTAAGTCAGAGCAAGGGAAGTGCCAAGTAGAAGTGCCAAGTTGGCTTAGAATGAGAACATATTACTAACCCTTACAAAGAGTCAATACAATGAAATTTCACTGAGCACCCCAAGGGTGCCCCCTCCCTCCTCTCTTCCCATCCTCCTCTTTCCCTCCTTCCTCCTTTCCTTCTCCTTTTCCACCAGAAAAAGATATGCACATCAAGATCAAGTGCATATCCTTATCCTCTGAAGCCAGGCAAAGCAGCCCTGCCCAGAGGGAAATGATCCAAAAGCAGGCAATAGAATCTGTGTTAGAAACGGCTCTTCCCTCCCCACTAGCCAGGTGACCCACATGAAGACCAAGCTGCCCCAATGGCTGCATATGTGCAGGGGGCTTATGTCCAGATTGTGTTTTCTTTGTTGCTTCTATTTCCATTTTTTAGGTATTTGACAGTTTTATTCATTTCCTTCTCCTGTTTGGTTGTATTTTCATGTATTTCTTTAAGGGATTTATTCAATTCCTTCACCTGTTTGGTTGCATTTTCCTGTACTTCTGTGAGGGATTCATTTTCTTTTTTTTTCTTTCAATTTTTAAAACAGCTCCTGATGCTACATTATTTGGGCATGTACAGAAACAAATAAGTATTTTGAAGTGAGGTCTTCATTGTCACTTGGCCAAATTATTACCAATATTTATGATATGTAATTAAACAATCTCCATCAACAAATAAATAAAGAGAAATTAATACACACACATGGAAATATGTCAAAAACAGAAGGAACTAGAAGCTGGGTGTGGTGGTACATGCCTGTAATCCAGCACTCGGGAGGCAGAGGCAGGTAGATCTCTGTGAGTTTGAGGCCAGCCTGGTCTCCAAAGTGAGTACAGGATAGGCAAGTCTACACAGAGAAACTCTGTCTTTGAAAACCAAACAGAAAAGAAAAAAACTAGAATTTTTGAAGTTTACATTATTTTTTTAATTATTTTATTTTTTTTATATTAGTTACAGTTTATTTACTTTGTAACCCTCCCTCCCTCCCTTAGCAATTCCTATGCTCCTTTCCAAGTCCACAGATCTTAGGAAAGAAGGGGGAGATAGTAAGACCTGCAGAGGACAGGAACTCCATAAGCATGGTAACAGAACGAAAATATCTGGGCACAGGGGTATTTTCTGAGACTGATAGTCCAACCAAGGACCATTCATGGATATGACCTAGAACCTCTGCTCAGATATAGCCCGTGGCAGCTCATTCTCCAAGTGGGTACCCTAGTAAGGGAAGGGGTACAGGGATTGTCTCTGACCTGAACTCGGTGGCTAGCTCTTTGACTGCCTCCCCTGCATAGGGGAGCAGCTTTGCCAAGCCACAGAGGAGGACAATGCAGCCAGTTTGGATGAGACCAAATAAGCTAGGGTCAGATGGAAGGGGAGGAAGACCTCCCTTATCTGTGGACTCATTTTCTTCTTTTAAGGCCTCTATTATTTTCATAACCTCAGATTTAAGATCGTTTTCTTTTGCTTCCAGTGTTAAATATCCTCAGGACTTGCTGTGGTATGATAGCTGTGTTTTGGTGGTATCATGTGGCCCTGGGTTTAGTTGCTGGTGTTCTTACGCTGACCTCTAGCCATTTGGTTGACTCTGTTATTAACAGGCCTGTTGGTCTCTGATGGTAATAGGTCTTTGGGGTTGTAGGTAGAGCTCATGATACCAGATAGCTGCAGTCCTCTGGTCTTCCTGCTACTCCTTGATCCGTGCTGGTCTCCTGGGCCTCAGATTGTGGTAGGTCCTGCTGCTTCCTGATCTGTGCTGGTCTCTGGGACACAGATCAGGGTAGGTCCCAGGAAATAGTACAGGCCGGGGAACTGGAGTGTAGAGTGCAGAGAGGAAGTACAGTGCAGAGCAGCATCTAATTTCTCAGTCTTTTGTTTCTCCAAGTTTGTCTTATTCTGATCTCTCCCAAAGAGTATATATAAAAATTTATAGCTTTCCTGCTGAACTCTCTCTCCTGGTATCTCCTGGATCTCTGCCTATGGCTGAATCCCATCTGGACTTAGTTTGTTGAGTGCTGTGGTAGTGGTGAATTATAATGCAACTAAAGTTCATTTTCTTAATTTTGACTTTTAGTTACATTAGTATTTGATTTTATTAATTCTGTAAAGCAGCAGTTTTCAACCTGTGGGTCACAACATATTTCCCATGATCTTAGGAACTGAGATACCACCTAGTAGGAAAATTACTGTTATGGAGTAACAACAAAAATAACTTTATGGTTGGGGAATGGTAAACTACAACATGAGGAACCGTATTAAAACACTGCAGCATTTAGAAAGGTTGAGAACTATCTGGATTGAAAATGTAAATACATTAGAACTAAATGGTTACAGTTTTATTAAATTAAGTTTAGTAATTAATGCTTAATATGAGCTTTAGAAAGCTTTGGTTTATAATGAAGGTGAAAAAAAATAACACATAAAACTAATACTTAGGATTGGAGATGTAGACCAGTGGACAGTGCTTGTATATTGGGCCTAAAGCCCTGGCTGGCCATAATTCCCAGTATGACATAAACTGAGTGTGTTCACACATACCTGTAGTCCAAGTACTTGGGAGGTGGAGGCAAGAGGATCAGAAGTTCAAGGTCATACTAGACATTAGATAGAGATTTAGAAACCAGCCAGAGCTACATGAAACCATATCTCAAGGACACACACACACACACACACACACATACACACACAAGAGAGAGAGAGAGAGAGAGAGAGAGAGAGAGAGAGGGGGAAACAGATACCACCCACCTCATTTATACTTAAAATTCCAGGATTTTAAAATAATTAGACGTTAAAAATATGCAGGAAAATTTAAAATATTAATTAGTAAGCAGTTATATTTCAAATATACATATATGTAAACGGCAAACAAGTAAGTGATATGTAAGTTTTTCAAATTATAAGCTAAGGCAACAATCCACTTTTTAACATTTTATTTTTCTAAATTTTAGTTTCAGTCCGATGGAAGCAAACAAGAAGATAAAGAAAAAACGGTAAGAGACTGACAAAAATGAATAATGGGTATGTTTGTCAAGATATAGCATGCTGAATGTTTTAATATGAACAAGATTTAACTATATTTGGAAATAATTTTATACTTTACATAGTCAATACAGCATGGCAGCTCAGTGAAAATTTTCTTTTAAGACTTAACTCTTCCTTTTGAAGATTACCTTACTATATAAAGAAAAAGGTTAAGCCCCTCATTGCCTTGCTACCTCCTCTGCTTCTCTTACTTCATTTGCTATCTTAGATGGAGAAAAGAGAACAGTAGGGTGGGGAATTATATATCCTATGTTCTGAGATTTAAAAATGATAATTCCTTTAAGACTGTTATTCCTATTTTGAGGATATATTGAAATAAACCTCTTAATGAAATAATTGTTCTTGCTTTCTTCTTAGGAGGTTATCCTTAGCTGTTTGCTTAGCATTACTGACCAGGTATTACTTCCATCCCTTTCTTTGATGGACTGCAATGCTTGCATGTCTGAGGAACTGTGGGGAATGTTTAAGACATTTCCCTATCAGCATAGGTAAATATTTATTCAGATTGTTAACTCCTATTAATTAATTCTAGTGCATTAGCTTCTAAGCATGTAATATTTTCTAATTTTCATCTCATTTTTAAAAGATATCGTCTATATGGCCAGTGGAAGAATGAAACTTATAATGGTCACCCACTTTTAGTAAAAGTTAAAGCCCAAACCATAGACAGAGCCAAGTATATCATGAAGTAAGTTTTATATTTTATATTCATCTCAAATATGTCTGTATACAATTTACTTTGTTTCAACTATCTTGTTTAGAGTCTCAGTTTTGAGAAAGCTTATAAATATTTGTTAAAGGTATAGTTGCTTATTACAGCTAGAGAGACTTAGTTTTTATATTAGTTTATTTTAATAACAACTTAATGTTTTTTTTTAGGGGTGTATTTTTGCTTGTGTGTGTGTATATGTGTGTGTGCATGCCATGGTATGCATATGAAGGTCAGAGAATAGTGGGAGTGGATTCTCTTCTTACTATGATTTCCAAGTACAAGGAATACAGAAGTCCGTTCTCTCCTTACTCCAGAGGCAGGAGGATAATGAGTTTAATTTCTGTCGTTACTAGCTACTGAGATGAGACTGTCAGAAAAATTAATAAACAAAAAAGAACATGGAAATTTTAAAAACATGGTTTTAAATCCATGTCTTTAGTTAGGCCAGGCTTGAGAGCAATAACTGCTTCATTTTTGTATTTCTAATGTTTAGCATTTTGTCAGAGAAAAGATTAATATGAGTGAATGCATACATGAATACAAATTATTATTTAGTGTAAAACAATATGAGTGGACTTCTTAATGTACTTGGATTTTTGTTACATTTTAGCTGTAGCTGTTGCACCATACTTTCAGTTTGGTGCTTAAACGTTTTACATAGAGAGTGACATGTAATAAAATTTTTGTATAATTCTGTAAGTTTTCAAATCATTCATTCTTTGTATTCTCATTGATTGTGTTTTATATATGCCTGACACTCTGGTAGCTTGAAGATATAGGATACCATTATATTTCTTTAATTTTGCTTTTTTTTCCTTTCATGGTAGTGAAGACAGATGGAATAGAATTAAAAGTGTATAGTGTATGTGAATAGGGAGAGTGTAAACCATGGCAAATAGGAGAACTACTCAGCAGCATTAGAAATAGAGAAAGGTGGTGCGAAGTTTGAAGGCAGAAGAGAATATGATCTCAAGTTTAAAACCAGTGGTCTCTTTTCTCCATTGGCAGGGAACTGGATTAACAGGGAATGGGAGAAACAGAGCTATAGGAAACAAGAAGGGGAAGCAGCTGATGATTACAGCATTCTAATTATTGAATTGCTTTTATTACAAGAAGCTTCTTAACATAATTATATTATTACTTTGAAAATGCTTACATTCTGTGAATTACAAATTGAACTCATACTTTACTACATTATGTATTTTTAAATGTTTTATGGTGCTAGATGTAGAAAGCTTCTTTCCTTTCATTTGTACACTTGTGGATGCTTATAGTATTTCTGCTTTTGTTATTTAGTCTCAAAAAGCTTCAAATTGTGTATAATAATCGTGTTGAGGTATAAGAGTTTTATTGCTACAAAGTTTTAGAATCTTGGAAAATGTATGCTGAACATAGAAAAATTTAAGACAAATGAAAGGAATATAATTTATTGATTTTAAAAACTGTATATCTTGAATAAGAAAATGGGAGAAGTAATCCCTGAAATGATAAATGGAACCTTGTAAATCTAAAATAATTATGATTCTTTGAAAAATGTCTTCATTTATTTGTACAACAAAGTAAGTTTTATCCTTAGCGGAAAACTAGCAGTTAAACTCTGAAATTCCTGTAGGGAGTTCAATTTCTCCCACTAAGTAGGTAAAAATGCAGTTGTTTGCACAGATCCATTTTGTACGTTTGGGTTTTCATCATGACATAATGGAGCTTTATCGGTGTCATGAGTAATGCTACTCAGTATGATCCTTGACATTTCTTTTCCTTTGTAGGCGTCTAACCAAGGAAAATGTGAAGCCTTCAGGAAGACAAATTGGCAAGCTGAGCCATAGCAATCCAACCATTTTGTTTGATTATGTACGTTTTGAAATTAATATTATTTTAAGAGATTTTTCTTTTGGTTGTCTTTAAATCAGTACAAGTAGAAATGAAAATATGTAAATTTTAAAATGTTTGGAAAAAAGTAGATGAAATGCCATTTTATGCTAAAAACAAAACTTCCTATATTATACATTGAAAACGTTGATCTGTTGTCTAGTAATGTCAAGGAGCTACTGTTAGGTTTTAGAACCATCTGAATAGTGTTTCAATTTGATTCAGTTATACCAATGTTACCTTTTTTAAAATTATCAGTATTGAAATTTTGATGAAGTATATTTTGATCATATTCTTTCCCCTCCCACAAGTCCTCCCAGATCCTCCCTACCTTTTTAGTCACCAAACTTCATGTTGTCTCTCTCACTTGGAAAAGCAAAACACAAAACCAAAGATAAGAAATATGTTATGTGAAACAAAAAGCAGACTCCAATTTAGAAAAAAACAGGATTAGTCTCTACTATACCAAAATCTAATATTAGACCTCTTAGAATTGTTTCTTAGATTGAGAATTTAGACTTAGAAAAACACTCTATATGACAACGATAATGTAATATGTTTTATATAAATTCGAAACAGTAGAGCCTTTCTGTTTGTTTGTTTGTTTTGTTTTTTTATGTCAGGTTTCTCTGTGTAGCCTTGGCTGTCCTGGAACTAGCTCTGTAGACCAAGCTGGCCTCAAACTCAGAGATCCACGTGTCTCTGCCTCTTGAGTGCTGGGATTACAGGTGTGTGCTACCACTGCCTGGCTAGAATCACTTTGATTGTATTATTTCTAATTTTTGAAAAGTATGAACATTAATTAGCATAGAAGTTTTTTATTTAGTTAATGCAACTTAACTCTTTCTTGATCTTCCAGATCTTGTCACAAATACAGAAATATGATAACTTGATAACACCTGTAGTAGATTCATTGAAATACCTCACTTCATTGAATTATGATGTCTTGGCATGTATCCTTTCATGTGGAGTAAAATATAGATTTCATGTATTTAAATGCTGAATGATTTTTTTTCTGGCTTCCTCTAAAATGATTTAAGGTTAGTCCAATTAGCTGATCTGTGGTCAATCCAAAGTATTGAAAGAGAAATTCTGTGTGTGCATGTGTATGCATGCAGCTATATGAGTGTTTTGTGTTACAGAAAGGGAGAGATACTCATTTTACCAACCATGTAGATACAGGTGGAATGTTACTTGTTATGAGATGGAAAAGAGGGCAACGAAGGAGGATTGATATATAATGAGTATGGTTGTTATTTTTATTTTTCCCTGAAGATGTGGTGGTTTAAGGGTATTGGTTGGGTTTCTGGTACTGTCATAATTTTTTTTTCCTTAATGTGTGAAAGATTGTATCATTGAAGCTTTAGCTAATCCCGAAAAGGAGAGAATGAAACATGATGACACTACTATCTCAAGCTGGCTTCAGAGTAAGTACTTCTATTTTTCTAATGATGGTAGTACTATTGGTGAAACTAAGGAGGTGGTAACTGCCATGCTTTATTTGGCTCTCTGTGCTTACAGGCTTTTTAAGGGCTTATTTCTTAAGAGCTTTTGAGGATCTCTAGCTACTCAGCTTTTTCTGCAGTGTGTATGAGACCTTGATTCTGTATAGAGATTTTTTTAGTACTTACTTCTTTAAACAAGAGACTATATTTTACTATGATAGAATTTGAGGAAGCTGTCTCTGGCCGTAGCACCCTGAATGTGTTGAGTGTCATCTGGTCTGGGAAGTTAAATGGGATTGGGTTGGGTTAGTAGGTAAATGGGAGAATTTGTAGAGGCATGACTTTCCTTTTTTTTTTTTTCTACCTTACTATTATTTACAGGTTATACTCTTTCCTTGTCTAATGTATGCGAATCTGAGTTTTCCACTGTTCTGTATGCTCCTTAAGTACAGGACTTAAGTTTGGTCTAGTTATTTATGTACTTGGCAAATAACTGTTAAGTGTTACAGATTATTAGATACTCTTGTCTTCACTGGAGTTTCTTCTCCTTTCAGGAAATAATAGGGACTATTGGTTAAAATTGGCTTTCCAAGGCTGGTGAGCTGGCTCAGCATTTAAGAGCATTGACTGCTCTTCTAGAGGACTCTGGTTCTAGTCCCAGAACTGATATGGTGGCTTGTAACTACCTTTATCCCCAGTTCTGGGGAATCTGACACTCCTTTCTGATCTTTGTGGGTACTAGGCACACATGGTACATAAACATATATGCAGGCAGGACACCCAAACACATAAAATTAAAAACAAAACAAAACAAAACAAAATTCTTCTGTTTCTAGTAAACTTACCTGTTTCTTTTGCTGTCTATAACTGTAACATGTTCCTAGATATAAATAATCTCTCTGACTCAAAATTTTTATGGGCAGGCATTTGGTTGTTTAAGTTTACTTGGTATTGTGTATGTCTGAGTCCTAACTTACCAAGGTGTGTAGACCGAATCACTACTTTACTTTGTACTGTGATCATGAGCAATCATGTGATCCATATATTTTCAGTTTACCTCAACAGTAGTTTTATACTAACCTAAGGTGATTGTTGTAAGAGTTAATCAATATAATGTGCTTACATATTTATGCTGGATAAATATTAGCTATTACTATGGCAAAACTCCATTCAGTTATATCAGTCAAAACTTAAACCGTACAGGACTAAAGAGATGCCTCAGTGGTTAAGAGCACTCACTGGCTGCTCTTCAAGAGGACCAGTGTTCCCAGCACCCACATGGCAGCTCAGAATCATCCACAACATCTATTCCAGGGATCTAACACCCTCTTCTAGCTTCCTTAGTCACCTGGCACAAACATGGTACACATACATACATGTAGGCAAACATGCACACACATGAACTAAAAATAAATTTGTAAAAATTATTCATACTCCATTTTGTTTTAGAAATTGAATTTGTTGAAATTATACTTATTGCACTTTTCGTTTCATGAACTGTTTTTATTTTTTTATTTCATGCAGGTCTGGCTAGTTTTTGTGGTGCAGTATTCCGTAAATATCCAATTGATCTTGCTGGTCTTCTTCAGTATGTAGCCAATCAATTAAAGGCAGGCAAAAGGTAATTTATACAGAGATGAAATTCAGTAACTTTAGTACTTGTGGTGTTTGCAATGTTGAAATTACTGTTACTTTGAAAGACTCAGATTCAACTGGAATAGCTCTTTGTAGCATCTCATTGTGCAGTTCAGGTTCTCCTCAAAATTGAGATCTTCCCTCTGAAGTGTTAGAATTACATGTATTACATGTATAGAGAATTCTTTTTTTTTTTTTTTTTTTTTTTTTTTTTGACACAGGGTGTCATCATGTAGCCCTGACCATCCTGGAACTCACTATATTTATTAATTACAGGCTGGCCTTAAACTCACAGAGACCAACCTGCTTGCCTCTGCCTTGTGAGTGCTTGGATTAAAGACATGTGCCAGTATACCTGGCTATTGAATCTTTAAGAGAAATTAGGAGGCAATACAGAGAGGTGGTTTCTTTAGTACTACAATATTTGGCTACCTATATAACTCATTAAAAGGATAGCTAACTTATTTTACCATTAAGCTTTTTCTTTAATGAAGTAGTTAGAAAAAATACTTTTTGAATATGAACCTATGTATATTTAAGGCCTCATGTGCTTTTAACAGTTTCCTTCTTTGTGTATACTGGTTTATACTGAGCCAGTGGCAGTACTTAGGCTTTGACTAAATAGATCTGTTGAACACTAGCACCAATAGACTGATTATAATCAAAACAACTCTATATTGTTTTGAGAAGAGTTTTGATTAAAAAAAATCAACCAAAAAAAGCTCTTTTGTGTTTGAAATGGGTGCTACATTAATTCTTGACAGACTGCTATTTTGGCTTTGGGAAAAATTAAAAATATATTAACTTGGATAGATTGGTAGTTGTGTATTAGTTTGCATGAAACTACCTGGTTTAGGAAAGCATGGCACATTGAAAAGAAGTCCCTGATATGAATATCAGAAAAGTATACCTTTGTCTAGGACCTTGTATGTTAATAGGTATACTTTCACCTTTGGAAAAATTATGTAATTGAAGAAAATTATGAAAATCACAAAGTGTTGTTTCTAGTAACAGTTCTAAATGTTGCACATTAATGTGCATGCCTAGCCAGGTGTGGTGGCAGATGGCTATAGTTCAGAACACTTAGGTAGGAGGACCATGAGTTTGAGGCTAGTATAGACTATATAGTGAAGCTATGTGTTAAAAAATGTCTGCCTGTTAACATATAACTAGAATATGATTTGTATTTTACAAAAGCTTGTACTTTAGGCTCAAGTACTACAACATGTCACTTTTCACTTTGGTTTTTTTCTTTGCTTCCCATTTTCCTTTCTAATTATGTATGACTATTACAGGGTTTATTCATTCTTATTATTTAGAGTTTTAGGGAGATGGCCTTCTGCTGTAAAAATAATGTATTGAGCATCCTAAATTGGAGGATGAGGAAAATATTATTGGGGCAGCTGATACAAATAAAATATAAATAATAGATGATTAAGTTTTAGATTTACTGAAGTTCTTAAGAGCTATAGTTGTATGAACAAGTGGCTCTGTTCTACTCTAATATGCATTCTTAAATCTTTGAGACGGTAAAAGACCATGGTGTAAATAACCTACTTTCCTCTACATTCTATAAAGCATTTTGTGTTATTTTCTTGTCATTGTGACAAACTCATAAAAGAAGCAACATGAGATGGATGATTCTTTTCTACTCAGTTTTTGAGGTTTAAGTCTGGAGGTAACAACTACCTTGCTTTTGTTGTGGTGTGAGGCAGAAATAATATCAGGGCTTAAGGTTGTGTGGCACAGAAAATCTGTTTTAGAGCAGTAAGAGCGAAAAGGGAAGAGACAATTCTCTTTGGGTGTGTGTGAGATGGGGGGTAGGGAGGGAAGGTGGAGGAGTGAGTCAGGAGAGGAAGAAGAGAGACATGGAGACAGAAAGTGTGAGAATGAGAGGGCAAAGGGGCCAGGGACAAGATACTGCCCCTAAGAATATATTCTCAATGACTTGCTTCCTCTAGCTAGACCTCACCTAAAGTTTCAAGAACCTTCCAAAATAGTGCTGTCAGTTTGGGATCAAGTCCTTAATGTATGGTCCCTTGGTAGACACTTCATGTTTATTGACAATCAAAAACAGAATGAGAGAGGTAGAGGAGGGGAGGGAAGAAGTGAAGGGAAATTGCAAATGAAAACTGTAAAAATGTATGAAGTTTGGGTAAAGGATATATGAGTATGTTTCATTTTATTTTTGTATCATATCCACAAGCTTCAAATTAATCTGGGTAAAAACTCAAAGATAAACATGAATTATTATCGTTATAGTACTAGAAGGGATGTAACTATTTTATTTAAATAAATAAAATAAAAAATAAGCCTTGGTGTTGTCTTTCATTCCTTATTTATGTCTAAGATTCTTATGTATTATTATTTTCATATTTGAAGTTTTAACTTCAAATACTGTTTCTTTTAATTTTTATATTAGTTTTGACCTATTAATATTGAAAGAAGTGGTACAAAAAATGGCTGGAATCGAAATTACAGAGGAAATGACAATGGAGCAATTAGAAGCCATGACTGGTGGGGAGCAGCTAAAGGCTGAGGTAAGAATTGCTGCTTTTGTTTATTGAGTTTTTAAGATCAACTTTACTATAGTTCCACTGTATCTGTGGCTTTGTTTTTCAAGACATCAATTACCTATGGTTAACCATAATTCAAAATTGAAAAGAACAAATCCAGGAATATATATAATTAATATATATAATATTATATTATGTAGATACAAGTTTGAGATCTATTATGTGGAGAATGTTGAGAATTTTTGCCTTTCTTTTTGCTCACTTTTGGGACATAAATTATCTTTTGGCCATCATATCCATGCTGTATAAGCTACTTATTAGTCGCATAATAGCCATCTTGGCTTATTTTGGCTATGTGGATAGTAGTCCCGGTTATCAATTAGCTATATGGCAAAAAACTTATATTCTTGTAACCTTTGCTTGGGTTTCCCAGTTCTTCATCATTATACCTAAGTGTCATCATAAGAATCATGGATACAGTACAATAACATATTTGGAGAGTGACCATGTTCATGTAACTTTTATTATATAATTCTTATTGTTTTATTAACTTGTTGTTAGTTTCTTACTGTGCCTAATTAAGCTTTGTCATGGGTATATATGCATAGGAGAAACAATTTATGTAGAGTTTGATACCATCTATAGTTTTCAGTTATCATTGTGGCTCGTGGAACATACCTGCCAGAGATAAGTGGACAATACTGTATATGTAATCATTGTATAGAATCCAAACAGCCAGATGTCAAAGCCATGTTTTCTCAAAACCGCTGCTACCTTCTTTTTTAAGAGCTGTGATACACTAGTAATTGGAACTTAAAAAATAAATTGAAAGTATAAAAGACTTAAATAATATATATCTGTACTGAAAAGAAATGCTAGAGCTTCCATTTTTCTTAATATTTTCACTGCACTAAATCTTTATCACAGTCTATTGAATCTCTTCACTGAATTAAA
Organism: Meriones unguiculatus; assembly: GCF_030254825.1. Lineage (NCBI taxonomy): Eukaryota > Metazoa > Chordata > Mammalia > Rodentia > Muridae > Meriones > Meriones unguiculatus. The sequence goes on along the minus strand of NC_083369.1, from coordinate 81,566,595 downwards.
AAATCCTTATTAGAGACACAGCGGAGAATGGAAACTGAAAAAGTCTAAGCACTGTTGAGTTACCATTAGCCAGATTATAATCAATAATAGTATCATTAAAGCAATTTTGTTAAGGAGAATGAATATAGGATATAGAAATGCTTTATCTTATTCCTTTACTGTTAAGCCAGGCATTTAAAAAAATTCATTTATTTTTTTTTTTTTATAAATTACAGTTTATTCACTTTGTATCCCTACTGTAGCTCCCTCCCTCACGCCCTCCCAATTCCACCCTAGCCTATCAGGTCTCATTAGGACTGACTGCATTATCTTCCTCTGTGGCCTGGCAAGGCTCCTCCCCCCTTAGGTGGAGGTGATCAAAGAGCCAGCCCACGAGTTCAGGTCAGAGATGGTCTCTGTTCCTATTGTTGGGGAACCCTCTTGGACACTGAGCTGCCCATGGGCTACTTCTGTGCAGCGGTTCTAAGATATCTCCATGCATGGTCCTTGTTTGGAGAATCAGTCTCACAAAAGACCCCTGTGCCTAGATATTTTGGTTCTGTTGCTCTCCTTGTGGAGCTCCTATCCCCTGCAGGTCTTCCTATCCCCCCTTATTTTATAAGATTCACTGCACTCTGCCCTAAGTTTAAGTCAGGCATTTTTAAAAATTCTGCTTTCATAAGACAGGGTCCCTTGTAGTCCAAGTTGTCCTCACGCTTGTGTAGTTGAGGATGGTCTTGAATTCACTCTCCCCTGACTACCTCCCAGGTTCTTATATTATAACTCCTAGCTCAGAAATATTTTTTTTTAAATTCTTTATTAATTACACTTTATTCACTTTGTATCCCCCCTGTGGTTCCCTCCCTCCTCCCATCCCAATCCCTCCCTTCCTCCACCCTCTTCATGCATGCCCCTCCCCAAGTCCACTGATAAGGGAGATCTTTTTTTCCTTCCTTCTGATCTTAGTCAATTAGGTCTCACTAGGAGTGGCTGCAGTGTCTTCTTCTGTGGCCTGGTAATGCTGCTTCCCCCTCAGGGGGGAGGTAATTAAAGAGCAGGCCAATCAGTTCATGTCAGAGACAGTCCCTGTTCCTATTACAATGGAACCCACTTGGATACTGAACTGCCATGGGCTACATCTGTGCAGGGGTCTTAGGTTATCTTCATGCATAGTCCTTGTTTGGAGTATCAGTCTCAGGAAAGACGTCTGTGCTCAGATTTTTTGGTTCTGTTGCTTTCCTTGTGGAGTTCCTGTTCTGTCCAGATAACCTACTAAAATCTGTACACCTAAATAAACTAATCAAGAGGGAGGACTCTTGCTAAAATGCTCAATTCATATCTAGAAAGGCAAAGAGTATGGACATCAGAAGAAGGAGAAAAGAGGGAACAAGTCAGGAGCCTGGCACAGAGGACCTTTGGAAGGCTCTGCCCTGCAGAATGTCAATGCAGATGCTGAGACTTATGGGCAACCTTTGGGCAGAGTGCAGGGAATCTTATGAAAGAAGTGGGAAACAGTAAGCTCAGAAATATTTTAATGAGTATGTTTCAACTTCCTTCTGTGTTTTTTCCAGTGAGATGGTATGGAGTACATTGCATATAGCAGTAAATTTGTGTCTTCTCTTATGTAGGGTGGTTATTTTGGCCAGATCAGAAACACTAAAAAGTCTTCTCAGAGATTAAAGGATGCCCTACTGGACCACGATCTTGCTCTTCCTCTCTGTTTGCTTATGGCTCAGCAGAGGAATGGGGTAATTTTTCAGGAGGGTGGAGAGAAACACTTGAAACTTGTGGGGAAGCTCTATGACCAGGTAAGTAAAAGAAACTTTGCTGTTGAGTAAGAGTCTTTTTAATCCTGATAAAAATAGAGATTGTGATGTCATTTGAAACATATTATTTGTATATATCATATCAACATGAAACACTTCTAATGTCAAATAGGCTTTCCTTAACTAGGGCCTCTGTTTTCTGTATAAATTATTATATTTAAGAGATGAGTGTAGGAGACATTACGTGTAACATTTTCAGCTAGACATTCCATCATGAAAAGCCATCATCAGCTTGTTTGCCCCTTTTGACCTCTGGAAATTTGGAATTTCAATTACAGCACAGTAGGTACTATTTCTTATTTCTTAGTATTAAGATTGCAAATATTTAAACACATTTTGTTAGCTAATAATGTTTTTGTGCTTAATATTTATAATTCTATAAGCAATGACAGAGGAGTTGTGTCTTCTCATTGCCTATGAATATTGTTTTGTAGGATTTTAGGTAAGTGTTTTGAGACTCTCTTGGACAGTCCTTGGCTAGAACCTCCAAAGGAATCTTCTCAACCTGGTGTTGGAGTTTTTGATTGATAGTCTATGGCTCTTATAGGGAGTATTGTCAGCCCACATGGGAAAATTTTATTAAATTTATATATTTAAACATTGACTTGCATGTATTATGGGTATCTTTACGTGGGTAACTATTAGTATGATTCCTTATGACTTGTCTTGACATCTTCACTGTTATTTTACCCTTATTCCCCCTTCTATATTAACCGTTCTCTTGTATCCTATATTAAAGAGCCTCTTGTTTTCTCCATTTCCCCCTTCAAGTCAGTTGAATCTGGTTAGTTCCCTTTCTCTTGCTTCCCCTACCATGTGGTCCCTTTGTACTTTCCTGTATATTTGACCTATTTATTTGGCTCCTGCTAGCCTGGAGCTTATGGTTGCTTCTTGAGTACTGTTATAGATATGTATCACTGTGCCTAGAGTATGCATGTTCTCTCTTCTCTTTAGGGGCCATATAGAAAAAATATATTGACTATTATAAGTATGTGAATATATAAGCTTTGTTTCAATTAAATTTTTTTTTTATTTTTTAAATTAATTATACTTTATTCACTTTGTATAATTTAAAATTTTTATTTGACACCTAGTAATTATACATTTTTATATAGGGTACATTGTCATAATTTAGTACATATATATATATACTAAATATATATATACTATAAATATGTAACTATATAAATATATATTTATAAATATATAAAATATATAAAATATATAATATATAAAAATATATAAAAATATATTTATAAATATATTTTATAAAATATATAAAAATATATTTATAAATATATAAATATAAACTATATATGTATATATAATGTGTAAATAATAAAACTGGTAATTCTTATTTTCATCTTTTAAAATATGTACCATTTGTGTTGAGAAATATTGAACTCATTTCTTCTAGCTCATTATAAGATACATCACAAATGCTATAAGCTCTAGCCAGTCTATACTGACTATGTCACTAGAGCTTACTTTTCTGGAAATATGTTTTGGTGCTGCAGCTCCCACATGTCCCTATTCCTTTCCAGTGACACTCTGCCTCTGTTATCTCTTCTTCTTTTTACGTTTGTGATATAAGCAGTTTTTAGGCCTTATATACAAGTAGGGAATTGTGAAAATTATCTTTCTGTCCATTATTTCACTGAAGACAGTTTCTGTCCTTCATTTATGTCTCTGCCTGTACTGTGAAATCTGAATTCCTAATTGTCAATTAAAATTCTGTTAAAATAACATATCTTACTCATTTGAAAGAGGTTTATTTTGGTTTTGGAAAATGTTAACATCTGCGTGTTTTTTGTTTTTTTTTTTTTCTTATTTTTAATTTAGTGTCATGATACCCTAGTACAGTTTGGTGGGTTTTTAGCATCCAATCTGAGTACAGAAGATTATATAAAGCGAGTGCCTTCAATTGACGTGCTCTGTAATGAGTTTCATACACCTCACGATGCAGCATTTTTTCTGTCTAGGCCAATGTATGCACACCATATTTCGGTAAGTACAAATGTTTTCATTAGCTTTCAAGAGTAATTCTAAATGGTTACACAAATACTTGATATTTAAATATACCCTAATTTACCCCTGTTCAAAAGGAAGCCCATTGGCTACTCAGTTTCCATATGGGTTCCCTAGTAAGTGGTACAGGGACTGTCTCTGACATAAACTCATTAGCTCTTTGGTCACGTCCCCCTGGTGGGTGCAGCCTTGCCAGGCCACAGAGAAGGATGATGCAGCCAGCCTTGATGAGACCTGATAAGCCAGGGTCAGAGAGAAGGTAAGGAGGTTCTCTCCTATCAGGGGACTAGGGAAAGGGCATAGGGGGAGAAGAGGAAGGGTAGGTGGAAGTGGGAGGAGACAAAGGAGGGGACTGCAGCAGGGATACAAGTGAATAAATTATAATAAATAAATATATAAATAAAAATTAAAAATGTTAGAAATAACCTTACTTGGCATAAGCAAAGTTAAACTCACAAATATATATATATATATATAATATAATATATATAATGCATATATGTATTTGCATTATATATATTACATATATATAATTTGATTAAACATAGATTATTTCTCTTGGAGAACTACTCTGATTTCCTGTTATTATTCTTGTCTCAGCATTGAGCAATGAAATTCCGTTTTAAAAAATAAGACTTCTCGATTCCTTTCCTCACAGGGCCATAGTCAATTCATAGAGACCCAAAATATTCTCAGCATATTCCCAGCATATCTATCTGTTGACTTGGATTCTGGCCCTTCTGTTCTTTGTTTTTAGTTCTATACTGTTCATGGTTTTCACTTCAGTTTGTGGGGTGAAATGGTTTAATTCTAAATGGTTTAGTACTATTGTATGTGCCATTCATTGCAGTCATTGATCCCCTTCTCTTAAACTAAGATTCTCTATTTCTTGTAGAGATGCAGAATTGTAGCAGAGGTATATAAAAAGACACTAGGGAAAAATTTGATGTTCATCTGGTCATGTAATTTAAACACTCTGTTAGTATTTGCATATGAACTGCAAATCTTACTTGTTATAGTGACTACTTCATTGACATTATGCAGCGATTCCTGTCCTGTATATTCTAGGGGGCTAATGGGAAAGGGAGGCTTTTGAACTCCTTTAGAATCTGTCATTTTAGAGAATTCAGTGCTGTCTGTGTGTAGTTAATGTCATGCACTCTCACCCTAACATATTAGAGAAGCCTCGCTCATAAAAATATAGGACCTGATTTCAAGAAGAACTTATATGGAAGAATTGCTGTATCTCAGGAATTTCATACTATAGTTTACTATTCTGAGAACTGGACACCCTAATCAGTGGTAATGAATCCTAGCAAACAGGAATACTGGTTGTCTGAGCTATTCCTGGTCAAAAATGGAGCAGGTCATTTATAACAATGGTTTCTCTTTGGGGGAGAGCATGAAAAATGTCTTTGAATAGATGTAAAATCTAATGAAAGAATGGCATTTCCTTCTCAGGATTTATGATAAAAGAAATATATGGTGACATTTATATATACCAGGTACTAATAAGTGTCCCCAACCCACCCCATATTGGCCTCTTTGAAAAGTGAGTTCTTCAATAGCCTAGGGTGCAATTGAATGGGCATCCACACTGCTCTAACTTCACTTCTTAGGTGAAATCCTCAGTGAGCCTTTGATCAATGAGAAAAAATGTATAAGAAAGTGATGAGAGGGCTGGAGGTATGGCTTACAGAGGACCCAAGATGAGTCTTAGCATATATGTGGGGAGAGTCAAAATTGCTCATAATTCCAGTTCCAGAAGAACCAAGATCCTTTGGCCTCCACAGGTACACATATACATGTGACATACACACATATTCTCTCTCTGCATTTCTATCTTTCTCTCATACATACATACACACACACACACACACAGAGAGAGAGAGAGAGAGAGAGAGAGACTCACACACACATGCACAGAGAGAGAGAAAGAAACAAAAAATAATTTTTAAATGGTGAGAGAGGAAAAGGGTGTAACTGTAGATTCCTCTCAGCAAATTGGCTACCACAGGCCCTCTTGTGATTTATTGAACAAAACACTGCTCAGATTCTTGGCCTGACAAAAAAAGCTTTTTGGACACAAATCAGTGTTACTATAGTACTGTATGTTTGACTGAAGATGTGAAGTTAAGTATTAGGTTAACTTTAGATAAGGGAAATTATCATGGATGCAGTATAACTATCTTTTTGATTAAACCTAGTTTTCTGACTAGATACTTGTAGGAGACCTACCAATAGATTCATAGATTCTGAACCAGAAACATGGGAAGATTGGTGCTATTTGTGCTGTAATCAGTTTTCCCATTACTGTAATTTAATTTTCACATTTAATCATTGAGACTCATCTTGAAACAGATCTGAAAGGGAGGGTTTCTTTGCCACAGTTGTTCGAGATATTTCCCATTTAGGTAGTCAGATTGTCATGTGTAGGTAATTTCAGCACTATTTTATCTCATGTCTTGTTAGAACTTTAGCAGATGTCATTCCACTCATCTAGAGTAATAATAGCTGCCTTCAGAAAAATCTATCATCTAAGTTTAAAGTCCTTTGTTACCCTAGTTACTGTTCTTCTTGCTCTTTTATATAATTGCTATACTTTCCTATAGGTAATGTTTTTTGTAGCTTTATCAATTCCATAGTTTCAGTAGTTATCAGCATGCTCTGTAGCAAGAGTAAAAATGGAAATAAATAATCCTATTTCTATAACAATTACAAGTTCTTGGATTCTGTTTGATACACCATTGAATGTAATAGATTTTATGTGCTTTTAGTCTGGTCAGCCTGGATGAAACACAGTAAGTCCCATGGGAGCTAAGACTATTACCTGTCAGTGCAGAACTCAAGCAGAACCTTGGACTGATTGTCATCTGAGATTAATGCTTAGCATAAACTGAATGATTTTCATGTTTTTCTAATATAAAGAAGCAACTGGTTGTAGGACCTCTTAGAATCATCTTAAGGATGATGCCTATACCAAATAAATTTTTCTTGGCCTGAGGTCTTTCATCATAAAGTAGCTGAAAGACATGAGACAGTGTAGTAGTTTTCTTTTTTTTTGCATTTGATATATATTCTGTGAACTAATAATTATGTCAGTATCACTGCACTAATAGATTCATTTTTGCCTCATATAACTGAAAGTATACGCTTCCTCTGATTAGCTCCCTAATTAAGACAAGCTAGTCAGGGAAAAGAACCTATAGTATCAGTTCTCACTCAGCTTCAATTTAATTTACCGCAGGTACATTGCAAATTTTTATTTGGCTTGGCAGTAGAGTAAAGTAGCTTTTCCCTCTGTCTGTAATGTTGTCAGTTTCAGCATTGAAGTTTTGCATTCTGGGAAACCTCTCTGGCAAAACTGGACATTTGGTAACAGTTTCAATACCTTTTATGAACTTTCTTTGTGGCAGTCCAGCTTCTTGACACGTGCTGTATTGAAGTTAGTAGGTCAAATTTTATTGAAAATGACTTCTAGTTAAGAACATGAAACTAAGGATTGGAACAGGTTTCAGAGGTAATTTATTATGGAAAAAGTACTTTTGGTAAGAAACTAGAATTGCTGTTACGGTTTTGTACAAGTATATATGATATGTTTTAACTTTTTATCTCCAGTCAAAATATGATGAACTTAAAAAATCAGAAAAGGGAAGTAAACAACAACATAAAGTCCATAAATATATTACATCATGTGAGATGGTGATGGCTCCTGTCCATGAAGCAGTGGTTTCGTTGCATGTTTCCAAAGTCTGGGATGATATCAGCCCTCAGTTCTATGCTACATTTTGGTCATTGACAATGTATGACCTTGCAGTTCCACATACCAGCTATGAAAGAGAAGTCAATAAACTTAAAGTCCAGATGAAAGCGATTGATGACAATCAGGAAATGGTAGGTTTTGTTGTAGCCATGCAAGTATAATGATTATGACATCTATGCAGTATTATCTATGCTTTGTAATTATTTTAGTTCAAGATTCTTGTTGCTCTATAATATTTTAAGTAGACTTAATGGTAATATCTAAATGGTTTGGGCAGGATCTTAGCAAATGGTTAGAAATTATGATTAAGGAATAAAAAGACATTCATGTCTTTTTACTGAACACTACCATAGCAACCTAAGGTATTTGTGTGGCTCCTATTTCAAGAGTAGTAGAAATTCCCAAAGGATTATTATTATCATACACACACACACACACACACACACACACACACACACACACACACCAGCAAACAGGGAGTTGTAGGGGGTTTAAATAGATCTCCTTTATTCGATGATATAAGCAATCAGGTTGGTAAAAAATTAGGCAGGTGCTGGAAGTTGTTTACAGTAGTAAATATGCTACACTTGAGAGCTTATTTAGATACCTTAGCTGATAAATAACAGATGTAAAAATGGAACTTTAAAAAGATTATGAGTAATATGAAGAGTGATTTTGATGCAGGGAAGATCTAGTCTGAGACTAGAGACCAGCTGCATATCGTTTAGGCTCCTTTGGTATTAGGCGCTGAGAATATAAGCTATGGTAGAGACAGAGGCTGTACATATGGCATGTAAACAAGTGGGTTTATAGGAATGAAGGAAAGTCAAAGATAACTTTTTGCTTCAGGTAGATGCTACCAGAGTTAGGAAGGTAGCCTGTTTAGAAGGCATGGGAAGACGCTGTGATATTCATTTGGTTGTGTGGAATGGAAAGAAAAGTAATATCTTCAGGCATACCTACTATATAATCATGATGAAATAATTATAAAGTATAATAATTTTTCACTTTAAAATTTTATACATGAAAGGTATCAATGTAGATACAGTTAGAAAAGTATTTGCCTTTACTTTGTAGCCTCCAAATAAAAAGAAAAAGGAAAAGGAGCGTTGCACGGCTCTTCAGGACAAGCTTCTTGAAGAAGAAAAGAAACAGATGGAGCATGTTCAGAGAGTTCTTCAGAGACTGAAACTGGAAAAAGACAACTGGCTTTTAGCAAGTAAGTTCTTGGGATTGTATATTCCTGCTGCTGCTAAATTACAAAAGCAAACATTTCTAACTTTGGAGGTGTTCAAGTGTTATACTCATATTCAACTCTGTTCACTGTTCTCTTCTTCAGTTATTCATTACCACAGAATCAACTTCATGTGTTCAGCGACGTGACTGATGACAGTTTGATAGTGAAAGGAATTAGTTTATAATGATAATATTGATAGCTTAGTATCCAGATTTTCTGTAAAGGATCATATTTCTGTGGAAATTGTAGATAAATGACCACAGAGTAAAAACAATATGAACAGTTTGTGTTATGTTGTGATGTGAACATAGATATCCTGTAGTTTGTGGTTTTATAACATTGTGTACAATACAGTTAAATTGTTGACATGTTCCCTAAGGTCCTCCTAGTTGTTTAGTTTCTTTAAGTGTACAGATTTTAGTATGTTTATCCTATATTATATAGCTAATATCACTTATAAGTGAGACTCTAAACAACAGGAAGGACCCTAGGGAAGATGTTTAATTCTCATTCAGAAGGGAAAACAGGATAGACACTTTACAAGGTAGAAGAGAGGGAACAGGACAGGAACCTACCACAAAGGGCCTCTGAAAGACTACCCAGCAGGCTATCAAAGCAGATGCTCTGACTCATAGCCAGAGTGCTATGAGGGCAGAGTACAGGGAGTCCTATGGAAGAAGGGGAGGAGTGGATAGAAGGACCTGGATGGGACAACTCCAGAAGGAGACCAACACAGAAACAAAAAATCTGGCCTCATGGGATACTTCAGAGACTGATGAATCAACCAAGGACCATGCATGGAGAGGACTCAGACCCCTTGTTCAGATGTAGGCCATGGGCAGCTCAGTCTCCAAGTGGGTTTCCAAGTAAGGGGAACAGAGACAGTCATTGGCAAGAGCTTGACTGCCTATTCCTTGATCACTTATCCCTTGTGGGGTGACCTAGCCAGCCCACCGAGGAAAAAGATCCAGGCAGTCCAGATGGGACCTGATAGTCTAGGATGAGACAGTAGGGGAGAAGACCTTCTGTCAGTGGACTAAGGAAGAGGGATAGGGGAGGAAGAGGAAGGGAGGGTGGGACTGGGAGGAGATGAGGGAGGTTGCTACAACTGGGATACAAAGTGGATAGTTGTTAAGTAATAATAACAATCACAACAATAATAATAAAGAAAAAAAACTGTTGTCTTTTTTGGTAGCCTTGAGGCACTTGAGGAAGACGATAACTGCTGAATGCACTCTTCTTTTACTTTTAGAGTCTACCAAAAACGAGACCATCACAAAATTTCTACAGCTATGTATATTTCCTCGTTGCATTTTTTCAGCAATTGATGCTGTTTACTGTGCTCGTTTTGTTGAATTGGTACATCAACAGAAAACTCCAAATTTTTCCACACTCCTTTGCTATGATCGAGTAAGTTTTTATATTGTAACCTTTAAAAAATTATGCAAAGACAGTTAAGTATTATAAACTCTAGAGGCATAGTTTATACAGTGAATAGCATGAACTTGAATTGTAACTCTACTTCTTTCTAACTATATGATCCTTCACAAGATATTCAACCTCTTGGTGCCTCTGTTTTCTTAGCTATAAAAAGGGACCTGCTTTGTAAGATTGAGCTGAGGGTTAAATGTGTCACTACATATAAGAACCCCATGAAATACAGTCTGTTGCACTCAAAGTTAACCTATTCACTCAGGATTTGAATTTGATAATCATGTATCTTTATAAGTAGGGCCTTTCTCTGCCCTCCAACTTTCACCCCTCAAAACAAAATGAAAGAAAACAACCTTCCACACAAATAAAAAAGACTATATATTCACACCACTTAAGAGTAGGGAAGCCTTCCAGTGTTATCATATTCGTGGATTTTCCATCTTGCTTTTCTCTTATATCACTCTATTTATGGGTTTGAAATGTGCGTTATAACATGTCTGCTACTCATTTCTAAATCTTATCACCTTTGAATACTCTATTCAGTTGCAGTCATGAATGGCAAACTCTTTTTTTTTTTTTTTTTAATGCAGTTTATTCAGGAAAATTGAACAATCCTCGGACCCCGGGGAAAGCCAGCCCACAGCTTAAATAGCCTCTGGGTAGCCAACCCAGGCGTGCCACGGGGGCAATGCAGATAGGTCCACATACATGGAAGCAAGCCAGATCCTCGGCCTTAGCCAAATGTGGAGTTGTTCGTGACAGAGAGCACTCACCATCGGGAAGGTGGAAGGCGGAAACCAGCTCCATCTTTAAGGCATAGCATTCCGCAGCTCTCTACAGTTCCCCCTTTTTGTTTTAGGCGCATCAGGCAAGAGTAGAGGTCTGATCTCTGATATTAGAAATAAATTGGGACTTTGTACAGATGTTCATTTAGGTGTCATCCACCCAAAGAGCATCAGACCCGTCTGATACCTTTTTCTCAGAGGCGGGACCTGGGGCATCAACCCGCATGCAATCAGACATGCTCTTCTCTGGGTCCAAAGCGGCTGACCCTGAGTGCAGTGCTTAGCCTCGCATCCTGAGCGTATCATTTTAGCTTTTTATGGTATCCAACCATGCTTGGGGAGAATGTCCTGCTTCAATGGCTGTAAAGGCCTGAATGATCATGGCTGCATCACACTGAATGGCAAACTCTTTAAAAAACATTATGTGATAATAATGATAGCCTTTTGCTTTTATTATAAATCATGTTTCTTCATAAAAATTTACGTTCTTTAACAACCCAGATATTGCTCAATTGAGGAATGGATATAGAAATTGTGGTACATTTACACAATGGAATACTAGTCAGCTACTAAAAACAAGGAAATCATGAAATTTGCAGGCAAATGGTGGGAGCTAGAAAAGTTCATCATGAGTGAAGTATCGCAGGAGCAGAAAGACACACATGGTATACACTCACTTATAAGTGGATATAAGATATATAATATAGGATAACCATACTAAAATCTGTACACCTAAATAAGCTAAGCAAGAAGGAGGACCCTGGGTAAGATACTCAATCCTCATTCAGAAAGGCAAACAAGATAGACATTGGAAGAGGGTGAAAACAAGGAACTAGACAGGAGCCTACCACAAAGGGCCTCTGAAAGACTCTATCCATCAGGGTATTAAAGCCGATGGTGAGACTCACAGCCAAACTTTGGGCAGAGTGCAGGGAATCTTATGAAAGAAGGGGGAGATAGAAAGACCTGGAGAGGACTGGAACTCCACAAGGAGAGTAACAGAACCAAAAAAATCTGGGCTCGATACTCCAACCAAGGACCATGTATGGAGATAACCTAGATCCCCTGCACAGATGTAGTCCATAGCAGCTCATTATCCAAGTGGGTTCCCTAGTAATGGGAACAGGGATTGTCTCTGACATGAACTCAATGGCTGGCTCTTTGATTACCTCCCCTTGAAAGGGTAGTAGCCTTACCAGGCCACAGAGGAAGACAATCCAGTCCTGATGAGACCTGATAGGCTAGGATCAGATGGAAGGGGAGGCGGACCTCCCCTGTGAATGGACTGGGGAAGGGGCATGGGAGGAGAAGAGGGAGGGAGGGTGGAATTGGGAGGGGAAAAAGGGAGGGGGCTACAGCTGGGATATAAAGTGAATAAATTGTATTAAATAAAAAAATAAAAAAAGAAAAAAAATTTACGTTTTTTTTTTTTTATGATTACTGTTTCTCCACAGAATCTAGAGTTGACAGTCTCTGTAGATGTGAATATAAAGGGAGAAAGTAAATTTTTTACTAAATTTATCTGCTTATTGTGATTTGTTAAAGTATAGTCTTAATATTTTAGTTCGTTCGTTTGATTTATTTTCAAACATTTTTCTCTAGGTTTTTTCTGACATAATTTACACAGTTGCAAGCTGTACTGAAAATGAAGCTAGCCGGTATGGGAGATTTCTCTGCTGCATGTTAGAGACGGTGACTAGGTGGCATAGTGATAGAGCCACATATGAAAAGGTATATGATTATTAAATAATTTTACCTGTGTATGTATTTATTGCTTCAGATTGGTCAATTTTAAAACAATTTAAAATTTAGCTATAAAGTAATACTTTAAAACAACAGTTAATATATTACTTAAAAAGTGAAATTTTTTTTTATTCTGTTTCAACTTGACATTTCAAGTTAATGTTATTGGGTAAGTGAACCTTTTACCAAAATCTAGTTTGTGGGATAAATTTTACCTTTGAAATTGAGAAATTTATTTTTCTTAGGAATGTGGGAACTATCCAGGATTCCTTACCATATTACGAGCAACTGGATTTGATGGTGGAAATAAAGCTGATCAATTAGATTACGAAAATTTTCGACATGTTGTACATAAGTGGCATTACAAACTAACCAAGGTAAAAAAAAAAAGTGGATGTTTTTCAGAGGTTATTGTTTTTCCTTTTTAATCCTGTTTTATGATAATAGCTCTTTAAATGTCTATTATAGGCATCAGTACATTGCCTTGAGACAGGCGAATATACTCACATCAGGAATATATTGATTGTGCTAACAAAAATACTTCCTTGGTACCCAAAAGTTTTGAATCTGGGTCAGGCTTTGGAAAGAAGAGTGAATAAAATATGCCAAGAAGAAAAAGAGAAGAGGCCAGATCTATATGCATTGGCTATGGGGTAACACAATTATATTTTAATGTGATTTATGAGACTAGATTACAGAAGGATTCTGAAGATGTGAAAATGTTTTACAATGTTGAAGTCTTATCTTCTGCTTTACTTCAGGAGATTATGGGAGATTATGCGATCATGTTCCCACAGGCTGGTGAGAGTTGTCACTTCTGATTGTCAACTTCCGGTTTATACTGGATGATAGTTTCAAAGAAAAACAGTATTTCTTGAAAGGGGGGAGAGAATGTAATCTTGCCATAGTTATTATATCTTGAGGCACAAAAGGAAAAAAGCTCTCCAGTTTTCAAAGTAAAATTAGTTTACTTTGAAAGAATGATTAAGATTTTAGAACACTCTAAAAGACCTTGGAGAATATATTGTAAAGTAGTGCTTTATTTTTTAGAACCAAATGGCAGAGTCAATAATTTGCTAATTTTATTTGACTAAGCCCCATATCTGTGTTTCTTTTTTTTTTTTTTTTATTTGTATATGTGTATTTAAACACTTTGTGCGACTTTCAGCTACTCGGGGCAGTTGAAAAGTAGAAAGTCACATATGATACCTGAAAATGAATTTCATCACAAAGATCCTCCTCCAAGGAATGCTGTTGCCAGTGTACAGAATGGGCCTGGTGGTGGGACTTCTTCATCATCCATAGGAAGTGCATCTAAATCGGATGAAAGTGGCACTGAGGAGACTGGTATGCTTGTTTGTAGACACTTCTCAGTAATATATTGAAATGTTTTATCACATGATAATTGCAATGCTAGCCTCGTACTGTTTTTTATTCCCTAGTTATCAAGATGTAACTATTAAGAATTAAGCAGCATCCTGGGCCTTTCCAATTATCTACTAATTATTTTGCTGCGAAGTCACAGTTTGTGCTTAGATTTCTAACAAAAACCTTGTTTTTATTTCAGATAAATCAAGGGAGAGATCTCAGTGTGGTACAAAAGCTGTTAATAAGGCTTCTAGTACTACACCAAAAGGGAATTCAAGCAATGGAAATAGTGGCTCTAACAGGTAAGAACATTGCCATATGTTACAATTCTAAACTCCGTCTCTCATGTGTATGTCTCTTTGTGTGTGTGATGCGTGTATATGCACATTCATGTGTATGTAAGTGGTCTTGCATGCTTGCCACAATGTCTAAATTCATATGTTACTCTACCCCTTGCACCTTGTTTGAAATGGATCATTTTTTACTGCATATAATACTAGGCCACTTTCTCTGTCTCCCATTTACCATAGTAGCCACTGGGATTACAGATGAGTTCTTTATTTTATTTTATTTTTATATTAATTAAAGTTTATTCATTTTGTATCCCAGCTGTAGCTTCCTCCCTTCTCCCCTCCCAATCCCACCCTCCCTTTCTTTTTTTTTCTTTTTTTATTATTATTTTTTTATCAGTTACATTTTATTAACTCTGTATCCCAGCCGTGTCCCCATCCCTCATTCCCTCCCAGTCCCTCCCTCCCTCCCTCATCTCCACCGTGCCCCTTTCCAAGTCCACTGATAGAGGAGACCTCCTCCCCATTCATCTGATCCTGTTTTATCAGGTATCTTCAGGACTGGCTGCAAAGCCCTCCTCTGTGGCCTAAGAGGACTGCTCCTCCCTTCGGGGGTGGGGAGACCAGAGAGTCAGTCATTGAGTTCCTGTTAGAAATAGTCCCTTTCTTAGCTCCTCCTATGCCTCTCTGCAAGTCCATGGTTAGGGGAGGTCCTCCACAGATGAGTTCTATTTTGCTTGTCTTTGTGTGGGTTCTGGGAAGCTGAGTTTGCTTTCTTATACTTCCCTGGCAAGCATTTTACAAACAGAGCCATATTTCTAACTCCAAAATTCTCTTACTTAAAAAATTACATTTTAATTTAGCCTACAGAGTAATTATGGCATTTCCATATGTATGTCTCATACTTTATTATAATTTGCCCCAACCCATGTCTCTCTTGCTCCCATTGTTTCTTGCTAGTACCCTTCTTTCCCAATAATCTCTCTTCTGCTCTTCAACATGTTATTATCTTTCATATAATATATTATCTTCCTTTCTGTCTCTTGTCCCTCTCTTAAGATTTAGTCTTCTTTCTTGGTCCCTTTTCTAGTTTCATGGTGTATATGATATATACACACTTAAATCTAGGTTCTGCATATGAACAGAAACATTATACTTGCCTTTTGAGCCTGTCTAATTTCAGTTAACAAAAAGATTTCCAGTTGAATACATTTTCCAGCATATGCCATCATCTGAATTTTCATTTTGGCTGAATTTCATTTTGTATGTATACCACATTTTTTTTTAATCTGTGACTCTGTTGATAGACAGTGTAGGCTGGCTTCATTTATTGTGACTAGTGCAGCAATAAACAAAAATATGTGAATATTTCCATGTTATGTTGAATTAGAGACCTTTGGGTGTATACCAGGAGTGGAATAGCTGAGATAGGTCTATTCTTAGTTTAATGAGACACTTGTACAGTGACTTCTATAGTGGCTGCAACAGTTAACATTCCCACTAGCAGTTTATAGCTTTGTACCAATATTCTTACCAACTATTTTTGTTTTATTTATTTTCTTGACAAGAGCCATTCTGACTGGTTCAAAGAGATTTAATTTTCATTTCTCTAATGGCTAGATGCTGAATTCTTTTTCAAATATTTATTGTCTGTTTATATTCTTTATTCCTTCTATGAGCTATTTATGAGCTCATTACTAGCCTATTTATTGATTAGGTGAATTTCAAGTTCACCTCTTTGTTAGTTCTTGGTTATTGTCCTAGAAGTGCTTTTCTTCGTTTTTGTTTAGCAGTTTAAAAATTTCAACTCTTACATTAAGGCTTTTGATAATTTTGAATTGATTTTGAGCAGCATGAGTAATAGAGACCTAATTTCATTCCTTTACTGGTGAGTATCCAGTTTTCCTAGTACTGTCTGTTATAGATACTGTCCAATCTATGTTTCTAATACATTTGTTGAAAATTAGGTGAGTGTAGCTGTGTACATTATTTTCTTGCTCCTGTATACTATTTCAGTGATCTTCACTGATCTACAAGTTTGTTCTTGTGCCAGTACCATGTTGTCTTTGTCACTATGGGTCTGTTGTATAATTTGAGATCAGGTATTGTGATACCTCCACTATTGCCTTTTCTGCTGAGGATTGCTTGCCTATTCCAGGTCTTTTGTATATCTCTATCAGGTTTAGGTGTGTGTGTGTTTGCATGTGCGTGCATGCGTGTGTGTGTGTCTGTGTGTGTTTAATTCTGTAACAAAATGAAGAATCTCCTTTGAATTTTATAGGGATTATATTGACTATCTAGATCATATTGGGTAATAGAGCCATTTTTACAATATTGATTTTTCTAATCCATAAGCATGGTATTTCATGGTCAAGTCAGTTCTGCTTTTTAAATTTTATTTGTTTATTATTAAAAATAGATTTTTTTCCATAAAATATATTCTGATTGTTTCCCCTACCCCAAATTCTCCCAGATCCTCCCTACCTCTTCAGCTTCACACCCTGTCTTACTCCTTCTCATTAGAAAACAGACATCTTTAAAAAATTAATGTTAAAATAAAAGTACTGTAATTTGAATAGGACAATGTACTCTGTCTTATTTCTGATTTTGCTTTAAGTGCTTTTGAAGGTCTGTTATATGTTCCCTGTATTTCTAGTTTCCTTATGGCTTTTTCTTTTTTCATGAAGGGGTGTTTTTTTCTTTCTCCACAGCTGTTGATATAATCTTGTGATTTTTAATCTTGAGTCAATCTGCTTTATTATATTTCTTGAATAATTCTTATATCCTTGGAATAAAACCAGTTTGCTGCTGGAGCATGATTTTTAATGTGTTCCTGAATTCCAATTGCAAGAATTTAAGATTTTTTTGCATCTTAGCGTAGAGAGATGGATCAACAAGGTTAAGAACACTGGCTGGTCTTCCAAAGGACCCAGGTTCAATTCCCAGAACCCATATGGCAGCTTACAAACATTTGTAACTCTTGTTCCAGGGGACCTGACACTTCCTTCTGGGCTCTGTAGGTAATGGGCATTCATGCCATACACTGACATAGATGGCGTAGACATGCATGTAAGGATAACACTTATACACATAAAATAAATAAACAAGATATAAAAGTTATATTTTAAAATTTGTTAGGGGAATTAGCTCATAGTTTATTCTTTTGTATTTATTCAATTTGGTTTAAGGGTAATATTGGCTTTGTTTAGAATGAGTTTGGTAGTGTTCTTTTATTTTGTGTTTTATGGAACACTTTGAGGATCTTTGGCATTGGCACTTTTGTAAAGATTTGGTAGAATTTATTAGCCAGTCTGAATGGTTCTGGGCATTTCTCCTGTTTCACTGCTTGTAATGGATTTATTTAATTTGCTTGTATTCCCTTGATTTAATTTTGATAGGTGATATGTATCTAGGAATTTATCCTTTTTAAAAAGATTATTTAGTTTTATTCCCTGATGGTAGTGGATTTCATTGGAATCAACAATAAACACATTCTTTTCTTTTTTTATATATTTTTAAATAATTTTATGCATTCACTTGTATCCCAGCTGTAACCCTCTCCCTCTTTCCCTCCCAATTCTCCCCTCCCAATCCTCCCCTTCCTCCCTCATCTCCTCCTTGCCCCCTTCCAAGTCCACTGATAGGGGAGGTCCTCCGCTCCTTCCATCTGACCTTAGCTTATCAGGTATCTTCAGGAGCGGCTGCAATGTCCTTATCTGTGGCCTAGTAAGGCTGCTTCTCCCTCGGGGGAGAGGGGAAGCTTATTGAGCCAGTCATTGAGTTCATGTCAGAAACAATTCCTGTCCCCCTTACTAGGGAACCCACTTGGATACTGAGCTACCATGGGCTATGTTTGAGTAGGGGTTATAGGTTATATACATGCATGGTCCTTGGTTGGAAAAACAGTCTCAGAGAAGACCCCTGTGCCCAGATATATTTCTGAGTAGGGGTTATAGGTTATATCCATGCATGGTCCTTGTTTGGAAAAACAGTCTCAGAGAAGACTCCTGTGCCCAGATATATTTGGACCTTGTGAGGCTCCTGTCCCCTCTAGGTCATACTAACTCCTCCTCCTTTCATATGATTCCCTGCACTCTGCCGAAGACTTGGTTATGGGTCTCAGCATCTGCTTTGATACACTGCTAGGTAGAATCTTTCAGGTGCCCTCTGTGGTAGGCTCCTGTCCTGTTACTTGTTTTCTCCTACTTCCAATGTCAATCCCCTTTGTCTTTCTAGGTGAGTATTGATCATCTTACCCCTGGTCCTCTTTCTTGTTTATCTTCTTTAGGAAACACATTCTTTTCATCTCTAATGTTTATTAACTTGAATCTTCTGTTTTGGCTAGTTTGACTAGACCTTTACCAATTTCTAAAAAAATTTTCAAAGGGCCAACTCTGATTTGTTGATTCTCTATTTTCTTCTTTTACTCTCTGTTTCATTAATTTCTTCCCTGCCCTCAATTTTTTCTTGCTATTGAGTGCCTTGGGGTTTGCCTTGTTCTTTATTGGTGAGACATCATTGAACTATTTGAGACTTCTGATTTTTTAATGTAAGCATTTACAGCTAGAACTTCTTTAGTTATATCTGAAATATTGTAGTATGTTGTGCTTTCATTTTCATTTGATTCTTGAAATTTTTAAAATTCCCCCTTGATTTCTTCATCTACTTTCTGGTCTTTTATGGGTATATTTAAATCTCTGTGTAGTTTCTATAGTTTTCTTGCTATTGATTTCTGGTTATATTCCAGTATGATTTAATGAAATAGAAAAAAAATCATTTCAATTCTGTATTTTTGCAGACAGACTGTGGTCAGAATAAGGTCTCTTTTAGAGGGCATGGTGTAGGCTGATGGAAAGATTGTACGTTCTGTTTCTGTTGGATTAAATACTCTCTAGTTCATTTGCTCTTTAGTTTAACTAGGTAGTTTCTTTTTTGATTTTTAGTCTGAATGACCTGTCTAAAGTTAACAGTAGAATGTCAAAATGATCCACTGTTACTGTATCAAGGCCTATGTGACTGTTTATGGACATTAATGTTTGTTTTATGAAATTCACAACATTCTGTGCATCTGGTTTATGGTTGTTACATATTCTTGTTTCATTTACATATCACTACATTATTTAACTATTGCAACTTTTTGTTTGAATTCTACTTTGTTAGTTACGAGAAGAGCTATGACAGCTTGATTTTTGGCTTATACATACTTGATACATTGACCTTTTTTATTATTTTTTTTTTATTTTGAGGCTGACTCTGTAGGCATCTCTATCAGTGATATGTCTCTCTTGGAAACAACAAATAATTATGTCTAGTTTTTAATTCAGTCAGCTACACTGTCTTTATTGGTAAATTGAGGTTCCTACTTTCCAGGCCTCTTCTTTCTCACTTAGTCATACATAGTGATAGAATGGGATTCCTGTCTACCCACCTGCTATTGGCATCATTTTCTTACTGAAATTTGTAAGTAGATTGAAAGGTAATGAAGGCTGCCATTGGAATAGGACTTCTGTCTCTCTGTGTGTGTATGTGTGCGTGTGTGTATGCATGCACATACACGTACATGTGGTATATCTGCCATGAGTCCATGAGATTAGAGCTGTGTCTAGCCTGGCTTCTTTCTGTGTGTCACCCATTCTTTACTCTGTACTTTTTTGGTACCTTGTGAGTTTCTGAAGGTCTTTGCCTCCTCCTTTTCATATATATATAAAACTTTGAATAGAATCTACTTTTTACTCTGGCTCTTCAGCCTGCTGTCTTACCTGAAAGTCCCCTAGATTCTCCTATGTAGACTTCATCAACCATGAATAGAATGGTAGGTAGTGGTAATCAAGCAGTACAAAAGTCATATATACTGGTCTTTGGAATTTACTTTACTCTCATTTTGATTAATTTGTTACTAATTATAGTTTACACAGTTATGCTTTGTTTATCAGCCTTATTTCTCCTTCTGAGATATTCAGGGAAATACATATGATGAAATTTTAAGAAGTTTTAAGATACAGTTCTTGTTGTATACAATTTGAATAAGGCTTATTAATGAAAGACCAGCTTATAGTAATTTTGAAAGTAGTTTATACAGTTTATACAGTCTGTTTATTGATAGTTTCTTTAATTGGTTTGTTGGATATGTTTTTGGTTATTATTTTGTTATCAAAATTTGTGAATATGTGCGAAATCATCTGATGTTACTAAATTTTAATTTCCTAAACAAAATAAAACATTAATCATTGTTTTAATCACAATTTGTGTTGTTTGCTTCATGTGAAGAATTACTTATCCTAAAGCTGTCCTTTATTTTTGTGAGGGTTGTTCTTAGTATCGCAACATTTTTAAGTCAATAAAAGCCCTTTAAATTAAATTAAATTAAATTTTATTTATTTTATTTTATTTTATTTTATTTTATTTTATTTTATTTTATTTTATTTTATTTTATTTTATTTTATTTTATTTTATTTTATTTTATTTTATTTTATTTGTTAGTTTCCTTGCTTGCATGCTTTTCAATACAGGGTTTCTCTATGTAATAGTCCTGGCTATCCTGGAATTGCTCTATAGATCAGGCTGGCCTCAAACTCATAGAGATCCACCTTCCTCTACCTTGAGTACTGGGATTAAAATTATATGCTACCACTCCTGGATTTTTTATGAATTTAAATATGGGGTATATGTAATTATGTAATGACTATTTTTCTTTTAAAAAATACTTTTTTTTTATTCTTAAGCAACAAAGCCGTTAAAGAAAATGACAAAGAAAAAGTAAAAGAGAAAGAAAAAGAGAAAAAAGAAAAGACTCCAGCTACAACTCCAGAGGCCAGGGTACTTGGAAAAGATAGTAAAGAAAAACCAAAGGAAGAACGGCCAAATAAAGATGAAAAAGCAAGAGAGACAAAAGAAAGAACACCTAAGTCTGACAAAGAGAAAGAAAAATTCAAGAAGGAAGAAAAAGCCAAAGATGAGAAATTCAAGACCAGTGTCCCAAGTGTAGAATCAAAATCGACTCAAGAAAGGGAAAGAGAAAAGGAGCCATCCAGAGAAAGAGATGTAGCAAAGGAAATGAAGTCAAAGGAAAATGTTAAAGGAGGAGAAAAAACACCAGTTTCAGGGTCCTTGAAGTCACCTGTTCCCCGATCAGATATCTCGGAGCCTGACAGGGGCAAGTGTACCTTTTTTATTTATTTACTTTTGGTCCTAATTATGCGTTTGATTGTTTCTTTGTCTTGATATGATAATTGTTTGATTTTGTTAGTGCATCAAATACTTGATCTAAAAAATTGTTCACTTTTTGAAGCATTTTGAATGACTGGAAATATACCTCATTATGACTATTTTTTTTTTCCAAACAGAACAAAAACGCCGCAAAATTGATACTCATCCTTCTCCATCACATTCCTCCACAGTAAAGGTTAGTATAGCCTGAGGAAGGCAGCATCCGTATTAGGCTCACCTGTTTGGAATATCAATGTCCTGACTTCCTTCAAGTTTTGTGCCAAGTATTCACTGGAGCCACTGGAGGTTTTATATTGCATTAGAAAATGAAATTTTTCTGTATTGGTGGACTGATTTTTCCTTTGAGTATTTTTATTATAAAAATGTTAGAACTTCAAGGACCTAGCAATAATTTTATTGTGTTTCAAAGTGCAAGAGAAATTTTACCCAGAAGTGCCTCACTGCTTTAAGCAGTCCTTTTTGGAGTGCAATGGTAGCTACAAGCAAACGAATCTTTTCAGCAGAATGAAGCTATTTTTCGGCATAAATATTGAAGATTATATAGTCATGAAGACTTCCTGAATGATACAGGATAAACAAGATACCTCTGAATTCATCAAGCTTCTTGATGAGCTTCATACTGATGTGCCTTCTAAGGAGTCTTGAAAGGAGTTCCATTTTAAAGTCTCCTTGGTGATGAGTTCTCCTGTAGTTGTGTTTATTCAGTGAGCATGCAGCTTCTGTTGTATCTTCCCTTGGAGGTTTGTTTATACCCATTGGGTTCCCAACAAGTTGAACGATAAGAGCAGATGTGGCATCCAGTCCTACCACCCAGCAAAGAGAAACCCCAGGCATTCAACTGCAGCACAAAATCGTGGGTGTAGCCTTCTTGAAGACTCAGGGTAGCCATTCCTTGCTCCATATTTAATTTTAATTCTAAAGTCATCTAATTTCATGGAATCTTTGAATTTGCAGTACATTGAACTTTTAAAAATGTAAGTTAATTAATTCTTCATCCAGAGCACTGGTGGAATACTGAAATTTATTTCCTTTTCTTCTATTTTTTTTTTGTTTGTGAGAGGCATGAGATTGAATATTCATAATACTTTGCAACAAAATATTGATTGTTTTATGGAATATTTTTTCTTCTAATGCCACTGAATTTTTTAGCTAGGATAAAATGTTTATATATGTCAGAGGTATAGATGAATAAATTTTGAAATCTAATTAGAAATCTAGCTATGAAAATATTAGTCAATTTTCTTCCCTGGTGGAATTTTTGGTGGAGAAAACTGTTTTACCTTTTTAAAGCCTCTTAATTACTTAAAGCTTAATATGAAATATGTGGCATAGACATTTATTTATTTTTAATTTTCAATCAACAAAATTTTATATTTTTTATATTTAATATTTATAATTTTAACATTACAATTCCATTATATGGTTTTGATTTTTTTTTATTGCTGATATGCATATTGATAATGATTTCCTGGAATTTATCCTCACAAGAAATAGCTGGTTTATTTCCAGGTTACAGACATACTTCCCAAAGTTCCTCTGGGTTCTGAGAACTATGCCAGCTCACCTGTCATCTCCATTCATTTTCTACAGGACAGTCTCATCGATCTCAAGGACTCTTCAGCAAAGGTTTGAGTCTTTTAAAATCATGCCTAAGTAAACCAGAAATTAATAATTTCCTTTATTTAGTAGGTACCACCATCCTAGTAAAATTTGTATGCTAGGAATGATGGGAAAAAGCACCCTGTTTGTATAGAATCACCTTTAGAAATTCTTACCACAAACATAAAAGCAGATGACAATGGCCCATTTATAGACATTGCTATGTGTGTGATATGGCAGTATTTTTTATATATTCTTGCTTGCTGTACTATGCATTTTTCTTTTATGCTTCAAAATCTAGAAATTCAAGAAGGTTCGGAGAAAGGAGAGTTGATGGTTTGTTTGGGATGGGTGGTTTGTCACAGAAAAAACTTGCCAGTTTTATTACTTTGTTTTTAGATAACTCAAACAAACAAGTTGTTTGCTGTATTCCTAAAACTTTTAAGAACTGAATCCATCTCAATCCATAAATTTGTTTATGTCTCCTTCTGCTGAAGTATCCTTTTAATAGCTGTGGCATAACACCAGGAGATACAGTAAATATAAAATAATCATTCTCCTGGAAAGGAGTGCTCAATTTAGTGTCTATGTTTATATGTAAGTATTAATTTTTCCTTTTATACTAGTCTCCTGGATATTCTTAAAAACAGCAGTCAGCTTGTGTATTTTATTACAGAGTTCATTTTAGTATTATGCTTGAATTGTCTATTGTTCATGTAACTTTGTCTTAAGAAATCTGTATCTTCTTAGATTTTTCTACTTTGTTTTATACTTATATGCTAAGCATGATTCTTTACAAATGGAATTTTGAAATGGCCATTTGATTTTATTTTTAAGAGAAATGTCTATTGATTCTGGGTAAACAACTACTAACTCTTAATGGGTTACATAGCCAAAGTGCCTGTGTCTTAAAAATATGGCATTGTTTTTTTAAGATAAACTATTATTTGAAATATTATCTGCTATACTAGGAGTAGTTTATTTTAAAGTAAAACCTTTTTATTGATTTTCATAAAAGTGTACTGAGGCATATAGTAGGTCTTTGAGGCCAGTTTGGGATGGTATTGTCAATATTAACAGTCAGTAGCTTGTATGAGTTGTTTTATATTTATGGGCTTTATGTAATAGTTTTAAATTGCTAGTATTTATTAAGGCATGTGTTAGAGTGGTTTGAAACCTGGTATTAAGATTAACTAGGTTTTCTTGTCAATGATGAAGATTATGGTTTCTTACATTTGTTGTGTTTTGCCGTTTTTCCATGTCTAGATAATATGTATTTGTCTCATCTCATGTTTATAACAGTACTAAGAGTTAAACAGGGCAGATGGTAGTGTCTTTTTGACAAATGAGAGACTGAGCTAGTCCCAGAGGTATACAACTTGTCATTACTGAAAATGTGAGCTAAAATTAAGGTTTCTTAGTTCTTAACATAACCATTTCAATAATAGCTGTAAAGGTTTCCTTAGTTCCGTTAGTGTGTTTATATTACTTTTTTAAACATGGCAATTGAAGTCAATTTTCCAGCACTTTTATACAAGAATATTTTTGTGGGAATTTGAAATTCAATAAATTATTCCATATGGAATCAGAAAATATGAAAATGACTTATAATATGCTATTAAAAATTTTGAGACTCATTTCATTTTTAGGTCCTTAGCTTAGCATGGGATCTTACAGTAAGATTTAGCCACTAAATACTTTAAGTTGAAGTCTTTATCCTTTGGTAAGTGTTCCAGAGTAGTGTTTTTGTGTAGTAGCTGATTTTATAATTTTAACTGTATAGAAAATCTAATAACATTTGAATGGCTTGGGATAAACATTCCTGGAAGTTGAGCAGTTTATATAGCCTCAATGTTTCTGAGGCAGCTTTTACTTCTTAGAGATTTTACTGTATGTGTCTGTCTTTCACGTTACCTTGTTACTTGTACATATGGAATTGTGTCCTTAATTTTAGTATAATTTTTTTAAAGTTATGCTTTGCCTCCAGGATTTTCTTTCTTAATAATTATTGGATATTTTTATTTTTCAATTTATAGTAAAGTAGTGCATCAATTTATTTTGTAGGTGTTAGAGATTAATACCTAACATAGTATACATATATTTTATCAGCTCACATTCTACTCCCATTTCTACCTCACATATTTCTACTTTTGATCAGTTGTATTTTGGTAGTGCAGTACTAGGAGCTATGTATGTTGAAGAGAGTACAACATGCTTCTCTTTCAATGAAGGCTTGATTTTGAAAGTTGGTCATAGTCTTCTATTAGATATTAATGATCTCAATCTAAAGACATAAAATCAAATTAGCAACAAAACCCTACATGTTACATACAGATTGTCCGAACACATCATTAACTTTATTTGGTAAATATATATTAAGCATTCATTGTATGTACTAGCCTCTCAGAAGTGTATACAAGTGGAAAAGGCATCTAGTTGGAGATGTACTAGAAATGAATATGGACCAAAATAAATAACTTGTGGTTAGTAAGGAAACTCTGTTACAGAAGTGGCAAAAAAAAAATAATAAAAGAGTCCATAGCAAAGTAAATTGCAGAGCTGAGAGACAGTTTAGGTGCTGATCACTCTCAAGGTATCTTTGAAAACCTAAGAATTTTAAGATAGAAGAAATTAATCATTATAGTAAGGTAAACTGGATAAAAGTTAAAGACTACTGGTGGCCAAAGAACATTAGGTTTCTGTATTGTAAGATTTAATTGTATTATGCAGTATGCTTAGAATGCCTAAACAAACAAGTATGAATTCTACTCAGTAGGTGGTGAGAAACTGTGTTTTGTAGACAAAGGTGTTGTCAGTTATTAACAAAGTCACTGTGGAAGAAATGAATTGCTATATTTCTAACCCTAGAATTTGAGTGTATATCAGTCAGGAACGAATTATTTACTTATTAATATTAAAGGTCCTAGACAAGTGTCTCAATTCTTTTCAGTACAGAATTCAAGTAGGCATGGATAAAAATGTCTTTTTGGACTGGGGAGGTGGATACTGTTGTAGTAGGAGAGCTGAAGCAGTACTTTAAAGAGATTGTTGAGTAATTCAGTAATATATTACTGAGTTTGTCTTATCTAGTTCATAAATAATATTAGGATGTGAGAAAAGAAATGTGAATAAATTTCACAATTAGAAAAATATTTTAACTGTCATTTAAAGTAAGATTTTTTTTTTCAGAAGTAGGCTTTTTTTTTTCCTTTGGTTAAAATAACCTTGATGTTTGCATATTTTATTACTAATAGACCTTCTGACAGAGAATATTTGTTCTATCACTTTTGAGTCTTTTGAGTTTAGTCATCCTCAGCTGACCTGATGGTTTCCTGAGCTATTTAGAACCAGTTAGGTAGAATTCACAGTTGTCATCATTTGATAGAGTTACAGTACTTTCAAAAGTAGAGAATATGCATCAGTCTTTATATTTAAAAAATATTTGATATAATCATTGCTTGGTTTATATGTAGGCAAAATGGACTTACTAGTAAAATCATGGCTAGGTTTTATTTGTACCTTTTTTGCCCATTGTCATTGACTGTTTATTAGTAAATGGTAAGACTTTCAAATATCCATGACTGCAAAGGGCTTGTTTTGTATTGTTTGTTTTTGTCTTTTTTTTTTTCAGCAGAAAAAGTCCAGTTGCTGTTTTTTACATACTTCTATATGCTAGAGTGACAAAGAAAATGCTGACTTGTGAATTTACTGTGAAATGTCAGTTGAGGCAATAATGAACTGAGTTAAAATGGAAATATTTATAAGGCCCAGTATTAAAGCCTTTGTAAATATGTCACATTCTTTTATTTTAGCTCTCATAAAACAAGCAGATAACTCGTTTTGACTAGTAAAAATACCAAAGGCTGACAGTACTGGAAAACTAATAATCTTTAGTAATATTGCCTTAATTTTAACAGCTCTACATTAATCATATTCCTCCACCACTGTCCAAGAGTAAAGAGAGAGAAATGGACAAGAAAGATTTGGACAAGTCAAGGGAAAGATCCAGAGAAAGAGAGAAAAAAGATGAAAAGGACAGGAAAGAGCGGAAAAGGGTTTGTAATTTTAAAAAATTAGCTTGGAAAGCTTTATTTTGTGTATAGTAATGTTTTTTTCTGCTTTTAGAAAATACTGTTTTATTCCATAGCAGTCTGTTTCAAGTATTAACTGGTATTTTCATCCTAAAATGTGTTGCATCTTCTGTAAATAAGGAACTTCAGTTTAGTAATCTCTTTGATGCCATTTTATCCAGTGTGTGGTACTACAAATATCCTCCAATGCTAGTTAGTGATATCTTTCTTGTATAAAATAATACTTAAAAACAAAACACAACAACAACAACAACAAAAAAACATAACCCTTGATCAATGTAGTTCACAATTCTTGGTTCTAGGATCACTCAAACAATGACCGTGAAGTGCCACCGGACATAACAAAGAGGCGGAAAGAGGAAAATGGAACAAGTAGGTCAATTTACTAGTACCTTAGAGGCAATCATCAGAGTGAATTGGAAAAGCCTTTCATTATTCTCTTTTGTAATTTTAGTGGGGGTTTCAAAACACAAAAGTGAGAGTCCGTGTGAGTCTCAATATTCAAATGAGAAAGACAAAGAGAAAAATAAGTCAAAATCTTCAGGCAAAGAAAAAGGCAGTAGTGATTCGTTTAAATCTGAGAAGATGGATAAAATCTCCTCTGGTGGCAAAAAGGTAAATTAGGAACACAAAAGAACTGTATACTTTTTGGAAAACGTGTTTTATTATTTTTTGAGACTGCTATATATAAGTACTGTATTTATACCATTTCTGTCCCACACTCTTGACTCTCAGTTTTCTTGTGTATTTCCTCAACTTCCTCTAAACTTAAAGACCTTTTCTTAAATTATTTGCTGTACCTATATGTTTCTATAAGAAAACCTACTGAGTCCATTTTGTGCTGCTCATGTGTGTATGTGTTTAGGACTGACCACTTGAGATTGGATAACTCTCAGGGACTTGTCCTTAGAGAAGGCCGAGTATTTTCCTCTCATAGCAGCCATTAATTGTATATGGCTCTTCATCTAGGTATAGGGGCTTGTGAGGAAAATAGTTAAACCTTGTGAATTTAGTGCCTCAGTTTATGATGTACATTCCTGCCAGATAATCGCATTAATTATTTTGGAATGGGAACAGGAGGCTTGAGAGGTAGTAGGTACTCTGGTTGGAAAAGTTGATCTAGAGCAGTCCTACATGATTATAAAGTTAGAATTAGTATATTCTGAAATTCTGTTTATCTCCATTTTACTCTCACCACATCAGGTTTTGTTTTTGTTTTGTTTCATTTTGTTCCTTTCAAGACAGGGTTTTTCCATGTAGCCCTGACTGTACTGGAACTTACTCTGCAGACCTCCCGAGTGCTGGGATTAAAGGCATGTGCCAGCACCATCTGGCTCATCACTCCAATTCTTTATGTTTACTTCTACCCACAGTTCTTTGTTTTTTGTTTTTCTTTATTCTTGAAA
This sequence comes from Meriones unguiculatus, assembly GCF_030254825.1. NCBI lineage: Eukaryota > Metazoa > Chordata > Mammalia > Rodentia > Muridae > Meriones > Meriones unguiculatus. Next base: position 81,537,819 of record NC_083369.1, on the reverse strand, counting down.
TCTATCTATCTATCTATATAAAGTACATTCTGTTAAATATTACTAATTGATACTCAAATCTCAAGATGCTCTATAAAATAATTGGCAAGCAATTACTAAGTTGGAAACTGTTTACAAAGCATTACTCTAAATGTTAGAAATGTGTAGTGTACTTTTAATTTTTAAAAGAAGTTTTAGAAAAGTAAACAGATAATTTAATTCTGTATGCTTCCAAAGATAGGCTGTTCTTTTTCAGTTTTTTTTTCTGTACTTTTTTTAGTTGTATTATTATTATTATTATTATTATTATTATTATTATTATTATTATTAATGTTATTCAATTTGTATCCCAGCTGTGGCCCCCTCCCTTCCCAATTACTCCCTCCCTCCCTCCTCTTCTCCCATGTCCCTCCCCAAGTCTACTGATAGGGGAGGTTCTCTTCCCCTTCCACCTGACCCTAGCCTATCAGGTCTCACCAGGACTATATGCATTGTCTTCATCTGTGGCCTGGTAAGGCTGCTCACCCCTCAGGGGTAGGTGATCAAAAAGCCAGCCCCTGAGTTCATGTCAGAGACAGTCAGATTCCCTGTACTCTGCCCAAAGTTTGACCAGGAGTCTCAGCATCTGCTTCGATACCCTGCTGAGTAGAGTCTTTCAGAGTCCAACTGTGGTAGGCTCCTGTCCTGTTTCTTGTTTTCTCCCTCTTCCAATGTCTGTCCAGTTTGCCTTTCTAAGTGAGGATTTATCATCTTATCCAGGGTCCTCCTTCTTGTTTGGCTTCTTTAGGTGTACAGATTTTAGTATGTTTATCCTATTTTATATGTCTAATATCCACTTGTAAGTAAATATACTATGTATGTCTTTGTGCTTCTAGTATACTTCACTTAGGATGATCTTTTCTAGATCCCATCATTTGCCTGCAAATTTCATGATTTTCTTGTTTTTAATTGCTGAGTAGTATTCCATTGTGTAAAGGTACCACAATTTCTGTGTCTATTCCTCAGTTGAGGGGAATCTGGGTTGTTTCCAGGTTCTGGCTATTACGAATAAAGTTGCTACAAACATCATTGAGCAAATGTCCTTGTACAATTGAGCAGTTTTGGATATATGCCTAGGAGTTGGGTTCACATAGAATATTGTCAGTGGTTCTTAACCTGTGGGTCATGGCCCATTTGGCAAACCCCTTTCTCTAAAAATATTTACATTACAATCCATAACACCAGCAAAATTACAGTTACGAAGTAGACATGAAAATCATTTTATGGTTGCTGTCATCACAACATGAGGATTGTAGCATTAGGAAGGTTGAGAACCACTGAATTGAGTGGTATGTATATTTGTAGTATTGCACATTTGTTGCTTGTCTGGTTCCAAAATATTTTTAATTGTCCTGAAGGGGAAACCTAGGCTCATGATACATTCACTCCTCACTTTGCCTTCCCCATTCCTTGGCAACCACTAATCTGCTTTCTGTCTCTGTGGATTTACCTATTTTTAATGTTTCATATAAGTAAAATTATAAAATATGCTCTTTTGTATCTGCCTTGTTAGAATGGTTTGAAGCTGTTCTATATTGTATCTACCATTACTTAATATCTTATGACCAAATAATATTTTATTATCTAAATATACAACATTTGTTTAATCATTTTTAGTTGATGAACTTTTGTTTTGTTTTGAGACAGGGCCTCCCTTAGTAGCCCAAGCTGGCTTCGAGCTTCCTCAATACTTCATTCTATCCTTAAACTTGTAGTCCTCCTGCCCCAGCTTTCCTGGTTCTAAGATTATAGGTGAAAGATACCACACCTAGCCATGTGTAGTATTTTTAGATCATTTCCACTTTTTGGCTATTCATTGACCATTTGTGTGCTGGTATGAAATAATTCATTTGACTACCTTCAGTTTTCTAGGGATAGAATTTCTAAGTTATTAGATAATTTTGTTTAGCTTTTTTGAATTGCTGCCAAACTTCCACAGTGGCTATATAGTTTGCATTTCTATTAGCAATACATCAGGTCGCAGTTTCTGTACATCCTTGTCAACACTGCCTACTTTGTATTTTTAGTTTATTCACAGTCATCCTACTGGATGTGAGTGATAATTCATTATGGTTTTGATTTGTATTTCCTCGGTAACTATTGGTGCCAAATATCTGTCTCCTCTGTGTATTTGTATATCTTCTTTGGAGAAATCTCTTCACATACTTTTATTGTTTTCAAAATGAGTTGTCTTTTATGACACTCACTTTTAAGATTTCTTTAGATATTCTAGATATTTAGCTTTCATTCATCTTTCGCAAATACCATTTCCTGTTCTATAAGCTGTTGCAGTTTGTGGTGGTACATGAATGTTTTTACTTTTGGAGTTCAGTGTTCCCATTTTTTTCTTTTGTTGCATGTAGCTTTGCTCTCATATTAAGCAAGTTTTTTGATGAAAAAATAAGGCTAGTGGATGAAAAAATATAGCTGGTAGATGATAAAAGGGAATTTTAAGCTCTGTGTGTGTGTGTGTGTGTGTGTGTGTTTTAATGTATTTGATTTTTCCTTCCCCAACTAATTCCATCATTCCTCATAGGAATCCAGGCATGACAAAGAAAAGATAGAAAAGAAAGAAAAACGGGATAGTTCAGGAGGAAAGGAAGAGAAGAAACAATATCCTTTTTTTCTTGTTTATATTTCACTTACTCTAATAGAATGATTTGATACTGTTCATATTTAGACTTAAACCTTTCTTGTATGTGGTGTAAGTATGCAGGAGCTTATTATTTTTTAAGTGATATTTTTAGTTAACCCTCAGTGTATGATCTGAAAACAAGAGATTCAATCTTCTTGATTTTTAAAAAATAATTCTGTAGTGACTGAGATGTTTTAGGGCATAAGTTTTATAGAATCTGTGTCTTTTTGTTGGTCTTATCTCTTTGTATAGTTACCAAGAAAACATAAAAAGAGGAACAGTGACTCCCTTGGGCTCGGGAACATAGTGACAAGAATGACAGAATGAAATGACACATATGCAGAGTTCCTAGAGCTTGAGGTTACTAGGTTGAGCAGAGCCAATTAAGTTTGGACACTATTCTGCATGCCCCAAAGTTGTTTTCCCTTAATTTGTCATCTACTCATAAGTCCTCTGACAAGCACAGATAATGAACGCTTTCAACTAAGGTGAGTATTTTCCTCCTCCTTTTCATTTAGAGATTTACCTAAAGGAGGTCTGAAAATGGTAAAGCAACTAGATCTGTTTTTCAGGATACAGCTACTTGAATTTTACCTGAATATCCTGAGAGGCTTTTTGTGTATAGATATAAAATTTTCACTTATTTTAAAGCTCTTTTTACGTTAAGCTTGCTTATTAGTTACACTTAAAAAATCAAGATATGTTTAATAATTTCTGGCTGTGTCGTTGCAACCTAGTTCCATGTTTTCTGGATAATCAATTATGTTTTTAAAGCACCTGTAGCCCAATAAGTAGTGGTGGTGTTTATACTTTACAGGTGAAGAAATTAAAAGTGAAAGGTTGAAGCAGGTTCTAGAGGCATTAGGAAATAGAGTTGACACTTAGGGGTGGGACTTCAGTGTCTTCTGTTCTTTGTTCTTTTCTTTCTGCCACTGCTAATGTTTTAGAAAGTCAGGAATTATGTTCTGTACTTTTAGGTAGATTTTAAGTAGGCACATTTGTTTTCAAGGCAATGCATTTGCTCTGTATGATACATAAAAATGCTTAACTATCTTAACATAAATTATATGACCACCGTAGTGGACAGACTGTATTCTAATTTAGCCTCTTTTTTTTTTTGAGGACTTAGCATTTGAATTGTTATTCTTGGATGTTATAGGATTATTGAAGTATATAGGATGGTTTATCTCTTCCATTAATGATTCCAGATAGACTTATTTGAAGTTGACTTTTCTTTTTATTGCTCATTTTTTTGCTTCCATTGTAATTATCACTTAATACTATAATATACTGTTTATACCTTATCTCTAATATGAGCTGCTTCTAATAATTTATGGAACCAGATATATAACAAACCCTACTTAGTGTTATTTAGGGCTGAGAAATATCTGGGAGCTACTTGAGTATATGGAGAAGGGAAGCAATAATAAGCATTGAATGGGCCGAATCACTAAATCATGATATCTTCACACGATAGTGAATGCAGGAAACACAGTACTATGGTACCTCCTTTGATGTAGAAACTTAACCGTGAGTTAGCTACTATTTGGGCAGGTTTGTATTTTATAGTTTCTCTTAAATTTTTTATTATCATCACAAGGCTACTTTATGAGACATCCATGAACTATTGAATCAGGTGAAAAAAGGATTGAGGACATTGAGATAAGTACCAATATAAACTGACACTTAAGCATGTAATCTGCTCTCAGCAGAATAGGTGTGTTTGATCGTGTTCTCAGCGATATTAACAGTACAATTTTAAATTCAAACCAGTGTATTTGTGTGATGGAGGACTGAGCATGCAGTAGAAAACTATTTTGAGAAATATCAACAAAATCCTAAGTTAAAAATACAGGTTTTTGTGAACCCCATAGATTTGTAGGCTAACTTGCTTATTTATAATTGTTCAGTGGCACACATTTATTTTTAAAATAACATTATTTAATAATAGACTTAGAAGAATGTTCCATATTATTAGTATAAGCTCAGTGTTAATGAGAATAAAATTTTAATTGTATTGAGGACAGAATCCTGAAGTCTGTGTTTGGTACTGTTTCATTACTATGCCTTATTGTTATTTTGGGATTTTTCAGACAGGGACTCAGTTTGTAGCTCAAGCTGTCCTGGAATTTTGTATAGCACAGGTTGGCATCTAACCCACTGTGATCCTCCTGTTTCATCCTCTCAAATTCTATGGTTATAAGTATGCTTGATAGCAGCTACCTTTTCCTGAACTGCATTGAACTTTGGAGCAGATTTCAAGTGTAACCCTCAAAGTTCGACATTATTGAATAAGACTCTGTGGACACTTTTGTGATGTCTTTACTAACATCCATTATCTTCTTTTCACTTGCTCTTGTACTTGCTGGTTTGTCATTTCAGGGTGTGGACAGACTCCTAAGCTGAACGTCTCCCCTAGGAGGATGCCAAAGCTCCATGAGTCATTTTCAGAAAGATATCTCATATAATTAAGAGCTTCTGGTGCTGTCCATTTTATGGGAATCTGCTTTAAGTCAGAAGATGCATACCCACCACCATCCTTTTGACAAGACATTCCAAAGTCACTGATTTTTTCAGAACATTATTTTCACCTGAAGGCAATTTCTTGGAGCAAGATCCCTGTGCATACAATTTTTACTTGAGATATGCCATCCAGAAGCAGCATCTAATGAGAAATTCACTAACTGACTTTTAGTTCATCCTTCTTTCTCAGAAAGGAAAGGAAATTGCCTCGTGGAACCAATTCCTTAATGATGTAGATAGGTTGCCTTTGTGTGTGAACTCTGTTAAGTGTGAAAACATTGGGATGATTATGTTGCTTGGAGGGTTTTAGCTTCTTGTAAACATTTTAAATTTAATTCCAGTTCTTGGGAAAGATCTTTACGTTTGTTTGACAGCAACAACAATTTTACGTTTTAATGCATCCTTAAATATGTCATCAAAAGTTTCCTTGTCCTTAAGGAATTCTCATGGTGTGACATCATCTTGATTGAGACCCCATTTCTTATTCTTATTATGGTCATATGGATACCATAATAATGATGTTCTTTTTCTTTATTGGAACATTACATAGATATCATAACGATCAAGGACTCATTTCTTATTCTCACAAGTATAGTCATATGAATATCGTGATGTTCTTTATTGGAACATTATTCATTTTCAATCTAAAAACCTGAGATACAGTCACCATTTTAAAGTGGACAATTCAGTGGTCCTTAGTATATTCACTGTGTAGTGCCATCATCACTACAGTCTAATTGCAGACCATGCTGGTTAGCAGTCATTCTTTTTTTTTTTTTTTTTTTTTTTTTAAACATGAAAGAGAAAGCTAAATTCAGTTCTTGGAGTCGAATGTCAACTTCACAAAAAGTTAGACTTAAATGGGAGAGCAGGCGTGGTATAATCTTCACATTGACAGCTTAGGTGGGAAAATACTGCACATTATCTTAACTCCTTTCTTCAGCCACTGGAAGCTACTGACACATTTTTTGCCTATGAATTTGTCTGTTTTTGGACATTTCATATAAATGGAATCGTGCAATATTGTGTCCTTGGGGGCCAGGGTTCTTTCAACTACCGTTGTGTTACCAAGATTTATCCATGGTGTAGCATGTGTCAATAATCCATTCCTTTTTATGGTTATATATTCCATAGAGTGAATGTGCATCATGTTTTGTTTACCCATTTATTAATTTATGGACAGGAACAGTTATTTTTTAAGTATTAAAATTGTAAGCTCAACATCAGTGTATCCAAATTTATAATTGACGTCAAGATGATATATGGTATGAACAGACTGCTTTGTAGAAATGATGTGTAAATTATTTGTCAGCATTTCACGCAAGTGTGATATTATCTAAGGCCCCTTCTAGCTATTATTTTAGGAACTGTGTGAATGTAGTATTTTTATTAATACAGTTTTAATATGTTAAGCATTAATTTAAAATTTGAGAACAATGTTTGGCAGATATGAAATTATATGAAACATGCTGTAATGATCATGTTTTGAATTTATTTCATTATGCAGTATTTGAAAAATGTCTACATAAAGGAAAGGAAATGAGTATAATTGAGCCAATATATTTTTAAAGCAATTTTTATAATTTAGCAGACATTGCATCTTAATATAATTCACTATTAAAATTGTGACCTTGTGAAAAAAATGAAGTCATTTTTCTATTTCTTTTGGTTTATCCTGTAAAAAATTAGGTTCCTTTCCTTTGCTAAATGTTGTTTATTTTTTGATACATTCTTCCTTGTGCCTATAGAATGTAATTGTTAGTCTTTAATCTTTTTCTCTTTTCCACAGTCCTTCTTCCCTCTCAAACACTGAAAATGCGTATCAGTGTTTCTTAAAATTAATAATGTCTTAATAATTTCTAAAAATGAATAAAGACAGAAATATTTTAGCATTTTTTTGGGGGGGTTTCATTCAGGCCTTTGTTATTTGCAGAATTCACTGAAGTTTCTTCCTAAATGGTTTTTTTTTTTTTCCTTTCCTCCTTTCTTTTCTTTCTATTACTCTCTGGCCCTCCCTCTCTGCCCTCTTCTTTTATTGCATTGGCCTTCCTCCTTGCCTTTCCCTCAGCCTCTGCTTCATGCCTATCATCAATAGTACCAATTTGTTTCTTTCAGGTAGAAAGAATGAAATGAAATCATACAGCTGTGACCAGGATTTTATTTTCCTAAGTAGATTTCTGAGAGTTGTGAATGGAGCAGGCCCATTTTCAGTTATATTCTTTATTGCTCCATGCAGAAAACCTAAAATTGTTGTGTTATATGTACTTTAACTTGTTGCTTAATTTCTACATGTTTATTTTCAGTAATGGCTGAAAGTGTTAATTATTCCATATTTTAGCACAATGTGCTGCATATACTTTCCAATAAGCAAATAAGGTTACATGTGTAGAGAATTTCACTTTTGAGTAAATATTGCCTGGATTTTGGTCCCACCCCCCGATTTGAAATGTTTCCTTTTTAATGTTTGAAACTGAAAATAAACAGCTATTGAATGATTTTGAATTTACCTCATTTTAGTACTCAATTTTGTTTGGCCTGCTTTTAATATTAGTCACTAAAAATAAAGTGGAACACTGTCTTATGCAACGCCTAAGAATCGTTTTATATAGTATGTGTACAACATTAAAACCTGTTCTACAAAGAAAAATATACCAGCGCTCTCTCACTTGTCCCTTGCCATCTTACCTTGTAATTAGGAAATCTCTGGGGGGCGGGGAAGGGAATAAAAAATTAATTGTGTTTTAATTTTACAGCTACCGGAGCTTTGTATTGCTAAACTTACATCTGGAAAAGTTTCACGTGACATTTTTAAGAGAATTTTTTATCTACTGAATTCTACCAGTGTAACCATTTTTTTCTAAATAAACAATAGTTTTCTCAAATGACTATATCATTGTGTATGTTACTTATTTAGCATAACTTAGAAAAGTTAATTCAGTAATTTTTTAGCCCTTAATTTTTTTCTGCATGGGCTACATTGTCAAATAACACCTAATAATATGGAAACATTATTTGATTATTTTTGCACTTGGTGTAAGCTGTGGAATTTGGACATGTCTAATAAACATGTCTAATATCCAATTCTCAGAGTTGAAAAGGTAGTTTTATAAAAGAGGATTAAGAAGTGGCAACCCTAAGAATTGGCAAAAGAATATAAGTTTATGATGTTCATTTTCAGGTAACTGTAATTTGCAGAAGATGAGCAGAAAAATTATTTGTTGGAGTGTGGTTTGTGCATTGAGTGTTGAACACCTATAACATACCTGGCATAAAACATTGCAAAAGGAAAAAAAACCAAAACCTTCATTAAAGCAATCTGTGACTTTGAGAAAATAACAATTTACTTTGAAATCATCTGTGTGAAATGTTTAAGAAGTGCTTTCTTTTAATTTCATTCATGTTTTAAGGACTTTATGGTTATAGGAATAATGCATAATGTGCTTTGACAGTAAAAGACTGACAAAACTATAACCAACAGTATACTCAATTGAGATAAACTGTTTAAAATCCTTAATGAGACAAGGGTTCCCACTGTATCCATTTTTTTACTCATTATAGTACTGAGTGTATTAGCTAGAGCAAAAAGACCAGAGATGGAAAAGGGATTCACTTGAATGTAGGAAAGGAAGAATCCAATTATCTTTGCAATAACATGATATAAAAGATTCTAAAGGCCTTTCTCGAAAAAAAAATCTTAGATCTGATGGACATTTTTAGCATAGTAGGATAGAAAATCAGCACACAAGTCAATATCTGTTTTATGTATTACTAAAAAACTTGCCATGAAATAAGTCAGAAAGAACAATCCTGTTTGCGATAATTTAAAAATAATAAAACAACCAAGAATACACCTAACCAAGGAGGCCAAAGTCTTCTATAATGAAAACATCAAAACAAACAAAATTAAAGAGCTTATTTGGAGAGACATGCTCACGAATTGACAGAATTAATACGAAAATGGCTGCATTCCCCAAAATGATCAACAAAATCCCAGACATTCTTTATAGACATTAAAAAAAAAAAATCCTAACACTTAATATGTATCCTGAGCAGACAAAGCAATCCTAAATAAGAGTTTTGCTGGAAATATCACCTGATTTCATTACCCTATACAACCATAATAATAACATGGCATTGGCACAAACACAAACTAATAGGAAATTCCAAAACCACCCAGGTATAGCCACATTTTGACAAAGTGATTAGCCTCTGAATGAATTATGCTGGGAAAACTATCCACGTGTGGAGGGAAGAAAGTACATCCATATTTATCATGCACGAAATCAAATTCAGATGGACTAAAGGCTTTAACTAAAGACCCGAGGCTGAAACTGATAGAAGAAGACATAGAACAATTCAAGATACAAACATATACAAGGACTTTTGAAAATGTCTTTCAATAGCTCAGGAAATGATGGCAGCAGTTGACAGGCGGGAATTCATGACATTAAAGAACTTCCAAACAGAAAAAGAAACAACTAGCAGAGTGAAGAGACAATCTGCAGCATAGTAGAACATCTATGCCAAGTATATAACATTAATATATATGCATATATATTAATAATTTGAATATATTTTTCAAATGTACAATGAATCTCAGATGAAATACAAATGGCCAGCGAACATCCTGTGCTATCAAGGATATGCAAATTGAAACTACGCTGAGATTCCATCTCACCTCAGAATGTCCATCATTAAGAAAACATCATAAATGTCTAGGGTACGAAGAAAGAGGAACCCTTAATATATTGTGTAAGGTGGAGCGCCCAGCATGAAAATCAGTATGGAGATTCCTCAAAAGTCTAAAAAATAGATCTATCATGAAAGCCAGTGATACCTCTCCTGCGTTTATATATTGGAAGGACTCTATCAATGACCCACAGACATTCCTGCACATCTGTTTTACTGCCTCATTGTTCAAAATAGCCAAGATAAGAAACTAGGCTTTCCCCCATTAATGGATGAATGAGTAAAGAAGGTGTGATACACACACACACACACACACACACACAAAATGGGAGCTTTTTACAGCTATAGCTGTAAAATAATAATACAATTGTATCATTTGCAGAGAAGTGGCTGGAAGTTGAGATCATCTTTTTAAGCAAAATAAGTTAGACCTAGAAAATACTACATGACCGATTTTGAACTGGGAAGTTGGTAGTAGTTAGCATTTTGGGAGGATGAGGTAGGACATGGTTATGTATTTCCAGCAGGCATTGAACTCACAGTCCTCATGAGTACTGGGATTGCAGACGTGCATTTTCATGGCCAGCTAGCATTTCTTTCTCAGTAAATAAAAGTAATCTTTACTTGGGGCATTAAGAAGGACTACATCGATGTTAGAACATAGTAGCTTTCCTTAAGCAGAATTTCTGTGTCTGTCTGCCCATCTGCCTGCCTCCTTCTATGTACACTACCTGCATACAGGTGCCTGAAGAGACTAGAAGAAAATGCCAGTACTGCTGTAATTGAACTTAGAGGTGGTTATGTGTTGCCTGATAAGGGTGCTAGGTCCTCTGCAAAGGTCTATCCATGTGTTCTTATCTGCTGAGCCATCTCTCCAGCTCCATACCTTTGCCTTTAGCTGCAAAAGTATTTTGGAGGTAAGAAATTTAGCTGTGTTATATGACAGCTGCTTCTGAACATCTACCTTTTCTCCTTACAAGAGTCTAAAAACCATTTCCTGTTCTAGAGTATTTCTGACTATGTTTAGAAAAATGAGGTGTCAAACCTTTTCTATAAAACACCAGATAATAAATACTTGAGGCTTTGTGCTCATGTGTGTCTTTTGCAACTTTTCAGAGCTGCAGATGTAGTAAAAAAGCAGTCAGAGTATGCCATTGGATTTGGCTAAATACAGTCTGAAGAAATTTTATTTAAAAGAACAGATGAGAACCTGGATTTGGTTTGGCATGCAGGCTCTAGTTATCTGAGTCCTAACAGTATTTCTCCTTTTGGAGTTTCATTCAAAATATGTTTCAGTGCCTCTTATATCCTAGAAGCAGAACAAAACGTGTCTGCTCTTATGGACCATCCGTTCTAGTTAGTGGATTCAGACAATAATACATAATGTTAAATAGAGGAAGGAAGACGTTTTGAAGAAGGATGGGTGAGGCAGGGTTTACTACTTTTCATACAGCATAATTATGGAGTGAAGGTGGATAAAACAGGACATTTGTGGTAGCTGCTGTGATATGAATATTTTATTTCTAGAAGAGGGAGGGCCTTTTGTAGATCAGGCTGGTCTCATACCACATATCTGAGAAAGGCCTTATATTTCTGACTTACCTGCCCAGTGCTGACGTAATATATGTGTACCACCACTCCCGACCATGAAACAAGCTTATGTTCTGCTCTGTGTGTATTTTTGATAGACTTGCTGTGTAGTCCTTGCTGGCCTTTAAACCTCCCAAGTACTGAGAATGCAGTGTGCCTCCACAGCCAGTTTGAATATTTTATTTACCTAGTGATATAGGATGAAATACCCATGATGCCCCACCCAGTTTTGAAACATTTACATGAAAGTCATAGGATATGCAGAATCTGTGGCTTTGAGGTTTGTCATTTATCTGAAAAGGTGTTCTTAATCTTAGCCTTATTAATAAGCTTGGGGATATTTATATTTCAGGTAAGATCCCAGCTTCTTCAGATCATTTTCTTGTCACTGAGGACTGAAAGAAACTTATTTTCACCAGGAAGCCAAGTTTTGTTTTGTTTTCAGGAAATAAAACAGTAGGAAGTACCAGGCTTGGTGGCACATACCTTTTGTGTAGCACTTGAGAGACAGAGGCAGGTGGATCTCTGAATTCAGTCTTGATCTGCTTAGTGAGTTACAGGTCAGCCAGGGCTATGGAGTGTCTCAAAAGCAAACAAGTCGAAAGAAGCATTTTTGAATGGCTCTGAGTGTTAAATTACTAGATGATTATTATTGCTCCTCCTGCAACTCAGTTCACAGTAAAAGTGGTCAAGATATACAGATTTTTGATAATTTTGTTTGGTCCAGGTAGAAAATTTTGGAGATTTGCAGTAGGGTATATAACCTGGGAATTATGATAACATTTGTTATATGATAATTTCGTTATTGAAATTAGCTTCTTGTCATATAATATATTCTGATTATCATTGCCTCTTCCCCAACTTTTCCCAGATCCTCCATACTCACCTAGATCTTCATCCTTTCTTGCTCTCTTTCATTAGAAAAGGAACATGCATCTAAAAAAATAATAAAAAAGATAATAAAAACAAACCTGAATATGACAAAACAGATGAACAGAAAAACAAAGAGCTAAAGAAAAAGCTCAAGAAACAAATATAGCCACACACACACACACACACACACACACACACACATTGGCATGTATAAAATTGGAAATCTTAATATATAAATTAAAAGACCGTCAGGCAGAGAAAGAGAGAAGAAAAGAAAGAAAGGTGGGGAACAAAAGCCCAAACAAAGCACTTATGAGAGAAAAACAAAAACAAAACACCTCCAAAAATATTGTATCATTGAGTTTTTTTTTTTCTTTCTTTGTGTGTGTTGGCCATTTACTGCTGGGTATGGGGTCTGGTCTTAAGAGAGTAGTTTGTATACCCAGTGAGGCAGGCTCTGTTGGGGAAAACTAATCTTTCATTGGTGCATGGTTATTATTTGTAGATAGCTTTGGCATCAGGGATGGGACCTTGTGCCAACTTTTCCCAATGCTGAGACCCCATCGGGTACAGACCTGAGCAGGTGCCTTGCATGCTGTCACAGTCTGTCTGGGTTCTTATGTACATGAGTCCTCCTCTGCATAGAAGACTTTGTTTTCTAGATATTCTCCATCGCCTCAGGTTCTTAACAATCTTCCTACCTCTATTTCCTCAGGGTTGCTTGAGCCAAGGGGTGGGGTGGGAGATTTCCAGTATCTCTCACTTTCTGTACCTTGTCCACCTGTGAGTCTCTATATTCCTATCCACTGCAGGAGGAAGCTTCTCTCATGATGTCTAAGCAAGACACTGATCTGTGAGTTTAGGAGGTCATTACAAGTCATTTTGTCATTACATTCCTTTACCAGAGCAGTATATTTGGTTTTCCCCTAGGTCCCTGGCCTATTTGGTTAGCCACTCAAGCAGTGTCAGGCATGGGTTCCATCTCATAGACTGGTGAAAGAAACCATGAAGTTGGCCTGACCTAGCTGCCTTGAGAGTCATGCATCATAGGTTTTCAGGTTAGAGTCCATGCATGGCTCCTGGGGCACAATGTGCCTTCCAGTTCCTGAGAGACTGATGCATTCCCTCTGGTAGTGAAGTGTTTAGGCTCCTTTGTGTTTCTTTGTATGTTTTCTTGGTGGTCAAGGAAGCATGGAAGCTTGACAGGACAGCTGGTCTTAGACATTATTAATCTTGTGTACCCTGTATAGCTTACAAACATTGTATCCTGGCAACCACAACTGTATTGATCCTCGCGATTGCCATTATAATCTATTTCTGGTAAAAGTATAAAAAGTTAAGATTGCTCTTAATAAAATTGTCACATCCTCAGTCTTGCTGTCGCCCCTCCAACCTGAGCCTGGCTTCAGTCCTTGTGACCATATCAGTTGACCTTGGCTCAAGAGGGCACTTACAGAATGGTCCTTAAATCCAAGCAGATAGCAGTTGGGTTAATCACACAACTCTGTGCCACTGTTTCACTAGTGAATCTTTCTGCAGGTCACCACTATTGATTGAAGGGTTTGTATATGGGCTAATGTTTACCTTTATCCTTTGGTAGTATGCAGAGCATCTTTCAATCCTATAAACACTAGTCACTAGCAGTGTAAGCTCTAAGTAGTTACCAGCTTGACTTCTCTATATTCAATGTGTTATCTTCAGCAATAGTACATTACTATCAGTTTTTGGCCATGGCAATAACGTGGATTGTTTGGAGGTTCCAATAGTGCCCATTTGGCTAAAAACTCAATTAGATGTAACCCATTCCCAGAAGTGGAGGCTTCGTTTGGTGATGAAAGATGTCTAGTTAGGACTCTGTCCCCCCCCCCCCATTATTTGGCAATTCTATTTAGATCACCTTAATGTATTTATATATTTTAGGAAGCTTCTAAAATATTTAGAAGCTTAGGTTTCCATACTACCCCTCAATTGACCCTAAGTTTTAGTGGTTCCTCCCCGTATTCCCTCTCTAATGTCCTTCTTTGCTTCCCTTCCCTGCTTCACCATCCTATTACAGTCCCCACCCCATACATCCATAATTATTCTATCCTTCTCCCAGTCCCTTACTCTATACCTAGCCTCTGTAGTTATATAGATTGTAGTTTGTTGCTCACAGACTTAACAGCTACCATCCACATATAAGCAAGTACAAAACACGTTTATTTTGGGGGTTCTGGATTACCTCACTCAGGAAAATTTTTAACTAGCTCCATCCATATACCTGCAAATTTCATGACTTCATGTTTTTGACAGCTGAGTAATAAATATTCCATTGTGTAAATCTACCAAATTTTCTTTATCCATTCATCCTTTGAGGAACATCTAGGTTTCCAGTTTTTGCTATTGTGAATAGTGTAGCAATGAACATAGTTGAACAAGTGTCTCACTGGTAGGATTAAGCTTTTGGGAGAGAGGGAAAAGAGTGATATAACTGGATCTTGAGGTAGATTGATTCTCATCATCCTGAGGAATTGGCATACTGATTTCCATAATGACTGCACAAGTTTGCGCTTCCAGCTGCAGTGGATGAAGGTCTACAGGAGAAAGGAAAGCTGAGTCAGGAGGATCTGATTCCCTGGCCAGTGTGTCCTGTTGGTTTCAGGGAGAGAGTATCTTAGGTGTTGGTTGGTCAGACAAAGGGATTGGGTGAGGAACGAAGGCTGTAAGAGAGAATATACTTAGTTCCCTATGTTTTGGTGCAGAGAGGAAGGAGAGACTACAGAAGATGGTGTGCTACCAAGCTAGAGATAAGACTGAGAATTGGGATTGGAGGGTGGAAAGGAGAGTGAAAATTGCTTATCTGATTCCATGGCCAGCTCTGCCAGATCCTGGCTGAGACAAAAGCATGGAGTGGGGAAGGAAGGCTTTAGGAGAGGCTCTGCTTAGTTCCCTAATACGTTTGAGTTTCCTCACAGTTTTTTTTTTTTTAATAAGCACATACATTTATAAAACTCAGAGACTCATATGGTCATTGTTACCATGTTGCAAATATTATAAAAAGTATCACTGTTTTAAAAGTCATGTCCAGCCTTGTTTTATTATTATTATTATTATTATTATTATCATTTGGGGGGGTTATAGATTTCTCAGGTTGCTTATATGGAAGCTGTAATACACTAGCTTCGTATTTTGTGTCATTACTTGGGAGCATGACTTAAGTTTTTAAGAAGGATTTTATTTTTAATTGTGTGAATTTGTCTGTGTCTGGGTTTGCAGTTCCCTTGTAAGCCATAAAATGGTGTTAGATCCTCATTCAATTGCAACTAAAGGTGGTTGTAAGCCACCCATAAACACTGATCCTGAAAGAGCCCTTCCTTTGAAAATATTCCTTAGAAGGCATGGGTTGTATAGGATCTAATTACCTACAGAGATAAGTCTATATAAATGAGATTTATCCAAATAAGAGCAAAAATTTTGGAATTGCATGCTGGTTAAATTCTGTAATTTCCAAATGCAATTCCTATATGAGAATCACCTGAGGAAGTGATTCTAAAGTCACTCGAACAACTCACCCAATGGCATTCTGATTCATTATACTTTGGTGGGGGCTTCTTTCTGATGATTCCTGGTTTGCACACTTGTAAACATATTACCAGTAACAGTGAAAACTGATGCCAGTTATTGAGTACTCACTATATAGTAGGCCCTGTTTTAGGTGTGTTACATGTACTGTTAAGAATTAATTCATAGATGGGCACCATATGCATTCCCAGGTGAGGAAGTGTGATTTAGTAGAGTTCATCAGAGAAGTAGAAATGGACAAGAAAATTGATCTGGATATGCAGGCAGCAGCTTTTCATCTATAGAGATACTGAAAATAACAAGATTAATATTGATCAATGTAATAAAAAGATTAGTGTTATCATGCATTTTTCAAGTTAAATAAAAGACTCCCTCCACAAAATGTCTTAAGATAGCACAGAATCATATCCAAAGAGAATTTACCTCTCAAATTTCATCTAGTCCTGTACTAGTATGATTAATTGCTTCATAATTGCTCTGGAATTCAAGTTCAACATTTTCTGTTCATTAACACCAACTCACAATTAAACCCAACATCCAAACACCTACGCTGTCTAGGTGGAAATCCTTCACAGCTCCTTTCTAGATCAATCTGTTGAAAACAGTACTTCTTCCATCACACTTAGTCTTAAATTCTTAAACATACACAGTCCTCTTCAAATGTAATTGCTTTCCAGATATATGTGGTATTTTACACCTCATTTCCTGTGTATCATAAAAAATCAGAAATTTAAAAATTACCAGCATGATTTTTGTCCTTATTATTTATGCTTTGGATCAATTATCCCAGAAAGCATAAAATGTTCGTACACAGTAGTATGTAGCAGAGACACATCCAATAACAATTCATAAATGTTATTTGTTAATGATGGTATATGCAACCAGAAGTGGCTACTATTTTATACTGCATAAAATTAGGACCATAAACTCTATAAACATAGTAGAAGATCATTGAGGCTCTGATATAAGACAATTTGTGGGTACAGAAGAATTAGTAGCTTTTTAATCAGTCTACTTTAATGACATCTTGATGTCATCTAACAAAAGGAAGGTCAGCCTAAACTAGGGGTTAAGTAACATGCCATTTTCTAGCTCTTATCCCTTAAATAAAGGTTATTTCTGATTTCCAATTGCATATTTAACCAGTTTATATGTGCTATGCCCAACCAGAGCCTTTTCTTTTCCCTCTATTCCCTCTATTAAACACTTCTATTTAGCAATTTATCAAAGAAATTAAGTTTTAACAGCCTGGTCCAGGTAGAAATAGCCATTACAGCTTAGAAAAAAATATCTAATAATCAGAATGGGGGTGAGGGAAGCAATTGTTTGCACATCAGGGTTGCCACACTTTTAGTTGAGATCACTAATATCTTTCCTCTTGTTATTTTCATCCTGTCTAGTTGCATCTATAAAAACAACAAAGCTTATATTGAACTGAAAAGAATTGCATCCTTGAAGCAGTTCTTTTTCTTTTTTGAATATGTATGGGTATTTTTTTTTTTTTTGCATGGATGTTTGTGTACCACATGCAAGTCTGGTACCCACAGAGGCCAAAAGAAGACATTAGATCACGGGACTGGAATTACAGACAGTTATGAGCCACTGTGTGGGTCCTGGAAATCAAACCAGGTCCTCTGGGAGAGCAGCTGTGCCATCCAGTTCCAAGCAGCTCTTACTTTATACTTTACATGCAAGGAAAATCTGCTTGGCCCTGACAAAAAGTGTCTATGGTAATATGATTCCAAGTTAAATTCACTCATAAGTGGATATTAGCCATATAATATAGGATAAACATACTAAAATCTATAGTCCTAAAGAAGCTAAACCACAAGGAGGACCCCAGGGAAGATGCTCAATCCTCATTCAGAAGGATCAACTTGACAGACATCAGAATCAGGAGAAGACAGGGAACAGGACAAGAGCCTGCTACAGACGGCCTCTGAAAGAATCTACTGATCAAGGTATTGAAGCCGAGGCTAAGACTCATAGCCAAACTTTGGGCAGAGTGCAGGGAATCTTATGAAAGAAGGGGAAGATAGAAAGACCTGTAGGGAACAGGAGCTCCAAAAGGGAGACCAACAGAGCCAAAAACAAAAACAAAGACAAAAAACAAAACAAAACAAAACAAAAAAAAACTGAGCCCTGGGGGCCCTGAAGAGAATGATACCCCTCCTCAAGTGTAGCCAGCCCATAGACTCAGTATCCAAGTGGGGTTCTTAGGAGGAGGAGCAGAGGTTTTCTTTGTCATGAACTCAGTGGCAGGCTCTCTGCTCACCTCCCCCTAGGAAGTGCAGCCTTGCCAGGCCACAGGAGAAGACAATGCAACCAGTCCTGATGAGAACTGATAAGTTAGGGTCAAATAGAAGGGGAGGAGGACCTCACCTATCAGTGGACTAGGCGAGGGTCATAGGGGAAAAAAAGGGAGGGATGGTAGAAATGGAAGGAGAGGAGGGAGGGAGACACAGCTGGGATGCAAATTGTAAGAAATGATAACAAAAAAAGAAAAAAAAATAGGGCTAGAAAGATGGTTCAGCACATATGTATTTCCAGCCATTTCCTTGGATCAATCTCTGCCTTTTGATTGGGATTTTTACATCATACATTTAATGTAATCATTGATGCTCTTGGGTTTAACCTAGCATCTGGCTATTTGCTTTCTCCTTGCACCATATTTTCTTCCTTGTTTTTTCTTTTTTTCTACATTTTAAAATAACATCTTTTATTTATTCTTTGACAATTTCATACATGTATACAGTGCTGTGGTATATCTACCCCAACCTCCCCTTCTGACTCACCTTGGACACCCCTCAACAGGCCTCCTTCTTACTTTCATGTCCTTTCTTTTTCTTGTACTCCACTGAGTCTAATTAGTCTTGCCTGATAGAATGCAGAATAATCTTGGCTTGATCTTGTACAGGTCCTCTGCAGGTAACCTTAGCTCAGTGAGTTCATGAGTACAATGACTATGCCATGCCTAGAAGAGAACATTTTAGCTCTTACCCTATCCTCTAGCTCTTAAATTCCTTCTTTTCTCTCTTCTGAGCTTTAGAAGGTTACTATAGAGCTGAGCACTCAACAGTCATTTATTGTCAACAGTTTGACTAGTTATGAATCTCTGCATTGACTGATGCTTACTGCAGAGAGGTGCTTCTCTAGCCAAGGTTGAACACAGAACTAATCTATGGGCATAAATGCAACTATTTGGAAAGTAATTTCACAACTTGTCTAGCAACAACAGTAGTAGTAGGCTTGCTCTTCGGGTGTATGATCAAATGGGCTTTGATCAAATTTACAATACTAGTCATGAATTTTCTTCCTATGGAGCTAGCCACAAATCCAATCCGGAAATAACTGGTTACTTTTTCATACATGTCAAGTCAATATTGTAACATTCTGGCTTCATTACTGTTATTCTGTTTATTTGTTTTTAATGGCTTTTGCCCCAGTTTTCACATTTGTGAAAGGAGATTAACATCAAACAAACATTTTATCAGGATGTTCTAAAGACAGATAATTTATGCAACATTCTTAGGATGATATCTGGCACAGATTTGTGTTCTGTTTAATAAACATTAGTTTTTTTTTTTAAATTGGAAACGTATTGGGGTACCAGTTCCTCAGGGGTTTTATGTTCTATGCCGGGTTATGAATATACTTACATTGGCTAGGTATTTGCCTATATCATTGTGTAGGCACTCAAAGGCCATGGATCCAAAACATGTATTGATTTGCTGCAGTATATGAATTTCTCATGGTTAGATGTAAGGGCTTCTAGATATGTGGATATCAGTTAAGTGAAGGTGTTCATGGGAGGGGGTGATCAATCACTAGCACAGAAAACACAGTGATTTTTCTGTTTCAGTCTTTCCTGGGAACCTTTCCTGAAGAATTGGGATGGTAAGTATTATGTAGGCAACAGTCAGAGAAAAGGATGAAGCCTGAATCTAGGAGAGAGCCATGGTCATAAAACATACGAATCTTTGAAAGTGAAAGGAATGGTGAGAAAGTTTCCAATAAGGTCCTAGCCATTTTAAGGTTCCAGCCTGGGCTGATTTGTGAAAATTTTCCAAGTTTTATGTCTGCTGGTATTAGTCCCACTGGGCAAGAATAAGATCACTAGCATAATTTTTGAGCCACATTTGAAGCAAGTTTTATTTTGGTACACTAGAGAGCTGCCTAACAACTGCTTCCTAAGTCTGTTTGGAGAGAGCAGTGTTGAGTCTGTTTCTCAGGGCCATTTTAAGGAATAAAATCATGAGTAGTTGCAAAGCAAGTTCATAGACATGAGACAGTGGGGCAGTTAGGAAGTACAGAAAAGTCTCAAAAAGAAAAAAAAAACAGGACTGGCTGCAATGTCCTCCTCTGTGTCCCAGCAGAGAGAATAAGGGAGGGGGCTACAGCTGAGATACAAAGCGAATAAAATGTAATTAGTGTAAAAAAATTAACTAAAAAAAAAAAAAAGAAAAAGAAAGCAGTTATCATGTGGTCACTGATTAGGGAAGGTCAGGGTGTTCTCAAAGAACAAGTCAAGGACATGGATTGGGGCAGGTCACTTTCCAGGAAACACACAACCTACATAAGACCGGGATTATCCATTCATCATGTTGCTAAACTGCCTTTTCCCATTGTCCTTTCCCTAGATAGTTTGTTCCCTCTGTTGCTGAGAGCTGCTAATGGCACTATTGCTATCATAGTCACCATAGTGAGCTCAGCTTACTTCAGCTTGAAAACACTCTTCCAATATCTGTGACTCTAGAACTTTCTTGTCTTATGGCATGGTGTCCAATTTGTTGGTTTTCTTTAGTCAACTGATAATTTAAAAGCACTTAAAAGGCTGTTATACCCAAATACATATATGAGAATATCTGCCACTCCTCCTGTCTCCCATCCACTGGAGAAGATTTTTATTTCCAATTTGCAGAATCAATGCAATCACAACCAAATTTCCAAAGCAATTCTTCACAGAAATTTAAAAAAAAAAAGTTAAAATTCATGAGGAACCACAATAGACTCTAGGTAGCCAAAGCAACACTTAGCAAAAAGAACAATGCTGAAGGTAGCAATACACATGATTTTAAGTTATCTGGCAGAGCTCTAGTAATAAAACCATTCTGGTACTGGCATATAAAGAGACACAGATAAGTGGGATAGAATATAGGACCCATATGTAAACCCATGCCAATGCAGCCACCTGTTTTTGGTAAAGATTTCCAAAAACATATACATTGGAGAGAATACAACCTATTCAATAAATGGAGCAGGGAAAACCAGGTAAATGTATATAAAATAATGAAGCTAGATTCCTACTTCTAATTTGTTGAGGGCTGATCTTTTTGGGTAGCATAACTGTAGCCATTTTTTATTTCAGGCCTACCAGCCACATCATATCAGCTTGTTGCTGATATAGAGAAAAGCTCTATGTACAAGGTTTACCGAAAACTATGTTTGTATTCAGCATTAGCTGTGTCCTTGATACTCCTAGAAATTCTCCAACCATAAGCACAGATGGCCCTAACCATAAACTCCACTTAGGACCAAACAAATCAAAGGTCAGCTAGAACTGCTTTGTATAGTTAGCAAAAATAACTTGAGTCAGAGTTTACTACGCTATTCCACTGCCCTCTCCACACCTCCCCCATATGAGCTAATTTCAGTTTTTGCATTTATAAACTAACTCTGAAAAACACTCAATGTCATAGTTTGATTTCAGAGTTCACTCTGTGTCCCTGATCAAGATCAGTTCATTCAATAATCCATCCATGTCTTATTGAGATCGGTGTCTGAATGGTTTATGTGGCTTCCTCTGGACCCAAGCATAACCCTGTACAAAAATCAACTCCAAATGTTTGAAGAACTTTAATGTAAAGATCCTGAATTCTAAAACTAATGGGAAAAAGTAGGAAAAACACATTAAAATATAGGCATAGGTAAATCATTTCTAAAAAGGATTGATTGTTCAAGAATTGTGGAACTCTGCAGAATAAGGTTGAAGTCTGATGTTTCCAGATAGCCTCTGTGATTGGTGGTCTTCGTAATGGACTCCCTTTCCTTAGTGGGCTCTCTCTCCACCTGATCTGGTAACTCTAGATCTTGTATGGAATGTTACAATATCCTTAGGAAAGATTACAGAACTGACCCTTTCCTGATAAGAAAACCTGCTCAGCAAGAACCTGGGGATTTTTGGAGATCACAGTTTTCAGCAATGACCTTCACTAGTACTTGGGAAATTTACCCCACTCATAGGATAATTAAGTGCTGTGTTCTTCTTGTGATAGGGCCATGCTTCTATATATAAATGTACGTATTCTTAGCACCTCTATCCCCATTGAATCAAACAAATTCACTCTTGAAACCCCTACTGCCCAACAATTTCACAGTAAATAAATGTGCTAGGTGCTGGGTGCTGGCTGCTGAGTGCTGAGTGCTGTACTATGATCAGATTTCCACCATGGATGCTTTACATTCACCATTTATTCTGGGGGAGTTAGGGCTCTTTTGGCATAATGTTCTTTTGGAATGTACACACTTTACCCTTGTTCATTCAAATGCTGATTTCTCCCCCCCCCCCCACTCTCTGGTTTTAGTCCAGATATTGCATTGTGATACTTATTCTAAGCATCCTGTCTCAACTTTGTGTAAACAGGCCAAAATATAGCAACTAGACACAATGTTGAGCAAGGAGAGGGGAGGAGGCAGAGGACAGGAAAGAGGGGAGGAGCCAGAGGACAGGAAATGAGTGGGATGAGAAAGGGCAAGGGAGAGCGAGGAGAGCAGAGCTGAAGGACAGATCTTGGAACGCCGTGGAGAGATGGACTGGACCTAAGATTTCACAAAAAGCATGTATAATAGGTGAATCTAAATGTTAGGAAACTGAGGGCCTAGAGGTTTAGAATGGAGTAATATTGCCCAACATTGTGTTCTAGGTTAACTAAATAAACCCAGTTTCTGTGTGGTGATTTGGTTATACAGCTGTTTATGACTAACAGCAGCATTACCAGAAGATATATCAATAGTAAATATTAATCAACACTTACAACAGGGCCCCCATCCTCCCTTGAGATTTGCCACAGAATTCCTGGGGCTTGGCTGCCACCTAGGCTGATCTGGGGCCTGTCCAAGAGCTTCTGGACTGCTTGGGGCTTTACTGCCAGTCAGTTGGCCATCTGCTGCTGGCCACAGCCAACTTCTGCCATTCAGCAGCTCCTGCAAGCACCTGCATATCACCTGACCTGCCTTATGGCTGGTTTTGGGCATCTGCCTGCATCTTCTGCCATGCTTAGCACAGCATCTTAATCAAGGAGCTCTAACACTTTGGTGTCATCACAAGCTTCTGGAACTCCTGACTTTCTACTGCCTCGCCCTAAAGCACTCTAGTTGTTCCTGAGAGAAACTGAACCCCAGTCCTGGGGTCCCTCTGTTCTTCATCCAGAATCCTACAGCTGCATCCCAGACTTTCAAGGGTCAGAGAATGACAAAGAATTAACACCAACAATTGACAGCTGGGACCTCATGAAATTGGAAATTTTTTTTCACAGAAAAAACAAACAAACAAACAAAAAAACACTTAAGTGCATGAAAGGAATGCCTCCAGAATTAGACACTATTTTGTAAGTATACATCTGTAGTGGTTTAAATTGATTGTCAGCTGGATAAGGTCTAATCACCTTGGAGAAAAAAATCTCTGGACATGAAGGATTGCCTAGATTAGGTTAATTGATGTGGGAAGACCCAGTTTATTTATGTTTTCTTTTTCTTTTTTTTAAAATAATGTATTATTTTCTGTATAAGAATACTCTGTTTTCATGCCAGAAGGGGGCATGCCAGATTTCATTATAGATAGTTGTGAACCACCATGTGGTTGTTAGGAATTGAACTCAGGACTTCTGGAAAAGCAGCCATTGCTCTTAACCACTGAGCCATCTCTCCAGTGCCCAGAAGACTCAATTTAAATGTGAGCAGTACCATTTCCTGGAATGGAATCCTGGACTGTATATAAAGGAGAAAATGAGCTGAGCACCAGCATTCACCACTCTCTCTCTCCTGACCTCAGATGCAATGTTACCAACTGCCTTAATCACCTGCTACCATGACTTCCCTGGCATGATGAATTACATCCTAAAATTGTGAGCCAAAGGGTACTTTTTAATCACAGAAACAAGAAAAGCAATGGCTGCAACAGTTGTCAGAAATTTAATATATAGAGCAGTGGTTCTCAACTTTCTTAATGCTTTGACCTTTCAAGACAGTTCCTCACATTGTGGTGTAAGACCTGGAGTCTCACTGCTCAGGAACTCAGGATCATGCCCTTCCCTTGAATACTCACAGACCACAACTCGATGCAAAAGCAAGAGGTTTTATTCCAATTGCGATGGGGTGGCCCCTCCAAAGACAGAAGACGACCCCAAACATGCAAAGCACAGGGTTTTTATACCTGAAAATCAGACCACATTTGCTCTTTACATTGATTGGTCAGCAAAAATAGCATGAAGATAGTTTACAGTTGGTTGTAGATAGTTTTTCTCAGAACAGTTCACCCTGCCCTTCAAGAGCTATCTGCACCTGGCTTCAATTCAAATAATCACAGTTGTTTTTCTCATTCTCGGGTGGTCCCTCATTCCCGGGTGGTCCCTCATTCCCCCACCTTTTCCTTTTTCCTCAATTTTAACCCTAAAATGATGGATCAACCTCAGGGAGAGGTTGATACTGTCTCTGGAGCATCAGGACCTGAACTTCACTTCCCTGATGAAGGCGAGTACTGGTCACAGAGTTTATTGTCCCTGATGAGTTTCAGTTTTAGCGGGTTCCTGGAGGCGTGTACTTTCCAGGTGTCTGCAGGTTTATGAAGAGCAGGCTTCACATGTGACTCGTGGACCCAAGCTGCAGTGTCCTCTACTTTGACGGCAGTTGGGGTGGTAAGCAGGACGTACTAAGGACCCTTCCACCGAGGTTCCAGATTTTGGCTGTGGTGTCATTGCACATATACCAGATCTCCAACCTGGAACTGATGGGGCACCTCCAAGGACCCAGGCACATATGCACTGTCAACCTTGCTCCAAACTTCTTTCTGAATAAGCTGCAGTCCTTTCAGCCTGGACAACAAGTCAGAGTTACCACTAGTTATGTCAAGGGGGTCCCCAAGAAGAGTCAGGGGAGCAGAAACCCCATATAGTAGTTTGAAGGGAGTCAGACCTAGTAGGGAGGGAGTATTTCTGACTTTAAAAAGGGCCAAGGGAAAAAGCACCACCCAGTCACTGCCAGTCTCCATGGTCAATTTGGTGAGAGTCTCTTTTAGAGTTCTATTCATTCTTTCTACCTGTCCTGAACTTTGGGGTCTATAAGCACAGTGTAATTTCCAATCGAGCCCCAGAAACCTGGTCACCTCCTGACTTACCTGAGCAACGAAGGCCGGCCCATTGTCTGACCCAATTACCTTTGGAATACCGAACCGAGGAAAAATGTCTTCCAGAATCTTTTTGGCTCCGACCAGAGCGGTTTCTTTCTTTGTGGGGAACAGCTTCCAACCATCCTATGTTTACCCTCTGACAGGGTTCACACTCCTGAGTCACTCTCTCCGTCAGAGTGGTGAGGTTTAGTATTTAGTACTGGGATTGGCGGGCAATTTCAGCCAATTTCTTTGCCCCCAAGTGAGTCTACTTATGCATCTGAGTTATTAATTTCTCAGCGTCTTCCTGTGGTAGAATGATCTTACGTTTGGAGTCAATCCATGCTCCCACATCGGTGTCAAAAATCCCCTGTTTTTGCCGCATTAGCTTTAAGTCACTTTCTGAGTTTAGTCTTTCTTCTCTGGGCAGCTCAGTGGTCAGTACCATTGGGACAGAGTTTCCTCTAGCAGCTGCTTTAGCCTCCTGATCGGCCATGTTATTTCCCTTTGCTGCCCTGGAAGTTCCCGTCTATGTCCTGGGCAATGAATAATGCTTACCTTGGCAGGCAGCAACAAGGCTTTGAGCAAATCCAGAATCTCGTTTTTATTTTTGATCTCTTTACCGGCTGATGTTAGCAGGCCTCTCTGCTGATAGATGGCCCCGTGCACTTGGGCTGTTGCAAAGGCATACCGACTATCAGTGTCGATGTTTATCTTTTTATCCTTTCCCAGAGTTAATGCCTGGGTTAAAGCGATCAATTCCACTCGCTGAGCAGAAGTGCCCTCCGGCAACACCTGGTAATGCGTTATGTGGGCATTCGTGAGCCAGCGATCAAGTGGCTGCTTTATGAGACTCTCAAGGGCATGAGGAGCATAGATGGTGAGGTCCTGTCCCAGAGTCAGTTTGTCTGCATCTTTTACTAGTGCCACCACTGCCGCTATTATTCACAGGCAGGTTGGCCATCCTGCTGCTACTGAATCAAGCTTTTTGGATAGATAGGCTACCAGTCTCTTCCAGGGTCCAATTTTCTGTGTTAGCACCCGGATTCTCAGCCACATAGAGACAGAAGAGTTTGGTCACATCAGGGAGTCCCAATGCTGGGGCTGACATTAAGGCTTGTTTGATATTATCAAATGCGGCTTGTTCAAGTATATTATCAAATGCAGCTTGTTCATCCTTTCTCCAGATGAAAGAGTAGTTGCCCCTTTGTAAGGGCATACAGAGGGGCTGCCATCTCGGCAAATCCCGGAATCCACAGCCAGCAAAACCCCGCTGTACCTAAAAATTCCCTCAGTTGTTTAGTAGTCCTCGGAGGGGGAATATGAAATACAGTAGATAGTTTACAGCTGGTTGTAGATAGTTTTTCTAAGAACAATTCACTCCAAGAGTTATCTGCGTCTGGCTTCAATTCAAATAATTACAGTTGTTTTTCTCATTCCCGGGTGGTACCTCAGTGGAGACCCCCAACCATAGAATATTTTTGTTGATACTTTGTAATTGTAATTTTACTACTCTAATGAACTGTAGTGTAAATATATGTAATGTAAATATATGTGTTTTCCTATGGTCTTAGGTGACCGTTGTGAAAGGGTTGTTTGGGCCCCAAAGAGGTATTGACACACAGTTTGAGAACCTCTGCTAGAGAGTATATAAGGAACTAACAAGCCAAAACAGGAAGAAACAAAAAGAATTAATCAATTAATGGACTAAGTAAGTGAACAAAAATTTCTCAAATGGCAATGTCCAAATGGCAGTCAACATCTCTATGAGATGTGTCTCAGTGAATTCTGATTGCTTACTGGCCCAAATAAGGTCTAAATTTTTTGTTTCTATAGAAAGTAGATGTACAACATATACTTTAAAAAATATTGGATGTAAAGAAATTCAGATCCAACTCTTTGGAGTAAATATAAAAAAAAATCCACAAAGACATTTGGTAATGTCACATTTGAATAAAAAATTGTCTTACTTTTGGGAGGAAGTTGTTCTAGAGACCTTATTTTAGGCATGATGAGACTTACAAATGGCAGATCAGCCACCTTTATCTTTGATCACAAATCTGCAAGAGGCTGTACAGTATTTGGGGGCACTCATGGAGGTGTCACAAGATCTATTCTGTTCTTGGCTCCTGGCCTTAAATGGGGAGCCTTGGAACACAAGAAATGGCTTCTGGGTGTTCTATGCATGGGAGGGGGTCTTTTTGTCCTTTGTCTGACAGGCTGACTCCAAGGCTCTGCATTCTCAGTCCTCTCTTCTCCCTGTTGCTGTTTTTTTTTTTCCACTATGTAGCTTAGGGTAGCTTAAATTGAAAATCTTTTGCCATACCCAACCTTATAGTTTTATTCAGTTAATGGGAAGAAAAAACCCTATATATGAAAAATATTACTATAAAGAACATTTGAGGAATACAAACTCATGTCGTCAGTTTCAGAGGAGCACTAAAATAAGAGTGCTAATTTACATTCAATTCTGGCTAATGTTTTATTCAGTAATACATGAAAGCTTTTTGAGTTGACTGCAACACAAAGCAAATCAGTAGTATCTGGAAGTTAACTTTTAATTTATGAGACTAACATCTTCTGACTCAAATTAGTTGTCTATAGTTAGTGAAAATTAAAAAACTTTGAGTCAATGTGATGGCTGGCAGTGATACTTAGAAGAAAATGTGCTGCCATCATACTTAACAAGCCGCATAGTCATTTTCCCTTATTTTCAATTTCTGGGTGTTTTCCTCAGGGACAATCTTCTCTGTAACCCTTTGACAACTTGTAAAGAGTGATCTGATCTTGATCACAAAACATCTGGTCTCAATTTATTTTTATAATAACATACTTAACAAACTTACTGTTTAATTATGATTTTTCCAGAATTCTTAGAAGTAGTACAAATTAGAAGTAATAGGATTGATGAATTTTGCTCCCCACCTTTCCTAAATAATAACATTATGAAGCTGAGGCCTGAGAATCTTGAGATTGTGATCAGCCAGGGCTAGAGAGTGAGACCTTGTTCCAGAGATAAACACGAGCATGATTATATATTACTGTTCATTCCAAGAGGACTTGTCATGCCTCTTGTGGGATAAAGTGAGGCAGGTATCTTATGGTTTTGATTTCTCAAAGATAGGAAAATCCAGGCACTTGGTTCTCAGAGCCGTAAACTAAGTGAGCACCCAATACAGGTTGCTTCTTGCCATTGTACTCCAAAAATGTTGAAAGGAACCTTCCCAGTGCTTCCATGTTATAGATATTCTAGTTCCTAGGTCTGGCTAGACTGGGGAACCCATGAGACACGGGTACATCTGAGTAGAAATTTTATGTGGTTATGTGGTTTAGATGGATCTTTTTGTTGTTTTGTTTCCTTTTTTTCCAAGATTTATTTTTATTTTTTATATATGGACATTTTGCCTGAGTATATGTCTGTTCACCTTATGTTTGCAGTGCTCATGGAGATCAGAGAGGGTATTGGATATCTGTAGGCTTTGCTCTTTTTAAACCTACTTTATTTGGGGTTCCTTATGTCTCTTTCTCCCTTCACCACTCTAACCCCTTCCAACACCACAACACTATGTAGGAGAGAAAGAAAGTTAGTGTCGAGAGGGGACACAGTTCTCTTTAGCTACTTCCTGCTTAGGCTCAATTAGGTTCCTAAACCCTCTACTTCCCTTCCAACCCATCAACCTTAGGAGAGAAAGAAGGTTAATAGGGACAATGGAGCTTTGTAGAAGTAGGTTCTTGGGATGATTCCACTCTTCCTCATCAGGATACCAGCAGTTCAGCCAAACAACAAATCATAGCAAAAGCAGCAACAAGGACTAGCAACAGCAGCAGCAGTGTTCAGCAGAAGTGGCACATTCAGCAGAAGCAGATTTCTCTGCAGTGTCTCAAAGCAAAGCAAAGCAATGTGAATCAAAGTGTTCTCTCTATTTGTGGGTTCCTATTCATACCTTTTCAGAGTCCACACCAGGATGTTTTTCAGCTGACAAAAACCATACCCCTTGCACAAGGTAGTTTCCTGTTAAAAAGGTTCACATGCCCTCTCAGGAGGCTGTTTAT
This sequence comes from Meriones unguiculatus, assembly GCF_030254825.1. Taxonomy (NCBI): domain Eukaryota; kingdom Metazoa; phylum Chordata; class Mammalia; order Rodentia; family Muridae; genus Meriones; species Meriones unguiculatus. The sequence goes on along the minus strand of NC_083369.1, from coordinate 81,508,495 downwards.
CAGTTGCCAAAGATGACTTACCTTTTACGAGGCTGGAATCAGCTATGGACAAAGCATTCCCGCATCCCACACTTAGGACTATAATAAAAACATATCCAGATAACACAACCAAAACTTCCACTACAGATATCCTGGAACTGGAGTTATAGATGATTGTGAACCATGATGTAGTTTCTGGAATCAAATTCAAGTTCTCTGCATAAGCACAAAGTATTATTGACTGCTGAGCCATCTCTCCAGCAACTGTTATTTTTAATGTCTTACACTTTATGGTTTTTATCACTGTATATTCATTGCAAAAAATGACAAATTTCACTGTGATATTTTTACATGCATAAAACACATACAACTTCTCTCCTCCACCCTCCCCATTACTTTAAAAAAAAGATACTCAAGAAAACATGTAGTATTTGTATTTTTGTGTTTAGTTTAGGTTTATCTCTTTCAATATGATGACCTCAGGCTCCATTTCCCTGAAAATTACATAATTTTGTTCTTTTTATTCACACACACACACACACACACACATATATACAAGTGGGTTCCCTAGTAAGGGGAACAGGGACTATCTCTAGCATGAACTCTGTGGCTTGCTCTTTGACCTCCCCACCCCCCGTGTGAGGAGCAGCCTAGTTAGGCCACAGAGGAGGACATTGCAGCCAGCCCTGGTGAAACCTGAAAAGCTTGGTTCAGATGGAAGGGGAGGAGGACCTCCCCTATCAGTGGACTTAAAGAGAGTCAGGGAGGAGATGTGGGAGGGAAGGTAGGATTTGGAAGGAATGAAAGAGGGGGCTACAGCTGGGATACAAAGTAAATAAACTGTAATTAATATAAAAAATAAAAATTTAATAAAAAAAGAAGTAAAAAAAATCTTCTGTGAGATTGAAATGACAGGGACACTTCATCCATGATTCTTCAACAACATGGTTGTAAAAAACAGGACTTGATCAAGGACAACACCAACAGACATTTTAACATGGAAGAGGGAGATTTCATAGGGTCTCCGTCCTAGACAAAGAACTACAGTCAACTAAGCAAAACTGAGAACAGGAGGAATAATCTTCCAGGGATGAATATTCACTTGTTATCTCTGAAATCATATATACACAAATAACACTAATAGGACTGGGCAGGTTGTGGTTATATATTTATTCATTTATATTTATGTAACAGCAACAATGATGAAAGAGCTCATGAATACAAGAGGCAACAAAGGAGTGTATGGGATGGATTGGAGAGAGGAAAAAGGAAGAAAATATTGTAAGTATATGTTACTTTAATAAATCTTACTTTATAGCTGTGTGTTTGTGAACCTTAATGTCTTTGTCTGTGCTATAATAATGAAAGGAGGTTGATGTGATAAAGTTTAAGGGGAATAGAATAAATATTTAAAACATGAAAAAACCTAGGAAATTTGGTGAGTGAAACAAAGGAAGAGAACTTTTCCTTCATGAGAGTGTAGAGGCTTGGCAATAAAGGGCAGGGGATGAGGACAGAAAAAGAATGAGAGATTCGGAAAACAACCAGAGCAGAGCTTAACACCCTGCAGAAGAGAAGCCTAAGTAGACAGGACCTGGAATCTGCATGGCTGATTGGTACAGCAAATGGTCTCTTCTAGGCCAGCATTTGGTTAAGGTTCAGAGACTGGGCACCATCCTCTATGGTTTCTGTTTGATCCTATGGCTTTGGGAGTTAAAGGTCTTTGCATTTTTTCCATAGCAAGGGTCATTAGAGGATACAGTCCAGTTGTTGGTCTAGAAAAGCAATTTAGTTAAAAGGCAAGGGCTTTGAATCAGAGCATCTAAGAGCTCCATGTGGTAATGTATACAACGGAAAAAAAAACCAAAGCATCTTCAACAAATGGTGCTGGTCTAACTGGATGTCTACGTGTAGAAAAATGCAAATAGATCTATATTTATCACTCTGCACAAAACTCAAGTCCAAGTCAATCAAAGACCTTGACATAAAACCAGAGACTCTAAACCTATTAGAAGACAAAACAGGGAAAAGTCTGGAACTCATTGGCACAGGAGACAACTTCCTGAACAGAACAACTGCACAGGCTCTGAGATTAACAGTTAATTAATGGGATCTAATGAAACTGAGAAGCTTCTGTACGTCAAAAGACACTGTCAACAGAACAAAATGGCAACCTACAGATTGGAAAAAGTTCTTCACCAACCTTATATCAGACAGAGGGCAAATATCTAAAATGTACAAAGAACTTAAGAAATTCAATATCAACAAAGCAAGTAATTCAATTAAAAAATGGGGTACAGAGCTAAACTGAGAATTCACAACAGAGGAACCTCGAATGACTGAGAAACACTTAAAGAATTGCTCAATGTCCTTAGCCATCAGAGAAATACAAGTCAAAATGACTCTAAGATTCCATCTTACACCACTCAGAATGGCTATGATAAAAAACTCAATTGACTACACATGCTGGTGAGGATGTGGAGAAAGGGAACACTCTTCTATTGCTGGTGGGAGTACAAACTTGTACAGCTTTTCTGGAAATCGATTTGGTGCTTTGTCAGACAATTGGGTATAGTTCTACCTCAACACCCAACTATAGTACTTCTGGGCATATACCCAAAAGATGCTCTACCATACAATAAAGACATTTGCTCAATTATGTTCATAGCAGCTATATTTGTAATAGCCAGAATCTGGAAACAACCTAAATGTCCTTCAAATTAAGAATGGATACAAAAATTGTGGTACATTTACACAATGGAATACTATTCAGCTATTAATAACAAGGAAATCATGAAATTTGCAGGCAAATGGATGGAACCAGAAAAGATCATCCTAAGTGAAGTAACTCAGACCCAGAAAGACACACATGGTATGTACTCACTTATAAGAGGATATTAGACATATATAGTACAGGATAACCATACTACAATCAACAGACCTAAATAAGCTAAGTAACAAGGAGGGCTCAAAGGAGGGTGTTGGAAAGTCACTCAGAAGTGGAAATAGAATAGACAGCAGAAGTGGATGAAAAGAGGGAACTGCACAGGCAATGGAATGGAGACCGAAACAAGGGTGGGGATCAGATGTGGGGAGAAAGGGGTCAGGGGAGGTGAGAAGACTAGGAACAAGAAGGAAAATTGAGGGGAGACATCTCTTTGTCAAGCTGGAGCCCTGTGACAAGATAGTTTCCTGGGAGGACATGGGAGTGACTCTAGTTGAGACTCTAAACAAGAGGGACATAAAGACTGAAGTGGTCACCTCTTAGCCAGGCACAACTAGTGGAAGGAGGGTAACAGCAACCCACTGACAAAACCTGTGATCCAAATATTACCCTGCCTACAAGAAGTGCAGGGATAAAGAGGGAACAAAGATTGAGGGAAAGTCCAACCAATAATTGGCCTGACCTGAGACCCATCTCTGGTAGAGAGCCATCCCCTGATACTAATAATAATGCTCTGCTATGCTTGCACCTAACTTGACTGTCCTTTGGGAGTCTCCAGCAAGCTGTGGTTTGAGACACATGCTGGGACTTGCAGCCAAGCATAGGGCTGAGCTCTGGGGGTCCTGTGGAAGTGTTGGGGGAAAATTGGAGGTTCCTGGAGGGACAGGAACCTCACAAAAAGACCAACAGAGACAACTCACCCAGTCCCATGGGGGCTTACAGAGACTGACACCAACTAAGGAAAATTCATGGCCTGGACCCAGGCCCCCTGCATACAAGTAACAGATGGGCTGCTTGGTCTTCATATGGGGTGTCTGGAGAGTGGAGAGGCAGGTTGTTTCTAACATGGAATCTATTGCTTGCTTTTGGATCATTTCCCCATGGCAGCACTGCCTTGCCTGGCCTCAGGGTATGAATATACGCTCAGTCCTGATGTGACTTGATGTGTTGGGGAAGGTTGATACGGGGAAGAGGGGACTCCTCTTTTCTGAGGGGAAAAGGAGAGGAGAAGAAAAAGGGGAGAAGGGAGGGTTAGAAGGAGAAGAGGGAGGGTCACCCTTGGGATGTAAAATAAATTCAAGAAATAAATCAAATATATGGAAAAAAAAAAGAAAGGTGCTCTGAAGCACAAAAGGGAGAAGCCTCTTCCTGCCCAGACCCTGGCCCCAGTTCAGTAAGCATGACTTCTGGGAGTGGGAAGGAGCAGTTGTACATGGTGTTGTGTGGGATCTAAGCTGCAGAATATCTGAGACTGAGAAAAAGGGGCATACATTCCACCAATGCCTGTCCTGCAACACGGATTGCTTCAGTTATACAGTGTTTGCCTGTCTCAATGGCTCATAAAAGACAATACTAAAGTTCAGAGTAGGCAGCAGAAATCTTCCTTTCTAACCATTCTGTTCTGAGGAGAGCAGCCAAGCATAATCATAATCAGCTCTGCCCATAAACTATGCCCTCTGGTTGCTAGACAAGCAACACAAATGGGAGACCAGCCTAAATACCACCTATGTGTGAATTTTCTTAAAGATCATTTGAAAGACTACCTAGCAGTGTATCAAAGCAGATGCTAAGACTCATAACCAAACTTTGGGCAGAGTGCAGGGAATCATACAAAAGAAGGGGGAGTTAGTAAGACACGGAGAGGACAAGAGCTCCACAAGGACCAAATATATCTGGGAACAGGGGTCTTGTCTGAGACTGATTCTTCAACCAAGCACCATGCATGGATATAACCTAGAACCCCTGCTTGGTCGTAGCTCATGTATCCAAGTTGGTTCCCTAGTTAGGGGAACAGGGACTGTCTCTGACATGAACTCTGTGGCTAGTTCTTTGACTTCTCTAACTCCTGTGGGAAGAACAACCTGGTTAGGCCACAGAGGAGGACAGTTGCAGCCAGTCCTGGTGAAACCTGAAAAGCTAAGGTCAGATGGAAGGGGAGGAGGACCTCCCCTGTCAGTGGACTTAAAGATGGGCAGGGAGGAGATGTGGGAGTGAGAGAATGAGGGAGGGGGCTACAGCTGGGAAACAAAGTAAATAACCTGTAATTAATATAAAAAATAATTTCAAGTGGGAAGACCCATCCTGAATCTAAATCTGTTGAGGGAAGATTCACAATTAATTTGGGCCACACCTTCTTGTGACAGCCTATATAAAGGCGAGGGAGATGTTTCTCTGAATGTCTCCACCCAGCAGGAGATCAAAGCAGATGCTGAGACTTTGAGCCAAACTTTGGGCAGAGTGCAGGGAGTCTTCTGGAAGAGTGAGGCCATAAAAAGACCCAGGGGGGCTAGGTACTCCACAAGGAGACCAACAAAGCCAACGAATCTGGGCTGAGGGGAGCCTACAGAAACTAATTCACTGACCAAGAATCATGCATGGAGAAGACCTAAGCCCTCTGCACAGATGTAGCCCATGGCACCTCAGTCTTCATGTTGGTTCCCAAGTAAAGGGAACAGGGGCTGTCTCTGACATGGACTCTGTTGCCCACTCTTTGATCATGTTCCCCTCGCGGAGCAGCCTTGCCAGGCACAGGGGTTGGATGCAGGCAGTTCTGATGACACTTGATGGTTTGTGGCCAGTTGGTAAGGAAGGAGGGCTCTCCCATTCAGAAGACTAAGGAAGGGGGATAGGGGAAGAGGGAGGGAGAGTGGGACCTGGAGGAGACGAGGGAGGGGGCTACGATTAGGATGTAAAGTGAATAAATTAAAAAAAAAAAGACATGGAAGAAGGAACTTTTGTTCTTTGCCTGGTTGCCCTCAATCTCACTGGCAAGTTCATGTCTTCCCTGGCATTAATAAATAGAGATGGAATGAGAAAGATGCACTGCCAACTATACATCATAGGTGATTAATATCTATAATATATAAAGCATTTAGAAAATTAAAAACAAAAATCAAATCATTCAAATAATAGATAAATGATCTGAAATTTTCTCAAAAGGAGAAATACAAGTGACCATTTAATCCTTGAAAAACTGCTCAACAGCATTAGTCATCAGAGAAGTGTAATTTAAAATCAAACTGAAATTCCATGTTACCCCACTCAATGGATATATCAAGAAAGTACAGGACAAATGTGGATGAAGGCGTGGGAATAGAAGAACCTTAAACTTTACTGATTACTGTACTGATTTCCATAACATTTCAGGAAAGTGAAATGAACTACAGATCAGTATATCAAGTAGAAGCCAGACTCAGACATATCTCATGCTTTAAATTCTTAATGTGTGGTGTGTGCATTTGTGATTGTGTATCAAAGCAGATCAAATTAGAAGTGGGGCCATGAAACACAGGAGTAGATTTTGAGCAGAAAGAGAGTGAGTAATGGAATTCATGAGTCATGCAAGCAGAAAGGAGTACTGTGTTGTGAAAGGGTTAGGCTAACTTTGTAACCTATATGTCCTCTAAAGCCTATAGTTTTGAGTTTTAGGTCCAGGTTAAGCTAAAGCCTCTTAGTACCTTTCCAGAGAGTGAAGGAATGTGACCCTATCTGTGAGGACAGATATAAAAAAAGGGCAAGCAAGCAATGACCTTCACTCAGCAAAAGAACGACCAGACCCTTGTCCTTGAGATAGCATTTCTTAGCAACAAACCTAGACTTCTTCTGAGTAGCTTTTGACCTCCAGCCAAGAGCCTGCAGCCCTAATCTTCAAGGATGAGCTAACCACCCCCACCTTAAATTGCAGCTGCATCCACACTTGGCAGGACTGGCCAAGCTTGAGCACCTAAGCCTAACCAATTATCTTACTATATAGCTTCCTCATCCAATCCTAAATTGCCAAAACTTAAACTTCAAATCTCCCGCAATTTTTCTTTTAAAAACCTAAAGGCCTTTGTCTCCCGGTGCCACTCTTTGCTGACCAGCAAGGGTAACCCCGTTGTACAATGGTTAATAAACCTCTTGCTTTTGCAACGAGTCTTGGTCTGGGGGAGTTTCTGGGAAGGGCGCGATTGAACTCCTGAGCTGTGAGACCCCAGGTCTTACAGTTGCTTAACTTTATACATTAATTTGACACAATCTAGAATCACCTAGGAAAAGAGATTTAATGAGGGATTGTCTACATCAGGTTGTCTTGTGGGATGTCTGGGGGTACATTGTCTTGATATATATGTGTGTGTATCTATATATCTCTATATCTATATAAGAAAGTGTCTGTTTATGCAACTTTAGAATTAAGTTTAAATGGTAAAAAGAAAATGACTTCCAAAACAGAAGGGACATTTCATGGAAGGAAGATGATGGATTTTTCCAAATCTCTTTGATGTTTAGCCTAATAAAAAAATAGATTATTTTATCTGCTTTTATATCACTCTGCTGTAATATTATGCTTAAAAGACAGAAGCATTTTATTAGTCTGCTTAGGAAATTGTGTTTTTTGTTTTATAACATTTCAAAATTTGACAAGTAAAATTTCTTTGAGGCTACTTCCAATGAAGATCCTGAGCCTGTTTAATACAAATTTGACTCTCCATACAGAAAAAATTCCTGTAGTTAATCCTTATTTAAAACGCAGTTTTTATTCATGCATGCTTTTGCAACATTATGGATCAATATTTGAAAAATGTTACATCACTGGTTTATTAGACCTTCCAATTATTGACATATTTTTATGATATAGAATACTTGTTACTAGATTTCATCGGAAAGATATTTGTGTTATAAAAATTATAAAATTAATTGTGGTAATAGTGGCAGTCACAAGTTTTTCAAAATTCTAATTTTTACTTGCAGGCTTCAAAAACATTTTTTTGCTAACTCTGTTAACTTACCTTCTTTGATGTGACAGGTTCATTTTGTTAATCTTAGAGAAATGTCTGTTAAAGATCAAAACCTGAATAACCAAAATTTGTTAGTGATTCTGTTTAAGATAAAGTATTACTGTGTGGTCGTTCAAATGAGAATGGCTTCCATAAGCTCAGTATTTGAATGTTTGGTTCCCAGTGGTTTCATCTCAACCTAAGGTCAATATCCTCAGGCTGGTGTTACAAATTTGTATAAGGTTAATGATTTTAAGGCACACATATCATTGCCATATTGTTCGTCAGGTCAGAAGTCTGAAATCAGTTTCGCTGTGTTTAAAGAGAGGTGTCAGAGGGCCCGCTCTCCCTTTGGAAATGTTAGGAGTCCCTTGGGGACTTCTGTGGTTGTATTTAGCTCATAGTTTCTTCCTCCATTCTTCAAAGTACAACACCTTCCTTTCACCATAGCAGACATTCCTGCCTTCTATTCAGTTCTTCCTCTGTCCTGCCAGCATCAATCATCTTGAAGAAACAGAATGAATGTCAACCAGCAAATTACTTTACATGTCCAAACTTCTGACTATACACTCACCTACCCAGGAGATATGAAAATGTGTGTGCTCAGTGTGGTGACCACACATCTTTAAGCACCACACTAGATATAGAGACAGGGGGATCTCTATGAGTTCCAGGCCAGCCTGTTTTGTGTAACAGCTTTCTCTGAGAATGTGTAACAGGGCCCCAGACCTTAGCACAACTGACTCCATGATAGAAGTACCATTTAGGCTGTAAAACTCGGCATGTAGACCGCACCACATGCCAAAATGAAAACAAAGACCTAATCTATCAATGTCCATAGTTCTGGGAAAGTCTCCAAATGTACTGACTTTGCTTTTTGGTTTCTACAGTTCTACTTCTGGCTAACTGTTCCTATTAACTGAAGTATGTCAACCCAGAACGCTGTGTGTGGGTATGTGTGCATGCTTAAAATCTCTACCTGAGAAAGGCTTGGGTTTACACTGAGATCTTGAAGACTCAAAGTAGTCACCAGCCAGCTACTAAAGACTTTATTGGCTTAAAACCATGTTCCAGCAGTCTTCTCTGGTGAATACCACATAACAATTGAAATATTTCATCCTGCAGGAAAGCTCTTAAAGCAAGGAGGTAAACAACTACAATTATCTTCAGGAAGTTCCTGAAACTGTCTAGATTTAATTGTCCCCTCCATGCCATAGTAAGCAATAAAAGCTGTGAAGAGGACTCAGACAAGCCAAACTGCAAAGAAGACTTCGAGACCAAACAAGCTGCCTACAAGAAGCAGAAACCAGCTGAGCTGCTTGGAAGTGGTTTGGACCAACTGAGTCACTTAGAAAGGACACTCTTCAGTCTGTTGAGCTGCCTGTAGTCTGTGTAGTGTGCTCCAGGTTCTCAGCTTTTGCAAGCTATTACCCAGGCTAGGATAGATTTTGGTGATGCAGTCATTTCTGTTCCTGTATGTAACCCCTCACCCATACTTCTGTAAGTAAAGTAACCCCAGTAAAACTTATTGGTTCACCATGTTGGACTTTGGTTGTATCTATACATTGTTCTGTTGTGGGCTCCCTACTTTGGGTGAATAGATGTGTGTGTTGCATCACTCTAGGAAAAATTTTGCCACACAACAGGTCTACATAGTGAGTTCCACGCTGGTCAAGACTACATAGTAAGACTTCTTTAAAAAAGAACAAACAAACAAAAAGAAATAGTGTGTATGTGTTGTCCATGTTTGTATGGGTGTGTGCTTGTGTGTATAGATTTTAGAGGTCCACAGTGAGTTTCTGTCTCTATTGCTCTTCTATTGGGGGATGGTCTTGAGCACCGTGTATTCAGATGCTGATTTCTGTGCCCTGAGATCTGGTAGTCTGGACACGGGCATTGTCATTTCTATGAAGACTCTCCTGTATCAATGTTGTGTAAAAATTGTATTCCATAATCTCTGAATGGTTAATGAAGAGCTGAACAAGCCATGCATGGTACTGCATGCCTATGATGTCAGCACTCAGGGAGGCAGAGGCAGGAGGATTGCTGTGTGTTCCAGGTCAGCTTAGTCTAAAAAGCGAGTCCAGGACAGGGGAGGCTACACAGGGAAATCCTGTTTCAAAAAACAAAAAAACAACAAACAAACAAACAACAAGAATACAAAAGATCTGAACAGCCAATGGCTGGGCAGGAGAGTCAAGTTTGGACTTCCAGTCCCAGTTAGGGGGTCTGAAGTGGTGAGAAAGAGGAAATAGAAGATCGAGGAGAAGGGGAAGGTTGCCAGAAGCCATGAGGAGGTTGCCACGAGGCATTCACCTTGAGGACAGATAGAGCAGAAGCAGCCAAGGTGAGATAAAGATAGCAAGTAACACAGGGCACATGACTGGGAAGTAGCCAGGCTAGTACAAACAGGTTAGAACAGATCGGTATCTGCCCAGATTAGGGCTTTAAAGCTTATTAATAAATGTAATAGGTCTCTGTATCATTATTTGGGAGTAAAATGGGTATAGAAAAACCATTATATTATTTTACACTCTCCACCATAGTTTTTAATACAGGGCCTGAAGCTAATCAGTTTGGTTAGGCTGGCTGGTCAGTGGACTCCAGGGAACCTGTGCCTGTCTGAAGGCACAACACTTTTCTGCCCCTCTTTCATGTTGGTGCAAGATCTCAAGCTCACATTTTCATGTTTGTGTGGCAAGAACAAGCTTTATAACAGGCTATATCCTTGGTATCTGAAAAAGTTTTTTAAACTAACAATTGAATATTTTCAGGGCAGAGCATTGCAATCCTCCCAAGCTAGTCTGAAGTGTGAGCCAGGGAAAGAAAGACATAAATACTTATTCACTTTTTCTGTTTTGCTCATCCCTCGACCCCAGCATATTGGTTGGTGATACCCACATTCAGTGTGTGTCTTCCATCTTTAGTTAAAACTTTCTGAAAACACCCTTATATCCACACACAAAAGTATGTCTACATGCGATTCTATTTTTTTTTTTTTTTTTTTTTTTTGGTCGGAGACAAGGTCTTAATATGTAGGTAGCCTTGGCTGTCCTGGAACTCACTATGTAGATAAGGCTGGCTTCGATCTCAAAGAGAGCCACATGCCTCTGCCTTGACTGGTGATTCTAAATTCAGTCATTGTCATAATTTTATATTCCTTTCAATTTTAACATATTTATTTTCCTGTCTTACTGGATTGTCTATGATTTTCAATATAATAATGTATGATGACGGCACGATGATATTTTTGACAAATTTATTTTTGCCTTCTAACAATAATGGAAATACCTCCATAATTTAACAATAATTTTAAGTACAGATGGTTTAGGAATCCCTTTTCATTTTTAAGCTCATGTATATTCCTGATTCCAGTTCTTCCTTACCTTTGAATTCTACTTAGTTCCAATAGTCTTTATTAAAATATCTTGGGGCTGAGAAAATCTTGCTAGAGAAAAATAGGAGGAGCTGGAGAGATGGTTCAATGGTTAATAACACTGGCTGCTCTTCCAGAGAACGTAGGCTTCTTTCCCAACACCCACATGGTGGCTCAAAATCCTCTGTGGTTTCAGTTCCAGAGTATCTAATGCCCTCTTCTGATCTCCATAGGCACAAGACATGCACATGGTGCACATTCATGCATACAGGCAAAATACTCAAAACAGTAATAAGTAAATACAATTTAAAAATATGTTTCATATTTTTGGATCTGTAAAAGTTGATGGTCTACATAGTTAATAGATATGATTTTAAAGTTTATTTTAAAATATATAGGCTCCTGTACCTCTTCTTTCTGGAGACAGCCACATCTTGTGCAGTGCCAGCTTTCTCCCTGAGATATGAAAGTGAAAGTTAAATTTGGCTGTATTGTTCAAATTTTCTGGTTCGGTTGCTCTCCTTGTGGCTCCAGATCTTACTATTTCCCACTTCTTACTTAAGATTCCATGCACTTTGCCCATCAGTTGGCCTTAAGAAATTTCCCCAGGGACTCATATTCCAACCAAGGAACATGCATGGAGATAACCTCCCTGCACAGATGTAGTCCATGACAGCGTCGTATCCAAGTGGGTTCCATAGTAATGGGAAGAGGGACTGCCTCTGACATAATCTGATAGGCCTGTTCTTTGATCACCTCCCCCTGAGGGGAGAGCAGCCCCACCAGGCCACAGAAGATGACAATGCAGCCATTCCTGATGGGATCTGATAGACTAAGATCAGAAGGAAGGAGAGGAGGACCTCCCCTATCAGTGGAATTGGGAGGGGCAAGCGAGAAGAAGGGGGAGGGAAGGTAGGACTGGGAGGGGAGGAGGGAAGGGCCTATGGGGGGATACAAAGTGAATAAACTGTAATTAATAAAAAATAGAAAAAGATTAAAAAAATTTGGCTGTGTTGGGTGCCTAGTTACCAGGGCTGCCTTGAGCTATGGTAAAATAGATATTTTTGCTGTCAATGACCCCTTCATTGACCTCAATTATATGCTCTACATGTTCTGCTACGACTCTAACCACAGCAAGTTTCATGGCACAGTTAAGGCTGAGAATGGGAAACTTGTCATCAATGGGAAGGCCATCTCCATATTTTTAGGCTCAAGATCCTGCCACCATCAAAAGGAGGTGATACTGGCGCTGAGTATGTTGTGAGGTCTATTAGTGCTTTCACCACCAAGGAGAAGGCTGAGCCCCACTTGAAAGGATCATTATTAACATATGATGTATAATATATGTTATATATTATATAATAATATCATTATTATTATGGAGTCAATAAGATCATTTTTTCTTCCCCTTCTTCTGATGCCCCCAAATTTGTGATGAGTGTGAACTACAAGAAGTATGACAATTCACTCAACACCATCAACAATTCCTCCTATACTATGGATGTTTGAATAGGAATGCCCCTCTTAGGCTTGTATATTTGAATGCTGGGACATTAGGGAGTGGTACTACTTGAGAGGGATTAGGAAGTGTGGCCTTGTTGGAGGAAATGTGTCACTAGGGGTTGGCTTTGGGTTTTCAAAAGATGAAGGCAGGTCCAATATTTGTCCATTTTCCTGCTGCCTACAGATCCTGGTATAGAACTCTCAGGTACAATGCCTGCCTGTGTACCACCATACTTTCTCCCATGAGGAAATGAACTAAAGCTCTGAAATTCTAAGAAAACCCCAATTAAATGCTGCATTTCATAGAAGTTACCATAGTCATGGTATTTCTTCGCAGCAATAGAACATTGACTATGACACACTCCACCAACTGCTTAGCCCCCCTGGCCAACATCATCCATGACAACTTCAACACCATGAAAAGACTCATAACCATAATCCATGACATTACAGCTTTCCCTGAAGACCTCGGATTCCTTTCTCTGGGAAGCTGTGGCATGATGGTTGTGAGGCTGCTCAGAGGCTGCATTCACTGGCACTGACAAGGCTGTGGGCAAGGTCATCCCAAAAATGAAAAGGAGGCTCACTGGCATTGTTTTCTGTGTTCCTGTTCCCAGCATATCCATCATGGATCTGACATGCTGCCTAGAGAAAGCTTCTGAATATGATGACATCAAGAAAATGGTGAAGCTTGCATCAAAGGGTCCTATATTAGTCAGAGTTCTCTAAAAGAACAAAATTGATAGAATGAGCTCTCTATCACGCACATATATAAATATACATTTGTATATATATATATACACACACACACACACACAAATATGCACACACACACACACACAGACAGATTTATTAGGGTGCCTTACAGGTTGTCATCCAGCTAGTCCAAAAGTGGTTCAGCTAGTCTAAAATGGCTGTCTACCAATGGAAAGTCCAAGAATCCAGTTGTTGTGAAGTTCATGAGGCTAGATGCCTTATCTGGTTTTCATTTTATGCCTCAGTCCTGAAGAAGTAGGCTATAATGCCAAGTGAAGGAATGAGTTTACTAGCAAAGGTGAGATCAAATAGGCAAAGAAAGAAAAAAAAGCTTCCTTCTTCTATGTCCTGTATATAGACTCCAGAATGTGTGTCCCAGATTAAAGCTTGATCTTCCCACTTCAAAAGATCTGGATTAAAACTGGGTCTTCCCACTTTAAATGACTTAACTACAAAAAAAAAAAAAAAATCCCTCCCAAGTGTTCCCAGCTGCTTGGATTTAGTTCATTCTAGGTGTCATCAAGTTGACAACCAAGAATATTCATAAATTAGAAGGCTTCCTGAGCTATACTGAAGACCATATTGTCTATTTGATCTTTGATGCTGGGGTTGGCATTGCTCTCAATGACGTCTGTGTAAAGCTCTTTTCCTGGTAAGACAATGAATACAACTATAGCAACAAGGTTGTGAGCTGTATGGCCTCCATGGCCTCCAAGGAATAAGAAACCCTGGGCCATGTACTGCAAAAAGGGCACACGAGTAAGAGAGAGGCACACACATGTTGAGAAACCCCAGTCTTTACTTCACCCAACACTGAACATTTTTACACAGTTTCTATCCCAGACTTCCAGGAGAAGATGAGGGGCTTAGGGAGTCCTTTCTTGAATACCATCAATAAAGGTCACTTCAGCTGCATATATACATAATATAGATTTCATAATTTCATACATACATAAATAATCCACTTTGATCATATTTTCCCCATTATCCTTTCTCATAGAATCACTTCTTCCCAACAAAAGAAGTTTTTTGAGTTACATGGATTCGGATGTAATTCTGTCATTTACTAGGTGGAAACATCACTTAATCCCTTTGAGGCTTAGATTCCTTATTTGCATGAAGGAAATAATAGTGGTACCTACTTTAGATTAGTTCATCGAACAAACATTTTTCATGTCAGTCATGTCTTAAGCTCTGTGGCCATAGAAACAAGTAAAACAAGAAATTCCATGTCCTCATTGAGCTCCGCTTATAGTCTCAAGGCTGTGAGAGGCTCAGATAAGACGATAGATCTGTATTGTATTTTCTTTCTTCCTTTTCTAAAATATAGATTTCTTGTTTTATCTTACATGTATGCATGTTTTGCTTGCATGTATGCATGTGCATCACATGTCTAAAGTACCCCCAGAAGCCAGAGGAAGGCACTGGATCCTCTGGAACTGGAGTTTCAGACAGTTGGGAGCTGCCATGTGGATGCTGGGAATTGAAGCCTCATCCTCTATGTGAGCAACAATTGCTCTTAACCACAGATAGTAATTGCCTTCCCTCTGCTAGTAGTCAATACATTCAAGAGGTGGGGTGTGGTTTCATGAGTCATTCCTGATCCATAGTTGATTGATGATAGGCCTAATCTTATGTAGGTTCAGTAGCTCATAATTTTTGAATTGGAAAATTCAAATGACACAGCACTGGCTCTGGTGAGAAATACCCTGCATAGCATTATGGTAGATGGTATTGTGAGAACATGTCCCATGCTTAACCAGGAAGCTTGAGGACATGGAGAGTGACCAGACTTGTAACCTCTCCATAGGCTTATCTGTTAAAGTTCACACTGATTCTCAGTATCACCACTGGTGACAAAGCTTGTAAGACAGGAGTTCTTGGGGGGCACTCAAGCTGTATTCAAACTATTGCATCTGAATACAAAATTTGAATCTGACATAATTTTTATACAATTACTATGGCCACAGGTTACACAAGAATAGGTCAACTGTAGACCATAGTTTTGTAAGCTCTGGATAAGTACTTCACAGCAGATGGGAGAAATCATACTGCACTACATTTATTCTCAGACATATTGTTTTATTTGATATTGAGAACAATTTATGACTCAGATATTCTTATCATCGCTGTTTTATGGTTGAGAAAGTCAAAACTCAATGATATCTATAAAGTAGTGGCTTTTAACCTTGGTTGCAAGTTGGAATCACCACAGGGTATTTTTTTTTTTAAAAGAACACTGTGCTGCATTCAGAGAAGTTCTAACTTAATTGGTTTAGAACCATAGTTCTTAATACTGGATGGCTTTGTTTACCTTCCCCTAGGGAGCTATTTGGCAATGTCAAGAGATATTTGTGGTTGTACTGATGTAACATTAACACATAGAGGGTGGGTAGCATCCAGCTGTGCTTCTAAACAGCCAGAAACCACAGTAAAACCTTGTCACAACAAAGACTTATCTAGCCTTAAAGATTATCAGTGCTTGAGTTAAGAAGTCCACATGTGCCAAAGGGAATGGAATACACCAAGGAAACTGACTTCCAGACACAGAAGGACTGATTCTCTAAGTGCAGGTTGATGGGATCTCAGTGCTGAGAGAGGAAGTGGACACAGTTTCCCACCTGTAACCCAGAAGCAATACCCTATTGATAACCTCTCAAAGAGACAAAGTAAGTTTTCTTCAATAACATCTACTGAGCACACAAACCACACTCAGTGTAGGCCCCATGCTCAGCAGTGGATAACCAATTCAAAATTAACTCAGTGGTATTTTTGGAGTTTGTTTCATAATGCTTTGTTTGGCCATTTTTCTTAATGTTACTGGCTTTTGGTTATATATTACGGTTTCCAGTTCTGTGTTTTATGGTGTACATACATGTGTGTATGTGTTCATGTGTGCATGTGTTCATGTGTGTATGTGTTCCTTGTGCTTTTTTTTGTTCTGTTTGTTTTGTTCTGGTTTGTTGTTTGTTTACCTGTTTGTGTGTTTGAGGAGGGGGGCATGGAGTTGGATGGCTGCAGAGGTGGGGAGGATTTGTGAGGAGATAAGGGAGAAGAAACCATGATCAGTATAAATTGTATGAAAAGATTTTACTTAAAAATTGCAGATGTAAGGGTGGGGACCTGGTATTGACTGATAGAAAAGGCTCTCCCAGTGAATTCCCACTTGATAGTTTTCTGGGTGAGTCAGCAAGACCTAGTACATGAGAACTAGCAGCTTTCTGAGAGATAGGTGAGTCAATTTAGGATTTCACAGAAAACATTTATTAGAGATTTGGGGTCAGAAGCAAGTGTTGGTGCTGGCAAGACAGGAAGAGCCACACACACCAACCACACACACACTAGATTGTGAACCATTGCCAATCAAAATAAAACAAATACAAAAATACACCAGGATGGTGTGAAAAATATCTTAAGACTCAGCTGAGAACCAGGTGTGGTGGTGCGTTCTTGCAATCTCAGAACTTGAGAGATTCAGTCGTCAGGACTTTCAGTATGAAGTTCAACTAGGATATGTAGTAAAACAGACATATAGGAGGTGGTAGGGAAAGAAAAGAGAAGAGAGGAGAAGAAAGTCAAGGGAGAGAGAGGGAAGAAGGAAGAAATGTGAACATCAGTGGCTGGAAACAAGCACTGGATGGTTTTTCTTAATGACTTTGTTTATTCTGTGGGGTTTGGAATACCTGCCAAGGTTACTTGGCAGGATAATGGAGACTACAGTCAAGACATCTATAGTCATCTCAGTGAAAATTGTATGGTTCATATCAACAGACAAGTGTGAATTTTCAAGAAAAGACAATTGCAGCTTTTCATTGACAAGTTCCCCCCCCCCCCCCCGTCAAGCTGCCAATAAAGATGCTAAATGGACCAGCTTGAGAGCCTTCTTTTGTTTTTTTGTTTGTCTACTGTGCAAAGTAATACTGAGGATACAAAAGGTTTTGATAACGCTTTTCTTGGTAGGTGGGGGATTTGAGTAAAGGAACAGCCTGTATGTTTACTTGAGGGGTTCCTGCTCCCAAATACTTGGAAAACTGTTTGAAGGAAGGAAGGCAGGGAGGGAGGGAGGAAGGAAGGAAAGAAGGAAGTCTGAAAGCTCTGAGGAAAGTTGCAGTTTCTGTGCTTTTCAAAGAAAGTGCATGCATGAAGACCCCAGAGGTGGAACTATGGAGAAAGGAAGTGTCAGAACTGTATGCTGTTTTCTAGTTCGAGCTAATGAGATGGGGTTAGGCTAGAGAACATAAGTGGAGGTTAAATAGAACGTGCAGAAAACACTCCAGAGAGATACTGGGAAGATTCATAATGCAAGGATTCCAAATAATGTAATACCAAGGTGAAAAGAAAACAGTGTGGAAATGTATCAAAAGGGTCTTTAACTAACTACAATAAAACTACCTACTGTACTTGTTAAATATACAGATTTTTCAGGTCTTTTTGAGGTTGGTGTGTGTGTGTGTGTGAGTGTGTGTGTGTGTGTGTGTGTGTGTGAGTGTGTGTGTGTGTGTGTGTGTGTGTATATGCATGTTTACATGAAGACCAGAGGTTGTATTTGGAGGTTGCCATTGGGTGTCTCTCTTAACTGCTTTCTACCATATTAGTTATTCTTATCTAACACTTGTATTTATGTTTATTTTTTGAGGCAAGTGTATTCTATGTGTATATGAGTGCCTATAGAGGCATAAAGTGGGCATTAGATCCTCTGAAGCTGGAGTTAGAGTCAGTGGTCTAACATGGGTACAGGGAACTGAAGTGGGATACTCTGGAAAAGCAGCAAGTGCTCTTGACCTGCCAAGTGCTCTCTAACTTCTTTATTATTTGACAATTTTATATATACACTGATTTTGGTTACCCTGTCCCATTGCACTCTCTCATCTATCTCCCTTTCCTGCTGAAATACCCTTAGACTAACAACCCTCCTTATAATTTAATTTTTTTCTTTCACTGAATTTAATTATGTTTGTTTGCATGAGCATGAGTGGTTGTGTGTGTATGTGTGTTTATATGTGTGCTTGTATGTGATCCTCAGTGGTGTAGCCACTGATTTAGCCACATTAGTTTTTGAGACATAATCTCTCACTGAACATGGAAGATACTGATTTAGCTAAAATAGCTGTTCAGCCCAAGGGGTCCTTCAGTTTCCATTCTTCCAGTTCTGGGATTACAGGCTAACACAAAGCATCAACTGTCAATACGACACACTTGGATAAAGGGAACCTCAATTGAGGAATAGCGTCCATCCAATTGACCAGTGGGTAGTCTGTTGGGCATTTCCTTGACTGCTAATTGATGTAGTAGGGTGCAGCCCACTGAAGGTGGTGCTACCCTTAGGGAGGTGAGCCTTTGTTATCCATGAAAGGTAGCTGAGCAAGCCAAAGAAAGCAAGATAGTAAGCAGCATTGCTCCATGGTTTCTACTATAAGCTCTTGCTGAGTTTCTGACTTCAGTGATTGAGTATAACTGGCAAGTCAAAAGGATCCTTTCTTACCCGAAGTTGCTTTTGGTTGTGGTGTCTATCACAGCAACAGAAGAGCAAATGAGGACACAGGCAAACTTTGGCTTACCTGGCATTTAATGTGGCGGCTAGGGATTGAACCTTAGGTTATCATGCATGTACCACTAGCACCTTACCAACTGAGAAAATGTTCCGTCCCTACTGAGAATTTATGAATGAAGCACATGGTAAGACCACCTCAGAATATGTATATTTAACAGGTTTTGGATGTGGTTCTGATCTATACTGAAGTCTGAGAAATTGGTGTAGGCAGAACACTGGGTATGCCTGGAAGATGATCAACTTGTCAGTGTAATATGAAATACAGACATTCCTTGTCTTAGGAAAGAATGTCTTCCTAAGAAGAGAAAGTTAATAGAAGTTTTCAAATTTTTCTTTCATTGTAATTGCACCGGTGGGAATTATCATTTACTAGAAACCAAAGTTTAAAAATTGTACAGAGAGAATGTTCACATTCTATTAATCTTTAAATATTTTGGGGGGAGGTCTAGTTTCTTATAATCAGTTTTAACTCAGTTTTTCATCTACCCTAAACAAACTACAGACATCAAAAATTCATTGTTGAACTTAGAGCATGTGCTGTTGGTATTCTATTCAGGAAGTTTTCTCCTGTGCCTATGAGTTCAAGGCTCTTAACCACTTTTTCTTCTAACAGATTTAGTGTGTCTGGTTTTATGTTGAGGTCTTTGATCCATTTGGACTTTACTTTCATGCACAGTGGTAAGTATGGATCTATTTGCATTTTCTACATGTAGACATCCAGTTAGACAGCCCCATTTGTTGAAGATGCTATCTTTGTCCCATTGTGTGGTCCTGGCTTCTTTGTCAAAAATCAAGTATCTGTAGGTGTATGGGTTTATTTCTGGGTCTTCGGTTCAATTCCATTGATCCACAAGTCTGTTTCTATGCTGGTACCATGCAGTTTTTATAACTGTTGCACTATAGTACACTTGAGAACAGGAATGGAGATACCTCCAGAAGATCTGTTATTGTACAGATTTGTTTGAGCAGTTCTGTTTTTTTAAATATGAAATTGAGAATTTTTCTTTCAAGGTCTGTAAAGAATTGTGTTGGTCAAAGAGCTTGCCACTGAGTTCAGGTGGACTTGCCAGGCCACAGAGGAGGACAATGCAATCAGTCCTAATGAGACATGATAAGCTAGGGTCAGATGGAAGGGGAGGAGAACCTCCCCTATCAGTGGTCTTGGAGAAAAGAATGGGAAGAGATGAGGGAGGGAGGGTGGGATTGGGAGGCAATGAGTGAGGGGGCTACAGCTGGGATACAAATTGAATAAACTGTAATTAATATAAAAATAATTTAATTAAAAAAGAATTGTGTTGGTAATTTGATGAGAATTGCATTGAATCTGTAGATTGCTTTTGGCAAAATGGCCATTTTTGCTATGTTAACCCTACTATTCCATGAACATTGAAGATCTTTTGCTATCTTCTTCAATTTCTTTCTTCAGAGACCCGAAGGTTTTTTGTTTTTTTGAATTTTATTTTTTTCTTATCAGTTACATTTTATTAACTCCGTATCCCAGCTGTGTCCCGCTCTCGCATTCCCTCACAGTCCCTCCCTAACTCCCTCATCTCCACCCTGCCCCTTTCCAAGTCCACTGATAGGGGGGACCTCCTCCCCATTCATCTGATCCTGTTTTATCAGGTATCTTCAGGAGTGGCTGCAAAGCCCTCCTCTGTGGCCTACCAGGACTGCTCCTCCCTTGGGGGTTGGGGAGGCCAAAGAGCCAGTCATTGAGTTCCTGTTAGAAATAGTTCTTGTTCCCCTCACTTTGGGAAACCAATTGGTTACTGAGCTACTGCAGGCTACATCTGAGCAGAGGTTCTAGGTTATATCCATACATGGTCCTTGGTTGAATGTCAGTCTCAGTAAAGACCCTGTACCCAGATATATTTGGTCCTTGTGGAGCTCCTATCCTTTCCCCATCAGACTAACTCCCCTTCTTTCTTATGATTCCCTGTACTCTGCCAAAGGTTTGGTCATGAATCTTTGCTTTGAAAACACTGCTAGTTAGAGTCTTTCAGATGCACTCAGTAGACTCCTGTCATACATTCAATGCACATCCCATCTGTCTTTCTAAACGAGGATTGATTATCTTACCCCATGTCCACTCTGTTGATTATCTTTTTTAGGTGTATAGATTTCATTATGTTTATCATATCTTATAGGTCTATATAAGTGAGTATATACTGTGTTTGTCTTTCTCCTCCTGGGATATTTCACTCAGAATGATCTTTTCTAGATCCCACCACTTCCCTGCAAATTTCATGATTTCCTCCTTTTTGATTGCTGGGTAGTATTCCATTGTGTAAAAATACCACAATTTCTGTATCCATTCCTCCGTCGATGGACATCTGGGTTGTTTCCAGGTTCTGGCAATTACAAATAAAGCTGCTATAAACATGGTTGAGCAAGTATCCCTTTTGTGTACTTGAGCAAACTTTGGGTATATACCTGTATACCAAAGACAAAAGGGCCGAGAAAGAAATAGCCACTAATAACCTAAAGTACCTTGGGGTGACACTAACCAAGCAAGTGAAAGACCTGTTTGAGAAAAACTTCAAGTCTCTGAAGAAAGAAATTGAAGAAGATATCAGAAGATGGAAAGATCTCCCGTGCTCATGGATTGGTAGGATTAACATTGTGAAAATGGCCATCCTGCCAAAAGCAATCTACAGATTCAATGCAATTGCCATCAAAATACCAACTCAATTCTTTACAGACCTTGAAAAAAAGATTCTCAGCTTCATATGGAGAAACAAAAAACCCAGAATGTCCAAAACTATCCTGTACAACAACAGATCATCTGGAGGTATCTCCATCCCCGATCTCAAGCCGTATTACAGAGCAATAGTAATAAAAACTGCATGGTATTGGCATAAAAACAGAAAGGAGGATCAATGAAACTGAATAGAAGACCCAAAAATAAACCCACACACTTATGAATACTCTATTTTTGACAAAGAAGCCAAAACCATTCAATGGAAAAAAGACAGCATCTTCAACAAATGGTGGTGGTCCAACTGGATGTCTACATGCAGAAAAATGAAAATAGATCCATATTTATCACCCTGCACAAAACTAAAGTCAAAGTGGATCAAGGACCTCAACATAAAACCAGATACTCTAAATCAATTGGAAAAAAAAGTGGGGAACAGCCTAGAACTCATTGGCACAGGAGACAACTTCCTGAACAGAACACCAACAGCACAGGCTCTAAGAGCAACAATCAATAAATAGGATCTCATGAAACTGAAAAGCTTCTGAAAAGCAAAGGACACTGTCATCAAAACAAAATGACTGCCTACAGATTGGGAAAGAATCTTCACTAACCCTTTATCTGACAGAGGGCTAATATCCAGTATATATAAAGAACTAAAGAAGCTGAAAAGCAGCGAACCAAGTAATCCAATTAAAAAATGGGGAACAGAGCTAAACAGAGATTTCTTGATAGAGGAATATCGAATGGCAGAGAAATATTTAAAGAAATGTTCAACCTCATTAACCATCAGGGAAATGCAAATCAAAACGACCCTGAGATTTCACCTCACACCCATCAGAAGGGCCAAGATGAAAAACTCAAGTGACAACACATGCTGGAGAGGTTGTGGAGAAAGGGGAACCCTCCTCCACTTCTGGTGGGAATGTAAACTGGTACAACCACTTTGGAAATCTATCTGGCGCTTTCTCAGACAATTAGGAATAGTGCTTCCTCAAGACCCAGCTATACCACTATATACCACTGGTATATATTTAGGTATATACCCAAAGTTTGCTCAAGTACACAAAAGGGATACTTGCTCAACCATGTTTATAGCAGCTTTATTTGTAATTGCCAGAACCTGGAAACAACCCAGATGTCCATCAATGGAGGAATGGATACAGAAATTGTGGTATTTTTACACAATGGAATACTACTCAGCAATCAAAAAGGAGGACATCATGAAATTTGCAGGCAAGTGGTGGGATCTAGAAAAGATCATTCTGAGTGAAGTATCCCAGAAGGAGAAAGATAAACACGGTATATACTTACTTATATAGACCTATAAGATATGATGAACATAATGAAATCTATACACCTAAAAAAGATAATCAAGAGAGCAGACATGGGGTACGTTGATTAATCCTCATTTAGAAAGACAGATGGGATGTGCATTGAACGTATGACAGGAGTGTACTGAAGGCATGTGAAAGACTCTAACTAGCAGTGTTTTCAAAGCAGATACAAAAACTCATGACCCAACCTTCGGCAGAATACAGGAAATCATATGAAAGAAGGGGAGTTAGTATGATGGGAAAAGGATAGGAGCTCCACAAGGACCAAATATATCTGGGCACAGGGTCTTTTCTTAGACTGACATTCAATCAAGGACCATGTATGGATATAACCTAGAACCTCTGCTTGGATGTAGCTCGTGGTAGCTCAGTAACCAATTGGTTTCCCATAGTAAGGGGAACAAGGACTATTTCTGACAGGAGCTCAATGACTGGCTCTTTGACCTCCCCACCCCCGAAGGGAGGAGCAGTCCTGATAGGACACAGAGGAGGACTTTGCAGCCAGTCCTGAAGATACCTGATAAAACAGGATCAGATGAATGGGTAGGAGGACCTCCCTATCAGTGGACTTGGAAAGGGGCAGGGTGGAGATGAGGGAGGGAGGGTGGGATTGGGAGGGAATGAGGGAGTGGGATACAGCTGGGATACAGAGTTAATAAAATGTAACTAATAAAAATAAAATAAAATTAAAAAAGTAAAAAGTAAAAAAAATACATAAATAAAAATATCTTTGATGTGTTCTTGTATTCGGTTTGCAAGTATTTTGTTGAGTATTTTTGCATCAATATTCATAAAGGAGATTGGCCTGAAATTCTCTTTCTTTGTTGAGTCTTTGTGAGGTTTAGGTACCAAGGTGACTGTGGCTTCATAGAATGAGTTTGGTAATGTTCCTTCTGTTTCGATTTTGTGGAATAGTTTGAAGAGAATTGGATTTAGCTCTTCTTTGAAGGTCTGATAGAATTCTGGGCCAAAACCATCTGGTTTTGGGCTTTTTTTGGATGGGAGACTTTCGATGACCACTTCTATTTCCTTGGGGGATATAGGATTATTTAGTTGATTTACCTGGTCCTGATTCAGCTTTGGTAAGTCAAATCGATCAAGAAAATTGTCCATTTCATTTAGATTTTCAAATCTTGTGGCATATAGACTTTTGAAGTAAGTCCTAATGATTGTTTGGATTTCCTTAGTGTCTGTAGTTATTTTCCCCTTTTCATTTCTGATTTTGTTGATTTGGGTGGTGTCTCTCTGCCTTTTAGTTAGCTTGGCTAAGGGTTTGTCTTTCTTGTTGATTTTCTCAAAGAACCAGCTCTTGGTTTCATTGATTCTTTGAATTGTTTTATTTGTTTCTAATTGATTGGTTTCAGCCCTGAGTTTGATTATTTCCAGCCGTCTACTCCTGTTTGGTGTGTCTGCTTCTTCTTTTTCTTGGGTTTTTAACTGAGCCATTAAGTTGCTTGAATGAGCTGTCTCGAATTTCTTCTTGAAGGCACTTAGTGCTATGAACTTTCCTCTTAGCACTGCTTTCATTGTGTCCCACAAGTTTGGGTATGTTGTATCTTCATTTTCATTGAGTTCTAGGAAGACTTTAATTTCTTTCTTTATTTCTTCCCTGACCCAGCTGTCATTTAGTAACAAGTTGTTCAGTTTCCATGTGTGTGTAGGCTTTTTGCTATTTCTGTTGTTGTTGAGGTCCAGCTTTATTCCATGGTGATCAGACAGGGTACAAGGGATTATTTCAATCTTCTTGTATCTGTTGAGGCTTGCTTTGTGAGCAACTATATGGTCTATTTTGGAGAAGGTTCCATGAGGTGCTGAGAAGAAGGTAAATTCTTTTGTGTTTGCGTGTAAAGTTCTGTAAATGTCTGTGAGGTCCATTTGATTCATGACCTCTGTCAGAGACATTGTTTCTTTGTTTAATTTCTGTTTTGTTGACCTGTCCTTTGTTGAGAGTAGGGTGTTGAAGTCTCCCACTATTACTGTGTGGGGATCTATATGTGGTTTAAGTTTTATCAATGTTTCTTTTACAAATGTGGGTGTTCTTGTATTTGGGGCATAGATGTTCCGGATTGTGATGTCTTCCTGGTGGAATTTTCCCTTGATGAGTATGAAGTGTCCTTCCCCATCTCTTTTTATTAATTTTGGTTGAAAGTCTATTTTATCAGATGTTAGAATGGCTACTCCTGTTTGCTTCTTGGGTCCATTTGCTTGGAATAGTCGTCTTCCAACCTTTTACCCTCAGGTAATGTCTATCTTTGAGTCTTAGGTGTGTTTCTTGTATGCAATAGAATGCTGGGTTTTGTTTACACATCCATTCTGTTAGTCTGTGTCTTTTTATTGGAGAGTTGAGTCCATTGATGTTGAGAGATTAATGACCAGTGGCTGTTAGATCCTTTGATTTTGATGTTGGCTGTGGTCATAAGGTTGTGTGCTTGGTTGTTTTTTGTTTTAATGTAGTGAGGTTAATTATTTCCTGTGTTTTCTTGAAAGTAGTTAGTTTTCTTGGGTTGTATTTTCCCTTCCAGTGTCTTCTGTAATGCTGGATTTGTGTGTAGGTATTGTTGAATTTATTTATTTATTTATTTATTTTTTTGTCATTGAATATCTTGTTTTCTCTGTCTATGAGGACTGAGAGTTTTGTGGGGTATAGTAGCCCGAGCTGACATCTGTGTTCTCTTAGGGTCTGCATGATATCCTCTAGGCCCTTCTGGCTTTCATAGTCTGTGTTGAAAAGTCAGGTGTGATTCTAATGGGTTTGCCATTATATGTTACTTGGCCTTTTTCCCTTGCAGCTTTTAGTATTTTTTCTTTGTTCTGTATACTTACTGTTTTGATTATTATGTGTTGGGAGGATTTTCTTTTCTGGTCAAATCTGTTGGGTGTTCTATAGGCCTCTTGTATTCTTATTGGCTTCTCCTTTAACTTGGGGAAATTTTCTTCAATGATTATGTTGAAAATATTTTCTGGGCCTTGGTGCAGGGAATCTTCTTTTTCCTCTATTGCTATTATTCTTAGGTTTTGTCTTTTCTTATTGTCTTGGATTTCTTGGACAGTCTGTGTCAGGAATTTTTTGGAGTTAACATTTTCTTTGACAGATACATCAATTTCTTCCATTGTATCTTCTACACCTGAGATTCTTTCCTCCATCTCTTTTAGTCTGTTGGTTATGCTTACCTCTGTAGTTCCTGTTTTGTTCCTTAAATTCTTCCTCTTCATTATTTCCTCCATTTTTGTTTTCTTTAATTTTTCCAGTTCTATCTTCAGGTCTTGAGTTGTTTTGTTTACTTCCTTCACCTGTCTGATTGTATTTTCTTCTTTTTCTTTTAGTTCCTTCAACTCTGTTTCTTTTATTTCTCTCATTGATTTAATTATTTCTTCTCTGAAGGCCGCAAACTGTTTGGCTGCGTCTTCCCGTATTTTTTCATGGATGGCCATAATCTGCTTGTCTTTAACTTCCTCCATTTCTTTATGGATAGCCATGATCTGTTTGGTTTTATCTTCCTCTGATTCTTTATGTATTTTATTTGTTTCCACTATTATCCTCTTCATCAGCATAGATGTAAGGTCATCTTCTTGATTTTCCATTATGCTGGGTTGTCCAGGGCTGCTCACCCCTGGATGGCTGGCTTCTGGAGATGCCATATTGCTCTGTCTTTTGTTGGTTGATCTTTTACGCTGACCTCTACCCATTGGGCTATTTTAGGTGTTGGCTGTTAGTTTCTGTGCTTCCTGGAGTCCTGAGGTATGGAGAATACCCTTTGCGGAAGATGATTTTTCCTGAAGGTGGCCTCCTCTGCTTTTTGTGTATGGTCACTATATGGCCAGTGTTTCTCAGGAATTGCCACTGCTCACCTCAAGTGTATAGACCTGAGTAGTAGCTGTGATCTTTGTTAGTCAGGGGGGCTCTCCTCTCACCCGTAGAAGTTCTCAAGACAGCTGCCCCGCTGCTGGGTTTCTCATTCTGAATTTAGTGAGCTTCTGTTGTTACAGTTTTCCAGGTTCAGCCCTCTTGAAGAACCTGCTGATTCCCTAGCTGTGGGGTTTTCTCCCAACAGGGAAACTCAGTCTGGTATCCTGGGGCACACAGTTCTGTTCGGGAAATTGAGAGGAGCACCCAGCAAGTCTCTGGGCCAGAGGCTGAGTGTTCTGCTGTGGGTCTGGAGAATGTGCACCTAGGTTGAGTTGGTGCCTGTGGGCACCGCTCTGGTCCAGAGGCTGTGCACTTCTCTCTAGGCTGGCAGCTGAGGGCTCCACTCTGGTCTGGAGGCTGGACGCTTCACTCTGGGCCAGAAGCTGTGTGTTCCTGTCTGGGATGGCGGCTGTGGGCACCGCTCTGGCCCAGAGGCTCTACGCTCTGATCTGGGCTGGCAATGTGTGTCCCCTTCTGGGCCAGAGGCTGTGCACGCCTCTTTGGGCTGGCAACTAAGGGCTCTGCTCTGGGTCGGAGGCTTGGCACCTCACTCTGGGCCAGAGTCTGTGTGTCCCGGTCCTAGATGGCGGCTGGGGACGCTGCAGGAGGCTGTGTGCACCCATCTCAGGCCGCAGGTGAGCCCGCCAGTCCCGAGGACCTTTACCAGTTATTGACTGGGTGACCTGAGGTCGGTTCCAATTAATTTTCACACTGTAGGCTTTCCTCTCACTTGGCAATCACGAATGCTGGTGTTTTAGGTCCCTGGGTTCAGTCTCCTTGTCACTGTGCCAACACTGCTGTCCCGTTCCTCAGACACAGTGTCCTCCCGGCGCCACCATCTTCGTTGTCCCCCGTTTAGTCTTCTTGAATTCTCTCTTCTTATGTGTGTCCAAGATCTTCTGGTGTTCTTCCTCTGTCATATCTGATTTTTATTAGTTATGATGGAACCCATAATTTTTCTTCTCCTGTATGAATATATGCAAAACCTCTTCCCTAGTTTAACACATTCTCTGTTCTCCATTTTGGAATTAGGACCTTTATATTCTGTTTTATTTCAGCAGTCCTTTCTAAATTCCACTGTGTCTTAGCAGGTATGCTACTTTTCTCATTTAAACATTTTAAAATTGATAACTCATTATTTAATCTATTTGGGGAGACATATTTCCCTTCTTTTTTATGGCCATCTTTTTAAAATTACTGTTCGATATTTTCATAACTGTTTGACCTGTAGGATTATAAGTTATATCTGTAACAGGTTTTATGTCATAATGTCTAAAATATTGTTGCATTCCAAAGGATATACATGCTGATGCTGAAACATCATCAGCCCCAGTTTGCAAGGGCATCTCCAAAACATTCACCATCTCTAACAAATGTATAAATTTAGGATTATGCTCTCCAGAATTTAAGGCAAAAGCTCACTGGAATTTTGAATATGAATCTATGGCATGGTGCATGCATTTCAGTATTCCAAAATCTGTAAAATGGAGCACACCAGCGACTGTATGACCTTGTTCCAAGACAACACTAAACAAGATCTGCATTTCTACTTTAGCCTATAGATCTTCATCAAGTAATTGAATCTTAAGAATACATGTACAATATCCAGTGTGACCATGGTGGCCTATAGCTGAAGACTTTCTCTCTAGCATCTCAGCTGGCTGCCATTTTGCAATATCTTCAAGCCTCTGGTGGATGTTTCTCATGTGGAACCACCTCTTCTGGTGTTATTGTAAGTACCAGATTCGATTGCTCTAAAGGCTCTCTATTTTGATTCAAAGATTCCCCCAACCTCTGTTCTATGGCCTTCACCTTTTCATTTATTTTCTCAGTCTCTTCTTTCTCCAAGACTGTCTTACCCTGATCTCTCCCAAAGGGGATATACAAAACTGAAATCGTCACTGAAAAAAAAATTGCATGCTAAGAGAAATAAACTAAAAGGATATCCAGAAGCACTGTGTCATTGTGTCTTCCTCCATTATCAAACATAGAATATTATTTTCATAAATCTCAAACCTTTTCCTAAGGGTATTACTTTCTCAGACTCAGCTTCCCTTCTAGACCTTAACAGTTCAGATGCTTGAGGCTTCTTAGTCTATCTGTGGCTCCTTTTTCCAGGAAGAGGTACTGTATTCTTCCTCCTTCACTAGGTCCACAAATGTTTGCTCCTCAGACTGGCAAGAACCCCTTCTCAAAGGGATTTTGATTTCTGCCTTGATTAGCAAAGTCTGGCTTTGAGAAGATTCCTTGTTAAAGAGCCATTTTTTCCCTCTACCTAAAGACAATGCCCCTTTCATCTTTGTGTGTAACAATTTTTGTTTTTCTGTAGCCTGCTGGAGGCCTTGCTGCTCAGCAGGGGTTCTGTCTAATCAGGAATCTGTGAGCTCCTAGTTTAGGAACTGCCATTGCTTTGTTTTTAAGGACAGAACTAAACATAACTACTGCTCTATTGTTTTACTTTCTATATAAGTTCTTGCTAGATTACTGTAAATTCTGCCACACGTTGTTATTCCATTTGTTGTTGTTATTAATATTTATTATTGATTTAACTTTAGTTAAACAGTCGTTATTCCTAAACCAGCTTTATACCCAAATCACTACCCAGAGACTAGACTAGGATTTATTTAATTAACCTAGAGTGCAATTCTAGGCAATAGTTCCTCCATCCTAAACCTCCAAGCCCACATAGTTTCCTCCCCATTCAGATTTCCCACATTATACTTGTTTTTAGTCACATCTTAGTTCCGGTTCATCTCTCCTAATGATTCTAAGTCTGCTGCTGCCAATCTCTGTTCTCCAACTCCTCCCACTTGCTTCCTTCTCTTCCCCTCTGGACCAGGATGTCCCACTCTATTCTCTCCATTGCTCAGTATTGGCTGATTGTTTTATTGAAAATACAGAGAACAAATGGTGGCATGTTCACACGAACTTGAGACAGCTAATGCTTAAAATAAAATCACAATGCAATGTTCAGATTGAAACCAGATAGTGGGGTAGAGAAATCAGCATTTGAATGAACAAGGGTAAATTGTATACATTCTGCAAGAACATTTTACCAGCATTTAAATTGAAAAAGAAAATGATGGGGCCCTTTTAATGATTTTTCAATTGTGAACTAAAAGAATTAATGACTAACAATAAAGATGTCCCAAAACTAAAAAAATAAAGAAATTAAAAAAAAATCATTTTTGTACCCACTTCTACATTTCTTTAACAGTTTTGCTTTTTGCCAAAATGCTTTATGTCAAATTTAAGTTTAGGAAACAATGAATTAGGTTTAATTAATTTTGACAGCCATGATAACATGCTTGTTATGATTATATAAATAAGATTTTTGTGGCTTCCATATCAGTTGTATCTCATGATTAAAACAAAGATTTCACATTGGGGCAGGAATATGCTGATTAGATGAATAACATTAAGAACAAAATTATATTGTGCTGGGTGCATCTGAATTTTATACAAAGAACAGACTCAGAGTCTAATTACTCAAGTCTCTGATTGCTTTGTAATTCACAGTTTTGATAAACGGTTTAAACATTTAATGAATTTGTGTTAACGAATTGCCACATTGAAAACCTTACTTCTGGAAATCTGAAGATTCCTTAGATTCTCATTCTTTGCATTTAACAGTGTGTGTATAATTGTTCTTAAAAAAAAACTGTCGTTAATCACTTCCACTTGAGTTGATAAGGCCTTTGCCTATTTTCTGGAAGATTTTCATTTTGACTGGATGATAATAGTACATTGCATAATGAAATTACTGCAATTCCAGTAGAAGAGAATGTCTTTATATTGTGAAAATGTCGAGTCTCTATTTAGAAAATCCAGTCAGAGGGCAAATGAAATGCCTTCCCAGCTTGTTGCCAAATTATCCACTCACAAGGGCCCATGTCAATTCACAATGTTTTCAATGCAATGGAATCTAGCAGAATATAGAATAGAAAATTTAACATTGTTAGAGCTGGGAGGAATTTGGGAGTTCTCAAACTCAAATGTCTCAAAGAGCCACGTAATTATCACAAATAAGTGACAAGCAATAGATTGCAATCAAGGAGGGATTCTTCCTGGGTTGTTTGGTGTGGAAACATGGGCTTAGTGTTTGAAAGTATTCTGATTTTGAAACTGATGCCCAAATGCAGTCTTTCTTGAGGAGCCCAGGACTTGCTACCTTCCCTCTTACCAAAGATGATTGGACCTTGGATATATGCCTGTCTCTGAGAAATGTTGTCTATGTATACCTGGCAGAGCCACGTAATTATCACAAATAAGTGACAAGCAATAGATTGCAATCAAGGAGGGATTCTTCCTGGGTTGATTGGTGTGGAAACATGGGCTTAGTGTTTGAAAGTATTCTGATTTTGAAACTGATGCCCAAATGCAGTCTTTCTTGGAGCCCAGGACTTGCTACCTTCCCTCTTACCAAAGATGATTGGGCCTTGGATATATGCCTGTCTCTGAGAAATGTTGTCTATGTATACCTGGCAGTTGACTCTTGTGACCAGTCTTGAAAATGAACAGTGACATGTTATTTTCTTAGAAAGTTTCAAGAGAAGAAGGAAATTTGCCTGATGGTAGTAGGACAGAAAGAAGTAGATACAGAGATGGAGCCAAGTTATGAAACTCACAGTTGATGAAAGGTTGTCTGCTACAACAGAGGTCCCTGGAGTGGTTAGAATTAAGACATCTGAATTCCCAGTGATAGGTAAGGAATTTTATTTAAACAGCCATCAAAATCCAAGGGAAATAAATATAGTGTTTCCAGGAATATGTGTGTGTAGTGTTAAGTTAATTGGGGATAATCGTTCCTATCTTTAGAGCTGTCCTAAAAATTACAGATTTGGGAATTACAAGAATAAGAATTACACATAGAAAGAATATTGAAGTTTGAGGGCCATGTAATACTTACAGGTCAGCTTTAGTTACAGAGTGAGACCCTGTCTCAAATAAATCAAGCATGCAAAAACAAACAAACAAACAAACACCAAATAACAAGGAGAACATGTGCAAGTATCTAGGTTATTACTTTACACAAGGAAGTCACTTAGTGCTGCCTCCCTGGCTACTTTCTTAATTGTTCTTTCCCTGCCTTGTATTGGCTTCAACCAAGGTTAGGGTGCCAGTGTTTGTGGCTTTAACTTTTTTTCTTATTAGCTAACTATTATCTGAAGCATCCCTGTCCATACCCATATTTTTCCAGATTTAGGTCTTCAGGGAAATTGATGAAAGATTCTATATCTGATTCTGGCTGCCTTTCCTCTCAGTAAGTAGTATTGGAAACAATTGCTCTAGGTAGCTGAAGTAGAAGTTGATTTAATGAGGGAATTTAATAAGGGAAGTTAAGGCATCATTTTGCTGCCAATCTCCCTGTTCTCTGGCTCTTTGCCCTATTATCTATGATGTTCTCTGAACCTTGGAGGGGTTGATATTAGGTCTCAGACTCCACTACCACTTATTCTTTGGACTTTGGCCAGTTCTGAGTCTGCATTAACTGCTGCCTGTAAGAAGCTTCTTTGATACAGGCTGTCAATGACATGAATCTCTTAATAAAAAAAAGAGGTTTAGAAGGCAACATAACCCTAAAATATTTTTGAGAAGGTTTGTTCCTTGGTGAGTACGAGTCTGTGTTTTATGGCAGGCTTGGCTTGGGTCCAACCTGTCCATTTTAGCTCTTGTGTGACATTTCCATAAGCAATCGTCAGAGACAATTGGATTGGAGTAGCTGAAGCAAAGTTCTTAGGAAAACATGCCTTTCTGGACCATAAATACAATTGCTTTTTCTGACACTTGTTTTCAGCCTTCACTGGCCACTGAATGTCACTGTGGTTCCAAGGAAATGCAATAAAGGCAAGACACCTTTGATCTTACAATGACTCTGGAGCCTGGGACATAACAAACAAACAAACAAACAAACAAACAAGGTCAAATTGGCTCCAATATTCTCTAGATGTTTGTACAATGGCTATGGTGTATCATTTCTTTTTAATAATGCATTTGTGGTAGTAAATCAATAATGGGAACAAAATACTTGAATTAAATTTTTCACATTTTCAAGTCCTATATAGTAAAAAGCAAAAAACCACAGATTGTGATTCTGGTTGTGACTAATACGGGTTAGATTCCTTCCATGGACAGGTGGAGAAACTGAACTAAAGAGAGAGGGCAGACTCAGAGGCAAAGGAGTTACCTATTAGTATCCTAAGCACATGCTGGGCTTCCAGCAAAGAAAAATCACTAACTAGTGTTTTTCCCTTTGGGAGGCAGAGACTTTGTAGAATTTCTTTCTAAACCACAGAGGTATCATACATTCTTTGGCATATAGTAGGAGTTCATAAAAATGTTTGAATGTCTTCCCATATATTACTCCTTTAGTGTAAAGGACCTCCCTCCTTTATGTTATGACCCTTTTGTTATCTCCATTATAACACTTGCAGCAGTAAGTTCTGACTATCCCTTTATATTTTGGTTGGATAATAGAGGCTAGATTGGCTTTTTATAGAGTTGTTCATGCAAAAGAGTTTTCAATTTTTTTTCTAGTTTCCCATCTACCATCTACTGGAGGGGTCACAGTAATAAGAAGAACCCTGACTGAATTATACTTTGTAAAAGCTAGAATTGGTTAGGAATAGGAGTGAAAATAATAAGTTAGTCATTCCTCTTCACACAAGAGAAAGAGGCAGGGAAAATGGATGCATAAAGATTTATTCTGGACTTTGAAAAGCAATATTTGTAGTGGAATGCTCTCCACCTATGATAGCAACCATTGCCTTACCTCTGTGTGTGTGTTTGTGTTTCTATTTTATCATTTTATTAAATTATTTTATATAATATATTCTGATCACAGTTTCTTCTCTTTCAACACTTCCCAGATGCTTCTACGTCCCCACCCAGAGGAGGTGCAACTATTGGAAGAGCTCTGGGGATGAATGACTCCAGGGAAACTGTCTTCCAGACACAACAGGACTGATGCATATATGAACTCACAGAGACTATGGCAGATAGTACTTCTCTTGTTTCTGTTCTTTTAAGACAGGTTCTCACTAGGTAGCCCAGGCTGTCCTTGAACTCACAGTGATCTACCTGCCTCTGCCTCTCAAGGGCTGGGACTAAAGGCATGCTCAATTAAAGCCCTGCTACCCAATATCTTTATAATCCAAGCAGCAGTGATCACTTCCAAGAGACCCTCAGCAAGGTCAGTTCTATTGGTAGAAGAATGGGGAAGGAGGGATGGGTAGATTAGACTGGTGGAGAGTCCAACTAGTCTTCTCCTCCTAACTGCATATAATTCTGTCTCTGGTATGTGAGATCTCAGGAGGTGCTAGAGAATGTAGGAGGAGGTGAGTTAACTTAGGGGAGGAACTCCATTTTGTAGATGTGGGGAAGTACTTATCTATACTGGGGTGGAATTATCTAGTGCCACAGCTTTTTGGGGATCACCCACACTCTTGCAAACAATTCTCTACTCATATGCTTGTAAGCAAGCTCAATAAATTCACTGATTCACCAAGCTCGATTTAAATAGAATAATTTCTTGGTTTATTGCTGGTGTTCTGCTTGGTGTAAATAGACATTTGTTCTCATCTCTGCAGGAAGTTAACTTTCTGGACGTTTTTGTCCTCCACATCATCTGTTTCTTTCTTTTTGGGGAAGTTCTTTTTTTAATTTTTCATCAATTACACTTTATTCATTCTGCATCCCCTCATAAGCCCCTCCCTCCTCCCCTCCAAATCCCACCCTCCCTCCTCCCTCTGCATGCATGCCACTCCCCAAGTCCACTGATAGGGGAGGTTCTCCTCTCCTTTCTGATCTTAGTCTATCAGTTCACATCAAAAGTGGCTGCATTGTCCTCTACTATGGCCTGGTAAGGCTGCTCCCCCCCAGGGGGAGGTGATCAAAGAGCAGGCCAATCAGATTATGTCAGAGGCAGTCCCTCTTCCCATTACTATGTAACCCAATTGGACTCTGAACTGCCCTGGGCTACATCTGTGCAGGGGTTCTGGGTTATCTCTATGAATAGTCCTTGGTTGGAGTATGAGTCTCTGGGAAGTTCCCTGTGTTCAAATTTTCTTGTTCTGTTGCTCTCCTTGTGCAGAACCTGTCCTCTCCAGCTCTTACTATTTCCCAGTTCTTACATAAAATTCTATTCACTCTGCCCAACAGTTGCCCATCAGGCTCAGCATCTGCTTTGATAGTCTGTAAGGCAGAGGCTTTCAGAGGCCCTCTGTGGTAGGTTCCTAGGTTGTTTCCTGTTTTCTTCTTCTTCTGATGTCCATCCTCTTTGCATTTCCAGATGGGGATTGGACATTTTAGTTAGGGTCCTCTCTCTTGCTTAGTTTCTTTAGATGCACAGGTTTTAGTGGGTTTGTCCTATGTTGTATGTCTATATGAGTCAGTATATACCATGTGTGTCTTTTTGCTTCTGGGACAACTCACTCAGGATGATCCTTTCCAGATCCCACCATTTACGTGCAAATTTCATGATTTCCTTATTTTTCATTGCTGAGTAATATTCCATTGTGTAGATGTACCACAATTTCTGCATCCATTCTTCAGTTGAGGGACATCTGGGCTGTTTCCAGCTTCTGGCTATTACAAATAAAGCTGCTACAAACATGGTTGAGCAAATGTCCTTTTTGTGTATTTGAGCCTCTTTTGGATATATGCCCAGGAGTGGTATGGCTGGATCTTGAGGAAGCGCTATTCCTAGTTGTCTGAGAAAGCGCCAGATTGATTTCCAGAGTGGTTGTACAAGTTTACATTCCCACCAGCAGTGGAGAAGGGTTCCTCTTTCTCCACAACCTCTCCAGCATGTGTTGTCACTTGAGTTTTTGACCTTGGCCATTCTTATGGGTGTAAGGTGAAATCTCAGGGTTGTTTTGATTTGCATTTCCCTAATGGCTAGTGAGGAGCATTTCTTTAAGTGCTTCTCTGCCATTCAGTATTCCTCTACAGAGAATTCTCTGTTTAGCTCTGTTCCCCATTTTTTAAGTGGATTACTTGGTTTGCTGCTTTTCAGCTTCTTTAGTTCTTTATATATACTGGATATGAGTCCTCTGTCAGATAAAGGGTTGGTGAAGATTCTTTCCCAATCTGTAGGCAGTCGCTTTGGTTTCTTTATTGAACTAGTTCTATTCATTTCTGTTCCCCATTCCTTCACAGACTCACTTTCTCCTGTTAGGTCTGTAGACCATATTGTTTCATGAGCTTCAGACTTGCAGAGCAAAGATCCTCTTTAATATCTTCATTGGGATGTTCAAATAAAAATCTAAAACTTTTAAGGTCCAAACTCCAAACTTGATTTTCTTTCCGCAAGTATAATTCTATTGCAACCTTCTGTATTGCAGTTAATGGACTGTTTAATTCTTTTATGGCTCACTCCTAGGGCTTTGTAGATATCCTTGGCTGTTCTCTCTCTCTCTCTTTTTTTGTTCTACCCCTCACCAAATCTTGTAGCAATTTCTTTAGTTATATGTCAAAATACATCCAGAAATGGATTTGTTCTTAATACCTCGACAACTACCATTCCGATTTAAGACATTATTTTCTCTTCTATCTAGACTCCATTATCCTTTAAATGTTCTTCCTGTTCCTACCTTTGTCTTCTCCAGTTTCTTATCATAGCAGCTATATGGCCCTCTCAATACTTGAGTCAAATTATATCATTCTTTCATAGAAAGTGCCAATAGATTTTTCTTTATCTCAGAAAAAAGTTCCCCTCATCCTGGTGAGTGTCTCCATGGCATCAC
The DNA here is from genome assembly GCF_030254825.1 of Meriones unguiculatus. Classification (NCBI taxonomy): domain Eukaryota; kingdom Metazoa; phylum Chordata; class Mammalia; order Rodentia; family Muridae; genus Meriones; species Meriones unguiculatus. The sequence goes on along the minus strand of NC_083369.1, from coordinate 81,471,941 downwards.
TGACTTATCTGCTATTATTCTAACCTCTTCTTGTTTCCTGCACTGCATCCTCAGTGACTTTATTGCTGCTTCTAAACACATCAAGTGTTCTCATACCTCCATTATTTTGTGTTTGATATTCTAAATGTCTATAATTATCTTCACCTAAATGTGAGCTGAGATCACTTGCCATTTAAAGAGGCCTTTGCTTAAATGTTGATCGTAATAGTTTTTATGCAAGTTGTTTATTTGGGGATGTGATCTCAGGAGGCAGGATTGAAGAAAAAGAGAAGCATATAAGGGAGGTGTCGAGTTGATATAATGACTACTTAATATAGTTGACCTCAGTTATGGGCATCTGAAGTGGTTTAGGGTATGTACATCAGCATCATGTTCTGGCAATTGCAAAGGAGGCAGAATTTCTCATCAACTGCTCATTCCTTAAGTAGCAATATCTGCATAAACTGTGGGACTCAACATAGAATGACAAAGGGCCCCTTGCTGAAAGTTATTAGGAAGTCCAAGGTAGAAGTGGCAGTAGTAAGAGAAGCCTGGAGCATGAGGCAGGAGCCTCAGTGAATAGTTATTACAAGACACGGTCACATTGACTACACTTGAAGTTTCTTGAATCCTGTATGAAACTACTTACCACTGCTAAGGCTGACATATAGAACAAATCCAAGGGAATTCAGAAGTGTTGCACAAGAGGAGTCTAATGAACCTTGTCACATGTTATGCATTTTTCTATATTAATTATCTTTATAGAATTTATTTCCTAAGTACTTGTCTACTTCTTTCATTAGAATGTAAACTGTACAAAACAGAACCTATATTTTGTTTCGGTCATTGCACCTAGAACTTTCCCTAGGTCATAATGAGTATTCATTCAATTGCTGTTGAATGAGTGAATGAATGAATATATAAGATCCTTTTCTCTGAAGCCAAATGGCTTACCTTGAATCCATGAGAATATATATTAATGTGTGTCAAGGCTTCTTTCTTTGTGACTCCTCAATATTTATGTAGGGAGTTGGTTGAATTGAGTATCAGTGGTGTTTGTAGCTGTTCAGTTTGTTCTCAAACATTTTTAATGTGAGTGTTATTATGATGCAGCTTTATAGATGAGGATGAGTAAACACGGAAGAATATCCTTAAAGTAAACTAACTGTTGAACTGGAAGACAGTTCTAGAAAAGGTTAAGTTGTTAATTTTGCATTTTGATTACTGTGCTTGTACAGAAAAATTACATGGGAGCACTTGTGGCCTGTATATCCCAGACTGGTGGTCTGGGCTGTATTCAAAAGCTGACTGAGCACAAGCCAGAGACAGCAAAACAGTAAATATCACTCCTCTATGCTTTCTGTTTCTGTTCTTATTTGAGTTCCTGTCATGACTTCTTTAAGCGATGAACTGCTACCTGGAAGTCTAAGCCAAATAAATCCCTTTCTCCCAACACTGATCTTAGTCAAGAGTGTTTTATCACAGAAACAAAAAGCAAACTAGAACATGATCTGTTGTTTGTAGGGTGCTAAGCTGGCTGAGTAATGTATAGATGAAAAAATAAATACAAAGTTAAGATGCTTTCTTTGATCACGTGCTTGTAACTTTGCTTATACTTGCTGAAATAAATGTAAAGGATTACAAAGAAGTACTAGAGTAGAAATGCAAGGGTTGTGGTCAAAACAATAATTAACACAGTGGGAAATCTTTCTGACTTATCCCAGAAGACATACAACATATTTTTCATTCTGTTACAATGGTCTGTCATATTCCAATTAAATTTAGAGTTTTGCTGGAGCTAGATTTTGGAAGAGAAAGAATGATGTTCAGAAATTTTGAAGCTTAATGGTATGATATGTTTTAGTCAGGTCAGAGGAAGAATTTGAGACTGTTAACAAATCCTGTCTATTCTTTCATGGTTCTTTTTTCTCTATTCCAAATAACTAGGAAATAGTACAACACTCCTTAGAATACTTTACATATGCATATGATCATGACATCAATATGTTAAGGGGTTCATGGTACAGTTGTTTATTCCTATTTTTATTAACATCTGTTATTTTGTCTAGATTGATATCTGTTTTATTTTTTTTGTTGTTGTTGGGGTCAGCTCCTCTTTCTAGAAAAAGCTTTATGTACGGAAATAGTATATATGTATGGGTTTTACTTTTCATTTGTGTCAAATAGCATTGGTTGGCTAACAAAAGAAAGGATCTTATTTCTAAGAACACAGTGAATAGCTATCCTCCAGTTACTTGTTTAGAGACTGGTTTAGCCACTGACTATGTTGTCAAGATGAATGTGAATGTGGTGGTATATCCCATTTCCAAACTTTAGAAGAGTAAATGTGTCTTTTTGCACTACAACCTAGGGTAACCTGGGACTAAGCACATGAAATCTGTAGACTGAATAATAGGAAGGTATCAGATTTTGAAGTGAGAATGGAGAAGAGCTGTTTTCCTTACCTTGATAATATCATTACTTTATGAATATTATGAAATATATATGTACTTAAACAATTTTTAATATTCATTGACACATTGTAAACATGTAAGTATAGCTACACACAGACACACACACATATACTGATGTGACAGTTACACACATGTAGAATATACAATGACCAGGTCAGAATAATTGTCATATTACCTTAAACACATGTCATTAATTTAAAATTTCATTTGCTATTGTTATGTGTATACATGTATTTTGCTTACATATATGTCTGTGAACCACATGCATGACTGCTCCCTAGAAATGGGCATTAGAGCTCCTGAAACTCTGAGCCATCATTTGGGTGCTGGGAATTGAACCTAAGTCCTCTAGAAAAACAGTTGCTCTTAATGACTGAGTCATCTCTCCAGCTCATGTCACTCATTTGTTTTGGGAACATCCAAAATAGAAGAAAATACATCAACATGATAAAGGATGTATATGGCTATCTTATAGCTAACATTAGACTAAATTTGGAAAATGAGAGTATTTTTTCCTAAAATTTGGAATGAAACAAACATTTAATGCTCTCAATGATTATTTAATACAGTGCTCAATGTCTTAGCCAGAGCAATAACAGAAACAACTATAAGGAATAGAAAATAGGAAAAGAAGCCAAATTACCTCTAGTTTCAGATGGCAAGATCCTATACTTAAAAGATATGAAAGAATATATGAGAAAATTCTTAAATCTAATGAATATTTTCAGTAAAATATTAGGATACAAAAATATCATGGTATAAAAATCACATGCAAAATTCAGTAACTTTTCAATAGGTCAATAAACACTTGTTGAAATAAAAATTTCAAAAATACACAATTTAAAATAGCTTAAAAACACACAAAATAAACCTAGCCAAGGGGATGAAAGACCTCTGAAAAGACAGCTTTAAGACAATGAAGAAAGACATTTTTGAAAATGATACTAGAAGATGGAAAAACCTTTGATTCTCATGAATTGGCCCAATTAAATTATGAAAACATCTATACCGAGTGATCTGCATAATCAGTGTAGTCTCCATTAAAATTAGAATGTAGGACCTAGAAACGATCATCCTGAGTGAGGTATTCCAAAAGCAGAAAGACACACATGGTATATACTCACTTATATAGACCTATAAGATAGGATAAACATACTGAAATCTATACACCTAAAGAAGATAAACAAGAACAAAGACCTGGGATAAGATCAATCCTCACTTAGAAAGACAAATGGGAATGGACAATGGATATAGGAGAAAACAAGTAACAGGACAGGAGCCTACCACAGACGGCCTCTGAAAGACTCTACCTAGCAGTGTATCAAAGCAGATATTAAGATTCATAACCAAACCTTCGGCAGAGTGCAGGGAATCATATGAAAGAAGGGGGAGTTAGTAAGACCTGGAGAGGACAGGAGCTCCACAAGGACCAAATATATCAGGGCACAGGGGTCTTTTATGAGACTGTTTCTCCAACCAAGGTCCATGAATGGATGTAACCTAGAACCCCTGCTCGGATATAGCCCATGGTAGTTCAGTATCCAAGTGGGTTCTCTAGTAAGGGGAACAAGGACTATTTCTGAATTGAAATCAATGGCTAGCTCTTCGATCCCCCCCACCCCCCGCTCCCGAGGGCCTTGCTAGGCCACAGAAGATTACATTGCAGATAGTCCTGATAAGCTAGGATCAGATGGAAGAGGAGGAGGTCCTTCCCTATCAGTGGACTTGGAAAGGGGCAGGGAGGAGATGAGGGAGGGAGGATGGGGTTGGGAGGGAATGAAGGAGGGGGCTACGGCTGGGATAAAAAGTAAATAACCTGTGATTAATATGAAAAATAAAAATTATTATAAAAATAAATAAAAAATAGAATGACAATATTAACAGAACTACAAAACCAATGTCAAAATTAATGTGGAAACAAAAGTATCCTGAGTATCCAATGCAGTCAGAAATAGGAGGAACAATATTGGGGCTCACAATACCAGCTCTTCAAGTATACTACAAGGCCACAGTGACAAAGACAATGTGGTACTGACACAAAACAGATATGTAGATCAACAGTACAGAACAGAGGACTCAGTAAACCTGCACAACTACAGTCACCTAATTTTGACAGAGGTTCAAAAACATACATTGAAAGACATCCTCTTCAACAACTTGTGCTTGGAAAGCTTGATATTCACATGCATATGAAGGAAATTGAGTTAATGTCTCTCATGCTGCACAACATTCAACCCTAATTAACGGAAGACCTTAATATAAGACATGAAACTTTGAAACCTTTGAAGGAAAACATATGAAACACACCAAAATACAGGCAGAGATAAGAACATCCCTAAAGGAGCTCCAATAGTACTGAAAGGAATCCCGAGAATTCACAAATGGCATTACATAAAAATTAAAAATCTACACAGTATGGGCAACTATCAGAAGATAAAAAGGACAAGTATAACATGTCTCCTATAACATGGGAGAAAATGTTTGCCTACTATACATCAAATGTGGTTAACATCTACAATAGATAAAGAATTGGAAAAAAAAATTCAAACCCCTTTTCCCAAAGAAAACAAATTAACTCAATAAATTGAGTAATGAATTAATGAATTGAACACTTTTTAAGGTAGAAACAAAAATGGCCAATAAATATGTTTAAAGGCATTCAAAATTATGAACCATTACAGAAAAACGTTTAAGACTACATTGAGACTCCACCTCTCCCTAGTCAGAATAGCTAACACCAAGAAAAAAATGCCAACAAATGCTAGCACAAATGTGAGAATGAGGAATCCTTACATAGTTTTGATGACAATATAAACTAGAATAGCCATTATGAAAATTAGTATGAAATCTGCTGAATATCCTGAAATAAAATTTCCATGTGATACAGGTATTACACTTATGAGTATTTATGTACATCAGTCCATGCCCTATAGCTCAGAAATTGAAATAGCCTAGGTACCCATCAATAGTTTGATGGATAAAGAAAGTATGGTACAAATACATGGGGACTTCTTTTTTTTTGTATTTGAGACATAACTTTTATTATTATATAATTAGCATTTATCCAGCAGAGTTTAACAGATAACATTAAGTCATTTGTGGTAGGTGTCACATAATTAAACTGAAGTTAAAACACAGTCATGTCAGGTACTATATATGACATTTAATGACTCCTTCATACAACCCTATGTTAGTCCTAGCATTATTCTCATCTTATAGATGAAGAAACTGGGTCATAGGTGTTAAAGCATCAGAGTATTTATTTTACCACTTTCCACAAAGTTAATAGAACAACTACATATTCCAGCCTCTCTACACTTGTTGCAAATATGTGATAACATTTATTAAATGGAGACTGCAGGTAGAAATTACAAAAAAACTTTTGAGCCTAGACTTTAAAAATTTAGGGATAATCCTAACATTCTTTTTTATTTTTTTTTAACTTTTATTAATTACACTTTATTCATTTTGTATCCCCCCATAAGCCCCTCCTTCCTCCCCTCCCGGTCCCCCCTCCCCCCCTTTCTTCATCGATGCCCCTCCCCAAGTCCACTGATTGGGGAGGTCCTCCTCTCCTTCTTTCTGATCTTAGTCTATCAGTTCTCATCAGAAGTAGCTGCATTGTCAGGGTTCTAGGTTATCTCCATGAATAGTCCTTGCGTGGAGTATGAGTCTCTGGGAAGTTCTCTGTGTTCAAATTTTCTTGTTCTGTTGCTCTCCTTGTGGAGTTCCTGTCCTCTCCAGCTCATACTATTTCCCACTTCTTACATAAAATTCCATTCACTCTGCCCAACAGTTGCCCACCAGGCTCAGCATCTGCTTTCACAGTCTGCATGGCAGAGGCTTTCAGAGGCCCTCTGTGGTAGGTTCCTATGTTGTTTCTTGTTTTCTTCTTCTTCTGATGTTCATCCTCTTTGCCTTTCAGGATGGGGATTGGACATTTTAGTTAGGGTCCTCTCTTTTGCTTAGTATGTTTAGATGTACAGATTTTAGTGGGTTTGTCCTATGTTGTATGTCTATATGAGTGAGTGTATACCATGTGTGTCTTTTTGCTTCTGGGACAACTCACTCAGGATGATCCTTTCCAGGTCCCACCATTTACCTGCAAATTTCATGATTTCCTTATTTTTCATTGCTGAGTAATATTCCATTGTGTAGATGTACCACAATTTCTGCATCCATTCTTCAGTTGAGGGACATCTGGGCTGTTTCCAGCTTCTGGCTATTACAAATAAAGCTGCTACAAACACGGTTGAGCAAATGTCCTTTTTGTGTACTTGAGCCTCTTTTGGATATATGCCCAGGAGTGGTATGGCTGGATCTTGAGGAAGCGCTATTCCTAGTTGTCTGAGAAAGCGCCAGATTGATTTCCAGAGTGGTTGTACAAGTTTCCACTCCCACCAGCAGTGGAGAAGGGTTCCCCTTTCTCCACAACCTCTCCAGCATGTGTTGTCACTTGAGTTTTTGATCTTGGCCCTTCTGATGGGTGTAAGGTGAAATCTCAGGATTGTTTTGATTTGCATTTCCCTAATGGCTAATGAGGTTGAGCATTTCTTTAAGTGCTTCTCTGCCATTCAATATTCCTCTACAGAGAATTCTCTGTTTAGTTCTGTTCCCCATTTTTTAAGTGGATTACTTGGTTTGCTGCTTTTCAGCTTCTTTAGTTCTTTATATATACTGGATATGAGCCCTCTGTCAGATAAAGGGTTGGTGAAGATTCTTTCCCAATCTGTAGGCAGTCGCTTTGTTTTGATGACTGTGTCCTTTGCTTTACAGAAGCTTTTCAATTTCATGAGGTCCCATTTATTGATTGTTGCTCTTAGAGCCTGTGCTGTTGGTGTTCTCTTCAGGAAGTTTTCTCCTGTACCAATGAGTTCTAGGGTATTACCCACATTTTTTTTCTAGCCTATTTAATGTGTCTGGTTTTATGTTGAGGTCTTTGATCCACTTGGACTTCAGTTTTGTGCAGGGTGATAAGTATGGATCTATTTTCATTTTTCTACATGTAGACATCCAGTTGCACCAGCACCATTTGTTGAAGATGCTATCTTTTTTTCCATTGTATGGTTTTGGCATCTTTATAAAAAATCAGGTGTCCATAAGTGTGTGGGTTTATTTCTGGGTCCTCTGTTCAGTTTCATTGATCCACCATTCTGTTTCTATGCCAGTACCATTCAGTTTTTATAACTGTTGCTCTATAGTACAGCTTGAGATCAGGGATGGAGATACCTCTAGAAGATCTTTTATTGTAGAGGATTGTTTTAGCAATTCTGGGTTTCTTGTTATTCCACATGAAGTTGAGAATTTTTCTTTCCAGGTCTGTAAAGAATTGTGTTGGCAATTTGATGGGAATTGCATTAAATCTGTAGATTGCTTTTGGTAAGATGTTAATCCTGCCAAGCCATGAGCATGGGAGATCTTTCCATCTTCTCATATCTTCTAATTCTGTCTTCAGAGACTTGAAATTTTTTTCATACAAGTCTTTGACTTGCTCGGTTAGGGTTACACCAAGGTACTTTATGTCATTTGTGGCTATTGTGAAGGGTGTTGTTTCTCTATTTTCTTTCTCAGCCCTTTTGTCTTTTGTATACAGGAGCGCTACTGATTTTTTTGAGTTAATTTTATATCTGGACACTTTGCTGAAGGTGTTTATCAGCTGTAGGAGTTCTCTGGTAGAGTTTTTGGGGTCACTCATGTATACTATCATATCATCTGCAAATAGAGATAATTTGACTTCTTCCTTTCCCATCTGTATCCCCTTGATCTCTTTCAACTGTCTGATTGCTCTAGCAAGGACTTCCAGCACTATGTTGAAGAGATATGGGGAGAGTGGGCAGCCTTGTCTTGTCCCTGATTTCAGTGGGATTGCTTTAAGTTTCTCTCCATTCAGTTTGATGTTGGCTATAGGCTTGCTGTATATCGCCTTTACTATATTTAGATATGTGCCTTGTATCTCTGATCTCTCCAATACTTTAAACATGAATGGATGTTGGATTTTGTCAAATGCTTTTTCAGCATCTAGGGAGATTATCATGTGGTTTTTTTCTTTCAGTTTGTTAATATGTTGGATCACATTGATGGATTTCCGTATATTGAACCACCCCTGCATACCTGGGATGAAGCCTACTTGGTCATAGTGGATAATATCTTTGATGTGTTCTTGGATTCGGTTTGCAAGTATTTTATTAAGTATTTTTGCATCAATGTTCATAAGGGAGATTGGCCGGAAATTCTCTTTCTTTGTTGAGTCTTTGTGAGGTTTAGGTACCAAGGTGACTGTGGCTTCATAGAATGAGTTTGGTAATGTTCCTTCTGTTCTATTTTGTGGAATAGTTTGAAGAGAATTGGTGTTAGCTCTTCTTTGAAGGTCTGGTAGAATTCTGCGCTGAAGCCATCTGGTCCTGGGCTTTTTTTGGATGGGAGACTTTTGATGACTGCTTCTATTTCTTTGGGGGATATAGGACTATTTAATTGATTTACCTGGTCCTGATTCAGCTTTGGTAAGTCAAATCGATCAAGAAAATTGTCCATTTCATTTAGATTTTCAAATTTTGTGGCATATAGACTTTTGAAGTAAGTCCTAATGATTGTTTGGATTTCCTCAGTGTCTGTAGTTATATCCCCCTTTTCATTTCTGATTTTGTTGATTTGGATGGTGTCTCTCTGCCTTTTTAGTTAGCTTGGCTAAGGGTTTGACTATCTTGTTGATTTTCTCAAAGAACCAGCTCTTGGTTTCATTGATTCTTTGAATTGTTTAATTTATTTCTAATTGATTGATTTCAGTCCTGAGTTTGATTATTTCCAGCCGTCTACTCCTTTTTGGTGTGTCTGCTTCTTTTTCTAGGGTTTTTAAGTGGGACATTAAGTTGTTTGAATGAGCTGTCTCGAATTTCTTCTTGAAGGCACTTAGTGCTATGAACTTTCCTCTTAGCACTGCTTTCATTGTGTCCCACAAGTTTGGGTATATTGTGTCTTCATTTTCATTGAGTTCTAGGAAGACTTTAATTTCTTTCTTTATTTCTTCCCTGACCCAGCTGTCATTTAGTAACAAGTTGTTCAGTTTCCATGTATGTGTAGGCTTTTTGCTATTTCTGTTGTTGTTGAAGTCCAACTTTATTCCATGGTGATCAGACAGGATACAAAGGATTATTTCAGTCTTCTTGTATCTGTTGAGACTTGCTTTGTGACCAACTATATGGTCTATTTTAGAGAAGGTTCCATGAGGTGCTGAGAAGAAGGTAAATTCTTTTGTGTTTGGGTGTAAGGTTCTGTAAATGTTTGTGAGGTCCATTTGATTCATGACCTCTGTTAGAGACATTGTTTCTTTGTTTAATTTCTGTTTTGTTGACCTGTCCTTTGTTGAGAGTGGGGTGTTGAAGTCTCCCACTATCAATGTGTGGCGATCTATATGTGGTTTAAATTTTATCAATTTAAAAATGTGGATGCTCTCGTATTTGGGGCATAGATGTTCAGGATTGTGATGTCTTCCTGGTGGAATTTTCCCTTGATGAGTATGAAGTGTCCTTCCCCATCTCTTTTTATTAATTTTGGTTGAAATTCTATTTTATCAGATATTAGAATGGCTACTCCTGTTTGTTTCTTGGGTCTGTTTGCTTGGAAAGTTGTCTTCCAACCTTTTACCCTCAGGTAATGTCTATCTTTGTGCCTTAGGTTTGTTTCTTGTATGCAACAGATTGCTGGGTTTTGTTTATGTATCCATTCTGTTAATCTGTATCTTTTTACTGGAGAGTTGAGTCCATTGATGTTGAGAGAGATTAATGACCAGTGGCTGTTAGGTCCTTTGATTTTGATGTTGGCTGTGGTCATAACGTTGTGTGCTTGGTTGCTTTTTGTTTTACTGTAGTGAGATTATTTATTTCCTGTGTTTTCTTGAAAGTAGTTAGTTTTCTTGGGTTGTATTTTCCCTTCCAGTGTCTTCTGTAATGCTGGATTTGTTTGTAGGTATTGTTGAAATTTGTTTTTGTCATTGAATATCTTGTTTTCTCCGTCTATGAGGACTGAGAGTTTTGTGGGGTATAGTAGCCCTGGCTGACATCTGTGTTCTCTTAGGGTCTGCATGATATCCTCTAGGCCCTTCTGGCTTTCATAGTCTGTGTTGAAAAGTCAGGTGTGATTCTAATGGGTTTGCCATTATATGTTACTTGGCCTTTTTCCCTTGCAGGTTTTAGTATTTTTTCTTTGTTCTGTATACTTACTGTTTTGATTATTATGTGGCGGGAGGATTTTCTTTTCTGGTCAAATCTGTTGGGTGTTCTGTAGGCCTCATGTATTCTTATTGGCTTCTCCTTTAACTTGGGGAAATTTTCTTCAATGATGTTGTTGAAAATATTTTCTGGGCCTTGGAGAAGGGAGTCTTCTTTTTCCTCTATACCTATTATTCTTAGGTTTTGTCTTTTCATATTGTCTTGGATTTCTTGGACAGTCTGTGTCAGGAATTTTTTGGAGTTAACATTTTCTTTGACAGATACATCAATTTCTTCCATTGTATCTTCTACACCTGAGATTCTGTCTTCCATCTCTTGTAGTCTGTTGGTTATGCTTACCTCTGTAGTTCCTGTTTTCTTCCCTAAATTCTTCCTCTCCATTATTTCCTCCATTTGTGTTTTCTTTAATTTTTCCAATTCTATCTTCAGGTCTTGAGTTGTTTTGTTTACTTCCTTCACCTGTCTGATTGTATTTTCCTCTTTTTCTTTTAGTTCCTTCAACTCTGTTTCTTTTACTTCTTTCAGTGATTTAATTATTTCTTCTCTGAATGCCACAAACTGTTTGGCTGCATCTTCTCGTATTTTTTCACGAATGGCCATAATCTGCTTTTCTTTAACTTCCTCCATTTCTTTACGGATAGCCATGATCTGTTTATCTTCCTCTAATTCTTTACGTATTTTATTTGTTTCCTCTATTATCCTCTTCATCAGCATAGATGTAAGGTCATCTTCTTGATTTTTCTATTGTTCTGCATTGTCCAGGGCTGTTCGCTCCTGGATGGCTGGGTTCTGGAGATGCCATATTGCTCTGTCTTTTGTTGGTTGAGCTTTTATGCTGACCCCTACCCATTGGGCTGTTTTAGGTGTCGGCTGTTAATTTCTGTGCTTTCTGGAGTCCTAAAGTAGGGAGAATCCCCTTTACCGGAAGATGAATTTTCCTGAAGGAGTCACATGGGGACTTTTAATCAACTGCAAACAAAAGAGAAATTGTGACGGTTGCAGAAAATAGATGCAATTAGAAATTATTATAGTAAGACCTCAATATAACACCAGACACACTGAATCTACTAGAAGAGAAAGTGGGGAAGAGCCTCAAACTCATTGACACAAGAGACAATTTCCTGAATATAACACCAACAGCCCAGGCTTTAAGATCAACAATTAATAAATGGAACCTCTTGAAACTGAAAAGCTTCCATAAGGCAAAGAACACTGTCAATAGAATGAAACCATAGTCTACAGATTGGGAAAAGATCTTCAGCATTCCTACATATGACAAAGAGCTAATATCCAAAATATATAATGAACTCAAGAAATCAAACACCAATAAACAAAATAACACACTTAAAAAATGGGGCACAGAACTAAACCGGATTTTCAACAGAGGAATCTCGAATGGCCTATAAGCACTTACAGAAATGCTCAACTTCCTTGGTCATTAGGGAAATGCAAGTCAAAATGATGCTGAGATTCCATCTCACACCTGTCAGAATGGCTCAGATCAACATCTCAAGGGACAACACATGATGGTGAGCGTGTGGAGAAAGGAGAACCCTCCTCCATTGCTGGTAGGACTGTAAACTTGTACAACAACTTTGAAAATCAATCTGGCGCTTGCTCAGACAATTGGGAATAGCTTTACCTCAAGACCCAGATATACCCCTGGGTATATACCCAAAAGACATTCCACCATACAACAAGGACATTTGCTCAACTATGTTCATAGCAGCTTTATTTACAATAGCCAGAATCTGGAATCCACCCAGATGTCCCTCAACCGAAGAATGAATAAAGAAACTGTGGCACATTTACACAATGGGATACTACTCAGCTATTAAAAACAAAGAAATCATGAAATTTGTGGGCAAATGGCTGGAACTAGAAAAGATCATCCTGAATGAAGTAACACAGACCCAGAAACACACACATGGTATGTACTCACTTACAAGTGGATTCTAGCCATATAGCATAGGATGGTCATACTGTGAGGCACAGACTCAAAGAAGATAAATAACAAAGAGGATCCAAAAAAGGATGCATAAATCTCACTTGAAAGGGGATATATAATAGACAAAGAGATGAAACAAGGAAAGAGAGGGTGTGCAGTGAGTTAAGAGGGTGGAAATCAGACCTGGAGAGAGCGAGGGCAAGCGGATGGGAGGCCTATAGAAAAAAGAGAAACTGAGGGTGGGGTTATCTCTGTGACAAGTTGGAGACTTTGGTCAGGATAGGCCCTTGAGAAGATATGAGGGGACATTAAGCAGTGACTCCTAGCAGCAGAGGCCGTAGAGACTGAAGAGAATACCTTTTAACTAGATTAGTCTCCTAGTAGAGGGAGGGAGACTCCAACCCACCTACAAAAACTTCAACCCCAAAGTCACCCTGCTTACAAGGTGTGCAGGAATAAAATAGGGTAGGTAGAGCATAGATTGAGGGAATACCCAACCAATGCCTGGCCCAACCAGAGAACTACCCTATGGGACAGTGCCAATCTCTGACATTATGAATGATACTCTGCTAAGCTTCCAGACAAGAGCCTGACAGAGTTGTCCACTGAGAGACTACCCAGCAGTGACTCAAAACAGATGCCAAGACTCACAGCCAAATATTGGAGGATATGTAGGGAGTCTTGAGTCTTTCCCACTACTCCCCAAGACTCTAGAATAGGACCTGGAGGTGATAGGAGCTCCACAAGAAGACCAACAAAGCCAACTAAGCAGGACCCAGAAGGGTTTGTTGAGATGGAAGCATCAACCAATGACCATGCATGAACTGGACCTAGGCTTCCTAAAATGACGTAGCAGAGGGACAGTTTAGAATTCATGTATGTTCTCTCATAGAAGAAGTGGTGACTGCATCTGACAGTGACTCTTACCATCTTTTTGATCATTTCCCCCCGGTGGGACTGTCTTGTCATGCCACAGGGGAAGACGATATGCTCAGTCCTGAAACAACTTGATGACCTGGGGTGGATAGGAAAGGGAGCTCCCCTTTTCAGAGGAATAGACAAGGGGGGAAGGGGGAGGGAGGAGGGATGGGGTACAACCAAGATGTAAAGTAAATAAAAAAAGAAGTACAAACTAAAAAAGAAAAAGGAAAAATATTTGGATAAGATTTATTTCTTCTACGTATAAAAAAATAAATAAGCCCATTCCTCTCATTAACTTGCAAAGAAAAAGGACAAAAAATGTCAGACTGAAAGGCAACTGCCTGGTTTCTTTTGTACGTAGATTCTAGGTTTTAGTAATTTGTGTGTGTGTATGGTGTGTAAGTTTGTCACTCTACACATTGTCAAGTTGCATGTCTCTGTGTTATTTCCTATGTACAGCAAAAAGAAGTTTCTCTGAAGGGGGCTGAGTGAGGCACTGATCTATGGGTATAGCCTCAATCGCTCTCACCCTTCCTGAGGCCAAGGATTAGTTTCAGATTAGCATTGGAGTCAATGTGCAGGGCATGTCTATGGAGAGACACCTGGAACACACTGGGATTGAATGAATTCATCCAGATATCAGCCTTGTGAACAAGTACAAATACACTTGGTTAATGATGCTCAGCTTCTTCTTGGATTCCCCAAAAGCCCAAGAACACCTTTGACATAATCTGATTGGCCTGCTCTTTGATCACCTCCCCCTGAGGGGGGAGCGGCCTTACCAGGCCACAGAAGATGACAATGCAGCCACTTCTGATGAGAACTGATAGTCTAAGATCAGAGAGAAGGAGAGGAGGACCTCCCCTATAAGTGGACTTGGGGAGGGGCATGCATGCAGGGAGAGGAGGAAGGGTGGGACCGGGAGGGGAGGAGGGTGGGGCTTATGGGGGGATACAAAATGAATAAAGTGTAATTAATAATAATAATAACAAAAGGAAAAAAGATACCTAAAAACAAACAAACAAACAAACAAACAAACAAACATGCTCTGATGGTCTCCATATGAAGCTCCCTCCAAGTCTTTCTAGCTCCACCTTCTTTCATAATATTCCCTGCACTCTGCCTAAAGTTTGGCTATGAGTCTCAGCCTCTGCTTCAATACCTCGATTAGTGGAGACCAGCAGAGCTGAAAAACCTGAGCCCTGGGGGGCCCTGAAGAGAATGAAACCCCAACCAAGGACAATACATTGAGAAGACTGGCTCAGCAGTAGCCTATAGACTCAGTCTCCAAGTGGGTCCCTAGTAAGGGGAACAGGGGTTTTCTCTGGCATGAATTCAGTGGCAGACTCTCTGTTCACCTGCCCCTGGGGGGTGCAGCCTTTCCAGGCTACAGAGGAAGACAATGCAACCAATCCTAATGAGACCTGACAGGCTAGGGTCAAATAGAAGGGGAGGAAGACCTCCCCTATTAGTGAACTAGGGGATGAGGCATAGGGGGAGAAGAGGGAGGGAGGGCAGGATTGGGAGGAGATGAGGGAGGGGTCAGCACCTGGGATACAAATTGAACAAATTTTAATAAATGATAATAATAATAATAATTTAAAAACAAAAATAAACCAAAAAATAATAGGGGTCCTAAAACATTTTCATTCTAATAAAAGATCCCAGGTATAGAAAAGAAAAGGCACATTCCTGTCACTCTAACTCAATTCTCTTGTCTCTAAAGATTGTCTTTCATGGGAAATTTCACTTGACTGGTTTATTAGAGCCGCAGATTTTCTTGAGCAAAGAAAAATAAAACTGTCAAGAGTTGACAAACGTCAAAGACACATGGTTTGAGGAATTTGAAAATTTCATGGAACAACCAAGCTACCTTTCCTTTAGGGGCTAGAAATGGAATCTTTTGTCTAAGTGGAGGTCCACTGAAGCTCTTTGTTAATGTCATGAAAGCAGAATTTTAGATTTAAGAAACATTGGTTGGACACCTCCTTGAAGACACTGAGAAATGTGTACCTTCTAAACATGAAAGAAGTAGGCTGGGCATTATCTTAGTTGGCAGATTAATAGGTGATCTTAGAGATGCAATTCTTTGCCAAGATTTATTCCTCTTGTATAATTGGAGGAAAGAAGGTGAAACTGTGAGAAGAATTAAGCCCACATAAGAATTACATATTCATTTGCCTTCTAAATGAGGTTGAAACAATAAAGCCACTAAGTAAAAGTCTTTGGAAATTTCTCATTGCTTTCAAGGGAGGAGGGATTCTACCACCCAGTTAGCAGCTAGTGTTATTAGTAGTAGGTAAAGTTTTTTTTTTTTCCAAAAAGCGGAGTGTATTTTAAATTAACTGGTAGCCATAAATGTTCATTTTTTTCCCCAAAAGTAAGAGATATGGGATAAATTCATTTACATGGTGGGAACTTTTTGTCCCCTTACATCTTTGTAATCCATGGGAGTTTTGTTCATGCATATTTACATGATGTCTCAAGTTGGCTTTATAATCAGTCTTACAAAACCTTCTGGATCAATGCCAGAAGCATATTATTTAAATTTCATCTGTCAAAATTTCATACATATAAAAATGAAATATGCTCATATATTATTTGTCCCTCCAACTTCCCAATATTCTTTATATCTGCCTTGATACACAAGGCTCCCAATTTTGTGTATTTTGTTTTTTATATAACTTATTAAGTCTGTTTATTACATGGGTTTGAGACCATCATTAGGTATCCTACCACTGGCCACATCCTCATAAGAAGAGTGATTCTCTGTCTCTAAGTAACTATCAATTGCCAATAGCTCTTTAGTAAAGAGGGTGGTGGTGGTGGTGGAGATCATTTAAGCTAGTTATTCTCAATCTTCCTAATGCTACAAAACTTAATACAGTTTCTTATGTTGTGGTGACCCCCAAACATAAAATTATTTTGTTGCTACTTCATAACTGTAATTTTGCTACTGTCATGAATTGTAATGTAAATATTTTTGGAGTTAGAGGGTTGCCAAAGGGGTCACAATCCACAGGTTGAAAACCACCGATTTATGTAATCTATGCTGAGATTTTGGCTGCCTTGATCTTGTATGGGTCTTGTGCAGGTAACCACAGCTACTGTGAGTTCGTGAGTGTTCTAGCTTTATTATGTCTGGAAGACAACACCTTTTAGCATTTCTTTCTGTCCTCTAGCTACAACATTCTTTCTGCTTCATTTTCTACAATGTTTCCTGAGCTTTGGTTGTGGGGCTGTTGATATAAATGTACCGTTTAGGGCTGATTACTTAGTCTCTCATTATCAGCACTTTGACTAATATTTGACTAAGCATATTTTTGTTCACTATTATGATTTTGGCTGAATTGTTATTTTGCTGGTCTTACTGTTATAGAGACTTCAAGGGAAAAGGGTTTATTTGGCTTAATATTTCAGGTTATAGCCCATCACTGTAGGAATGTCATGGTGACAGGAGCTTGAGACAGCTGGCCACACCATATCTACAGTTAAGAGGAGAGAGAATCAAATGTATCTATGCTGCGTCCTCTTTTTCTGATTATTCTCATCTAGCTTTCTTTGCTCTCATACAGTTCACGGCCCATGAAATGGTGCCACCCATAATGGGCTGGGTGCTTTTACATCAATTGTCAGTCAAGACAATCCTCCACAGATATATTCATAGATCAACCTTTTCAAAATAATTCCTCAGTTGCTACTCTCTTCCCAGGCAATTTTAAATTTGTTAAATTGACATTTAAAGCATACATAGAGTCACTTATATTGAGATGCCTGGCTAGGTTTTGTGAACTAACATGGTTTAACATTTCTGATGTTTGAATTTTGGGTGATATCTGGGCCATGTATTTTAAGTGGGCAGATCTGGAATGTCTCACATGATAGCTAAATTCTAATATGAGTAGCTCAAAATACCCAAGTTTCCTGTGTCTGCTTAGTTTACATTTGTTGATGTTCCATTGACTAGAGCTAATAACATGGCAAGGCCTTGAATTAATGTGGAAAGGAACCACCCAGGAAAAATGATATCAACAGATGTGATTCATTAGCCATGCTATTACTGAAAACATTTTTCACAGGTGGTAAATCTGGTGGTAAGGACACTTAAGATCCTGAGGGAAAATTTCAAAAAATGTTTCAATATTTTAACAACAGGTATGTTGGTCTTCTTGTGGGGCTCTTGTCCCCTCCATGTCCTTCTATCTCCACACCTCCCCCCCCCCCCGTTGCTTCTTCCATAAGACTCCCTGTGCTCTGCCCAAAGTTTGGCTGTGAGTCTCAGCATCTGTTTTAATTCCCTGTTGGGTGGAGCCTTTCAGAGGACCCTCTATAGTAGGCTTCTTTCCTGTTTCATCTCTTCTACTGCTTCTGATGTCTATCCTGTTTGCCATTCTGAATGAGATTCAAGCATCCTCTCTAGGGTCCACCTTGTTGTTTAGTATCTTTAGGTCTGTAGATTTTGATATGGCTATCCTATGTTATAAGGCTAATATCCTCTTATAAGTGAGTGTATATCATCTGTGTCTTTTTGTTTCTGGGTTACCTCACTCAGGATGATCTTTTCTAGTTCCATCCATTTGCCTGCAAATTTCATGATTTTCTTGTTTTTAATAGCTGTGTAGTATTCCCTCGTGTAAATTTGTCACAGTTTCTTATCCATTCCTCCACTGAGGGACATCTAAGAAGTTTGCAGAGTCTGGCTATTACAAATAACGCTGCTATGCACATCTGAGCCCAGGGGATCCTGCAGAGACTGATGCACCAACCAAGGATCATGCATGGAGAGGACCTAGACCCTCTGCTCAGAGGTAGCTGATTGGCAACTTAGTCTCCAGGGGGTACCCTAGTAAGGGGAACAGGGGCTTCATCTGTCATGAACTCTGTTGTCTGCTCTTTGATCATTTTCCCTTGGTGATGTGGCCTTGTCAGGCCACAGAGGAAGAGGATCCAGGCAATCCTGATGAGACTTGATAAGCTGTGGGCAGATGGCAGAGGAGGAGAGCTTCCTATTTTAGTGAACTAGGGGAAGGGAGAAGAGGGAAGGAAGGTGGGGCTGGAAGGAGTTGAGGGAGGGGGCTTCAATCAGGATATATAATGAATTAATTATAAAAATATTTAAAAAAATTTTAAATGGATAAAAATTCTACAGGTATGTTATCAAAAGATAAACATAAGTATAGGTGCATAGGACTTAAATTTAAATCCTAGCTGAGAGGCTCTGCATGTTTTAGAAATGAGTAAAAACTACCTTGGACTGACACTCTAGATTGGTATTCTTATGAAAATTACAATTTGCAACATTTAAAGCAACCACATGGTGGCTCACAACAATCTATACTGGAATCTGATGCCCCCTTCTGGCATGCAGGTGTACATGCAGATAGAGCTTCATATATGTAAAGTAAATAAATTAATTAGTTAATATAAAAAAACCTAGAAATTGCTTGGGTAGGCAGAGGCAGGCAGATCTTTGTGAGATCGAGGACATCCTGATCTACAAAGCAAGTCCAGGACAGCCAAGGCTACACAGAGAAACCCTGTTTCATAAAACTAAAACAACCACCCCCCCCAACAAAACAAAACAAACATGCAAACAAAAATACTAGAAATTGTTGCTGAAAGAAATTAAAGAAGGCACAAATTAAAGGAAAAGCATCTTGTGCTCATGAAGTAGAATCTTTGATATGGTAAGATTGAGTATTACCTACTCAAAGCAACTAACAGATGCAATCAAGTTCCTGTCAATACTCCATGGTATTCTTTGGAAGAAACAGAAAAATACAACTTCCAACAATTCATCTTTCTCTTCCTCCTCCCTTTTGTTTTTGTTTTTCTCCTCTACCTTTTCTTCTTCCTTCCCTATACTTATTTCAGGCAGGACTTGAACAAGCAATTTTTATGCTTGAGGATCCTTGAATATCTGGGAGCTCAGCTTACATCTTAAACTTCCATTGAAATTTCAAGAGGCCTTGAAGAGATAATGCAGTATTTGACAGTACTGACACTGAACATAGTTGGAAGTCCTACACATTTTGACAGTAAAACTTACAGTATGCTGAAGCACACAAAACACTATAGAAGTGGCATGAACAGACTTTAGGGACAATGGAATAGAGTATGCAGCTCAGACATAAACCCTGACATATGAGGCCTAAGTTTTGAAAAAGGTCAAGGTTATTTATTAGGTAGAAAGAAAGCATTGTCAACAAGTATCGATGGGAAATCTGCATATTGACAAGCAGGCTGGTAAACTTGAACTCTATGTAACATCATAAGCAAAATTAATCCAAAGAAAACAAAGACATAAATTATAAGAACTGAAAACATTAAAAAATCTTAGAAGGAAACATAAGGAAAAGCTTTATAACTTTAGAATTGGCAATGGATTTTTAAGTATGATATTTAAAACACAGGCAATACAAAACATAAATTGGTCCTTATCAAAATTAAAAATCATTTGTGAATTAAAAAGCATTATCAAGTGTAGTAACAAGGCAATCAATATAATAGGTTAAATACTTGCAACTCATATATCTGACAGGTTTTATATCCATAATATATAAAGAACTCTTAAAACGCAACAACAAAAGTGATAAAACCTGATTAAAAATGGACAACACTTGAAGAGCTATTCCACCAAGGAAAATATATAAATGTTCAATCAACTCATAAAAAATGGTCAGCTGAAGACCATGGAGACTCCATGGAGACCTTCTCCACCATCTCTGTTCCCCCAGACCAAATCCTCAGGGTCATCTTTTTTTTTTCCCCTCAAGGTCATCTTTAGCTCTGAAACAGAACAGTAGTTGGAGCCTACTGCCTCCCCACCAAAAACACCTCCTGTGGATCCCACAGACCATCCCTGTTAGGATTTTGAAAATAAACCTGCTTCTCAGTTGCCTAGCAACTTATGATGTCATCATGTGTCACCAGACAGGTGGCCACACCAGGAAGGTGTAGTTACCTTGCCCCTTAAAGGGACAACCTAACACGTGGTCTCTCTCTTGGTCCTTCTTTTGGTCTCTCTTGCTCCTGGCCTCTTGGCCTTTTCCCCTTTCTCTATTAGGGCACCCCCTTTCTCTTCCCCCTCTCTCTTTCCCTTCTCTCTTTCTCTCCTGCCTCGTCCAGAGATGGTCTCTGCGACCACTTCCCCTTCCTGTAATAAACCAACCACGTGGAACTGGTCACATGGAGTGATTTGTGAACCCCCCATGTAACTCTCTTCTTCATGGTTCTAACAATCCCTACCTTGGCCTTCCTGTAATGAAAGTTTTGGTTTCTTTAAAAATGCTGTTACATTATGTAAACCTGTTTTTGTTTTAATCCCAAGTGTGGGATATTAGTTTGTCCAAAGCTGATAATTGCCTTCTGCAGGGGCGTGATCTTTGCCAGCTGGAGTCAGCTGAAATCTGAGGACTTTGAGTGGTATAAGTATTAGAGGAGAGAGAGAAAGAGAGAAAAAGAGAGAGAGACAGAGACAGAGACTGTGGTGGCTTGGAGGAGACAGGCAAAAACTGCTTGCTGAGATAACCTAGAATTCCTGCACAGATGTAGCCCATGGCAGTTCAGTGTCCAAGTGGGTTCCATTGTAATGGGAAAAGGGACTGCTGCTGACATGAACTGATTGGCCTGCTCATTGATCACCTCCCCCTAAGGGAGGAGCAGCCTTACCAGGCCACAGAATATGACCATGCAGCCACTCCTGATTTGATCTGGTAGACTAAGATAAGAAGGAAGTAGAGGAGGACCTTCCTTACCAGTGGACATAGGGAGGGGCATGCGTGAAGAAGGGAGAGGGAGGGTGGGACTTGGAGGAGAGGAGGGAGGTGCTTATGGGGGGATACAAAGTGAATAAAGTGTAATTAATAAAATAAAATTAGAAAAAAATTAGTGCATATACCTTCCCTTCTCCCAGGCTCCAATACCAGCAAGAATTCACATTTGAACACAGCAGCCAAGAAGGTGAGTAAAACAGGGAACACACAGCCAACACACCCTCTGAAAATCCAGAGAGGAAACAGAAACTAAGGAATAGAACAGCCACCTAGCAAAGACAAACACAGAAATCAGCACCTAGATGTATCATCAATCATCCCCAAAATAGATGCCTGGATATCAACGTAAAATCACAGTAACAGCCAGGGTAATACATCTCCAAGAGAGCCCAGCTATCCTACCACAGCAGGACCTGAATATTCCAACATAGCTGAAGCAAAAGAAAAAAAAAAAAACCTTAAAACCAACTATATGAAAGTGATAAATGTTCCCAAAGAGACACACACAGCCACACACGCGTGCACACACTTGGACAAAATGAATTAATCCCTTAAAGAAAGTCCCCCCCCCCACAAAAAAAAACACTTGAAAGAAGCCAATAAAATCATTCCAGACCTGAAAACTGGAATAGAAGCAATAAAGAAAACACAAACTGAAGGACTTCTGAAAATGAAAAATCAAGGAATGCCAGCAGGAAGTATAAAGGCTAGTTTCATCAACAGAATACAAGAGATGGAAGACAGAATCTCAGAAATGAAACACCAGTCAAAGAAAATGTTAAATCTAAAAGAAATTCTGACTTAAAACATCCAAAAAATATGGGACACTATGAAAAAAAAAAAAAACAATCCTAAGAATAATAGGAATAGAGGATGGAGAAGAATCCCAGCTCAAAGGCCCAGAAAATATTTTCCAACAAAATCATAGAAAAAAAAATTTCTAACCTAAAGAATGAGATGCCAATAAAGGTACAAGAAGCTTACAAAACACAAAATAGATTGGACCAGAAAAGAAAGTCCTCATGTCATATAATAATCAAAACATTAACATACAGGACAAGAATATAATATTAAAAGCTGCATGGGAAAGAACCAAGTAACACATAAAAGCAGAACTATTAGAATTGCACCTGACTTCTCTATATGCCAGAAGAGCCTGGGGCTGAAGACTCTAAGAGACCATAGATGCCAGCCCATATTATAATACTTAGCAAAATTTTCAATCACCATAGATGGAGAAAATAAGATATTTCATGTTAAAAATTAAATTTAAACATTATCTACAAATTCAGCCCTACAGAAGGTGGTAGAAGGAAAACTTCAACCCAAGGAGGTTTACTACACACATGAAAAAATAAATCAAGACAGAAATAAAGAAATAGACTTTCTAGAATTAAATGAAAACGAATGCACAACATACCCAAACTTATTCCCATGAATGCAGTACTAAAAGAAAAGTTTATAATAGTAAATGCCTACATAACAAATTGAAGAGATTTTTTACCAGAAAAATTACAGTATACCTGAAAGCTTTTGAACAAAAAGAATTAAGCAACGCAAGAAGAGTAGATGGCAGGAAATATCAAACTGAGGGCTGAAATCAATAAAACAGAAACAAAGAGAACAATACAAAGAATTAATGAAACAGAGTTGGCTCTTTGAGAAAATCAACAAGATAGACAAAACTTTATGCAAAAACTCCTAAAAGATGGAAAGAATATCGAAACTAATAAAATCAGAAACAAAAAGGGAGACATAACAACAGACACTGAGGATTTCCAGAGAATCATGAGGACATGCTTAAAAAGACCAAACCAAACAAAACTGTGCTCCACCAAATTGGAAAATCTAAAGGAAATGTACAATTTTCTTGATAGATAGCACTTACCAAAGTTAAATCAAGATCAGATACACAACTTAAACGGACCGATAAGCCTTAGTGTGTAGAACTGGTGGGCTATGCCTCCAGGGGAATTACTACGGGACTAACGAGATGGAGCATGTTCAAACCTTGAAAATGAGAATGGAAGGTGTGGGACAAAGCTCGCTCCTTTTTCTGTGACTGCCTCAGGAGCATGTGACACAACCTCCAGGTAGTACAGGTTGTCAATCACATGAGCTTGTCTCTTGTTATCTTTCCCCATGTAAACAGAACATTGCCAACATTCTAAGTCCCATCCAACGAGAGGCATTCATGTTCCTTCCTGCCCAAGGTTTTTAAGTCCCAGTTTCACATGAAATAAACATCAAACACCTTCTGCTTCCCCGAAGGACATCTGAGAATGGCTTTTAATTCTGAGCTGTAGCACTGGGGAAAGATGGGACTTCTTTCCCCTGAAAGGGTAAAGAATTCATCACTGGACCGCAGAGTCAACTACAGTGCAGAACCACTGTGCTGCTTCAAGGTTCTGCTGTTCATCTCTGCCTGCTGCAGTGCTGATATGTGTGCAGGGGTGGTGGTGGGGAGCTGCAGGCTGTTCTCAAAACAGCCCCTGGCTCCCCTAGGTCTGGCCAGGCCCTAGCTGCCAACTGACTGGGTCTCAGAGCCCTGATCTCTTCACTGCTACTTGGCCTGGTGCCAGCAGCACAACTAAAAGACCAGTAACACTTACTGAGAGAAAAATATCTTTTTCCCGAATCCCAGGCAGAATGGGAGATCTTGTAACACAGACTGTTCTGCATCACTCAGCACCCCAAGCTTCATGTCCAAAGGCCAGATCTTCCAGCAGAAAAGCACACACTGTCAGTTCAGTGCCTCAACGGTATCCTATGACCCTTCTGTAAGACAAGGAACTATACTTGAGAAATAGAAGCCAAATTAAAAGTCTCCCAAACAAACAGACAGACAAACAAAAAAGACCAGGGCCAGACGCTTTAGTGTAAAATTCTACCAGAATTTCAAAGAAGAGTTAAACCCATTACTCCTCAAATTCCTCCCCAAAAGACAGTCAGAAGACACATTGCCCAATTCTTTTTTTTTCAATTTTTTATCATTATCATTTATTACAATTTATTCAATTTGTATCTTGGCTGTATCCCCCTCCCATATCAACTCCCAATCTCTCCTTCCTTCTCTCTTTTCCTCCTATGTTCTTCTCCTAATCCACTGGTAGGTGAGGTCTTCTTTCCTTCCTCTTTGACCCTAGCCTATCAGGTCTCATCAGGACTGGTTGCATTGTCTTCCTTCTTCTGTGGCCTGGCAAGGCTGCACCTCCCAGGGGAAGGTGATCAGAGAGCCTGCCACTGAGTTCATGCCAGAGATAGTCCCTGCTCCTTTATTAAGGAACCACTTGGAGACTGAGTCTATGGGCTACATCTGAGCCAGGGTTTTATGTCCTCTCTATGCATTGTCTTTGGTTGGGGTATCAGTCTCTGCAGGGCGTCCAGTTGCCAATTCTTTTTATGAGGCCACAGTTACCCTGAAACGTAAACCACATAAAGACTCAAGAAAGAAACCAAATTACAGACCAATTTTCTTTATAAACACAGATGTTAAATATACTTGCACAATAAATCCAATAATTCATCAAAAAGACAATCCACCATAATCAAGTAAGCTTCATTGCAGAGATGCAGGGATGGTTCAGTATATGAATATTAGTAAATGTAAGCCACCGTATAAGCAAACCGAAAGAAAAAAAAAACATGATTATCACATTAGACATCAAAAAAGCCTTTGACAAAATATAACACCCCTTCATGATAAAAGTCCTGGAAAGATTAGTGATACAAGGGACATACCCAAATATAAAAAATGCAGTTTACAGCAAGCCTATAACCAACATCAAATTAAATGGAGAGACTCAAAGCAATTCTACTAAAATCAGGGACAAGACAAGGTTGTTCACTCTCTCCTTATCTACTCAAGATAGTACATGAAATTTTAGCTAGAGTAATAAGACAACAGAAGATCAAGGGGATACAAATTGGAAAGGAAGAACTCAAACTGTCATTATTTGTAGATGATATTATGGTATACATAAGTGACCCTAAAAATTCCACCAGGGAACTCCTACAGCTGATAAACACTTTCAGCAAAGTGGCTGGATACAAGATTAACTAATAAAAAACTTTAGTCCTCCTATATACAAGTGACAAACAGGCTGAGAAAGAAATCAGTGAAATAACACCCTTCACAATAGCCTCTAATAATATAAAATATTTTGGAGTAATCTAACTAAACAAGTGAAAGACCTATATGATAAAAATGTCAAGTATTTGAACAAAGAAATTGAAAAAGATATCAGAAGATGGGAAGAGCTCCCATGCTCATGGATCAGTAGAATTAACATAGTAAAAATGGCCATCCTACCAAAAGCAATCTATGGAGTCAATGTAATACTTACCAAAATTCTAACACAGATTTTTACAGACCTTGAAGGGACAATTCTCAACTTCATATGGAAAAACAAAAAACACAGGAGAGCTAAGGTAATATTCAATGAGAAAAGAATTGCTGAAAAGTATCACTATCTCTGATTTCAACTTGTACTACAGAACTATAGGAATAAAAATTACATGTACTGGCATAAAATAGACAAATTGATCACTGGAATCAAAGACCCAGAAATAAATCCACATAGCTAAGGACACCTGATTTTTGAAAGCCAGAAATACACACTGGAAAAATAATAGCATCTTCAACAAATGGTGCTGGTCAAACTAGATGCCCACAAGTAAAAGAATGCAAACAGAACAATACTTACTTACCACACTGCATAAATCTCAAGTTCATGTGGATCAAACCAGACACACTGAACCTGCTAGAAAAGAAAGTGGGGAATAACCTTTAACACATTGGCACAAGAGACAACTTTATGAACAAAATACCAATAGTACAGCAAGTAAGATCAATAATTAATTAATGAGCACACTCACTGGGAGGGAGAATCCAAGATGGTGGCGTCAGGAGGACACTGTGTATGAGGAGCGGGACAGCAGTGTCAGTACAGCGACCAAGAGACTGAACTCTGGGCCCTAAAACACCAACGATCGTGTTTCCCAGGTGAGAGGAAACCACACAGTGTGGGAATCAATTGGGTCCATTCTCAGATCACCCAGCTAAAACCCAGAAGAGATCCCGGGTCCCACAGGCACTCGGTAGCCAGACCAGAGCGTGTCCTGATCACCTTCCCAGGCTGAACTGTTGGCACCAAAATACTAGAGACTGGGAGTCCCAGTCGTGAGAAAACCCCAAAGGGAAGGAAGCAAATGGGACTGACCTCAGGTCAACCAGTCTATCCCTGGAAAAGGTCCCGCAGAATGGCAGGCACACAGCCACCAGCCCAGAGTCCTGCTGTGCACTTGACGCTCCATCACAGACAGAATTGCCTGTTGGAAGGAAACCCCACAATGAAGGAAATAGCAGGGCCGAGCTTAGAGCACTCAGCCTAACCCCCACCACACACATAAAAGTTCTTGGGATAAGTTCCCAGGTTCCTGCTCAGTCACCAGCTTGGAGCCACCACCCGCCAGCTCCTGCGCACTTTACATGCCACCCGAAACACCACAGACTGGAAACCCCATGGTGGGGGAAACATCTGATCCTACCTCAGGACACCTAGCTCCGGAAAAGATTCTGGGTACCCACAGACTACAGGCTCTAGCTTCCTGCTGCATGCATGAGAGCTGTGCTCACCTTGCCCCTGCCACTGATTACCACTTGGGTACTGGGGCACAGAGCTCCAACCTCAGACCTATAGAAGCTTGGGATCCCTGAGATCAGCCCCCAGATACTGCTCCAAGGGGCAATCAGTTATCGTTAACTAAAATGACCAAACGACGGGAAGCCCAGTGTACAGCAACAACTCACTAAATTTACAGCAAGAAACCCAGAAGCAGGACAGTTGTCTCCAGGACTTCTCTGGGTGAGAGGAGAGCCCCCTTGACTAAGAAAGACCACAGGTACTGCTCAGGTCTATACACCTGAGGTGAGCTGTGGCAATACCTAAAAAACACTGGCCATTCAGTGACCATATCCAAAAATCTGAGGAGGCCTCCGGAAAAATCATCTTCTTGCCAAGGGTATCTCCCCACAACAGGATTCCAAGAAGAACCAGAAACTAACACCCAACACCTAAAATAGCCCAATGGGTAGAGGCCAGCTTAAAAGTTCAACCAACAAAAGACAGAGCAATAAGGCATCTCCAGAACCCAGTTAGGCAGGGGCAAGCAGCCCTGGACACCCCACCATAAATGAAATTCAAGAAGATGACCTTACATCTACACTTATGAAGTGGATAATAGAGGAAACAAATAAAATACATAAAGAACAAGAGAAAGATAAAGTCAAACAGATTATGGACATCCATAAAGAAATGGAGGAAAATAAAGACAAACAGATTACGGTCATCCATAAAGAAATACAGGAAAATGCAGTTTGTGGCCTTTAGAGAGGAAACACTTAAATCACTGAAAAAAAAATAAAAGAAACAGAGGGTTGTTCAAACAAACAGCTGAAGGAATTGAAGGAAAAACAGGAAAATTCAGTCAGACAGTTGAATGAAATCAACAAAATGGCTCAAGATCTGAAGATAGAATTAGAAAAATTAAAGAAAACACAAATGGAGGAAATCATGGAGAGGAAGAACTTAGGGAAGAAAGCAGGAACTACAGAAGTAAGCATAACCAATAGACTACAAGATATGGCAAAAAGAATCTCAGTTGTGAAGATACAATGGAAGAAATTGATGTATCCATCAAAGAAAATGTTAAATCTAAAAAATTCCTGACACAGACTGTCCAAGAAATCCAAGACAACATGAAAAGACAAAACCTAAGAATAATAGTAATAGAGAAAAAAGAAAATTCCTGTCTCCATGGCCCAGCAAATATTTTCAACAAAATCATAAAAGAAAATTTCTCCAATTTAAGGAGAGGCCTATAAGCATACAAGAGGCCTACAGAAAACTTAATAGATTAAACCAGAAAAGGATATCCTCTGGCCCCATAATAATCAAAATAGTAAGTATACAGAATAATAACCGCAACAAGAATAAAAATACTAAAAGCTACAAGGGAAAAAGGCCAAGGAACATATAGTGGCAAACCCATCAGAATCACACCTGACTTCTCAACAGAGACTATGAAAGTCAGAAGGGCCTAGACAGATATCATGCAGACCCTAAGAGAACACAGATGTCAGCCCAGTCTACTATACCCAGCAAAACTCTGAGTCCTCATAGATGAAGAAAACAAGATATTCAATGACAAAAACAAATTTAAACAATACATACCCACAAATCCAGCATTACAGAAGATACTAGAAGGAAAAAATAAAACCCAAGAAAACTAATTACTTTCAAGAAAACACAGGAAATAAATAATCTCACTACAGCAAAACAAAAAGTAGCCAAGCACACAAACCCATTACCACAGCCAACATCAACATCAAAGGATCTAACAGCCACTGGTCAGTAATCTCTCTCAACATCAATAAAAAGACACAGACTAATGGAATGGATGTATAAACAAGACCCAACAATCTCTTGCATGCAAGAAACACACTTCAGTCACAAAGTTAGATATTACCTTAGAGTAAAAGTCTGGAAGATGGTTTTTCAAGCAGATGGACCCAAGAAGCAAGCAGGAATAGCCATTCTAATATATAATAAAATAGACTTTCAACCAAAATTAATAAAAAGAGATGGGGAAGGACACTTTATACTCATTAAGGGACAATTCCACCAGGAAGACATCACAGTCTATGCCCCAAATACAAGGGCACCCACATTTGTAAAAGAAATATTAATAAATCTTAAACCACACATAGATCCACACACATTAGTTGTGGGAGACTTCAACACCCCACTCTCAACAAAGGACATGTCAACAAAACAGAAATTAAACAAACAATATCTCTAACACAGGACCTAATCATATGGACCTAACAGACATCTACAGAAGGAGTAGATGCCTGGAAATAATCAAACTCAGGGCTGAAATCAATAAATTAAAAACAAATAAAATAATTCAAAGAATCAATGAAACAAAGAGCTGGTTCTTTGAGAAAATCAAGATAGACAAACCCTTAGCCAAGCTAACTAAAAGGCAGAGAGACAGCATTCAAATCAACAAAATCAGAAATGAAAAAGGGGACATAACTACAGACACTGAGGAAATCCAAACAAACATTAGAACATACTTCAAAAACCTATACGCCACAAAATTGGAAAATAAAAATGAAATGGGCAATTTTCTTGATCGATTCAATTTACCAAAGCTGAATCCAGACCAGGTAAATCAATTAAATATTTCTATATCCCCCAAGGAAATAGAAGCAGTCATCGATAGTCTCCCATGCAAAAAAAGGCCAGATGGCTTCAGTGCAGAATTCTACCAGACCTTTAAACAAGAGCAAACACCAATATTCTTCAAACTATCCCACAATATAGAAACAGAAGGAACACTACCAAACTCATTCTATGAAGCCACAGTCACCTTGATAATTAAACCTCACAAAGACCCAACAAAGAAAGAGAATTTCAGGCCAATCTCCCTTATGAACACTGATGCAAAAATACTCAACAAAATACTTGCATACTGAATACAAGAAGACATCAAAGATATCATCCACTATGACCAAAGAGGCTTCATCCCAGGTATGCAGGGGTGGTTCAATATATGGAAATTCATCAATGTGATCCACCATATAAACAAACTGAAGGAGAAAAACCACATGATCATCTCCTTAGATGCTAAAAAAGCATTTGACAAAATCCAACATCCATTTATGTTTAAAGTCTTGGAGAGATCAGGGATATAAGGCACATATGTAAACATAGTAATGGCAATTACAGCAAGCCTATAGCCAACATCAAACTAAATGGAGAGAAATTTAAATCAGTCCCACTGAAATCAGGGACAAAGCAAGGCTACTCATTCTCTCCATATCTCTTCAACATAGTTCTTGAAGTTCTTGCTAGAGCAGTAAGACAACTAAAGGAGATCAAAGGGATACAAATTGGAAAGGAAGAAGTCAACGTGTTACTATTTGCAGATGATATGATAGTATATCTGAGTGACCCCAAAAATACTATCGGGGAACTCTTACAGCTGATTAACAGCTTTAGCAAAGTGGCTGGATACAAAATTAACTGGAAAAAAAAATCAGTAGTCCTCCTGTATACAAAAGACAAAAGGGCTGAAAAAGAAATTAGGGAAAAAACAACCTTCACAATAGCCACAAGGGATATAAAGTACCTTGGCGTGACCCTAACCAAGTAAGTCAAAGACTTGTATGAAAACAATTCCAGTCTCTGAAGAAAGAATTAGAAGAAGAAGATATCCGAAGATGGAAAGATCTCCCATGTTCATAGCTTGGCAGGATTAATATAGTAAAAATGGTCCTCTTACCAAAAGTAATCTACAGATTGAATGCAATTCCCATCAAATTACCAACACAATTCTTTACAGACCTGGAAAGAAAAATTCTCAGCTTCATATGGAGTAACAAGAACCCAAGAACTGCTAAAACAATTCTCTACAATAAAAGATCTTCTGGAGGTATCTCCATCCCTGATCTCAAGCTGTACTATAGAGCAACAGTTATAAAAACTGAATGGTACTGGCATAGAAACAGAATGGTGGATCAATAGAACCGAACAGAAGACCCAGAAATAAACCCACACACTTATGGACACCTAGTTTTTGACAAAAATGCCAAAACCATTCAATGGAAAAAAGACAGCATCTTCAAAAAATGGTGCTGGTCTAACTGGATATATACATGTACAAAAATGCAAATAGATCCATACTTTCACCTTGCACAAAACTAAAGTTCAAGTGAATCAAAGACTTCATTATAATACCAGACACACTAACCCTGTTAGAAGAAAAAGTGGGGAGAAGCCTTGAACTCATTGGCACAGGAGAGAACTTCCTGAACAGAACATCAACAGCACAGGTTTTAAGAGCAACAATCAGGAGGCAGAGATTTCTAGGACTGTTGGCCAGATGGGCTTCCTTTTTTTTCTGACATCTTAGTGAGGCTGCAGTGCTTGTCGCCACTCTCTGAGCTTTGCCATACCTCCCAAGGACAACAAGAAGAAGCATTCCAGGAAGTCTGCCAAAGACAAAGAGCCAGTAAATAAGTCTGGTGGCAAGACCAAAAAGAAGAAGTGGTCCAAGGGTAAATTTTGGGACAAGCTTAACAACCTGGTCTTGTTTGACAAAGCCCCATTCGACAAATTATGTAAGGAAGTTCCCAACTATAAGCTTATTACTCCAGCTGTGGTCTCTGAAAGATTGAAGATTCATGGTTCCTTGACCAGGGCAGCACTTCAGGAGCTACTTAGTAAAGGACTTATCAAACTGGTTTCAAAGCACAGAGCCCAAGTAATTTACACCAGAAAAGCAAATGGTGGAGATGCTCCAGCTGCTCGTGAAGATGCAAGAGCAGTTCAATCAGCTGTGCATTTTGAATAATAAAACTTTATTAAATAAAAAATAATAAAAATATAAAAAAAGCAACAATCAATAAATGGGACATCATGAAGCTGAAAGACTTCTGTAAAGCAAAGGACACTGTCGTCAGAACAAAGACTTCCTACAAATTGGGAAAGGATCTTCACCAACCCTATATTTGACAGAGGGCTAATATCCAGAGTATATAAAGAACTCAAGAAGTTTAACAGTAACAAATCAGTTAATCCAATTAAAAAATGGGGTATACCAGGGTACAGGAAACGACTGGGACCGGCCTTAGGTCACCCAGGCATCCCCTGGAAAAGACTCGGGTTCCACGGGCACCCCAGGAGCCAGCCTGGAGCCAGAGCCGGGGACCCAGGTTCCGGCACAGAGCCCCGCCTGCCTGTGCGCCTGACTCGCCGCCTGAGATAGAACTGTGGGCACCAGGGCACCAGCGAATGAGTTTCACTGTCCGGTGCAAACACACAGGGAGGGAAACGGCTGGTCTGATCTCAGAGCACTCAGTCGACACCCCCAGCCTGAAAAGGCCCCCGGAAAATTACCCAGCTTAGGGAGGAACCCAGGCTCCCAAAGGCTGCAAAGGCAGGCACAGACAGTTTCTGCGCACCAGACAGCTGGCAGAGATTGAGCCGCCAGCACTCAGCTGTGCTCCAGGCACAGGCAGTTTCTGAGGCCAGCCAGCTGGTGGACACTGAGCAGTGTGCACCAGGGCAAAAAAAGACACTGGGAGTCCGTGTCTCCAGAGAATCCACAGGGAAGGAAGGAAACTGTACTGACATAAATCACCCAATCCTTCCCTAGAAAAAGTCTAGCAGACTAGTGGGGCCAAGGTGCCATCACTCAGCTGTGCTCCAGACACAGGCACAAACAGTTGCTGCGCGCCTGATGTCCAACTGGGTCACAGCAGCTGATCATTAAATATACAACAAGAAACCCAGAAACAGGGCAGCTGCCCTCAGGACTTCCCTGGGTGAGAGGAGAACCCTCTCGACTAACAAAGACCACAGTTACCACTCAGGTCTATATCCCTGAGGTGAACAACTCCTGAAAAAACACCAGCCATCCAGGGACTATACCCAAAAAGCTGAGAAGACATCCTTCAGGAAAAACCAGCTTTCTGCAAAGGGGATTCTCTCCACCACAGGATCCCCAGGAACCACCAGAAAATAACCCCAAACCCCAAACACCTAAGATAGCACAATGGGTAGAGGCCAGCGTAAAAGCTCAAGCAACAAAAGACAGAGCAATATGGCATCTCCAGAACCCAGTTACCCAGGGGCAAGTAGCCCGGGACACCCCAGCATAACTGAAATCCAAGAAGATGACCTAACAACTTTGCTAATGAAGATGATAACAGAGGAAACAAATAAGATATGTAAAGACATAGAGGAAGATAAACTCAAACAGAATATTGCCATCCGTAAAGAGATAGAGGAAGCTGCAGCCAAACAGTTTATGGCCATTAGAAAGGAAATGCTTAAAGCACTGAATGAAATAAAAGAAACAGACCTGAAGGAACTAAAAGAAAAACAGGAAAGTACAATCAGACAGGTGAAGGAAGTAAACAAAACAACTCAAGACCTGAAGATAGAATTGGAAAAATTAAAGAAAACACAAATGGAAGAAATAATGGAAAGGAAGAATCTAGGGAAGAAAACAGGAACTACAGAGGTAAGCATAACCAACAGACTACAAGAGATGGAAGAAAGAATCTCAGGTGTAGAAGATACAATGGAAGAAATCGATGTATCTGTCAAAGAAAATGTTAAATACGAAAAATTCCTGTCACAGACTGTCCAAGAAATGCAAGACAATATGAAAAGACAAAACCTAAGAATAATAGGTATAGAGGAAAAAGAAGACTCCCTTCTCCAAGGCCCAGAAAATATTTTCAACAACATCATTGAAGAAAATTTCCCCAAGCTAAAGGAGAGGCCAATTAGAATACATGAGGCCTATAGAACACCCAACAAATTTGACCAGAAAAGAAAATCCTCCCGCCACATAATAATCAAAACAGTAAGTATACAGAACAAAGAAAAAATACTAAAAGCTGCAAGGGAAAAAGGCCAAGTAACATATAATGGCAAACCAATTAGAATCACACCTGACTTTTCAACAGAGACTATGAAAGCCAGAAGGGCCTGGACGGATATCATGCAGACCCTAAGAGAACACAGATGTCAGCCCGGGCTACTATACCCCGCAAAACTCTCAGTCCTCATAGATGGAGAAAACAAGATATTCAATGACAAAAACAAATTTCAACAATACTTACAAACAAATCCAGCATTACAGAAGACACTAGAAGGGAAAATATAACCCAGGAAAACTAGCTACATCCAAGAAAACACAGGAAATAAATAACCTCACTTCAGTAAAACAAAAAGCAACCAAGCACACAACCGTATGACCACAGACAACATCAAAATCAAGGGATCTAACAGCCACTGGTCATTAATCTCTCTCAACATCAATGGACTCAACTCTCCAATAAAAAGACACAGATTAACAGAATGGATACGTAAACAAAACCCAGCAATCTGTTGCATACAAGAAACACACCTAAGACACAAAGATAGATATTACCAGAGGGTAAAGGGTTGGAAGACATCTTTCCAAGCAAACAGACCCAAGAAGCAAGCAGGAGTAGCCATTCTAATATCTGATAAAATAGACTTTCAACCAAAATTAATAAAAAGAGATGGGGAAGGACACTTCAAACACATCAAGGGAAAATTCCAACAGGAAGACATCACAATCCTGAACATCTATGCCCCAAATACAAGGGCACCCACATTTGTGAAAGAAACATTGATAAAATTTAAAGCACATATAGATCCCCACACATTAATAGTGGGAGACTTCAACACCCCACTCTCAACAAAGGACAGGTCAACAAAACAGAAATTAAACAAAGAAACAATGTCTGTGACAGAAGTCATGAATCAAATGGACCTCACAAACATTTACAGAACCTTACACCCAAACACAAAAGAATTTACCTCTTCTCAGCACCTCATGGAACCTTCTCCAAAATAGACAATATAGTGGGTCACAAAGCAAGCCTCAACAGATACAAGAAGATTGAAATAATCCCTTGTATCTTGTCTGATCACCACGGAATAAAGCTGGACCTCAACATTAACAGAAATAACAGAAAGCCTACACACACATGGAAACTGAACAACTTGTTACTAAATGACAGCTGGGTCAGGGAAGAAATAAAGAAAGAAATTAAAGTCCTTCTAGAAATCAATGAAAATGAAGAGACAACATACCCAAACTTGTGGGACACAATGAAAGCAGTGCTAAGAGGAAAGTTCATAGCACTAAGTGCCTTCAAGAAGAAATTCGAGACAACTCATTCAAGCACCCTAATGGCTCACTTAAAAATTCTAGAAAAAGAAGAAGCAGACACACCAAGAAGGAGTAGACGGCTGGAAATAGTCAAACTCAGGGCTGAAATCAATCAATTGGAAACAAATAAAACAATTCAAAGAATCACTGAAACCAAGAGCCGGTTCTTTGAGAAAATCAACAAAATAGACAAACCCTTAGCCAAGCTAACTAAAAGGCAGGGAGACACCATCCAAATCAACAAAATCAGAAATGAAAAGGGGGATATAACTACAGACACTGAGGAAATCCAAACAATCATTAGGACTTACTTCAAAAGTCTATATGCCACAAAATTTGAAAATCTAAATGAAATGGACAATTTTCTTGATCGATTTGACTTACCAAAGCTGAACCAGGACCAGGTAAATCAACTAAATAGACCTATATCCCCCAAAGAAATAGAAGCAGTCATCAAAAGTCTCCCATCCAAAAAAAGCCCAGGACCAGATGGCTTCAGCGCAGAATTCTACCAGACCTTCAAAGAAGAGCTAACACCAATTCTCTTCAAACTATTCCACAAAATAGAAACAGAAGGAACATTACCAAACTCATTCTATGAAGCCACAGTCACCTTGGTACCTAAACCTCACAAAGACTCAACAAAGAAAGAGAATTTCCGGCCAATCTCCCTTATGAACATTGATGCAAAAATACTTAATAAAATACTTGCAAACCGAATCCAAGAACACATCAAAGATATTATCCACTATGACCAAGTAGGCTTCATCCCAGGTATGCAGGGGTGGTTCAATATACGGAAATCCATCAATGTGATCCACCATATTAACAAACTGAAAGAAAAAAAACCACATGATAATCTCCCTAGATGCTGAAAAAGCATTTGACAAAATCCAACATCCATTCATGTTCAAAGTATTGGAGAGATCAGGGATACAAGGCACATAT
The DNA here is from genome assembly GCF_030254825.1 of Meriones unguiculatus. Classification (NCBI taxonomy): domain Eukaryota; kingdom Metazoa; phylum Chordata; class Mammalia; order Rodentia; family Muridae; genus Meriones; species Meriones unguiculatus. The sequence continues at coordinate 81,435,883 of NC_083369.1, read as the reverse complement.
CTAAACATAGTAAAGGCGATATACAGCAAGCCTATAGCCAACATCAAACTGAACGGAGAGAAACTTAAAGCAATCCCACTGAAATCAGGGACAAGACAAGGCTGCCCCCTCTCTCCATATCTCTTCAACATAGTTCTGGAAGTCCTTGCTAGAGCAATAAGACAGTTGAAGGAGATCAAGGGGATACAAATTGGAAAGGAAGAAGTCAAATTATCACTATTTGCAGATGATATGATAGTATACGTGAGTGACCCCAAAAACTCTACCAGGGAACTCCTACAGCTGATAAACACCTTCAGCAAGGTGGCTGGATACAAAATTAACTCAACAAAATCAGTAGCCCTCCTGTTTACAAAAGACAAAAGGGCTGAGAAAGAAATTAGGGAAACAACACCCTTCACAATAGCCACAAATGACATAAGGTACCTTAACCAAGGAAGTCAAAGACTTGTATGAAAAGAATTTCAAATCTCTGAAGAAAGAATTAGAAGAAGATATGAGAAGATGGAAAGATCTCCCATGCTCATGGGTTGGCAAGATTAACATAGTAAAAATGGCCATCTTACCAAAAGCAATCTACAGATTCAATGCAATGCCCATCAAATTACCAACACAATTCTTTACAGACCTGGAAAGAAAAATTCTCAACTTCATATGGAATAACAAGAAACCCAGAATTGCTAAAACAATCCTCTACAATAAAAGATCTTCTGGAGGTATCTCCATCCCTGATCTTAAGTTGTACTATAGAGCAACAGTTTTAAATACTGCATGGTACTGGCATAGAAACAGAATGGTGAATCAATGGAACCGAACAGAGGACCCAGAAATAAACCCACACACTTATAAACACCTGATCTTTGACAAAGACGCCAAAACCATTCAAAAGAAAAAAGATAGCATCTTCAACAAATGGTGCTGGTCCAACTGGATGTCTACATGTAGAAAAATGAAAATAGATCCATACTTATCACCCTGCACAAAACTGAAGTCTAAGTGGATCAAAGACCTCAACATAAAACCAGACATATTAAATCGGCTAGAAAAATAAGTGGGGAGGGAATACCCTAGAACTCATTGGCACAGGAGAAAACTTCCTGAACAGAACACCAACAGCACAGGCTCTAAGAGCAACAATCAATAAATGGGACCTCATGAAACTGAAAAGTTTCTGTAAAGCAAAGGACAGTGTCATCAAAACAAAGCGACCGCCTACAGATTGGGAAAGAATCTTCACCAACCCTTTATCTGACAGAGGACTCATATCCAGTATATATAAAGAACTAAAGAAGCTGAAAAGCAGCAAACCAAGTAATCCACTTAAAAAATGGGGAACAGAGCTAAACAGAGAATTCTCTGTAGAGGAATACGGAATGGCAGAGAAGCACTTAAAGAAATGCTCAACCTCACTAGCCATTAGGGAAATGCAAATCAATACAACCCTGAGATTTCACCTTACACCCATGAGAATGGCCAAGATCAAAAACTCAAGTGACAACACATGCTGGAGAGGTTGTGGAGAAAGGGGAACCCTTCTCCACTGCTGGTGGAAATGTAAACTTGTACAACCACTCTGGAAATCAATCTGGCGCTTTCTCAGACAACTAGGAATAGCGCTTCCTCAAGATCCAGCCATACCACTCCTGGGCATATATCCAAAAGAGGCTCAAGTACACAAAAAGGACATTTGCTCAACCATGTTTGTAGCAGCTTTATATGTAATAGCCAGAAGCTGGAAACAACCCAGATGCCCCTCAACTGACGAATAGATGCAGAAATTGTGGTACATCTACACAATGGAATATTACTCAGCAATGAAAAATAAGGAAATCATGAAATTTGCACGTAAATGGTGGGATCTGGAAAGGATCATCCTGAGTGAGTTGTCCCAGAAGCAAAAAGACACACATGGTATATACTCACTCATATAGACATACAACATAGGACAAACCCACTAAAACCTGTGCATCTAAAGAAACTAAGCAAGAGAGAGGACCCTAACTAAAATGTCCAATCCCCATCTGGAAATGCAAAGAGGATGGACATCAGAAGAAGAAGAAAACAGGAAACAACCTAGGAACCTACCACAGAGGGCCTCTGAAAGCCTCTGCCCTACAGACTATCAAAGCAGATGCTGAAACTGATGGGCAACTGTTGGGCAGAGTGAATGGAATTTTAGGTAAGAACTGGGAAATAGTATGAGCTGGAGAGGACAGGGTCTCCACAAGGAGAGCAACAGAACAAGAAAATTTGAACACAGGGAACTTTCCAGAGACTCATACTCCAACCAAGGACTATTCAGAGAGATAACCCAGAACCCCTGCACAGATGTACAGATGTAGCCCAGGGCAGTTCAGAGTCCAATTGGGTTACATAGTAATGTGAAGAGGGACTGCCTCTGACATAATCTGATTGGCCTGCTCTTTGATCACCGCCCTCGGGGGGGAGCAGCCTTACCAGGCCATAGTAGAGGACAGGACAATGCAGCCACTTTTTATTTATTTATTTATTTATTTATTTATTTATTTATTCAATGCAGTTTATTCAGAAACCTTGAACAATCCTCGGACCCTGGGGAAAGCCAGCCCACAGCTTAAATAGCCTCTGGGTAGCCAACCCAGTCGTGCCACGTGGGCAATGCAGATAGGTCCACATACATGGAAGCAAGCCAGATCCTCAGCCTTAGCCAAATGTGGAATTGTTCGTGACAGAGAGCACTCACCATCGGGAAGGTGGAAGGCGGAAACCAGCTCCATCTTTAAGGCATAGCATTCCGCAGCTCTCTACAGTTCCCCTTTTTGTTTTAGGTGCATCAGGCAAGAGTAGAGGTCTGATCTCTGATATTAGAAATAAATTGGGACTTTGTACCGATGTTCGTTTAGGTGTCATCCACCCAAAGAGCATCAGACCCGTCCGATACCTTTTTCTCAGGGGCGGGACCTGGGGCATCAACCCGCATGCAATTCGACATGCTCTTCTCTGGGTCCAAAGCGGCTGACCCTGAGTGCAGTGCTTAGCCTCGCATCCTGAGCGTAACATTTTAGCTTTTTATGGTATCCAACCATGCTTAGGGAGAATGTCCTGCTTCAATGGCTGTAAAGGCCTGAATGATCAAGGCTGCATCACACTGTTGTGAGACTCTAATCTTGCATATATACCACAGGCAAACCAAGGAGACCAACACCAGAAGGCCTGCTAACGCTCCCATGCCCGCCCATTCCTTCAGATGATTCATGGCTGCAGCAATCCATGATGATAATCCTGTGGCTAGTCCTGTGTCCACTCTGGTAGAATTTACTGTGACAATGGCCACTCTCAGCTGCTCCATCGTAGTATCGAATTCTCCAGTTCAATTACCTAAAATATAGCTAGACAATTGTTTAGACAGATTTGCAGCACAGGAAAAATTCTCATGTTGTATGCTAGTGACTCAAAGTCCAGCATATTTTCATTGACAGCCAAGTTGAGCGATTTGCCATAGGGTATCAATTTGCTCCTGCAAGAGGTCAATCCTCTGATTGAACACCATCAAGCTTCCTTTTAGTTGAGCATTAATTCCTTTATGTACAACTAAGGCATGAGCTACATTGGCTAAATGATTGTTCAGGGTCTGTGCAGTCTGCCCAGTATGACTCATGGCTAATGCCCCGGTGGTAGCTCCAACAGCCGCCAATGAGATGGTAGTAACAATGGTGGCTGTAGTTCCAAGATCCCTTTTCTGTCTGAAGAGAGTCATAGCGTGAGGGGCATGAAGGGCACAGGCACGCAGTGAGGCATGCGAGTAACCAGGGCATACCTAAATTCACTAGCATTCCAGCATTGGGCAAAAAAGCAAGTATCATCACCACAATTACTTGGCTCTATCTGGCTAATAATGAATAAAAATGGGGGATATAGACAAACAGGTGTGGGCTTATAGGAAATATTATGAGAAGCCTTAACCACCTCGTTGGAACATCCTGCGTCAGTTCTAGAACTAGCAGTGGTGGTGTCCGAGGTCTGAGTAGGTTCAGGAGACCATTGCCCCCAGGGGCGAGATGTGCTCCATGCCAATTGACTAACTCCATGTTTTCCTCCACTTTTGAAAGTCATTTAAGGTTCTTAAATTATTTTTTTCCCTTTTTTTTTTAAATTTTTCATCAATTACACTTTATTCATTCTGCATCCCCCCATAAGCCCCCCCTCCTCCCCTTCCAATCCCACCTTCCCTCCTCCCTCTGCTTGCATGCCACTCCCCAAGTCCACTAATAGGGGAGGTTCTCCTCTCCTTTCTGATCTTAGTCTGTCAGTTCACATCAAAAGTGTCTGCATTGTCCTCTACTATGGCCTGGTAAGGCTGCTCCCCCCCCCAGAGGGCGGTGATCAAAGAGCAGGCCAATCAGATTATGTCAGAGGCAGTTCCTCTTCACATTACTATGTAACCCAATTGGACTCTGAACTGCTCTGGGCTACATCTGAATGCAGCCACTTTTGATGTGAACTGATGGACACCCATCAGAATGGCTAAAATGAAAAACTCAAGTGACAACACATGTTGGAGAGATTGTGGAGAAAGAGGAACACTACTCCACTGCTGGTGGGAATGTAAATTTGTACAACCACTTTGCAAATCAATTTGGCGCTTTCTCAGACAATTAGGAATAGTACTTCCTCAGGATCCAGTTATACCACTCCTAGGCATATATCCAAAAGATGCTCACTTATATAACAAGGACATTTGCTCAACCATGTTTCCGGCAGCTTTATTTGTAATAGCCAGAAGCTGGAAACAACCCAGATGCTCCTCATTTGAAGAATGGATACAGAAATTGTGCTACATCTACACAATGGAATATTACTCAGCAATAAAAAACAAGGAAGTCATGAAATTTGCAGGCAAATATTCGGAACTGGAAAAGATCGTCCTAAGTGAGGTATCCCAGAAGCAGAAAGATACACAGGGTATATACTCAGTCATAAGTTGATATTAGATATATAATACAGGATAAACATAGTAAAATCTGTACACCTAAAGAAACTAATCAAGAAGGAGGACTCTGGCTAAGCTGCTCAATCCCCATTCAGAAAGGCAAAGAGGATGGACATCAGAAGAGAGAGAAAACAAGGAACAGGACAGGAGCCTACCACAGAGGGCCTCTGAAAGGCTCTGCCCTGCAGGGTATCAGAGCAGATGTTGAGACTTATAGCCAAACTTTGGATGGAGTGCAGAGAATCTTATGAAAGAAGAGGCAGATAGTAAGACCTGGAGAAGACAGGAGCTCCATAAGGAGAGCAACAGAACCAAAAAATCTGGGTACAGTGGTCTTTTCTGAGACTGAAACTCCAACCAAGGACCATTCATGTAGATAACCTAGAACCCCTGCACAGATGTAGCCCATGGCAGTTCAGTATCCAAGTGGGTTCCATAGTAATGGGAACAGGGACTGTCTCTGACATGAACTGATTGACCTGTTCTTTGATCACCTCCCCTTGAAGGGGGAGCAGCTTTACCAGGCCACAGAGGAAAACAATGCACTCACTTGTGATGAGACCTGATAGACTATGATCAGAAGGAAGGAGAGGAGGACCTCCCCTATCAGTGGACATGGGGAGGGACATGAGTGGAGAAGAGGGAAGGAGGGTGGGATTGAGATGGTGGATGGAGGGAGCTACAGGGGGCTAAAAAGTGAATAAACTGTAATTAATAAAAATAAAAATTAAAAAATAATTATTTTTTTTGTCATATGCATTTTATTTATAGGGCATGTACATCTTTCTTGCTCCTGGGAAGAGTAGGTTTATGTTTGGCATTAGAATTGGGGAACATTTTTGACAGACAGATGATTAACAGAAAGCATAAAAGTGCAAAAATTATAGTGCCAAATGTACTGAGAAAAATGATTATTTACGCAGTCATGTTGGAGTACATCAACAGGGAGGAAGAGTGTCTTCTTTTCTACTTTAGCTGAGGCTTTGCCCTCTGGAGAACAGCACTTCCTTTCTCTGTGTATGACTGTGAGTAACTACAATAATACCCTAGGTGTTGATTTTTTTTTTTTCAATGCAGTTTATTCAGGAACCTTGAACAATCCTCGGACCCTGGGGAAAGCCAGCCCACAGCTTAAATAGCCTCTGGGTAGCCAACCCCAGCGTGCCACGTGGGCAATGCAGATAGGTCCACATACATGGAAGCAAGCCAGATCCTCAGCCTTAGCCAAATGTGGAATTGTTCGTGACAGAGAGCACTCACCATCGGGAAGGTGGAAGGCAGAAACCAGCTCCATCTTTAAGGCATAGCATTCCGCAGCTCTCTACGACAATGCAGCCACTTTTGATGTGAACTGACAGACTAAGATCAGAAAGGAGAGGAGAACCTCCCCTATTAGTGGACTTGGGGAGTGGCATGCAAGCAGAGGGAGGAGGGAAGGTGGGATTGGGAGGAGAGGAGGGAGGGACTTATGGGGGGATGCAGAATGAATAAAGTGTAATTGATGAAAAATTTAAAAAAAAAGGGAAAAAAATAATTTAAGAACCTTAAATGACTTTCAAAAGTGGAGGAAAACATGGAGTTAGTCAATGGGCATGGAGCACGTCTCACCCCTGGGGGCAATGGTCTCCTGAACCTACTCAGACCTCGGACACCACCACTGCTAGTTCTAGAACTGACGCAGGATGTTCCAACGAGGGGTTAAGGCTTCTCATAATATTTCCTATAAGCCCACACCTGTTTGTTCATATCCCCCATTTTTATTCATTATTAGCCAGATAGAGCCAAGTAATTGTGGTAATGATACTTGCTTTTTTGTCCAATGCTGGAATGCTAGTAAAAAATAATTAATGAAACTTATGAAACTGAAAATATTTTTCAAGCCAAAGGACCCCCAGAGAAAACGATAGCATGCAAAATGAGAAAAGTTTTACTAACTACCCATCCAATAAAGTACCAATATCCAAAATATATAAAAAAGTAAATAACTTAGATATAAAAAAATTAAAAATGAGGTACAGATTTAAACAGAATTCTCAATAGTAGAATCTCAAATGGCTGATAAATACTTAAGAAATTGTTCAATATCTTTAGTCATTAAGGAAATACATATCAAAAAGACTTAGAGATTCCATCTTACACCTGTCAGAATGGGTAGGACCTAAAACTCAAGTGACAACTCATGCTGGCGAGGATTCAGATAAAGGGGAACACTCCTTATTTGCTGGTGGGACTGCAAACTTGTACAGCCACTAAAGAAATCAATGCCACTCTTTGAAACATACTTCACCCTACCACAAGGACAATGGTTCTACTATTTTCATTGCAACTTTGTCCATAATAGCTAGAAACTGGCAACAACCGTCAACTAAGGAAGATACAGAAAATGTGGTACATTTACACAATGGAATATTACTCAGCTGGTAAAAACAATGACATCATGAAACTTGCAGGCAAATGAGTGGAACTAGAAAATATCTTCCTCAGTGAGGTAACCCAGACCCAGAAAGACACAGGTGGTATGTACTTACATATAAGTGGATATTAGAGCCAGACAGACATGCATGGTATATGTTCACTCATAAGTGGATGTTAGCAGTTAAGTAAATGGTAATCAAACTACAATCCACAGCTTAAGATAGGTTAGGTAAAGAGGATAGGTCTTGGGGTAACTAGGGGAGTACATGGATCTCTTTCCTGGGAATGGGAAATAGAATAGATTTCAGGGTGGAATGGGAGCCGGTGGGGCCAAGAATAGGAGGGAACAGATGGAGGGCTGAAGAGAAAGAGAGTTCAAGGGGAAATGGCTGGAGTTAAGGAGCATTTGAGGGTTGATGTGGAAACCCAGGGCAGTGGAAACTTTCTGGAATTTATGAAGATGAGCCTTGTGAGGACTCTTATTTATGAAGGATACAGAGTCTGAACTGGCCAACTTTTGTAGCCAGGCAAGACTTCCAGGGGCAGGCTAGTGTTAATTCAGTTGAGGTGTTGGCTGAGGAGGAACTGTGGAGACCCCCAAATATCCCAGGTTGATGTTAGGACAGAGGCTCACTCTTCCAAAACTGACAGCAGGATTCCATTGCTGAAGATAAGAACCACACAGCTCATTGAACACACAGATGTTGAGCTGATGTGGTCATGGAGCCTTCACCCCTATGTTATAGTCTCTTTTGTGCAAGAAGGTACCCTGCAGGTCAAGGAAAGAGAAACTTGGCCACCAACTTGGTCACAAAACCCTGCACCTTCAATCCTTCCTACCTGAAACATGTGCTGGGGAAATGGTAACACAGAACTTGTGGCAATGGCCAATCAATATCTGGTTTAACTTGAGGATCAAGCCATGAGTGGAATCCCATGCTGGATACTTCCTGAATTGCCAGGAACTAGAGACTGGATAATCCATACACCTATGGAAAAAACCAAACATGACTAGCCTACCCAAAATTAATGAAATAATTCCTAATGATATTTTGATCTACTCATTGATTGGTCCCTTATCCAGTTCTAATCAGAGAGGCTTTCTCAGGCAGGACATGGGAACAGGTGCAGTGACCCATAGCCAGACATTGTATAGAGAGAATCTAAATTGGAGGTCTCCTTCAGGTCCTTCTGATAGGAGCTTGGGGAACTCAGCTGAAGACGGGGAGGAAAGACTGTAGGAGAAAGGAGGAATGGAGGATACCTGTAGATCATTTTCCACTGAATCAACTAAGCAGGGATTACATGGGCTCACATAGAGTAAAACAGCAAGCCCTGGACATACATGGGTCTTTGTTAGGTTGTCTGCAATTATGTTGTGGTTGTTTAGAGGACAGTTTTTGTTGGACTCCTAAGAGTGAGAGTGGGTGTATCTCTGACTCTTTTGCCTGCTCTTGAAACTCCCTTCCTCTTATTGAGCTGTCTTATCAAACCTGGATATGGAGGATTTTGCCTTGTCTTACTGTATTTTGTTTTGTCATGTTTGGTTGTATTCTTTTGGAAGCCTGTTGCTTTTCTGAAGACAAACTGAGGAGGAGTTTGGAGGAGAAGAGAGGTTAGCATTGGGAAGAGGGTCATTGGATGAGTGGAAGGAGGGAAAACTGTGGTTAGGATGTATTGTATCAGAGAAAAATATATTTTCAATAATAAAAAAGAAATGGTCAACAACACCAATTATTAGGGAATGAAATCCAAAACTATAATGTGAAACTACTTCACGCCTACTAGGGTGTTTATTAAAAAGAAACAGAAGAAATAAAAACTTTTACTGATAATATGGATATACTGGGAATTTTAAGATTAGTTAATGGCATTGTTAAATGGTGAAATTAGTAGGCAAATTGGTCCTGTGATTTCTCAGATATTAAATATAAAATTACCATGTGATTTAGCAAATCCATTTCCATATATGCATCTTCAAATATTAAAAGCAGGGAATCAAAGACATATTTGTAGACCATGGTCATAACAGCTAGGCAAACACCCATTTAGCTATATCCCAGCCTTCAATAATGGCATTTTTCATAATTTCTAAAATATGAATATTATTCTAATGATCATTTATACATGAATAAATAATTATGTTATGTAATATATGCCATAAAATATTATTACACCTGTAAAAAGACAATTTGCCTCATTTTACAACAGTGAAGGACATTGCAGAAATTTAAATAAGTGAAGTAAGCTAGTCAAGAAATGAGAAATACTACGTTGCAATTATGTAAGTATATAGCCAAACCCAAAGAAACAAAAAGTAGAATGATGGTCTCTGTGAAATGGGAGAAGGTGGAAATAGGGAATCATAATTTAATGCCTACAAAGTTTCAGTTGGGGAAAATAAAAAAGTTCTTGACATAGCTTATGGTGACAGTAGACAATAACTTAAGACCGCAGAAGCTGAATGTGTATTTAACACATTAAAAATAAATAAATAAATGGATAGATAGATAGATAAATAAATAGCTCAAAAAATAGTAGAGACAAAAATCCTTGTCCTGGTGCACTTTGTTTCCAGGGGAAAGGAAACTAATGGCTACAAGTGTGGCACAGAGTATAAATGTTTTATTTCCTCAGATGGGGGATGAGATGAGATCCATACCTAAGCTTTACTTTAATACATGGCTTTGGCTGAGCCCAGAACATTTCTATTTAACTATCCCTAGGCCTAAGCCTGGAAGCTTCTAGTCTCCGTATAATCTGATCTCCTGTAAGCCTGTTAAGGCTTCAGCTTTCAGCTTTCATCTGCTAACTTAAGCTTAGAATGTTTTCAGCCTTCGAGAATTACTGCTGAATAAACTCACCCTTTCTAGTTCTTTCTGAATTCTGACTGGCTGGTTCAACTCAGTCACTCTGGCTCAAACTCCTCTCCAAGCTTTCTGACTCAAACTGGATTCTCTCACTTTCTCACTTAATTACTCTCTTTGGAAAGACTGCTTCTGATCTGTACAAATTGAACTGCACTCAACTGCACCTAACTGTACTGTACTCCTGAACTCTACTGTACTGTCTCCATGGACTCTCTGCTCTCTATGCTGCTCATAAGTAGCTTTTCTTTCCTGTCTGTTCTCATGAGAGTTGGGTGTACCCTATCTTTGTCTCATTCTGTCAAATCTTTCTTTGGCTGCCTTTCATGTCATTGGGATTAAAGGTGTGTACGAAAGGCAAGTCTGTATTTCAGCTAGAGGGATTAAAGGTGTGTCATGCCTATATCCCAGCCAGAAGGATTAAAGGTGTGTACAGTAAAGGTGTGTCTCTGTTACAGCAGGATCACAGACTCACAATTTACTGGCCTAACTTCCCAGGTTCTTGTGTCCTGAGACAAAGAATTCTACCAGGGACATTTGATAAACATGTTACACTTATTTTATGTAACCAAGATGGTGAACAGTTTCTGGTTTTCTGCCACCAGGATTATTAACTATGTTAATCTTGATGCTGGTGTCTTCTGCCATATGATGACTTAATAAAAACTAAAACACACTTGCACACACACACACACACACACACACGCACGCACGCACGCATTTACCTCCCCCACATATATGGCTGTGAGGGCCCCTGGTCTCATGAATGTGATGCAAGTCTTGGTGGTGTTAAACAGAAGTTTGAAAATTTACTGGCTTTTCTGGAAGTGGGTTTTCATGGATGGGGTCAGCATACCATTGCAATTATGAATGGCTGGTTAATGCTGGTTCTATCCAGTACTAATCCTAGTTAGAGTTTCTATTGCTGTGAGGAAACACCACAACCAAAGCAACTTGGGAAGGAGAGGGTTGACTTGACTTATATTTCCATAGAACTGTACATAATCACAGGAAGTCAGGACAGGAACTCAAACAGAGCAGGAATCAGGAGGCAGGTGCTAATGCAGAGGCTGTGAAGGAGTGCTGCTTATTGGCTTGCTCATCATGGCTTGCTTAGCCTGCTTTCTCATAGAACACAGGACCATCAGCCCAGGGATGGTACAACCCACAACCTATCAATTACTAATTAAGATAATGCCCTACAGCCAGATGTTATGGGGGTATTTTCTCAATTGAGAGTTCTTCCTTTCAGATAACTATACTTTGTGTGTCAAGTTGACATAAGACTAGCCAGCATATCCCACTACCTATGCTTCTCTCAAAAAAAAACAAAATGAAAGAAAACAAAATAAAAGTACAAAATAACCCCTCCAGCAAAGCAAGGTAAAACTGAGAGCATGGGGCATGATTTGAACTGACCAGTCAAAATTGTTTTCACTTTCTTTACTTGCCACTGGAAGACATCCAGCATAGTCTCTCTGATCTGTGGCTGTGCTCTAAGCCTGTCTGATGTTGCCCCTGCCAACAGTGGCAGTCTCCACTCTCACATGGAGAAGAATGATCTGCAGTAGGAAAAAAATGAATTGATTCGGGGAAATGTTGTTATCAAAGATGGAAGAGAAATTTCTGATGGCACTGTTTCATTCCTCCATGCCTCTGGTTCCGTATCGCTTCCTTAAATTCTCTGTTATAAACATACATATTTCCTGGCCATGAGAGCTGAGCAAATCACTGTATTTTTCACTTAAGCTATTTGGAGGTAGAGCTCTGTTATAAGCTTATTAGAATCTTGAACTGAAAGACATGAAATTCCTATTTAGAGACAACCAGAAATACTGGAGAGACATTTCAAAGTGGTTGTGGACATCTTGGGTATTCAGAATGAAGGAAGAAAGACGAAAGGATGAATTTGTGGGATAATAGATGTTACTGAACTCATCTTTGTCTGGAAAGCTGTTTAAAACAGGGATATTTATATTTTATCTGGAGTGAGATAATGTCAATACCTATTGCAAATGGTTTTTGAAAAAGAATGTTGTAATTTTTCATTCTATTGCAGAAATCACACTGTTTACAACAGATGGTGATTTAATATAGGAAATGGATTACAAAAGTTTTGGAAGGGCTAGAGGTGCAGAAGGAGGAGGTAGCTATTATGAGTAACTGCTGGAAGGCATAACTCTCCAAGGCTAGAAGAACAAAAATGAAGAAAATTGACATACTTAGTCTGTGAACATGCATAGACAATGCTGCTGGAGTTCCTGAGACTCCTTCAATACTGTTGGGGTCAGAACTACATGCAATTACCTGGTGCCACTACAGAAGTCAAGCACAGAATGGCTTCTTTATCTTGTACTTTATCAAAAGCAATGGCATCCTATTTGCTAAAGTTAAAAAGTAGCTAGGAAGAGAGCCATGGGATTTCTAGCTCCCAACTCCAGCAATACAGGGATGATTACAGAAGGTCACATGTATACCTAAGCAGCTAAGACAATTTTTACAAACCAACTTCTAAGGAAGTTGAAGGATTAAAGATGGAATACATGCAAATTGTATAATATGGTTCTTAGCTCCTAGCAAAAACTCAAAAGGTTGGTTACAGTGGTGAGTATGTTTCTGACTCTGATTGCACATATCTATCATTTACAGTAAAGACATCTTCCTCATCTATGGTAATAGTTTCCTTTTCCACCACCTTCTTTATATGATGCCAAGGTAAGTATGTAGCTTTTCTTGTTTATTTATTGCAAAATATTTCATAGCCACAGTAAATTTTGAAAGTCTAGTGCCACAAATAAATAAATGTAACAGTAGCATGTACAGGGCTTACTTGTTTTATTTTGCTTCAGTATCTACAAACTGTGGGTTGCCTCTTGTTTACAGTGTGGCAGCTAAACTCTTGTAAGCATGACTATCCTTGTGACCCATTTCCATTTCCTTTCTCTCTTTTCAAAATTATTTTTATTTTTATTAATTACAGTTTATTCACTTTATAACCCCCTATAGCTCCCTCTCTCCTCCTCTCCCAGTCCCACCCTCTCTTTTCCCCACCCTTGTCCCTCTCCCAGTCCACTGAAAAGGGAGGTCATCCTCCCTGTCCCTCTGATCCAAGTCTATCAGGTCTCATCAGGATTGGCTGCATTGTCTTCTTCTGTGGCCTGGTAAGGCTGTTCCCCCACCCCCTCAGGGGGAGGTGATCATAGAGCAGGCCAATCAGTTCCTGTCAGAGACAGTTCTTTCTCTTTTAATTTTCACAATTCCTTGCTCAACATTCTGAGCTTTGAAATACAATAAAGCTTTTTTTCATGTAAATCTTGAAGATGATGGTTGTGTTTAAATTCCTTCATGTAGGCAGCCTCAAGTCAGAAGCCTCCATTTCAACCTATTCTAATAAATTTGAACTAAATTCTCAGATATCTTTGCAGTAGCCACCTGTAGAAAGACTAAGGGAAGTCCTGAATGAATGTATGTTTTTGACAAGGGCACCCTAGAGCCTCAGACCCATGAAGAAAATGACAACTCTTTTCATAAGGGTGATGTATTTGTGTGAGGCTGAGAGGGAAAGGGCAACACCTTCCTTGGGTCTGAGTCTAAATGATGACAGTGTGCAGAAAATATCCACCTTAGCTTCCCCCACCCCGAATATTACAGCCTGAAGACTGTTACCTCACAGAGACTGATCTAAAGAAATTAACTATATCTCCTTGATCCAGTTGCATATTCTAAACCCTGTATTCTTGTTTATCTCTATGTAATAACCTAGCTTTCTTGTCCAGCAATTGTGCAATAACCCCAGTTCTTTGTTCATCTCTATACAATAAACACATCAAGCTTCCCGGGTGCTTCAGTTTCTCCAGCTGATAGAGCAGAACCCCTCAACTTTCTGTCTCTGTGTTAGTTTGTCTGTCTTTTCTTCCTTCCCTCCCATCCCATTCAGGTCTAAGTTTCTGGAGGAATGCTGGATGAGGCAGCTATCAAATAGGCCTCCATTTCTCCAAAGGCACACAGCTCTTCCACTAAGGCTAGATTTTGAAGTTAACCCACAAAGGCAGTTTCTGACTTGTAGCTGCTTCTTCAAATTTGGTGTCCACTCTACTCTTGCCTGATGCATCTAAAACAAAAAGGGGGAACTGTAGAGAGCTGCGGAATGCCGCGCCTTAAAGATGGAGCTGGTTTCCGCCTTCCACCTTCCCGATGGTGAGTGCTCTCTGTCACGAACAATTCCACATTTGGCTAAGGCTGAGGATCTGGCTTGCTTCCATGTATGTGGACCTATCTGCATTGCCCACATGGCACGCCTGGGTTGGCTACCCAGAGGCTATTTAAGCTGTGGGCTGGCTTTCCCCAGGGTCCGAGGATTGTTCAAGGTTTCTGAATAAACTGCATTGAAAAAAAAAAATTTGGTGTCCAAATGGTCATGGTTAATAGTCGAACAATGCCACTAATTGGCAGGGAGTGAATCAGAAAAGAAAAAATGGAATTTGAAAATTAAAAAAAAACAACAAAAAACAAAAAACCAACCAATCAACCAACCAACCAAACAAACAAACAAAAAAAAACACTTAAGAAACCAGAGAATATTCTAGTTTGACTTCGTTTAACCAGGTGTGAAATGTCAAGAAAATCCACAAAATATGACAATGGAAATTTTTATTAGCAAGACTATCCTTCTGCTCTTACATCTCATCAAATACACACACATGTTGGTGCCTTTAGTCTTTGTCTATCACACGGTTTTTCTCAGTTTGTACTTGCTCGTGTGCTTGAAGTGTCACCTGGAAGATATTTCAACAAATTATCAGCTATGAATGTAATTCACTTAGTAGTGTTCACCAAGCATGCAGGGAATCTGTGGCAGCCCTATCTCTGTGTAATGTTAGGCATGGTAGCACATATTTGTGATCTTAGGATGCAGAAAGTTGGGGTAGGCATATCACAAGTTGAAGATTAATAGCAACTTTGAGGACAGCTTTGACTAAATGAGACCCTGTCTCAAAAATTGGCTTATATTACCTTTATGATAAATGCAAACTGCATATGTTTGTGGTCACACTCTATTATATTTGGCTCTTGGATTTTCCTACATTATCTGTTAGTGAATTACAGTATGCATACTTACCACTTCCTATCCATAACTTACTATCAATAATCAATATCCACTAATTAAACTCAGTTGCCAGTTATGTTTGAGCAGGGAAGTCCATTAGCCTTTTTATATCCTCAGTATCACCTCAATAGCCCTGGCTACCATTAGGTGGTAGTTTCTGCCTGTCACCTATGTGTAATTGCAGCAGCTCTATTTACCCTTATTCTGACTTTTATAACTTGTTTTGATTAAATCCTGTTGATTCTCCTTAAATATCTCACCTATCAGTTACTTTAACTCTAATTCATGACTATCATTCTTCCACAATATTTTTCTGGTCTGACCAGGTGTTTTTCCTTCTTCCAGAAAGACTTCCTTTCAGTCTATCATATGTATGTTACTAAGGTGATATTTCTGAAATTTATATGCAATCTTACATATTGTTTTCCTGGAAAGTTTGGTAGTGACTAGTATTGTCTATTAAATGCACATGCATATATACATTCATGCAGTGACAATGAAAAAAGAGAGCATTAATTTGACCTGTATTTTTCAACTTCATTTTTAGAAATTTGTTTATTTTTTTATTAATTACAGTTTATTCACTTGTATTCTAGCTGTAGCCCCCTCCTTCATTCCCTCCCAATCCCACACTGCTTCTTCTTCTCCTATGCCCTTCCCCAAGTCCACTGATAGGGGAGGTCCTCCTCCCCTTCCATCTGACCCTAGTCTATCAGGTCTCATCAGGAATGGCTGCATTGTCTTCCTCTGTGGCCTGGTAAGGATGCTGCTCCCTCAGGGGGAGTTGATCAAAGAGCCAGACCCTGTGTTCACATCAGAAACAGTCCCTGTTCCCCTTACTAGGGTCCCTCTTGGAAAATGAGCTGCCATGGGTTACATATGTGCCTGGGTTCTGAGTTATTTTCATGCATGGTCACTGTTTGGAGTATCAGTCTCAGAAAAGACCCCTGTGCCCAGATTTTTTTGGTTCTGTTGTTCTCCTTGTAGAGCTCCTGTCCCCTCCAGGTCTTTCTATTTCCCCCTTCTTTCATAAGACTCCTTGCACTCTGCCGTTTGGCTATGAGTGTCAGCATCTACTTTGATATCCTGCTGGGTAGACTCTTTCAGAGGTTCTCAGTGGTAGGCTTCTGTCCTGTATCCTGTTTTCTCCCTCTTCCAATGTCCATCCCTTTTGCCTTTCTGAATGAAGATTGAGCATCTTACCCAGGGTCATCCTTCTTGCTTAGGGTCTTTAGGTGTACAGATTTTAATGTGATTATCCTATAACATAAATATCTAATATCCACTTATAAGTGAGTATATACCATGTGTATCTTTCTGGTTCTTGGATACCTCACTAAGGATGATCTTTCACCGTTCCCACCATTTGCCTGCAAATTTCATGATTTTCTTTCTTTTTTTTTAATAGCTGACTAGTATTCCATTGTGTAAATGTACCACATTTTTGTATCCATTCCTCAACTGAGGGACATCTGGATTGTTTCCAGCTTCTGGAAATTACAAATAAAGCTGCTACAAACATGGTTGAGCAAAGGTCTTTGTTGTGTCCTTGAGCATCTTTTGGATTTATGCCCAGGAGTGGTATAGCTGGATCTTGAGGAAGTACTATTCCTAATTGTCTGAGAAAGCTTCAGATTGATTTACAAAGTGGTTGTACAAATTTACAATCCCACCAGCAATGAAGGAGGGTTGCCCTTTCTCCACATCCTCTCCAACATGTACTGTCACCTGAGCTTTTGATTTTAGCCATTCTGATGGGGGTAAGGTGAAATCTTAGGGTCGTTTTTATTTGCATCTTTCTGATGACCAAGGACGTTGAACATTTCTTTAAGTGTTTTTCTGCCACTCCATTTTCCTCTGTAGAGAATTCTCTGTTTAGCTCCGTACCCCATTTTTTAATTGGATTAATTGATTTGTTGCTGTTTAACTTCTTGAGTTCTTTACATATACTGTATATTAGCCCTCTGTCAGATATAGGTTTGGTGAAGATCCTTTCCCAATCTGTAGGCTGTCATTTTGTTCTGACAAAAATGTCCTTTGCTTTACAAAAGCTTTTCAGTTTCATGAGGTCCCATTTATTGATTGTTGATCTTAGAGCCTGTGTCATTTTTCCTGTATTTAGGAAGTCGTCTCCTGTGCCAATGAGTTCAAGGCTCTTCCCCACTTTTTCTTCTAACAGGTTTAGTGTGTCTGGTATTATAATGAAGTCTTTGATACACTCGGACTTTAGTTTTATGCAGGGTGATAAGTATAGAACTATTTGCATTTTTCTACATGTAGGTATCCAGTTAGACCAGCACGATTTGTTGAAGATGCTGTCTTTTTTCCATTGTATGGTTTTGGCATCTTTGTCAAAAATTGGGTGTCCATAAGTGTGTGGGTTTATTTCTGGGTCTTCTATTCAATTCCATTAATCCACCATTCGGTTTCTATGCCAGTACCGTGTAGTTTTTATTACTGTTGCTCTATAGTACAGCTTGAGATCAGGGATGGAGATACCTCCAGAAGATCTTCTATTGTAGAGGATTGTTTTAGCAGTTCTTGGTTTCTTGTTATTCCATATGAAGCTGAGAATTTTTTCTTTCAAGGTCTGTAAAGAATTGTGTTGGTAATTTGATGGGAATTTCAATGAATCTGTAGATTGCTTTTGGTAAGAGGATCATTTTTACTATGTTAATCCTGCCAAGCCATGAACATGGGAGATCTTTCCATCTTCTGATATCTTCTTCTTCTAATTCTTTCTTCAGAGACTGGAAATTCTTTTCATAAAAGCCTTTGACTTGCTTGGTTAGGGTTACACCAAGGTACTTTATGTCCTTTGTGCCTTTTGTGAAGGGTGTTATTTCTCTAATTTCTTTCTCAGCCCATTTGTCTTTTGTATACAGGAGGCCTACTGATTTTTTTTTTTTTTAGTTAATTTTGTATCCAGCCCCTTTGCTGAAGGTGTTAATCAGCTGTAGGAGTTCTCTGCTTGAATTTCTGGGGTTACTCAGGTATATTATCATATCATTTGCAAATAGTGACACTTTGACTACTTCTTTTCCAAATTGAATCCCCTTGATGTCCTTAAATTGTCTTATTTCCCTAGCAAAGTCTTGAAGAACTATTTGAAGAGATATGGAGAGAATGGGTAGTCTTTGCCTTGTCCCTGATTTCAGTGGGTTTGTTTTAAGATTCTCTCCATTTATTTTGATGTTGGCTATAGGCTTGTTGTATATTGCCTTTACTAAGTTTAGGTAAGGGCCTTGTATCCCTGATCTCTCCAGGACTTTAAACATAAATGAATGTTGTATTTTATAAAATGTTTTTCAGCATCTAAGGAGATGATCATGCATTTTGTTTTTTTCTTTCCGTTTGTTTATAAGGTGGATTACATTGATGTATTTCTGTATATTGAACCACCCTTGCATACCTGGGATGAAGCCTACTCAGTTATAGTGGATGACATCTTTGATGTGTTCTTAAAATTTGTGAATAATTTTTGAGTATTTTTTATGGTTTTTAATATTAGTTACAGTTTATTGTATTTGTATCCCAGCTGTATCCCGCTCCTTCATTCCCTCCCAAGCTTACCCTCACTCCCTCATCTCCTCCCTGCCCCTATCCAAGTCCACTGATAGGGGAGGACCTTCTTCCCTTTCATCTGACCCTAGTTTATCAGGTATCTTCAGACGGGCTGCAATGTCCTCCTCTGTGGCCTAGTAGGGCTGCTCCTCCCTTGGGGTGGGGGAGGTCAAAGAGCCCACCATTGAGTTCATTTCAGAAATAGTCCCTGTTACTCTTACTAGGACACCCACTTGGATACTGAGCTACCATGGGCTACATCCGAGCAGAGTTTCTAGGTTATAACCATGCATGGTCCTTGTTTGGAGAAACAGTTTCAGAAAAGACCCCTGTGCTCAGATATATTTGGTACTTGAGGAACTCCTGTCCTCTCCAGGTCATATTAACTCCCCTTTCTTTCTTATTTATTCCCTGCACTCTGCTGAAGGTTTGGTTATGAGTCTTAGTACCTGCTTTGATACACTGCTAGGTAGAGTCTTTCAGAGGCCGTCTGTGGTAGGCTCTTGTCCTGTTACTTGTTTTCTCCTACATCCAATGTCCATCCCATTTGTCCGTCTAAGTGAGGATTGATCATATTACCCCAGGCCCTCTTTCTTGTTTATCTTCTTTAGGTGTATAGATTTCAGTATGTTTATTTATTTTATAGGTCTATATAAGTGAGTACATACCATGTGTGTCTTTCTGCTTTTGGGATACCTCACTCAGGATGATCTTTTCAAGGTCCCACCATTTGCATGCAAATTTCATGATTTCCTTTTTTTTTATTAATTACAGTTTATTCACTTTGTATCCCCCCATAAGCCCCTCCCTCTTCCCCTCCAAGTCCCACCCTCCCTCCTCCTTCTTCGTGCATGCCCCTCCCCAAGTCCATTGATAGGGGAGGTCCTCCTCTCCTTCCTTCTGATCTTAGTATATCAGATCATATCAGGAATGGCTGCATTGTCATCTTCTGTGGCCTAGTAAGGCTGCTCTCCCTTCAGGGGGAGGTGATCAAAGAACAGGCCTATCAGATTATGTCAGAGGCAGTCCCTCTTCCCATTACTATGTAACCCACTTGGACACTACACTGCCATGGACTACATCTGTGCAGGGGTTCTAGGTTATCTCCATGGATGGTACTTGATTGGAGTATGAGTCTCTGGGAAGACCTCTGTGTTCAAATTTTCTGGTTCTGTTGCTCCTTTGTGGGGTTCCTGTCCTCTCCAGATCTTACTATTTCCCACTACTTACATAAGATTCTCTGTACTTTGCCCAACAGTTGGCCAAAAGTCTCAGTGTCTGCTTTGATAGTCTGCAGGGCAGAGCCTTTCAGAGGCCCTCTGTGGCAGGTTCCTAGGTTGTTTCCTGTTTTCTTCTTCTTCTGATGTCTATCTTCTTTGCCTTTTGGGATGGGGATTGAGCATTTTATTCAGGGTCCTCTCTCTTAATTAGTTTCTTTAGATGTACAGGTTTTAGTAGGTTTATCATATGTTATATGTCTATATGAGTGGGTATATTACCGTGTGTGTCCCTCTGCTTCTGGGACAGCTCACTCAGGATGATCCTTTCCAGGTCCCACCATTTACCTGCAAATTTCATGATTTCCTTATTTTTCATTGCTGAGTAATACTCCATTGTGTAGATGTACCACAACTTCTGCATCCATTCTTCAGTTGAGGGGCATCTGGGTTGTTTCCAGCTTTTGGCTATTACAAATAAAGTAGTGAAAAACATGGTTCAGCAAATGTCTTTATTGTGTACTTAGGCCACTTTTGGAGATATGCCCAGGAGTGGTATGGCTGGATCTTGATGAAGCATTATTCCTAGTTGTCTGAGAAAGCACCAGATTGATTTCCAGAGTGGCTGTACAAGTTTACATTCCCACCAGCAGTGGAGAAGGGTTCCTCTTTCTCCAAAACCTCTCCAGCATGTGTTGTCACTTGAGTTTTTGATCTTGGCCATTCTCATGGGTGTAAGGTGAAATCTCAGGGTTGTTTTGTTTTGCATTTCCCTAATGGCTAGTGAGGTTGAGCATTTCTTTAAGTGCTTCTCTGCCATTCCGTATTCCTCTACAGAGAATTCTCTGTTTAGCTCTGTTCCCCATTTTTTAAGTGGGTTACTTGGTTTGCTGCTTTTCAGCTTCTTTAGTTCTTTATATATACTTGATATTAGCCCTCTGTCAGATAAAGGGTTGGTGAAGATTCTTTCCCAATCTGTAGGCGGTTGCTTTGTTTTGATGACGGTGTCCTTTGCTTTGCAGAAGATTTTCAGTTTCATGAGGTCCCACTTATTGATTGTTGCTCTTAGAGCCTATGCTGTTGGTGTTCTGTTCAGGAAGTTTTCCCCTGTACCAATGAGTTCTAGGGTATTCCCCACTTTTTTTTCTAGCCGATTTAATGTGTCTGGTTTTATGTTGAGGTCTTTGATCCACTTGGACTTCAGTTTTGTGCAGGGTGATAAGTATGGATCTATTTTCATTTTTCTACAAGTAGACATCCAGTTGGACCAGCACCATTTGTTGAAGATGCTATCTTTTTTCCATTGTATGGTTTTGGCGTCTTTGTCAAATGTCAGGTGTCCATAAGTGTGTGGGTTTATTTCTGGGTCCTCTGTTCAGTTCCATTGATCCACCATTCTGTTTCTATGCCAGTGCCATGCAGTTTTTAAAACTGTTGCTCTATAGTACGACTTAAGATCAGGGATGGAGATACCTCCAGAAGATCTTTTATTGTAGAGGATTGTTTTAGCAATTCTGGGTTTCTTGTTATTCCACATGAAGTTGAGAATTTTTCTTTCCAGGATTGTAAAGAATTATGTTGATAATTTGATGGGAATTGCATTGAATCTGTAGATTGCTTTTGGTAAGATGGCCATTTTTACTAAGTTAATCCTGCCAAGCCATGAACATGGGAAATCTTTCCATCTTCTGATATCTTCTTCTATTTCTTTCTTCAGAGACTTGAAATTTTTTTCATACAAAACTTTGACTTGCTTGGTTAGGGTTACTCCAAAGTACTTTATGTCCTTTGTGGCTATTGTGAAGGGTGTTATTTCCCTAATTTCTTTCTCAGCCCTTTTGTCTTTTGTATATAGGAGGGCTACTGATTTTTTTTTTTTTTTTTTTGAGTTAATTTTTTATCAGGCCACTTTGCTGAAGGTTTTATCAGCTGTAGGAGTTCCCTGGTAGAGTTTTTGGGGTCACTCATGTATCATATATCATTATCTGCAGATAGGGATAATTTGACTCATTCCTTTCCATTTTGTATTCCCTTAATCTCCTTTAACTTGCTCTAGCAAGGACTTCCAGAACTATGTTGAAGAGATATGGAGAGAGTGGGCACCCTTGTCTTGTCCCTGATTTCAGTGGGATCGCTTTAAGTTTCTCTCAATTCAGTTTGATGTTGGCTATAGGTTTGCTGCATATCGCCTTTACTATGTTTAGATATGTGCCTTTTATCCCTCATCTCTCCAATACATTAAACATGAATGGATGTTGGTTTTTGTCAAATGCTTTTTCAGCATATAGAGAGATTATCATGTGTTTTTTTCTTTCAGTGTGTTTTTTTTTCTTTTTTTTTAAATAATTTTATTTTTTTATCAGTTACATTTTATTAACTCTGTATCCCAGCCGTGTCCCGATCCCTCATTCCCTCCCAGTCCCTCCCTCCCTCCCTCATCTCCACCGTGCCCCTTTCCAAGTCCACTGATGAGGGGACCTCCTCCCCATTCATCTGATCCTGTTTTATCAGGTATCTTCAGGACTGGCTGCAAAGCCCTCCTCTGTGGCCTAACAGGACTGCTCCTCCCGTGGGGGGTGGGGAGACCAAAGAGCCAGTCATTGAGATTCTGTTAGAAATAGTCCCTGTTCCCCTCACTTTGGGAAACCAATTGGTTACTGAGCTACCACAGGCTACATCTGAGTGGAGGTTCTAGGTTATATCCATACATGGTCCTTGGTTGAATGTCAGTCTTAGAAAAGACCCTGTGCCCAGATATATTTGGTCCTTCTGGAGCTCCTATCCTTTCCCCATCAGACTAACTCCCCTTCTTTCTTATGATTCCCTGTACTCTGCCAAAGGTTTGGTCATGAGTCTTTGCTTTGAAAACACTGCTAGTTAGAGTCTTTCAGATGCGCTCAGTAGACTCCTGTCATACGTTCAATGCACATCCCATCTGTCTTTCTAAACGAGGATTGATCATCTTAACCCATGTCCGCTCAATTGATTATCTTTTTTAGGTGTATAGATTTCATTATGTTTATCATATCTTATAGGTCTATATAAGTGAGTATATCCCATGTTTGTCTTTCTCCTTCTGGGATATTTCACTCAGAATGATCTTTTCTAGATCCCACCATTTGCCTGCAAATTTCATGATTTCCTCCTTTTTGATTGCTGAGTAGTATTCCATTGTATAAAAATACCACAATTTCTGTACCCATTCCACTGTTGATGGACATCTGGGTTGTTTCCAGGTTCTGGCTATTACAAATAGAGCTTGGAACTACAGCCATCATTGTTACTACCATCTCATTGACGGCTGTTGGAGCTACCACCAGGGCATTAGCCATGAGTCATACTGGGCAGACTGCTCAGACCCTGAATAATCATTTAGCCAATGTAGCTCATGCCTTAGTTGTACATAAAGGAATTATTGCTCAACTAAAGGGAAGCTTGATGGTGTTCAATCAGAGGATTGACCTCTTGCAGGAGCAAATTGATACCCTATGGCAAATCGCTCAACCTGGCTGTCAATGAAAGTATGCTGGACTTTGTGTCACTAGCATACAACATGAGAATTTTTCCTGTGCTGCAAATCTGTCTAAACAATTGTCGAGCTATATTTTAGGTAATTGGTCTGGAGAACTCGATACTACGATGGAGCAGCTGAGAGTGGCCATTGTCACAGTAAATTCTACCGGTGTGGACGCAGGACTAGCCACAGGATTATCAACATGGATTGCTGCAGCCATGAATCATCTGAAGGAATGGGCGGGCATGGGAGTGTTAGCAGGCCTTCTGGTGTTGGTCTCCTTGGTTTGCCTGTGGTATATATGCAAGATTAGAGTCTCACAACAGTGTGATGCAGCAATGATCATTCAGGCCTTACAGCCATTGAAGCAGGACATTCTCCCCAAGCATGGTTGGATACCATAAAAAGCTAAAATGTTACGCTCAGGATGCGAGGCTAAGCACTGCACTCAGGGTCAGCCGCTTTGGACCCAGAGAAGAGCATGTCTGATTGCATGCGGGTTGATGCCCCAGGTCCCGCCTCTGAGAAAAAGGTATCGGACGGTCTGATGCTCTTTGGGTGGATGACACCTAAATGAACATCTGTACAAAGTCCCAATTTATTTCTAATATCAGAGATCAGACCTCTACTCTTGCCTGATGCGTCTAAAACAAAAAGGGGGAACTGTAGAGAGCTGCGGAATGCTATGCCTTAAAGATGGAGCTGGTTTCCGCCTTCCACCTTCCCGATGGTGAGTGCTCTCTGTCACGAACAACTCCACATTTGGCTAAGGCCGAGGATCTGGCTTGCTCCCATGTATGTGGACCTATCTGCATTGCCCCCATGGCATGCCTGGGTTGGCTACCCAGAGGCTATTTAAGCTGTGGGCTGGCTTTCCCCGGGGTCCGAGGATTGTTCAATGTTCCTGAATAAACTGCATTGAAAAAAAAAAAAACAAAAAAAACAAATAGAGCTGCTATAAACATGGTTGAGCAAGTGTCCTTTTTGTGTACTTGAACAAACTTTGGGTATATACCTAGCAGTGGTTTAGCTGGGTCTGGAGGAAGCACTATTCCTATTTGTCTTAGGAAGTGCCAGATAGCTTTCCAGAGTGGTTGTACCAGTTTACATTCCCACCAGCAGTGGAGGAGGGTTCCCCTTTCTCCACAACCTCTCCAGCATGTGTTATCACTTGAGTTTTTCATCTTGGCCATTCTGATGGGTGTAAGGTGATATCTCAGGGTCATTTTGATTTGCATTTCCCTGATGGCTAATGAGGATGAGCATTTCTTTAAGTGTTTTTCTGCCATTCAATATTCCTCTGTCGAGAATTTTCTGTTTAGTTCTGTTCCCCATTTTTTAATTGGATTACTTGGATTGCTGCTTTTCAGCTTCTTTAGTTCTTTGTATATACTGGATATTAGTCCTCTGTCAGATAAAGGGCTAGTGAAGATTCTTTCCCAATCTGTAGGCAGTCGTTTTGTTTTGTTGACGGTATCCTTTGCTTTACAGAAACTTTTCAGTTTCATGAGGTCCCATTTATTGATTGTTGCTCTTAGAGCCTGTGCTGTTGGTGTTCTGTTCAGGAAGTTGTCTCCTGTGCCAATGAGTTCTAGGCTGTTCCCCACTTTTTTTTCCAATTGATTTAGGGTATCTGGTTTTATGTTGAGGTCCTTGATCCACTTTGACTTTAGTTTTGTGCAGGATGATAAATATGGATCTATTTTCATTTTTCTGCATGTAGACATCCAGTTGGTCCAGCATCATTTGTTGAAGATGCTGTCTTTTTTCCATTGAATGGAATTGGCTTCTTTGTCCAATATCGAGTATTCATAGGTGTGTGGATTTATTTCTGGGTCTTCTATGCGGTTCCATTGATCCTCCTTTCTGTTTCTATGCCAATACCATGCAGTTTTTATTACTGTTGTCCTGTAGTACAGCTTGAGATCAGGAATGGAGATACCTCCAGATGATCTGTTGTCGTACAGGATCGTTTTGGAGATTCTGGGTTTTTTGTTTCTCCATATGAAGCTGAGAATCTTTTTTTCAAGGTCTGTAAAGAATTGAGTTGGTATTTTGATGGGAATTGCATTGAATCTGTAGATTGCTTTTGGCAGTATGGCCATTTTCACAATGTTAATCCTACCAATCCATGAGCACGGGAGATCTTTCCATCTTCTGATATCTTCTTCGATTTCTTTCTTCAGAGACTTGAAGTTTTTCTCAAACAGGTCTTTCACTTGCTTGGTTAGAGTCACACCAAGGTACTTTATGTTATTAGTGGCTATTGTGAAGGGTGTTGTTTCCCTAATTTCTTTCTCAGCCTTTTTGTCTTCGGTATATAGGAGGGCTTCTGATTTTTTTGAGTTGATTTTGTATCCTGCCACTTTGCTGAAGGTGTTTATCAGCTGAAGGAGTTCTCTGGTTGAATTTTTGGGGTCGCTCATGTATACTATCATATCATCTGCAAATAGTGACACTTTGACCTCTTCCTTTCCGATTTGTATCCCCTTGATCTCCTTTAGTTGTCTTATTGCTCTGGCTAGGACTTCAAGTACTATGTTGAAGAGATATGGGGACAATGGACAGCCTTGTCTTGTCCCTGATTTCAGTGGGATTGATTTAAGTTTCTCTCCATTGAGTTTGATGTTAACTATAGGCTTGCTATATTGCCTTTACTATGTTTAGGTATGTGCCTTGTATCCCTGATCTCTCCAAGACTTTAAACATGAATGGATGTTGGACTTTGTCAAATGCTTTTTCGGCATCTAAGGAGATGATCATGTGGTTTTTCTCCTTCAGTTTGTTTATGTAGTGGATTACATTGATGGATTTCCGTATGTTGAACCACCCTTGCATGCCTGGGATGAAGCCTACTTGGTCATGGTGGATGATATCCTTGATGTGTTCTTGGATTCGGTTTGCAAGTATTTTATTGAGTATTTTTGCGTCAATGTTCATAAGAGAGATAGGCCTGAAGTTCTCTTTTTTTGTTGGGTCTTTGTGTGGTTTAGGTATTAAGGTGACTGTGACTTCATAGAATGAGTTTGGTAGTGTTCCTTCTGTTTCTATTTTGTGGAATAGCTTGAGAAGAATTGGAGTTAGTACTTCTTTGAAGGTCTTGTAGAATTCTGCGCTGAAGCCATCTGGTCCAGGGCTTTTTTTGGAGGGGAGACTGTTAATGACTGCTTCGATTTCCTTGGGAGATATAGGGCTATTCAGTCTTTCTACCTGATCTTGACTTAGTTTTGGTAGATGGAATCTTTCAAGAAAATTATCCATTTCATTTAGATTCTCAAATTTTGTGGCATATAGGCTTTTGTAGTATGACCTAATAATTGTTTGGATTTCCTCAATGTCTGTGGTTATGTCCCCATTTTCATTTCTGATTTTGCTGATCTGGATAGTTTCTCTCTGCTTTTTAGTTAGTTTGGCTAAGGGTTTGTCTATCTTGTTGATTTTCTCAAAGAACCAGCTTTTTGTTTCATTGATTCTTTGGATAGTTTTATTTGTTTCTAGTTGATTGATTTCAGCCCTTAGTTTGATTATCTCCAGCCGTCTGCTCCTCTTGGGTGTATCTGCTTCTTTTTTTTCTAGGGTTTTCAGTTGGGCCATTAAGTTGTTTGTATGTGATGTTACGAATTTCTTCTTGCAGGCACTTAGTGCTATAAATTTTCCTCTGAGCACTGCTTTCAATGTGTCCCATAAATTTGGGTATGTTGTGCCTTCCTTTTCATTGAATTCTAGGAAGTCTTTAATTTCTTTCTTTATTTCTTCCTTAACCCAGCTGTTATTGAGTAGTAATTTTTTCAGTTTCCATGTGCGTGTCAGCTTTTTGTTGTTTCTGTTGTTGTTGATGTCTAGCTTTAGTCCATGGTGGTCAGATAGTATACAAGGGATTATTTCAATCCTTTTGTATCTGTTGAGGCTTGCTTTGTGACCCATTATATGGTCTATTTTGGAAAAGGTTCCATGCGGTGCTGAAAAGAAGGTGTACTCTTTTGAGTTTGGGTGAAATGATCTGTAGACGTCTATTAGGTCCATTTGATTTAGGGATTATCTGAGTGCTTTTATTTCCCTATTTGGTGTCTGTCTAGTTGATCTGTCCCTTGGTGAGAGTGGAGTGTTGAAGTCTCCCACTATTAAGGTATTAGGATCAATATATGATTTAATCTTTAATAATGTTTCATTTACGAATGTCGGTGCTCTTGTGTTTGGGGCATAGATATTCAAGATTTTGATGATCTCTTGGTGGATTTTTCCTTTGATGAGAATATAGTGGCCCTCCTTATCTTTTTTGATTAACTTGGGTTGAAAGTCTATTTTATTAGATATTAGGATGGCTACTCCAGCTTGTTTTCTGGAACCATTTGCTTGAAAAACAGTTTTCCAGCCCTTTACTCTGAGGTAGTGTTTGTCTTTGTTGCATAGGTGTGTTTCTTGGATGCAACAGAATGTTGGATCCTGTTTCCTTAACCATTCTGTTAGCCTGTGTCTTTTTATTGGTGAGTTGAGTCCATTGATATTGATAGATAATAGTGACCAATGCATGTTAGTTCCTTTTGTAATGGAGTCGATGATCTAACCCTGTTTCATTGCTTGTTTTCTTTTCATTTTTGTTGGGACATTATCTGTATGCCCTGTTTTCTTGGGTGAATTTGTTTTCATTGGATTGGAGTTTTCCTTCTAGTATCTTCTGTAGGGATGGTTTGCTGTGTAGATATTGTGTAAATTTAGTTTTGTCATGGAATATTTTGTTTTCTCCATCTATGTTGATTGAAAGCTTTGCAGGGTATAGTAGTCTGGGTTGACATTTGTGATCTCTTAGAGTCTCCATGATACTTGCCCAGGCCCTTCTGGCTTTCATAGTTTCTGATGAGAAGTCCGGTGTGATTCTGATAGGTCTACCTTCATATGTTACTTGGCCTTTTTCCCTTGCTGCTTTTAATATCTTTTCTTTGTTCTGTAGATTTAGTGTTTTGACTATGATGTGTCGTGATGTGTTTCTTTTCTGGTCTAGTCTATTTGGAGTTCTGTAGGCCTCTTGTATATTTATGGACATCTCTTTCTTTAAGTTGGGAAAATTTTCTTCTATGATTTTCTTGAAAATATTTTCTGGACCTTGGAGTCTGGAGTCTTCTTTTTCGTGAATTCCTATTATTCTTAGATTTTGTCTTTTCATAGCATCCTTGATTTCTTGGATATTTTGTGATTGGAACTTTTCTGATTTTACTTTTTCTTTGAGAGAAGTATCCATTTCTGCAAGTGTGTCTTCAGCTCCAGAGATTCTCTCTTCCATCTCTTGTATTCTGTTGGTGATGCTTACTTTTGTGGTTCCTGATCTTTTCTCCAAGTTCTCCAGCTCAAGGGTTTTCTCTTTTTGTGTTTTCTTTATTGATTCTAATTCTGTTTTCATGCCTTGCACCATTTCTTTCATGTGTTTGAATTTGGATTCCTGTCTCTCTACGATGGCCTCTATTTCTTTTTTCATTTCCTTCTTATATGCCACTAATTTTTCCTCTACTTGTGTATCTATTTGTTTGGCTATGTTTGCCTGTGTTTCTTTAAGGATATTGTCTATTTCTTCTTTCTTTGCCTCCAATTGACTGGCCATTTCTTTGAAAGACTTGTTCATTTCCTCCTTATGAGCCTCAAATAATTGGGCAAGCATGGCTTTAAAATCATTTTCCTGTGCTTCTGCTGAATTGGTGTATCCATCGATTTTGGGGTTTGCTGATGAAGTCATGATGTCCTGATTTATGTTGGAAGTGTTCTTTCGCCTACCTCTGGCCATTGGCTTATCTGAAACCTTCCCTGTTTGTTTTTGGATTCTGCAGATCAGACTGGTGCTGTCTCTCTCTGGTGTCTGGAGAGTTCTTCAGGAAGCTGAGCACTCTCAGTGTGTGCTGAGGACTAGCTGTACAGGCAGGTCTCTTGACAGAGATCTCCGGGGCTCTTTGCTCTCTGGTTTGGCCCTGCTTCTTTGATGTATTCCGCCAGTTCTGTGCTGCTGTCACTGCCAGGTTCTGAGGTCTTGCTGCAGCTGGAGATTTCAGGGTGGTCACTTCAGCAGGGATGGGGTAACCAGGCTCTCTGTTCTCTGGTTTGGCCCTGGTTAGTCTTAAACTGGAGGGCTGTGTTGCCCCGCCAGTTCAGTGCTGCTCCGCTGACACTTCCCGCTGTAACTGGAGACTGGGTTGCTAGTCCCTATGCTTTCTGGGAAGTCCTGGGATCTCTTCGTTGTGCTCTCCAAGCTTGGGAGGCCCAGCGCCTGGTGTGTCCAGGTTGTATGACGTTTCTGCCTGGTTTTGGTGAGTATATAGCGTATTCTCTGTCACTGTGGGATTGGGCGGGCCGTACCGTCAGTGATGGCGATCCTGCGGAGTTAGTATGGTGTCTAGAAGATTCGCGCCTTGGGAGGATGGTGCAGCCGCTGCGCGAATCTGGGACTCCGGGGCACGTACTGCTGGCTTTTGTCTGCCGCTAAAGGGCTTGGGGCTCTGTCTCAGTGGCTGTATACCCCAGGCAGTTAGGTCTGCGCTGAGAAAGATGAGTCCGCTGTGCTGCTGTGCCGAGGAGGAAGGAGGTCTGGGAGAAGGGAGTGCCACAAGAACAAAGGATCGTTTCTCTCCTTCCCCAAGCAAGTCTCCCCGGGTGACCAGAGGCCAAAGTTTTCACCTCCTGCGATGTTCCCTGGTGTTCAGAAAGCCTCGCTGTGGTTTTCCTGGGTTGGGGGTCCTTCCATTCTCCAACTCAGAAGATCAGGTATCCCACTGCTCAGAAACTGTGTGTGCTAGTCGCCATCTTGGCTCCGCCCCCTCCAGTTTGTTTATATGGTGGATCACATTGATGGATTTCCGTATATTGAACCACCCCTGCATAACTGGGATGAAGCCTACTTGGTCATGGTGGATGATATCTTTGATGTGTTCTTGTATTTGGTTTGCAAGTATTTTGTTGAGTATTTTTGCATCAATGTTCATAAGGGAGATTCGCCTGAACTTCTCTTTCTTTGTTGGGTCTTTTTGAGGTTTAGGTACCAAGGTGACTGTGGCTTCATAGAATGAGTTTGGTAGTGTTCCTTCTATTTCTATTTTGTGGAATAGTTTGAAGAGAACTGGAGTTAGCACTTCTTTGAAGGTCTTGTAGAATTCTGCGCTGAAACCATCTGGTCCTGGGCTTTTTTGGATGGGAGAGTTTCGATGACTGCTTCTATTTCCTTGGGGGATATAGAAATATTTAATTGATTTACCTGGTCTTGATTCAGCTTTAGTAAGTCAAATCGATCAAGAAAATTGTTCACTTCATTTAGATTTTCAAATTTTGAGGCATATAGACTTTTGAAGTAAGTCCTAATGATTGATTGGATTTCCTCAGTGTCTGTGGTTATGTCCCCCATTTCATTTCTAATTTTGTTGATTTGGATGGCGTCTCTCTGCCTTTTAGTTAGCTTGGCTAAGGGTTTGTCTACCTTGTTGATTTTCTCAAAGAACCAGCTCTTGGTTTCATTGATTCTTTGAATTGTTTAATTTGTTTCTAATTTATTGATTTCAGCCCTGAGTTTGATTATTTCCAGCATCTACTCCTTTTTGGTGTGTCTACTTCTTCTTTTTCTAGGGTTTTAAAGTGAGCCATTAAGTTCTTTGAATGAGCTGCCTCGAATTTCTTCTTGAAGGCACTTAGTGCTATGAACTTTCCTCTTAGCACTGCCTTCATTGTGTCCCACAAGTTTGGGTATGTTGTGTCTCCATTTTCATTGAGTTCTAGGAAGACTTTAATTTCTTTATTTCTTCCCTGAACCAGCTGTCATTTAGTAGCAAGGTGTTCAGTTTCCATGTGTGTGTAGGCTTTTTTTCTATTTCTCTTGTTGTTGAGGTCCAGCTTTATTCCATGGTGATAAGACAGGATACAAGGGATTATTTCAATCTTCTTGTATCTTTTGAGGCTTGCTTTGTGACCAACTATGTGGTCTATTTTGGAGAAGGTTCCATGAGGTGCGGAGAAGAAGTTAAATTCTTTTGTGTTTGGGTGTAAGGTTCTATAAATGTCTGTTAGGTCCATTTATTTCATGACCTCTGTTAGAGACATTTTTTCTTTGTTTAATTTCTGTTTTGTTGACCTGTCCTTTGTTGAGAGTGGGGTGTTGAAGTCTCCCACTCTTAATGTGTGGGTATCTATATGTGGTTTAATTTTTATCAATGTTTCTTTTATAAATGTAGGTACCCTTGTATTTGGGGCATAGATGTTCAGGATTGTGATGTCTTCCTCGTGGAATTTTCCTTTGATGAGTATGAAGTGTCCTTCCCCATCTCTTTTGATTAATTTTGGTTGAAATTCTATCTTATCAGATATTAGAATGGCTACTCTGCTTGGTTCTTGGGTCCATTTGCTTGGAAAACCATTTTCCAACCCTTTTCCCCTCAGGTAATGTTTATCTTTGTGACTTAGGTGTGTTTCTTGTTTGCAACAGATTGCTGGGTTTTGTTTACGCATCCATTCTGTTAGTCTGTGTCTTTTTATTGGAGAGTTGAGTCCATTGATATTGAGAGAGATTAATGACCAGTGACTGTTAGATCCTTTGATTTTGATGTTGGGTGCGGTCATAAGGTTGTGTGCTTGGTTGCTTTTTGTTTTACTGTAGTGAGGTTATTTCCTGTGTTTTCTTGAAAGTAGCTAGTTTTCTTGGGTTGTATTTTCCCTTCTAGTGTCTTCTGTAACACTGGCTTTGTGTGTAGGTATTGTTGAAATTTGTTTTTGTCATTGAATATCTTGTTCTCTCCATTTATGAGGACTGAGAGTTTTGTGGGCTGACATGTAGCCTAGGCTGACATCTGTGTTCTCTTAGGGTCTGCATGATATCCGTCTAGGGCCTTTTGGCTTTCATAGTTTTTGTTGAGAAGTCAGGTTTGATTCTAATGGGTTTGCCATTATATGTTCGTTACTTGGCCTTTTTCCCTTGCAGCTTTTAGTATTTTTTCTTTGTTCTGGATACTTACTGTTTTGATTATTATGTGGCGGGAGGATTTTCTTTTCTGGTCTAATTTATTGGCTTTTCTGTAGGTCTCTTAAATTCTTATTGGCCTCTCCTTTAAGTTGGGGAAATTTTCTTCAATGATTTTGTTGAAGATATTTTCTGGGCTTTGGAGCAGGGGATCTTCTTTTTTCTCTATTCCTATTATTCTTATGCTTTGTCTTTTTATGTTGTCTTGAATTTCTTGGATGGTCTGTGTCAGGAAATTTTTAGATTTAATATTTTCTTTGATAGATACATCTATTTCTTCCATTGTATCTTCCACACCTGAGATTCTTTCCTCCATCTCTTGTAGTTTATTGGTTATGTTAACCTCTGTAGTTCCTGTTTTCTTCCCTAAGTTCTTTCTCTCCACAATTTCCTCCATTTGTGTTTTTTTTAATTTTTCCAATTCTATCTTCAGATCTTGAGCCATTTTGTTGATTTCTTTCACCTGTATGACTGTATTTTCCTGTTTTTCCATAAATTCTTTCAGTTATTTGAACAAACCTCTGTTTCTTTTATTTCATTCAGTGATTTAAGCATTTCCTTTCTAAAGGCCACAAACTGTTTGGCTGCAACTTCCTCTATTTCTTTATGGATGGCCATATTCTGTTTGAGTTTATCTTCCACTAGGTCTTTACATATTTTATTTGTTTCCTCTGTTATCATCTTCATGAACATAGTTGTTAGGTCATCTTCTTGGATTTCAATTATGCTGGGGTGTCCAGGGCTACTTGCTCCTGGATAACTTGGTTCTGGAGATTCCATAGTATTCTGTCTTTTGTTGGTTGAGCTTTTACCCTGGCCTCTACCTATTGGGCTATCTTAGGTGTTTGGGGTTAGTTTCTTGTCGTTCCTGGGATATTGTGCTCTAGAGAATCCCCTTGGCAGAAAGCTGGTTTTTCTTGAGGGAAGTCTTCTCAGCTTTTTGGGTATAGTCACTGGATGGCTGGCATTTTTTAGGAGATGCTGCTGCTCCTCTCAGTGATAGAGACCTGAGTGGTAACTGTGGTCTTTGTTAGTCGATAGGGCTCTCCTCTCACCCAGGGAAGTCCTGAAGACAGCTGCCCTGCTTCTGAGTTTCTTGCTGTAAATTTAATGATCTGCTGCTGTGACCGGTGTGTCCTGTGGTTTGGTCAGTTTTATTAGGGACAACTAGTTGCCCCTTGGAGCCGTATCTGGGGGTTGAACTCAGGGATTCCAGGCTTTTGTAGGTCTGAGGTTGGGGCTCTGTGTCCCAGTCCCAAGCAGTAGTCTGTGGTGGGTGGGTACTGCTTTCTTGGTAACAGCAGGCTATCTGGTGCACAGCAGGTCCCTGGGTTCGGCCAGTCTGTGGGACCTATTCCAGGGATATACTGGGTGGCCTAAGTCTGTCCTCTTTGCTTAGTTCCCTATGAGGAATTCTCCATACAGTGACTCCCAGTTTCTGTTGCCCTGGGGCACACAGTTGGAGAGCTGGCGAGCAGCAACTGTTTGTGCCTGCCGCTAGAGCCCAGTTCAGTGATGGCGTCTCATACCTGCAGGTCTGTGAGATTTTTTCCAGGGAAGGACTGGATGATTTAAGTCAGTGCAGTTTTTTTCCTTCCCTGTGGATTCTCTCGCAACAGGGACTCCCAGTCTCTTTTTTGCCCTGGGGCACACAGCTCAGTTTGTGCCAGATAGCTGACGCGCAAAAATTGTGCCTGTGTCTGGAGCACAGCTCAGTGATGGTGGCTAGGACCCGCTGGTCTATGAGACTTTTTACAGGGAAGGACTGGCTGACCCAAGTCAGAAATGTTTCCTTCCTTCCCTGTGGAGTTCTCTTGCGATAGGGACTCCTGGTCTGTGTTGTTTTTTGTGCCCACCGATCAGCCAGGGAAGGTGATCAGGACATGCAGGTGTGTGGCTCTGGTCTGGGGACCTAGTGCCTGCATGACCCGGATCTCTTCCGGGTTCTGGCTGGGTGACCTGAGAGTGGTTCCGACTGATTCCCACACCGTGGGGGTTTCCTCTCACCTGGGAAACACAATAGCTGTTGTTTTAGGACCCAGAGTTCAGTCTCTTGGTCGCTGTACAGGAAATGTTGTCCTGCTCCTCAGACTCCCTGTTCTGGACCCGCCATCTTGTCGTCTCCTTGATTTCCTTGTTTTTAATTGCTGAGTAGTATTCCATTGTGTAAAAGTACCACAATTTCTGTATCCATTCTTCTGTTGAGGGACATCTGGGTTTTTTCCAGGTTCTGGCTATTATGAATAAAGCTGCTACAAACATGGTTGAGCAAATGTCCTTGTGTACTTGAGCATCTTTTGGATATATGCCTAGGAGTGGTATTAGCTGAGTCTTGAGGAAGCACTATTCCTAATTGTCTGAGAAAGCACCAGATTTATTTCCAAA
The DNA here is from genome assembly GCF_030254825.1 of Meriones unguiculatus. Taxonomy (NCBI): domain Eukaryota; kingdom Metazoa; phylum Chordata; class Mammalia; order Rodentia; family Muridae; genus Meriones; species Meriones unguiculatus. The sequence continues at coordinate 81,400,865 of NC_083369.1, read as the reverse complement.
ATGGTTGTACAAGTTTGCATTCCCACCAGCAATGTAGGAGGGTTCCCCTTTCTCCACAACCTCTCCAGCAGGTGTTGTCACTTGAATTTTTGATCTTTGCCATTCTGATGGGTGTCAGGTGAAATCTCAGGGTCCTTTTGATTTGCATCTCTCTGATGGCTTAGGATGTTGAGCAGTTCTTTAAGTGTTTCTCTGCCATTCTTTATTCCTCTACTGAGAATTCTCTGCTTAGCTCTGTGCTGCATTTTTTAATCGGTTTGCTTGATTTGTTGCTTTTTAACTTTAGTTCTTTATATATTCTGGATATCAGCCCTCTGTCAGTTATAGGGTTGGGTATTTTGCATCAGTGTTCATATGGGAGATTGGCCAGAAATTCTCTTTCTTTATTGGGTCTTTGAGAGGTTTAGGTATCAAGGTGACTGTGGCTTCATAGGATGAGTTTGATAATGCTCCTTCTGTTCCTATTGTGTGGAATACTTTGAAGAGTATTGGTATTAGCTCTTGTTTGAAGGTATGGTAGAATTCTGCACTGAAACCATCTGGCCCTGGGCTTTTTTTTTTTTTTTTTTTTTTTGGATGGGAGACTTTTTATGACAACTTTTATTTCCTTAGGGGATATAGGACTTAGGACTGCTTAATTGATTTACCTAGTCTTGATTCAGCTTTGGTTAGTGTAATAAATCAAAAAAATTGTCTACTGAATTCATATTTTCAAATCTTGTGGTGTTTAGGCTTTTGAAGTACGACCTAATTATTATTGGATTTCCTCAGTGTCTATTTTTATGTCCCCCTTTTCATTTCTGATTTTGTTGATTTGGATAGTGTCTCTCTGCCCTCTGCCTTTTAGTTAGTTTGGCTAAGGGTTTGTCTATCTTGCTGATTTTTTCAAAGAACCAGCTCTTGGTTTCATTGATTCTTTGAATTGTTTAATTTGTTTCTAATTTATTGATTTCAGCCCTGAGTTTGATTATTTCCAGCCTTCTACTCCTTTTTGGTGTGTCTTCTTCTTCTTCTTCTTCTTCTTCTTCTTCTTCTTCTTCTTCTTCTTCTTCTTCTTCTTCTTCTTCTTCTTCTTTTTTTAGGGCTTTTAGGTGAGCCATTATGTTGCTTGTATGAGATATCTCGAATTTCTTCTTAAAGGCACTTAATGCTATGAACTTTCCTTTTTGTACTGCTTTCATTGTGCCTCATAAGTTTCGGCATCTTGTACCTTTATTTTCCTTGAATTCTAGGAAGTTTTTAATTTCCTTCTTTATTTCTTCCCTGACCCAGCTGTCATTGAGTAGTGAGTTGTTCAGTTTCCATGTGTGTGTAGGCTTTTTGCTATTTCTGTTGTTGTTGAGGTCCAGCTTTAGTCTGTGGTGTTCAGGTCAGATACAAGGGATTATTTCAGTCTTCTTGCATCTGTTGAGGCTTGCTTTGTGACCAACTATATGGTCTGTTTTGGAGAAGGTTCCATGAGGTGCTGAGAAGAGGTAAATTCTTTTGTGTTTGGGTGAAATTTTCTCTAGATGTCTGTTAGGACCATTTGATTCATGACCTTTGTTAGAGTTATTGCTTCTTTGTTTAATTTCTGTTTTGTTGACCGGTCTTTTGTTGAGAGTGGGGCATTGAAGTCTCCCACAATTAATGTGTGTGGATCTATGTGTGGTTTACGTTTTATTAATGTTTCTTTTAGAAATGTGGGTGCCCTTGTATTTGGGGCATAGATGTGCAGAATTGTGATGTCTTCTTGGTGGAATTTTCCTTTGTTGAGTATACAATGACCTTCTCCATCTCTTTTGATTAATTTTGGTTGAAAAATCTATTTTATTAGATATTAGAATGGTTACTCCTGCTTGCTTCTTGGGTCCATTTACTTGGAAAACCATCTTCCAGACCTTTACTCTAAGGTAATATCTCTTTTTGTGAATTAGGTGTGTTTCTTGTATGCAACAGATAGTTGGGTCTTGTTCATGTACCCATTCTGTTAGTCTCTGTCTTTTAATTGGAGAGTTGAGTTCATTGATGTTGAGAGAGATTAATGACAAGTTTCTGTTAGATTCTTTTATTTTGATGTTGGTTGTGGTAGTGTGTGTGCTTGGCTACTTTTAGTTTTTCTGTAGTGAGATTATTTATTTCCTGTGTTTACGTGAATTTGGTTAGTTTTCCTGGGTTGTATTTTTCCTTCCAGTATCTTCTCTAACACTGGATTTGTGGGTAGGTATTGTTGAATTTTTTTTTCATTAGATATCTTGTTTTCTCAGTCTATGATGACTGAGAGTTTTGTTGGGAATAGTAACCTCTGCTGACATCTGTGTTCTCTTAGGGTCTGCATGATATCTGTCCAGGTCCTTCTGACTTTCATAGTCTCTGTTGAGAAGTTAGGTGTGATCCTAATGGGTTTGCCATTATATGTTACTTGGCCTTTTTCCCGTGCAGCTTTTAGTATTTTTACTTTTGTTGCGGTTGTTGTTCTGTATACGTACTATTTTGATTATTATGAGGGCAGAGGATATCCTTTTCTGGTGTAAACTATTAGGTGTTCTGTAGGCCTCTTTTATGCTTATAGGCCTCCCCTTAAATTGGGGAAATTTTCTTTTATGATTTTGTTGAAAATATTTTCTGGGCCTTGGAGACAGGCATTTTCTTTTTTCTCTACTACTCATTATTCTTAGGTTTTATCTTTTCATTTGTCTTGGATTTCTTGGACAGTCTGTGTCAGGAATTTTTAAATGTTAGATTTAACATTTTCTTTGATGGATACATTGATTTCTTCCATTGTAGCTTCACACCTGAGATTCTTTCTTACATCTCTTGTAGTCTGTTGGTTATGCTTACCTCTATAGTTCCTGTTTTCTTCCCTAAGTTCTTCCTCTCCATGATTTCCTCCATTTGTGTTTTCCTTAGTTTTTCCAATTCTGTCTTCAGATCTTGACCCATTTTGTGGATTACCTTCACCTGTTTGACTGTATTTTCCTGTTTTTCCTTCAATACTTTCACGTGTTTGAACATTCCTCTGTTTCTTCTATTTCTTTCAGTGACTTAATTATTTCCTCTCTGAAGGCCACAAGTTATTTGGTTGCATCTTCCTATATTTTTCTTTACTGATGGCCATAATTTGTTTGTCTTTATATTCCTCTATTACTTTATGCATTTTATGTGTTTCCTCTGTTATCCTCTTCATAAGCATAGACATAAGGTCATCTTCTTGAATTTCAGGACTGCTTGTCCCTGGATAACTGGGTTCTGGAGATAGCCTATTGCTTTGCCTTTTGTTGTTTGAGCTTTTACTCTGGCTTCTACCCATTGGGCTCCCTCAAATGTTGGCTTTAGTTTCTGGTACCTCCTGGAATCCTGGGGTGGGAAGAATTTCCTTGGTAGGAAGATGGCTTTTCCTGAAGGAGGCCTCCTCAGCTTTTTGGGTTTGGTCACTGAATGGCCGATGCTTCTTAGGAAATGCCACAGCTCACCTCAAGTTCAGGCTTATGGACCTGAGTGGTAATTGTGGTCTTAGTTATTCAAGGTAGCTCTCCTTTCACCAAGAAAATCCTGGAGACAGCTGCCCTGCTGCTGGGTTTCTTGCTTTGATTTTAGTGAGCTGCTGCTACTCTTACACTGTGTTTTCTGGGCACAGCCCTCTTGAAGAACCAGGGAGCCCCATGGTTTGTTTAGTTTAGCTAGGGATAACTGGTTGCACCTTGAAGCAGTATCTGGCGGCTGATCCCGTGGGTCTCAGGCTTCTGTAGTTCTGAGGTTGGAGTTCTGTGTCTCAGTACCCAAGTGGTAATCAGTGGCAGGTGAGCTTAGCACTCATGCATGCAGCAGGAGCCTAGAGCCTGAAGCCTGTGGGAACCCAGAAACTTTTCTGGAGCTGGGTGTCCTGAGGTCAGACCTGATATTTCCCCCACTGTGGGGTTTCCTTCCAACAGGGAGTCCTAGTCTGTGGTGTTTGGGGTTTACAGTTCAGTGTGGGATGCTGAGTAGAGCATGCAGATGCAGGCACGTGGCTCTGCGCTGGCTACTGGTCACCTGCTGGAACCTGGGAACTTTTCCAGAGAACTTTTTTTTGGTAGTGCTGAGTGCCCTGAGGTTGGACCTGATGTTTCTCTTACTGTGGGGTTTCCTTCTGACAGGGAAACCCAGTCTCTAGTGCTCTGGGGCCCACAGTTCTGTCTGAGAAGGTGAGTTGATTCATAGGCAGATCTCTGGGCTGGTGGCTGAGTGTCCTCTGGACCTCAGGACCTTTTCTGAGGATTGTCTGGGTGACCTGAGGTTGGTCCTGATTGCTTCCTTAATGGTGGGTTTTTCTCTCGACTGGAAATCTCAGTCTTGGGTGTTGTGGTGCCCACAGTTCAGCCTGCAAATGTGATCAGAACATGCAGGTGTGTGGCTCTAGGCTGGCAACTGAGCGCCTGCCGTGCCCCAAGAACTCTGGGTTTTAGCTGGGTGATCAGAACCTAATTGCTTCCTATACCATGGGGTTTTTCTTTTACCTGGGAAACACAATCGCTGGTGTTTTAGGGCCCAGAGTTCGATCTGTTGGTGGTTGTGCAGTCACTGCTGTCCTACTGGTCAGACACAGTGTCCTCCCAGTGCCGCCCTATTGGATTTCCCTCAACTTCATTTTAAATTATTCCTATTCCTACAACCACCCACTATTCTTTTTTTTTCCTGTGTGTTTTTTTATTTAGTTATTTTTAATATTTAATTTTTTATTTTAATTCATTTTTAAATTGAATTTATTCACTTTGTTTTTCATCTGTAGCTCCCTCCCTCCCTCTTCTCCTCCTGTGCCCTTCCCCTATTATATTGATAGGGGAGGTCCTCCTCTTCTTCTCTTTGACTCTAGCCTATCAGGTCTCATCAGGACTGTTTTCTTCTGTGGCCTGGTAAGGCTGGTCCCCTTCAGGGGAACCACCTACTAATCTTAATATAGTGGGAAAGCACATGCATACCTATTAAGAATACCACCTGTTATTCTTAATAAGTACGCTTGTGATTTTCCATGTTATTTTGTTTACTCCTCTACCTCAAATACTCTGAGTATTTAGTAGTTCCTCTGTTTTCAATCTATTGTAGCTTTTCTTCTGTACCATTGTTCTACTTGGATTAGAATTTCTTTTATATGTTTAATTTTAATTTAATTTAATTTTATATGTCTAATTTAATTTTCTTGCCTAGAACCTCCTTCAAGTAAAGGACTTGCTTTATAAATACTTTTTGTATGTTTCCACAAAATTTAGATTAATTTCCTTCATGCTCAAATATTTGTCAAATGACTACACTCCATTCCAGAAATGCTGTACATTTGAATTGATTGTGTTAGTTTTATGACAGTTTTGTGTGTGTGTGTGTGTGTGTGTGTGTGTAGCTGATATGGGTGGCATGGATAGTTCTAAGACCATGTAGTATAACTCAATCAGGGTGTGGGGTGAAGAAAGCATAAGAAAAATGATGAAGCTAACAAAATGTTACTGTGGCACTTACTCTAAAGCTAAAACTGTGCTAGGTATTGTGAGAAATTTATGGAAAGTAGATACTTTTTTAACCTAAGTTGTCTTACTGTCTAGTTTAGAAAAAAAAAAAATCCCATGCATGAAGCATGGAGACTATCTATAGATTCAAGCTATTAGAATCCTGTTCTACAGGTGACTCTTCAATTATTTATGAAGTACACTTTTCTTTTTTATACTTTTTTTGTTGGAAATCTTTTTCATGCAATATATTGGACAATTTTTGATGACATAATTAGCCTCTTGAAAATGGGATGTTATTGTTGTTATACCTCACTATGGGGACTGCCTGTGTTTTGACTGAGAAGTTTTAGCATTATTGACAAATCACTCCAATTCTCAAATTTAGAGGCTTTCAAAGCACTGATTTACATTTAAAAATATTTGCTTATTTTAAAACTAATCTATGGGAAAAAAATCAGAAGAGTAGGTACCTTCTGCATGGGAAACGTTCTGGCTGGCAGAAACTTTATGCGTAGGTATGGATGATGATTATGTGTGTGCTCATTTACATCTCTAGAAGAAATAATTTAAAAATATGCTGCTCAGTTTGGACTTCCTTCCTTCACCTGTGACATAGTTCTTCTGGATGTATATTAAATTAAATGTAATGAGAAGAAGATGGGGTCAGGGAAGAAATTCAAATAATCTGATTAGGCACATATATATGAATAAGTAGTGTTTTTGCTTGGTGTACATTTCACATAGTGCATTATTCATCATGCACATGGTGCTGGTATTAGCTGGAAAATTGGGTTCAGGTAAATAACACAAAGAAGGAATGACTGTTAGCATTACATGTAGTAATCTGTTTTCACGATATAAACTGTAAATGTATTCTGTTTGGAATTAATACAGTATTTTATATTTTATCCATAAAAATGACTTATGAGATCACATCCATTAGTTTAAATAGAATATCACAATCATTATTACAATCTTAGTAATACTGTAATCAGTAAAACAGGATGCCTCTTCTGAATAAGAAAATGAATGTGAATGCCAAAGATTTTCTCTTATTTAATTTTAATAATTATAAATCATTATATGTGATATATAGTTTTCATATTTGTGTCTGAAGTATAAATACCACCAAAGAAAACAGAAAAAGGAAAAGCCACATTGATACTGGCAAACTAAGCGGGGTATGAGGGTACTTATTTGTATACAGCATTTGGGTGATAGAGGAAGGAGTATCATGAGTTCAAAGTCAACATGTACTACAAGAGGCATCTCAAAAAGCTGAAAGAAAGACTTTCAAATTGCTTCCTGATATAGTTTTGGAATATCATATTTGAACAACGAAATGTTCAGCATTAGGTTATGGCTTTTAATATGAGAGGTTGGGTAGAAACCAGGAGCTTTGAGTAGGGAAAAGCTCAGAGTTGCCCTTTTCAGCTGTTTCTGAGGAACCTTGCTTTTTCAAGAAAATCTCTGTCAAGGTTAGAGTTTAGTAAAGAATGTTCAAAAACATTGAGTGGGATGCTGTTGGCTCTGTTGACTCTGGAAATGAAACTGTTAGTAGGCTCAGAAATTTGCTATTAGGCATGAATCCCTCTCATTTGTAGTTTGACCTCAGCAAAATGGCCCAACTAATTGCCCTGGTACTTGTGAATTGCTTTTAGAAACTTTATTCACTTGCCTGTACCGCAGCATCTTAATCTTGAAGGGTAATATTTTCAAGTTCAAAGCAAGAAAATAAGTCTGAAAGGCTGACTTTATTAAGACAGAAAGGGATTTTCTAAATTCCTTTATCCTGTTCTTTATCTGATAAAGAAAATCTGGCCTGAGCTAATCGTGGAGTTTAACCTAAGGGTCCTTTGCTCTGAAAAGGAGAGGTAGAGAGATAATAAAGGCTTCTGCTATGGATCTTCTAGATGGTAGGAAGAGTATAGAGAAGAAAAAGGATAGGAGATATGGTCAAGGATACAGTAAGTCTTCTTCTTCTTCTTCTTCTTCTTCTTCTTCTTCTTCTTCTTCTTCTTCTTCTTCTTCTTTTTAACTAAAGATTTTTTTTTTTCCAGTTTGGGTTTCAGAAAGAGAGAGAAATGAGGGCTATAAAAACCAGTTTGGTAGATGAGACTGATTTTTTTCAGAAAGAGAGAGGAAAAAGGGTATGTGTGTGTGTGAGAGAGAGCTAAAGAGAGAAAGCAAAAGACAGAATTTGAGACTGTATCAGAAAGAATGAGTTATCAGAGAATGCCTCATATGAGGCTTATTGCTTTATTGGGGGATGGAGGTGACACCATTACAGAGAAAGAATCAAGACTGAGCAGGGGGAGACCTCAGTCATGACAAAGTCCTGAAGCATTTCTTCCAGTTCAGTAAGGAATTCTAGAGTAGATTCTGACTAGAAAATTCTCACACAAGATGGACACAATTTGACACTTAACCTTTCAAGACATTGGTTAGGAACTTCTAGAAAGGTACTTTTGCCTTAAGAGGCAATATTAAGGGTGGTTGTCAGATAACTAACACTCCTTAACTTGGAGAATAAGTCCTTTCTTCAAGAGGGATCTAAGTGACATATTCCAGATCTATCACAGTTCATGCCTTATGTTGTAATGCTTAACTTCTCTATACACATTCTGGGAGAAGATCATCTGGGACTCCATTCTCTCTCTCTCTCTCTCTCTCTCTCTCTCTCTCTCTCTCTCTCTCTCTTTCTCTCTATCTTTCCCACCCTCCCCTCTCTTTAATGAAAGTCACTAGTAGGCTAAAATTCTGCCTACCAAACATCTCATCTGGACTATACATAGTGCTGCCTCACCTTTCTTCCATTATCCCATTCTAACCTGCTGCCATTCTCGTTCTCAACTCAACATTGGTAAGTGTCTTACTTTTCCTATTGCTATGAAATAATATCCTGACAAAAGAATTTAGGAGATGCAGGGTTGATTTGATGGACTCACAGTCCATCATGGTGGGGAAGTCTGAAGAGTAAGAGCTTGAGGCAGCTGATCACACCGCAGCCAAAGTTAGGAATCAGAAAACTAGTGAGTAACGAGCTGTACTCAGCTTGCTTACACTTTTTTTTTTTCACGGCTAATCTATTAATTTATTTTTTTAAATTTTTTCCTCGTTGTTACAGACCTGCCCAGAGTCTCCTCTCCTAATTACTTCTCAATTCCATCATGGTGCCAGTTGAAATGATCAAAGTTTGGGTGACTTTTTTTTTGTAATCTTTTTTGTTTGTTTGACCTATGCCCTCATTCCTGAAAGATCAGAGCCAATGCTTTTTCATAATGCACTTGATATACATGACTGTTCCCATTCTAGAGAAGTAGCATCATTGGGCTACTCAGTTGCCATCTGAATTTCACGCATTGTGTCATGAAATAATGTTGATTTTTTTTTTCCAGGCAAGGCAACAAAAGCAGACCTAACACAGCTTGGTGTAACAGTAAACTAAGGGTTTTTTGCAGCATAGTTGGGATCTGTTGCATAGCCTTTTCTTCCTTAGGGACCTATTAGTCAGTTTTATCTACTGCGTGGGCTAGAGCAGTGTCTCAATGTGTGTTTGGGCTGCTGTTTTGGCTCTAGGGCACTATAAGCATCTCTTAACTCACTAAAGGTCAGGCCCACTTGGTGACCATGCTAATTGCACCTTTTCTTCTTCTTCTTTTTAAAATCAATAATTATAACCCTTGGCTTCCTGTTGTGAAATGCTGTCAACTTGTCTCATTGTTAGTGGTGAGAAGGACTGGGAGCCATTGTTATATATAATAACGGACCAAAGGGCTATTTCTCATATCAACTTTGGCTTGTAGAGGAGAACCACTACTGAATGTGGTGATGATTCTAATGGCATGTCCCTCAGAGTTCTTGATGTTCTAGGTGAAGGATTGGTCTCTTGGTCCTCTTATGCAACATAATCCTCTAGTGGGTCTTCTGGATTTAATAATATATTAGCTCCAGCATATATGCTTCTCTCAGCTTTTTAATCTGTTTCACTTCTATCTTTTACAACAACCTAGGAACTTCAATACCACTTAATGTGTGGGCCACTGGTTTTCCACAGGAATAGCAGCTACCGTAGTACTGAGTTACATTGGCCTTTGAGGTTTATGCTGAAGTAAGTGCTGTATCCCAAGAAAGAACTTAGAAACCACCAGACTTTCTCTAACTTCTAACCTAGTTTTATGATAAACCTCACCTTGTGCAAGCACTTTCAGAACCTTGTCCCACAGAAGCTTCCACGATTCCTGCTGGGATCATTTCTCTAACACCATGTTGTTCCTTGGGGGATTTTAATGCTTGTTTTTGGAAAGATTTATGATGGTTCTAGGCATGTTGCTTTGTGGAAGAAGAATCTTTGTTATATCGCCTTATATGAAAAGATTGGTCATACTGGAGGAAGTGTTGCCACTACTTTAACAGGCTCAGAAATGTTATAGTAGACAAAGGAATCAGAATTTTGGGGAGCATTCTTATATGTCACCATCACACATGACAGGATCCTATAGCTACTTTTTAAAAAATACTTCTGTATTAGGATCTCAACTTTGTCATAATTTACCTACTTCAGTTGGGCTTTGAATTTCAGTTACTCTAATGCTAGAATGTTGCATTTGATATTCAGCTTTTTGTGACCACCCATTGCATTAAATACAAGCTTCTCTGTGAAGCTTGTATTAATGTATTAACTATTAAAGTAATTAATAGTATTAACATTAAAAGTAATACTATTAATGTATTAACTATTAATGTATTAACAATTAAAAATTATTGTATTAACTATTAAAGAGACTTTTGTGTTTTATATTTAGTTTTTAGTTGATATTTGTATTCTACTTTTAATTTCTTGTATGGTGTCAGTGTAAATGAATAAAATTACAAACATTAAATTCTATTTTCTTTATATTTATAATGTCTTTCTTTTTTGATACAATTTAGCTCAATTTTAATGTTTTCTAAGTATTTTGATCAGGTACCCAGGTTTAAGCTATGAACATTGATAGTGTCCATTTATATAATCACACTTATAGTCATCCAGGATATAACCATTTTCTAACATGAGCCTATTTTCTACACTGCTTATTCACATATGCCCATTAACAAATGGAATGTTGTCTGTTACATTTATTTGTTTCTGTTTTCTGGAAAACTGTAACATTTGTGAGACCAAAGTTCCATGCTAGTATTGCATGCATCCAAATATTAATAATGCACAGAATTAGAGCAGCAAGAGAGCATATTCACATAACGTCTTTCATACAGACTTAAAATACTTGAATCATTCTACCAGAATGTAGTTAGTGTCCCTACTGGGCTATTTTATCTGAAACATGTCAAGTGAAAGTCTTAACATTTGGCCTGCTGTCAAGCATCAGGGATTGCCTACACACACACAACCTTCCAAAAGGAATAGGTTCATCATTCCCAGCTATATGCAGATGAATCATGTCTTTCATATCCATCTTGTGGTCTACTTTCTTGAGCTGTTTCTCAATCCAACTGTCACAGTCTGAGAGCAAAAGAATTATTAGGGACAAAACATGAATACATAAAGGACAAGCAGGGGGAGCAAAGGAAACCATAGGATTGTGATAAAGAGATAGCAAAATCTCTGCTAAGTGAAACAGAGGTTGCTCATTAGAGAAATCCATATTGAATGTAAAGGCCCAGGATCATGAACTACTACTTTGTTAAGTCATTAGCTGAGATTAGCCCACCTCCAAACTACCTGAGAGCGTTTGACTTTGATCATTACAAATTTTCTCAGGGAGAGGACTCAGGAAATGTGACCTGGGTTCAAAAGCTGAAGCAGATTATAATGGTGCTAACCGATGCAATCTTTCAACTACTACATTCTTTATACCTGAATGATAATTTCTTTTTAGAAATTAGCTGTGAAGGGTATATAACTCTGTCCTCTCTATGGGGTGAGACTAGCACCACTCTTAAGAGCTTAATTTATTTGTTTATAATAGAATTTATAATTCTCACTCATAGTCTTGTAGGTGAGCCCTCCAAATTGAAGTTCGGTTTTTCAAATCTGTGTATTCTGTGAATCAGGTAATGATTGAGATACAGTGCTGTAGTTTGAACCATTGTTTAGGGAGGTTGCTCATAGAGTGGTAACAATGACTAGTACCAAGAGATATATACTGCAAGAGACACAAGCAAAGGAAGATTGCACTATGAAAAGAAACACTACTGCTATGAGAGCAGAAAGAGAGGTTCCCTAATCTAATCCTTGGCACAGAGGATGGATGTTCAGGAAAGGCTGCCCATAGGCAATGTCACCATGCCAGTCTCAGAGCATGATTAGGCATAAAGGGGGGGGGATGGAATAACAGCTGTATAATTAAATATATATGGGAATTATTAGCCTGGTTAGCAAGGTGTAGCCCGAGTTCTCCAAAAATGGTGCAGTCTCAAAAGGAGAGGGTCAAGAATCTGATTGTTGTTAAGTCTACAAGTCTGGCTGTCTCAGAGGTAGGAATCTGCTGCTGAAGTACTGGAGGACTTTTGGAGAGCTTCTAGCCTTCAGTCAATAGTGGAATCCTCATGAAAGTAATTTTAATATTGGCCACAGTAAACAAGACAAACTTTACAGTAAGTGTGAGCGCAAGTAGGGAAAAAGCAGTTTCTGTGTTCTGGGTCGCTACCAGAAGATATGGTCCAGATTTAGGATGGGCCTTCCTTCTTCAAATAATTTGGTTATGAAAATATATCACAGAAGAGCCCAGTGACTCAGGTTTTAGCTGTTTCCATTGAAGCCAAGTTGACAACCAAAATTAACCACAGGGACAGGTTAATAGAGAAGCATGTGCAAAAAACAAGGAAGCAGAAAGAAAATAACAAATCTTGGGATGCTATAAAATACTAGAAACTCAGGGCTTAAACAGCAGAATGTATTTTCTCACTGGACTGGAGTTGTTTGCTAGCATGATTGGAATCTGGTGAGGCCTCTTTTCCTGGCATATAGATGGCTACCTTCCCACAGTGTGCTTTCATGTATACATACAGACACACTGATCTTATCAGAATAATACCTCAGCATTATGACCTCATTCAGCTCTACTTCCTAAAGTCGAATCTCTAAATCCAGTTACAGTAAAGGTTAGGGGTCAACATATGAATTTTGAACAATACCCAAGTAGCAAAGTGTTAGAAAAGATTTGTCAAGAAAGGGTTTTTTAAAATTTCTCTGAGCCTATAACAAGTATATATACTTAAGTTACCTATAAAATGAATTTGTATAAAGTAACCCTCCCTATCTACTATTTCTTGTTTTGTGATTATATTGTTTTAATCTAACATCTACCTGAAAAGGAACGATGTTTATTGTGGAGAGCTGAGACTCAGATGCCACCAGATGGCACTGACATTCTGCCCTCAAAACTGTAAACAACCTCCAGTACACATGCACGGATGGCGTAAGCACGCTAAGCACACCAAGCCTGAGTCATCAGATGGGGTAAAGAGTGAGCAGCCAATCAGGGTATTGACACGTCACTTAGGTGCGACCAGGGCTTATATAAACAGCGCCACATCGGGGCTCTCTCTCTCCTCTCCTCTCCTCCGTTCATCGCTTAACTGTAATAAAGGCTTGTTGCGGAAGGATCCTTGTGTCTGCGTGCGTTTCTGCTGGCGGGACGACCACGCGGCTTCCAACAGTTTATGAATTACTATTATTCCATCAATGGTTTGGAGTCCTTGTTGGAATGGTTTGTGGTTGCTGTTTAGCTTTCTTGGGGCTTGTACATCTTTTCTTCATGATAACCCTACTTTGATTTTGTCTGCATAAATACAAACCATATTGTATTAACTTCTTTTTGCTATGACAATATAGATGAACAAAGAAACTTAAAGAGAGAAGTTTTATTTTCCCTCTCCCAGTTGGAAGTGATAATCCCTCATGATGGGAAGGGCATGATGTAAGCTATTTGAAGCAGCTTGTTGCATTATGTCTGGAGACAGAACATAGAGAGTGATGAAGGCTTAGCTCACTTTCTTCTTTCTGTTTGGTTTGGCAGTTAGGATGGTTCTTCCCATCTTGGTCAACTGATGATCCCTCACAGGCATGCCTTAGAGGCTTGTCTCCTAGCTGATTCCAGAGCCTGTCAAGTTGGCAATCAATATTAACCATCAACCATATTATGAGTCTAGAATTCAAAAGATTCAGAAATCATGTTTATATTTCACTTCATCTTCTAGATATCCAAGTTGGTAGTAGACTGACCCATTTGGTTTTTGTTGTCATTAAACTGTGGGTCCTGTTTTTGAGTGGAAGATTGTTTCCTTTGGTTTGTCACATATACTAATTTTTAAGTTCCATAGATTATTTTTCTTGTATTTAAGTTCCCATTAACAGGACTTTAGTCAAGTCAGACATTTTTAGAAGGAGCTCCAATCACAGTTGGGTGAGGATAACAATAGACAATGGTTTCTGCATTGGAGTTGTTGAGTTTGATGAATTTATAGGATAATTCAAGTGATGGGGTTTGGGGTCTTGGACATTTGTATAGACTGGTTGGAGCTCATGAGAGACATGACATAAAGATTTGTGAGGCATCATAAGATAGATGGAAATAGAAACTGTGGAATAGTTCCCAGAAAATTTACAGAGTAAGGAGGAGAACTGCTGTGAAGTCCCAAGAAGACTGACATTTAGAGCTAGGAGACCAGTACTGGGTAGATAGCTCAATGGATAAATTTCTTGTTTAGCAAAAAGGGGGAAATCAGTTAGGTTCTACATGGCCCATGTAAGTGCCAGGCATAGCCACCCTTTATAAGCTCAGCATTTATTAGGCAGAGGCAGGGATCCTGGGGCAAGCTGGCTAGGTGAGACTGTAAGCTCTAATTCAAGTGAGCAGCTCTGCCTTAGTATGGAAAGCAATTGAGGAAGATACCTGATATCAACCTCTGGCTTCCATATATGTGCTTATATGTGTGAACACCACGCACGTATGGATATGAACACACACACACAAAAACTAAAGTATACATAAAAATAAAAAGAGATAGTAGACTGAGGAGCAAATTAGCAGCAGCCAGGTGGAAGGAAAATCAGGAAAGAGTGCTGTCCTATAAGTGAAGAGATAGGAGAAATTAAGAAATATCAGAAGTCTAATTTTTTATTAGATACACACTATATTGAACTCCATCTGTACTTTTTACTGCATTACTGTATTAATAGATGAAAAAGATTGGAGACATCTGTATTATTAGCCCAGCAAGTTGATACTTAATAGAAAATGTCTTAAAAGACAACAACTGCATATACCTTTTTTTTTTTTTTTTCTTATTTGGAGACAAGTTCTCACAAAGAATTCTAAGCTGACCTTGAACTTGAGTTCGTACACCACAACTTCCAAGTGATGTAACTTTGTCGCCATGCCCAGTTACTAAGCACTAAATTCTGGAAAAAAAAAAAGTAAAATAAGATAAGGGCTATCAAATGGGACAAGTAAGCATCGGGAGGCGTCTTCTATAATAAACAGGTTAGTAAGTATTCTAGATAACAGTAAAAACAGTAATGGGGGGCTGGAGAGACAGCTCAGTGTTTAAGAGCGCTGTGTGCTCTTCGAAAGGACCTGGGTTCAATTTCCAGCATCCATATGGCAGCTCACAACTGTCTGTAATGCCAATTCCAAGGGATCTGACACCTTCACACTAATTCACATAAAATAAAAATTAAAAAAAAAAAACAGTCATAGGTCACACGTTGATAAATGAGTGTGTTTCAGTAAAACTTTGTAAACCCAAACAGGAGGTGACCTGGATTTAACTCAGACTTAAGTTTTTTATTCGTTGTTATTTAGTACAGATTATATAGTTCATTTATGACTTTGGTGAGGAATATTTCTATAGCATTGGGAGGCAAAAATCATACAGTAATGATTAAGGGAGTGGAAATTGAGGATACAAGAAGCATTTGTGAAGTTATACAGTAAGGGTCAGAAAATGTAAATTGTGGAGGGCTAGATGAGGTTTGGAGAGGATTTGAGGTCTCTCAGGGAAATTCTTGCATGTTAAAGGGATAAGACTGCAATGTTGCCTACATTGAAGCTTTTTATGAGCTGCCACTAGAGTTTAACTGACTTGTTCAGGTTTAATGAATATTTATTAAGAAAATTATAAATCAACAATTTGGCTACAGGACTGACAATAACATCTCTGAGGGGATAATTTTGTCAAAGCTGGCAACTTGGGGTGAGGATTATTTCTTAGGCTGTCATTACAGGTTCTTTTTACACTTCTGTGGCTAGAATAACATGCTCAGGAAATAGGCAAACCCCTTTGCTCAAAGGGTAGGCAGGCTGGCAGGAGAGTGGCCTTTCTCCGTTTCTCAACAGCTAGATGCTTATAGGTGCTTGGCATGCTTGCACAGTTGCTAAGACTCATAGCCTTCCAGGAACAAAATACTATTTATTTTTACTTCTTCCACTGTTTTAGGAAGAGCAAGTGTGAGGGAAGGGTCTTCATTATGGGTTCCTTATGGCATTTTTCTATGAGCAGATAATTGGACATGAATTGATGCAGATTTGTTTTGATCATCTACTTTATCACCAAGACTGCAGACCTTTCAAGGGTAAGAGTCAAGTTTTGTTTTGTTTTTGTTTTTTTCCATCATCAACCAGTGATGAGAGAAAGACAGCTTAGCTCTTTTCATCACTCCGCTGGTGACTCTGAATGTAATGACAATGATTATCAGAAAGCTTGGGACTCTTTCTTCATTTAAGTCAGCCTTGAAATCCTCCAGTATTGAGGATGTTGAGGGTGTGGCAATAGGTTTGGGACACTGACTATCCTTCAATGCTTCCCTCTGCCCTCTTCTGACAATACCCTTGTAAATAACTTTTAAGAAATCTAAGTGACCACTCCCTTCTCTGAGGATAAATAGATGCCTGTAAACAGTCTTAGATAGGCAAGGTGTTTTCTTGCACTTCTACGTCTGGACTCAGGTGTCATTAATATTTAGTATTACCCACCGCTCTGACCCAAGAATGAATTCTTTCTTTCTGGCCAGAATGAACAAGATGAAGTTTATAAGTTCTTCTAGTGCTTTTACATTCATGAGAGAGTACTGGTTGGGATGTTATATTCTATCTTCCTGTAACTGTATGCAGGCAGATGACTACTGAGCTTCATGTCACTAAACTGCTGCCCCAAAAGCTTAGTCCAACAGGGCAAGAACAAAGTGGAGGAGTAGCTCAGCATAGCTGAAAAGTTGCCTCTCATTTTGAGATTAACTTCTACTAGTAATATATTTTGACTGTATGTGAGTCACAGTACTTGTGAAATAGCACATTAGTGCATCTTTTGATTGAATCTGAGTTCTGAGTAATGATAATTTTACTTCTTGCTTCTTAGTTCATTCTCCACGTGTATCTCTGTGGTCATAGAGAACTTTTCCCTCTGTCCAATGACTGGCAGATAATTTACAATACCTTTTGCCCATGGTTTCACCAAGAGATCCTTTAAATACATTTGCCTTTCCTGACTGAAGATTATTCTATTGACAGAGCATGACTGAATGTGAATCATTTTTTTTAAACTTATTTTATGTTTAAGTCTGATTTATCACACATGTTGTCTGTAGTGACCAGAAGAGGACATTGGATCTTCTGGGACTGAAGTTACATATGGTTATAAGTTACCATATGGTTACTGGGGATCAAACCCAGGTTCTCTGGGACTCTTCTGGCAGCCAGTGCTCCTAACCTCTGAGTCATCTCTCCTACCCCTAGATATAAGTCTTAATAAGACATGAAAACTGAAGCAGAGCTCAAGAGTCATTTTATTTTTGTGCACAGAAGAAAAGAGTCACTTGAAACTCAGTGTCTTTTTGGCAGACACGATGGTAAGTGTAAATATAATATATGGCTACATACAGTCCAATATGAGAAACACTAAAAGTAACAGTTTTTGCTTCTACCTTCTTCCATCCCAGAGTCTACTTAAATGAAAAATAGTGCATCATTCTCATCTGCGACAACACCTGAGATAAGCTTTTCTTTTGAGGTCAGTATACAAAATGAATAAACTGTAATTAATATAAAAAATAAAAATTAAAAATAAAAAACAAATAAATAATAAAAAAACTTGGGGAAAGAAGCAGGAAATGGGATAAATGAAAGAAGAACTACACCTTTCACTGTATGAACAGATGACAGCCTGCTTGTCTATAAATTTGTCTAAAGTTTGTTTTATGTGCATATATGTGTTATAATGTAAAATTTTGTTTCATAAATACCATTACCATGAAGCAAAACACTCTCACATTATCCTATTTAATTTATCCCAATTAATCTGTAAATTTAAAGACGTGCAAACACTTTCATTTTACTGAGTTTTTGATGAAAGACATATTTATTAAAACATATTTCAAAGCTACAAAAAAGAAATCCTGTTAAAAGAAATCAAATATTTAAAAAAAATTGGGGCCATCATTTAATACTTGACCTGATTTCATTGGACCCCAAGATGACCATCATTCTATTCTTATCACTGAATCTGATCCTCAAATAATCAATTTTCTCCTGGTGTGGCTGTTACATGTGTCTTAACTAAGGAAAAGAAAGAGAAAGCAGTTGGAGGATTATAACAAAGAGTAAGTTAGGGAACTGGGGAGATGGTTCTAGTTGTTAAGAGCACTAGCTGCCTTTTCAGAAGGCCTATGCTCAGTTACCAACACCTACCTGTGGATCACAATTGTTTATAAATCTAGTTCTAGGGGATCCAATGCCTCTTCTGATCTCTGAAGACACCAGGCATGTTCATGGTGAGCATATGCAGGCAAAACATGCATACATACAGAGAGACACATAAAATAAAAATAAGTAAATATTTTAGAAAAGTGTTAATCATATAACAGCTAACCAGCATTTTAGAGGAGAAGGAAAAGAGGCCTATAGGCCACATTGTCCACAGTATTCAGGGGCCTATAGGTCACATTGTCCACAGTATTTTGATAGTACTTTGATAGTCCAGCAGTTTTTTTATAGTATTCTTTTCCCATTTCTATTTTTCTTCTTTACAAGAAATTATGTACCTGTTACTTTATTCTCTCTACCTTTATCTCTTTTTAATTTTTTATCAAATTATTTAGTTACTCATTTTATATCCAATTGTAGCCCCTCCCTCCTCTGCTCCCAGTCTCACCTCTTCACCTTTCTCCCTTTCCTTCTCCTGACATAGACTCGGTTGCCTGCTTTTGGATCACTTTTCCCTAACTGAGCTGCATTGTCTGGCCTCAGTGGAGGAGGATGTGTTTAGTTCTGATGTGACTTAATGTACCTTTATCTCTTTAGTATCTATCTTGCACTGTTCACTCTTCTAAAAAAATATTCTTTCTCTTTTCCTCCTACCATCAACCCTGTTTTTCTGGGGTGACCATAGTATAGAATTGGTCTGTATTTAACTTGCTTCACTCATCAGATAAAGTTGTATTCCATGTTCAGAAATTACAAATCAGTCTTGATGTTTAGCTTTTCATTTCTCCCTCAGAAATCTAAGACCAATAAAGTCTACTGTATTCTTTCCTTACCCATGCTACATTGCTGACTCTTGATTGAAAAAAAGCTTTCCAGTGGAGGAGGGGAAGAATCCTAACGGTTGCTGGAGACAAAGAAAGATAGTGGAAGGCCTTCGAGTCAAACTAATATAAAATGTGGGAGTATGACTCAGTTTGGCCAAGTGGCCTAGAGCCTGAGGCCTGACTATTTGCAGTTGGGTTGGGGAGAGATTCAGTTTTCTCAGAGAGGGGTCTGTTAGAGCACCGGCAGAGTTTCAAGTGAGAAGCCAATTATTGAATAATGACTTCTTGGCATCCATGTCAAGTATATTTTAAGCAACTAGTCCAAGAGCAGAGGCAAAAATTCTTTCTTTACAATTTTATTTACAAAATGTATTAAAACTTTGTACAATACCTCATGGCAATGAGGTTTGGTAATTATGCCCACACATGCAATTTACACGTTTACGGCTATTAGTTTGCTTGGCAATTTTTCTGTTCACTGAAGTACAGCTTTAACAACAAAAAGAAAAGAATTGGGAAAAAAATCAAGTGACTACCGCTAAACTCCCATAGCTTGAAGTTAATAGCAGAAATTTGAAGCAATCAACATTTTTTTTAAACATGCAAGTTTTTTTTTTTAAATAACAAACCAATTTACCCACTTCTTAAACTCAGTAAAGTTCCCTCTCTGAAAAACTGATTTGAGTCAATAAACATACATTTCTCTTTATACAGTGCCTATGAAAAACATTTGTGTATACGTTGGTTGGTTTGTTTTATACAACTTCATATTCACACAGCATTAGCTTCCCGCACTGGGACGTTATAGCATTCATAAGTTGAAAAATCACAGTTTCATGAAAACAAAACAAAACAAAACAAAACACAACAGCTTTCTTTTGTGTTCAATACCATTTAAAATCTGACAGGTGAGTTATTCGCTTATGGCACACTTTCTGGAATGAAAGTTTATATTACACCTTTCTGGAAATGTTTCATTGGAATGAGACCTCTTCCTTTCTTTTCTAAAGACGAGAGCAAAAATGCAGAGAGTCAACTAAGCGTCTAAGGGTCACACTTGGGAAATGAAGGTGGGCTCCTAATTTGTACAGTCTGGAAACTTTCCAATGCACGTTACTGATGAGAGCATACTACTGAACTACAGAAAGCATACATTGTTATATAGGAGGTAATTAGTGAGCGGAGACTATTTCCTCTGACTGGTCTGATGATGCCAACAGCAGGTATGCAATTAGTTACTTGATAGCCCATGGAATAGTGGAGCGATCTTCAGTGAGTCAGTAGAGAAACTGCTCCAAGCAAGGACCTGTGAGTGATGCTGAGGTCCCTCAGATTAGCAATAGGTTTGGGAATGCATCTTAGTCTTTGCAAACTAGAAAAGGACACATGCAATCTGACAGAGAGCCACAGGCAGGTGGTAACAGGCAACAGATGGTAAAACAGACCTAGCAAGAATATAAAGTCAGATTGAGAACTGTGGTCTGAACCCACTGGCCTGCCTTGCAACATGATCCTGTCTCTGTGTCGTTCACTTGAAAGGCATACTTAGCAGAGAAAGCAGAGCTAAACACAGTGTTGGTTTTGAGAAAGATATTTCAAACACAACTGAGAGAATAGACAGCATTTCCCTCACCTCAATGCTTACTACTCGGCTATATTGGCTTAAAATGCACACTGAAGCAAGAAAAACAGATCTATGAGCTGTAATTTCAGGCTCCTTGGAAAGCTCCGGGATCAGTTTTAGGTGCTTCGAGAGGTATGCCTGATAGTGTCCCGCCCCTTGCTACAAACAAGTCAATTTTGAAAGTGCTATTAATCTCTTCACTTCTACTATGGAAAGTTCTCCAAACATTTTTCACAAAACCATTGCAAGAACATTAAGTCACCATTCAGTCTCTTCCCCAAAGCATTTGAATTTTCTTAAGTGTCACATTTACATTTTAAAGATTTACACATTTCAGCAACATCGAAGTGAAATAGGGTGCACAGAACATTACCAACAGGAAATACTAAAAACACCTGATCTGCAGATCCTAGAAGAAATGCCAGTCTGTCCGCTCAAACACAGGGAGACAGATTTTCTTTTTTAATCAGAAGGAATTACATTTTTTTTTAAGCTAAGATGGGTCTACTTGCTTAATTAGAATTAAATTGTGTGTGTGTGTACACTATGTGCACATATGCATGTGTGTGTGTATTAAAGAACATGATTTTGTATACTGTGCAGTGGTATCAAATAATGGCTTTTGTTGAATTGATGTTTTTAATAAGATTTTTTCGCATACTGGAATCTTGCATGTCCATTTTTTGTTGGTATTATTTAAATTTTTTCAAGCAAAGCAAAAAGATTTCAATAATGGTTTGCATTGTCGCAAGTCTCAGAGTGTTCCATAAGGCACTGAAGGAAAAAAAAAAAATCAGTTTTTCCTATTGAAAGGTCATTGCACCATCAGCAATATTCGTGTCATGCCCGACACCAAGGAGAGTGAAATCTGGCTCAGGATCCTTGAAGCAGCCACGTTTTCAGTGATTTCCTCTCATTGCATGCTTCCAGTGGGAAGGGATCTGCAAAGGCAAGGGGACATTGCAACGTGAAGGGACTTTTTATTGGGAACCAAGACGTTTATTAATGGCTCAGCTGACTTTGTACAGAAATAGGTGGCTGTTTTCTTAATTTACTGGAACCTTTCTCCACCCCCAGGATTGACTGGATATAAGCAACAGGTCTGGTTAAAATTTTCAACTGGATGCAGATGCTTTGGAATTGTACTAACATGCAGGAAATCTAACCCAAGACTTTAATCACTCAGAGTGTAGGTATATTAGAAAGTTTTAGTGGCATTTTAATATATTCAGGACAAATGCACTGCAGAGTATATTCTGATTGCAGAGGTAACAAGGTTTTTTTTTTTTTAACTTAGTACAGAGGGTACACAATCTTATGGCTTACTGAATTCAAATCCAATTTGACTATGAGAAAAAAATATTATTGTTCCTTGATTGGGGAGGGCTCATTTTTCTTAATATCTTCAACCTTAAGTGTTTAAAGTCTGAAAGTAACATGAGGAGATTAAAGGTATAGCACATTCTAGAAAACAGGCAAAAGTGGTGATACCCATGAAGCAGCTTGGCATCTATGGGTGCTCTGCCTTGAAATTAGGGACCTGATTGAGAGGACTCTGGTGATGCCCTCATTTTCATGGCCTTGAATAGATGCAGAGGATTCATTGTCCCAACTCTGTAAACTCAATATCACTTTTTTTTTTTTGGTCTCTGTTCAGGCTCAACCAACTTTCCTTTCACTCCAATAGAACACTTATATTTCTCTTGAGTGAACCCTGAACTTAGTTTCAATGAATAACATCATTATCTACCACTGATCTTAAATAAAACATAAATGTTAGAATGTTAAAGATGTGCACAAAGAGCCAAAGATGAGCATGAAAGAAAAAACTCTTCTTTGTACCCCACCAAGTCCTGAGTCATTTCTCTGTCTCTCTTTCCCCTTCCTTCCTTCCTTCCTTCCTTCCTTCCTTCCTTCCTTCCTTCCTTCCTTCCTTCCTTCCTTCCTTCCTTCCTTCCTTCCTTCCTTCCTTCTTTTCAATGGGATATCCTTATCTGGTCTCTTAACTCTAAGAAAGTGACTTGACCTCTCAGTGACTGTTTCCTGCTTTAAAGTAGCACAAAGGCAAACAGTATCACTACTGAGATAAAAGCCCTCTCAGAAAAAAAGAACATCGCCCCCTCAGTTATTCAGAAATTTGTCCCTACTTGACATAAAACTAGTTGTTGTTGCTGTTCTTCTTCTCCTCCTCTTCTTCTTTGAATGCTCATAAGCAGGAAAACAATCTCTCTGCAAGAATCTCTATGCAAGCTGGACTCTCCCCTCTCTGTCAGACTGCATGTTTCCTTTCTAGTTTGCCAAGACTAAGATGCATTCATAAACCTATTGCTAAGCTGAGGCTGAGACAGGAGGATTGCTGTGGGTTTTAGTTCATTCTGTGTTACAATGTAAATTCCTGTCTCAACTTTTTTTTCCACTCAAAGAATACTTACATACAGGCTGTCTAAGGAAAGTTGATAACTTGAAAAATAGTAATATTTCATGGAATAGAATGGACAAAGAGAAAAATGAAACTTTCTTCAAATTCCAGGCTAGTTGAGTTCTTACAAATGAGATGAATTTCAAAAAACATTACTGAAGAAGCCAAAGGAGATAGATGTAGGTTTCATTTACTTTGAGGAAACTTGAAGATTTCTAAAAGCAGTTAAGAGAGTCAACCCCAGGGAGCTTTGGGTTTGAATCACTTGTCAAGGAATGCTTAAAGGTGGGGTGACTTCTAATGCCTGATCAGTAACTTAGAGAGGTATCAGGTTTTCAGCAGAACTTCTGTTCCCTAGGGGATGCTAAACAGAATCTGAAACTGAGGCATATGTTCTCCTGAGTCGAGTAATCATGACATAACCACCACCCACAGAAAATGAGACTATATGGATCCTTTCTAAGGTCCCTTTTATCAGACATATTTTGTTGGATCTTATTCTTTTGGATGATTCAAACTGATTCACACTTCCTGATCAATTACTGGGCCTATAAACTCAAAAGGCAGACCCTGATGATGAGCAAGAAAAGTAAAATTTCAGGGTTGCTTTTCACCTGCATGCCCCTGAAGAGACTCCCTAGGCCAACTTAGAAAACTAGAAAGTAGATAAGAGATCAGAAGGTACTCAGATATACTGCGGAACTTGTTTGGACACCAAAGGTGGCATGGACTGGATGGGCTGGGAAGTAATGTTTTTTGGAGGTTCTGCTCATGATTCTTTATTATTCCAGGGATGACTGTTATGAAACTGGGTAGCTAGGCTGTAACCATGTTGGTATTGGTGTCTATTAAAATGTAACTTTTTCTCAGCCATAATTTTGTTCTGCAATAGTAGCACACTCATGTTGAAACCAGAAATCTGTAGCTTTCTGTATAGCAATCTAGGTTTTGAGGCCTTCCTGTCTGGTATGGTACTCCATGGTCTCCAATTTAAGGCTATAATGACATGTTTAAAGAACTTATAATCTTTTAAGCCAACACTCTCTTTTTGTCTTCCCCCTCTGTTCCTCTCCCTCCATTTCTTTCTTCCTTTCTTACTATTTAACCTTTCCCTTCCTTTCATCCTCTTATATTTTCTCTAGAATCTGCATTAGGATCCACATTCTTGTAAGATCCTCATATAATTTGTGATTGAAAAAAAAACATTATTCTGAGTAGTTAACAAGAGATTGTGAGGCTATAGTAATTAGAAAGGAAAGCCATAATTATTAGACAGAATAGCTGAAGAATAGAATTTGGAGGTTGTATGACTGTGAGCCCTGATCTGTTGTAAACTTCTATCTCAAGGAACATTATATATATATATATATCTGCCCAAATATATATATATATATATATACTATATATATAGCCTTATATAGAGTGGGATGCACAAGAAATGGGGGCATGGAGGGTCTAGACATTTTTCAAGATGACTTTTTAGCAATATATATTAATACTTTTTATTTTTTGTATGTTTTGTCTGTGTGAATGAAAATACACCATGTGTGTGCAGTGCCCATGGAGGTCAGAAGAGGGTGCTGGATCCCTGAAACTGGAGTTACAGATGATTGTGAGCTGCCATGTCAGTGTTGGGAACTGAATGCTGGTCCTCTACAAGAACAACAAGTGCTCTAAACTGTTGGGCCATCTGATGGTATTCACGTACAGCTATGTCATAAAGTAACCATCTCTTCTCAAACTGACAAAAGCTCATTAAAGTTTCAAGGTTCCTGAAGACTAGCAGTCTATAGATGGAGGAGGTAGAAGGAGGTATGGTTTAGTAAAGTAGAAGAAGAAGAAGGAGGAGGAGGAGGAGAAGGGGGAGGAGGGGGAGGAGGAGGAGGAGGGGGAGGAGGAGGAGGAGGAGGAGGAGGAGGAGGAGGAGGAGGAGAAGAAGAAGAAGAAGAAGAAGAAGAAGAAGAAGAAGAAGAAGAAGAAGAAGAAGAAGAAGGGCTTCACTTTAGAGATGAATCTGCCCAGTTGTATTGACTTGGATAAGCCATTTGCTGTGTCTGAGTTTTAGGTACCGGAGGGGAAATACTGCTTGATCCATTTTGTCACAACTGAGGTAATAGATATGACAAAACATGGAAAACTGCTATATATTCTTAAGATGTATTAAATAATTGGACTTCAGCTCCTTGGTATTTGTAGTAATCATGCTAGATTGAAATTGCTCCTGCAGTGCCCTACAAAAAAAAAAAACACAAACAACAACAACAACAACAAAAAAACAAATGATGTACCCCCAACTGAATTTTATCATCAACTCAAAGCACTAGCGCATGAGAACATTAAATGATTGCGTGCTAATAGTACTAATGGCAGATGAACTTGTGGGTTGAACATTCACAAGTATAGTGGAAACAATTTAACAGGTTAGTTCATTGTACTGAATTGTAGTAGCCAAAGGCTGCAGTCTGTAGGAAAACAGGACAACAAGCAACTTAGTCAAATATGATGATGCAAATGATCATGGCAAATGATTTATTTGTATAAAATTTTTGAAAATTGACTAAATTTAGATTTGCTAGGTTACATATAAGAATGTCAAAGCATAGGAATTGGAAGATATTGACATTTACTGATGAGGTCACAGTTAGCTGTCTAAAAGAAGGTACAGGAAGTTGCTAATTGTTCTGTTCCATTTTCAATAGGCATGTCAGGAAGGCATATGTACTTGGAAGGTGGTAAGACTTTATTCTTTTATATACTTCTAGGATGGAGGCATTATTTTAATACATGCTTGACTTTAAATTTAGATGCATTATTGGGAGTCAGGTTTTCCTAAATCTTAATTTTGGTTTGGTCAGCAACAAGGAACCTAGACCCTTACCTACCTGAGCACCATCAAGTTCTAAACAAGGGATAACAAAAAGACTCAGAATTAAGAAATTTGTTTCATACTTCTACTGTTTAATTAAAATAACCACAACTCCTGTGTGGAAGCTCTTTCCTACCTGAGGTTTCAAGGACTTGCTTCTATTTTCTAGTTTAAACCTCAGTTCCAGAATATCTGCTTTCTCTAGAATTATATTGTCTAACATGGCAGCCATGGGCACATGTAACTATTAACTACTTGATATGTTGCTAGTATCACTTGCGGTATGCCCTAAGTATAAATACACCCCAAATTTCAAAGATCACATGAACAAAAGAACATGAAATGTTATTCATTTTTAATATTACTGTGTAACTGACAACACTGAAATGATTTTGAGGGTGTCTTGGCTTCAGTGAAATGCATCACTAAGATTAACTTCTCTTGTTTTACTTTTAGAACTGTACCTACTATCATGGTTAAATGTTATTCATATAGGCCACATGTATTACTCACATATATTGAACAGTACTGCTTAAGAAAGAATTACAAAATGTAACTAATGAGAAAAATAAAATTATGGAAAAGAAAAAAAAAAGAATTTTTTTTTCTTTTGTGTCATAGATCACAACTTTATTCCAATTATGCTTTTAGAAAAGCACCAGTCACTGACAAGAGAGCATACTAAAGCGGCAAAGTGACAATGCAAGAAACAAACCAAAGTAAAAAAAAGGAAAGAATAACAACAAAAAAGGTTAACACACAGAAATATAAGGCTGATTAGTTTACTAGACCTTCATCGTACCCCTAGATCTTAACACTTTCTGTTCCATACACGTTGTAGCCTTCTCTGTATGTAGCGTAATTCTGAGTGTTGGTGGCAGGAGCAGGCTTAAAGTTTTGGGTGTTCTTTGTGAGTTTCATGCGTTTAGACTCTGCCCGTGATTTGTAACAGAATTCTATCAAAGCCACCATCATGGCCAGCCCCAGACCTCCGACAAGTATATAGAACACGCCTGCCACATTGCTCAGGCTTAGTGCACTGGTCTTGTCCTAAGAAAAATGAAAAAGACGATTAGTTCTTGAGGAAAACAAAAGCAATAGGACATCATAACACATCACAACAGCTTAGGGCAGTTCTAAATTGTAAAACAACTAAACATTTGTATAAGTGTTAGGACTCAACTCTGGCAACTGGCTGATGTTTCACAATGACCAGCAGGGTAGTAGATTGTGCTTCTGTTGACAGTTTTGATTCTCACCTAAATGTCTTTTTGTTTTTATTCTTAGTATCTCCAAATGTTTAATACAGTGTTCAACCACTAAATAAAACATCATTTGTCCAGGGGAACAAAAGAGTAAACACAAGCATAATATATCCCTCTGCCAGCCTAAACACACACCATTTTCCAGAGTTGGGCTATGACATAATCTCTACAAATGTAACATTCTTTTCATTTGGGAACTGAAGCACTCTTTCCCCTCTCTGCCCCAAAATTCCCCCTTCTCCCTTGTTTTCCCTGTGACAAACTTTCTTAACAATTAGTCTTTATACTAGGTGAGGTCCCTTATATTCTTGTGTGGGGATTTAATTCATGGGGGGTTGTATAAAATGGGTTAGCTCTTCTTTTCTCTCCGTGACTGATAAATTGCCCCGTGGAGAATTGGTTGCTAAGTTCAAAATCAGGGCAGCAGGGTCTTTGTGCTGCAAGAACAAGGAATTGGCTCCACTCCATCTCCCTGAGAGTTTAAAGAAGACATCAGGAGTGTCCACTTTGCCATGGATTGGCTCCACACAAATCAGAAATATTTTTTAGACCATTGAAGGAAAAAAAAAAACAAACACCAAAAACCCAAACAAAACAAAACAAAAACAAAAATAAAAAATAAAAAAAAATAAGCTTATTTTAATGTTTTACTTCAGGGAGCATAGGACTAATTAAAAAAAAAAACAAAAACAAAAACAAAAAAACAAAAAACAAAAAACAAAAAGCTACACCTATCTGTTTTCTATTTAAGATGGAGAAAAATTTGAAGAAGGCGGTAAGTAATTTTCAGGTCAAACAACAAGTCTGACTAAGCTATCTGCCTGTATGAAAAAGCAAAAACTGAACTTCTGGACAATGGAAAGAAAAAAAATTGGTGTCTTGAGCCCTACCTTGAGGTAGGACACACCAAAGGCCAGGAGTCTTTCTTTGAAAAAATAAAATAAAATAGCATTTTGTAGTCTTTTTAGAAGGAATGTAACCATTTTGCTGCCGAAAGGAGTTAAAGAGAATATCCAAAGTTTTAAGCCTGTGAAATTTGAGCATCTTATTAAATGATGACAGTGGACAGATGATGGACATTGCTGACCATCTGTACTATGGCTCAACTAGTCCTTGTATATTTAAATGACCATGTCCTTTTGATTCTATTTTCATAGGAGCCAACCTTATACTTGTTTACTGTAATGAAAAGGCCAACTTGGATTGTATTTAGGGAGGGACGTCGGGGTGCCTCATGTCTATGACAGCCTTACATAAAGTCACTTTTCTTGAATTAATGGCAGGTAGATGACAGTAAGATCCTCTTTCACTTATTGGACAATGGTCAATTCAGGCGGCACACCATCTACAAGGGTAGTCCATAGTCAATTAAGAAATGGACCAACTTGTAGAACCCTCCTTCTATCATAATATATGCCTATGTACATGGCACTGAACAGGGAAAAGTTCCTTTATCATAACCCATGTGATCTGTAGCTGCAATGGCAAATTCAAATTTCATGTGTTGAAGTTTTACAGAATTCCTTGATATGGGAGGTAGAAAACCAGTAGCAAAATGGTTCCTTGCATGGAGAAAATGAGTGGCATTTCATGAAATGAATTAACTGATACCACAATATTAGTTCAGAAAAAGGAAAAGGTAAAAATTGAAACTAAAAAAGAACTTTCTTAGGGGAGCGAAGGGGGAGGGGCAGGAAGGAGGTGGGGAAGAGTGTTTCATGCTTATCAATGTGATGTTAATCCTGACAGTGTGTACCCTTAGGGAACATGCGACTTAAATTTCAAAGTATTACATACAGAGATTCAAACGACACCTTTGGAAGAGAAAAGTGTGACAGACTTAATGAGATTCAAGATACGAACAGATGCTGAATTTAATATGACAGCAGCTGGGAAGGAACTAATCATTCTGTTTACAGAGACCAGTCTTTGTTGTTTGTTTGACTGTTTTCTGATGGCAAAGACATAATATATTAATAACCAATGGTATTTACAACTACAGTCTCTGACACTTCAAGAGATTAAGATAAAGTACTGTCACAACTGAATCTTTTTTTTTTTTTTTTTTTTTTTTTTTTTTTTTTAGTTGAGGTTGGTTGTTATATTTTCTCTTTGAACTTTCGAAATGTGAACTACAGTAAAACCCCTTTATAACACAGCCCTTTATCTTATAGCTTTGGAAATGTATTGAGCCAGATCAAGTCCCTAATCATAACAGATCTCTATCATAAAGGGTGGATATCACATGACAGGGTGGTGAGGCTAGCATTTCCCTTATTCCTATAGTGCTGGTGTTATGAAGGGGTCTCACTGTGGCAGGGTGTGTGTGTTGGGAAGGAAAGCCGTTTTAGGGTAGAAAATAAACAGTGGGTCAAAATGTGATTGCTAATCAGTACAAAAAGACCTTCAGTGACTGACCTTACTCCCGGAGTCCTTGGCTCCACATTCCCCCTTATCGTACCACCATTTGTTTTTCAGCTTGTCTAAGATTCCTTGTTCACTGAGTTTCAATACTGCAAGGTTTACAGGCGTTCTTCACGTGGGAAATAACATAAATAACATTATATTATGTTATTTTATGTTATTCAAGCTTCAAACTACTTTAAAACTATAGAAAGCGATAAAGCAGGGGGCCCTGGCCACAGAGTAATTTTAGACACTGCAGGCAACCTGAGCATTACCTTATAAAAAGTTATCACTACAGCAACGCTATATTTACCAGGGCCTGCCCATATCGCTTTGAGTAATCGGCACACACTGTTAAATAATGAGGATAGAAAAAAAGGCACTCCTCAGATAGGCTGTGTGTAGTAAGGAGGGTCTCCCCTCAAGTGACAATTGTTGGTGGCAGCTTCCAGTAACTTTGTGACAGAAGTGTTAGGTTTGATCTAACAGGGTGTCTTGTTGTACTTCCAGACAGAAAGCAAGCTATGGGTGTGGGAGGGGGTTGGGAAGGGGATGAGGTCAGAAAGGGAAAGCCTTGTATGTTGTAGACCGAGACAAATGCATGAATCTGAATGGAAAACAGATCCTGTATAAACAGTATGCCTTTGGACTAATTGTCCTCTATTACAGAAATCTGTTGTCCAGCTGAAAAGGATCTACTGAAGGACTGAACTATACACATATTCTCATGAAACAGTCATACATTCTATATTCCTATGCACACACTACTCTTAACAAAGTTTCAGTATAGACCTTGACTTTTTTTGATGAGGAGCATTTTCAACAGCAGAAAAACAGGCCTATGGAATGTTTCTGAGTTACTGACTATATCTCTCTGTGATGTGTCTGCAATCAGGTCAGATTCCCAGAAAGTGTTTCAAAGTGGAATACTAGTACCACATTCTGTAAAATGGCAATCTAACACTGTCATTGTTGAGTAATACTGTAGAGTAATAATTTGGTAAAATAAGACTTCTTTCAACAAGAGACTAATACATCTTCAGGAGGCTAAGTTACTACTTTCTCCTTGGTTCTACATTACTTAATGTATAAGGATTATATTTGGAACCATTGGGCACAATGTGTGAAATCCTACTTGTCCTAGGACAAAGATTTTTCTCTGTAAGTGATTTCTTCATGCTATCAAATAGAAATAGTGGCCACTACCTGATCTTCTTCCTATAACTATTGAATTTGAAACAAAGTCTTTCTAATAATTTTGGAAAGGTTGGCTTAATTTTATGATGAGGCAATAAACTATGTTCAGGTTCATGTGAACAGTATTACCAATGAATGCTAGCATGTGTTGGTCTAATGCTATTGACTTTAATGGAGTAAGTCACACAAATTTATGAACATGCTATAACATTTCTTAGCTAATTTTAGATAAGTTGGACCTATTAACATATCTAGTTTAGACTAGAGTTCCTATAATCACAAAGATCTGGCCACTGTCATAACATCTCCCCAAACATTTTTGTTTCTTTTTCCATTTGCAGTTGAGAGGAGAAAAAAAAACTTAGTTGGAGATATTCTAAGATATATATGGTCATTTAAAACTAATATACAATTTCAGAGTACTAAGGATTTGAAAAGATATAAACCTTTTGTAGCAAGGAGGTGACACACTCTTTGTTAGTGTGTTGCATAGCAGCCAGAGTATCTTTATTCTGTGCCTTACAAAGAAATTGAGCTCATTTTATACTTTAAACAAGTTCCTTCCATCAGCACTAAAAATCCTAGGCTTCTGAAGTGCTAACCAGAATTGAAACAAGGCAAACATAAGACTTCAAGCCTCCTTAAGATAGTATTAGCAGTAAAAGTTGTCTTAAATTATTTTAAAGGTCAGCAAGGCCATCTATGACCCTGAGAGCAATGTGGAAGATGTCTTCTCCTCTATTCCTCCCTGTCTATATCTTTCTTTCTCGTCTTTATTATTTGTGATATTATCACCATCACTTCTCTCCCAGTGTTGTTTTGAGCCAGGTTTTGGGATGAGATGCAGCATTGTAGTAGTCACCTTTAGATACAGGGCAAGATGCTTTGCAATGACAGTTAGGGAGATCTAGGCTCATACATTCTTTCTGTACTTTATTATTATTATTATTATTATTATTATTATTAATTTATTTTGTTACAAAAAGTTCAGTGGCTTCTCATTGCTCTCTGACTGTGTCTTTACCAGGCCTCGTTTTCCTTCTAGGTTTTGCATCCTTAAAAATACTTCATTCGGTTTGTTCAGTACTGCTGCTTTTATTAGATTTTAGGAACAGAGTAGCCTGATTAAAGTTACCACACTAGGGTAAATGGAAAGTAAAAGGACAGTAAAGAGCTCTGACAAATTATATTCTTTACAGACCATGGTTTTAGAAGATGATCATAAACATTTGAGTGGCATAGACTGATAAAAGTAGACTGTGTGGGTTTAGAGTAGTGTCTTTCTAAGTGTGTTCCTGGGACCCCTGGGGAGATCATTAAAACCTTTTCATTAGAGGGTCTGTGAGGTCAAAGCATTTGATAAAATAGCAAGGCCCTTTTCACTCTTATTCTTTCATGATATACCAATTGCTCAGAGGCTACATGATGTGTAAAATAACAGACTGAATGAAGAAGTAGAAAGAAATGACAATCCCATCCTTTAATGGAAGCTACATATTAAAAGATTTGAAAAAAATATAGGCCAGTTTCACTTTTCTAACTTTTGTTTTGGAAATAAACTTGTTTTCATAAAACAATAAAGTTGTTTTTATAAAAGTCTATTATTTATGTTAATATGTACTAGATTAATTTAAGAATAAATCAGTGAATATATTCTTTTAATTTATGTAGTGTTCATTTCTGACATGCTGAATATTAATAGATATAACATATAAACAAAATACTTTTTTAGAGTTTTGCAATATTTTTTTAGAGTATGAAGAGTCCTGGAACAAAATGTTCTTATAAATATAGCTTGGAGAATTATGAATTTTGTTGTGATAAGGGCTTATTCTGGGCTGTCAGCCATAGATTCTTGCCTAGGGCCAGACTTAGTATCTTGGTATCTTAGTGTCCTCCTTCTGACAAATGGCCTGTACCAGCCTTGGGCCAACCAGTAGCTTTCACAGAACAGCTATTACCTTTTCCCTACTCCAGTTTACAGTGTAGGTTACCTTAGTGTAATAGCTTTTGAGTGGGGGGTGGGGGTCAGGACTTTTGTCCTTCAAAGGATGTTTGGTAATGCCTGGTGTCTTTTTTTTTGTCACAAATGGGTTAGGGAATGATACAGGTATTCAATGAGTAGAGGCAATGCATGCTGATAAACATCCTATAATTACAGGACAGTTTCCACAACAATGCATCATCTGGTTCCAAATGCCAATAGTGATGAGGCTGAGAAACCTGACTTTAGAGCATTCAGATCTCCTCTGAGATACACAGGACAGTAAAGAGCTCTGACAAATTATATACTCCCAGAAGTTTAGTCTTTGATTAGAGAAAGAGGGGGGGGGAGAGACTGTTAATGAAATTTGGCAGGGAACCAATGTGCTCTGGGAACTTCAAAATATAAATGAGGGCAAAAATAGGTTTCAAGCACTAGCAGACCCAAGGAGCAGAGAAATTGTAATCACAAATCACAGATAATACCACTCAACAAGGAGAGGATAGTTACTAAGAGAAGAACTCTCTTAATATTCTTTGTTGCTGTGGGATAGACCAAGTTTCCAAAGTGGTAAACTTGCTTTGATTCACACAGGTTTCTCGCTTCCTGTGTGCCTTAGTAGATGTGACGTCTAGCTCAAGCCAACTAAATATATTCAAATGCACACACACAAGCACACATGCACACGCACACACACATGAATGTATGTAGGCATATGCACACACACTCACACAAACATACACACACACACACACACACACTCTAGTGTTTTGAAGAAAAGAAAATTATTTGTGCATTTGGTCATTTTATATATTATTTTTGTCAGGATGTTTTGTTTTTCCTAGGTCTAATGTTTTTTTGTTCTTTCTTCCATCATCCTCCACCTTGCCTTATTTCTGTGCATGTCTTATGGCTTCTTCTAAACCATGTGCTTCTCAAATGCATAGATCATGGCTTATTCTTTTGTAGCCTCATTTATGATATTTTCTCAGTAAATAACCATTTCGAAGTTAACGTTTTTAGCTTTTTATTTTCAGTCTAGTTCCTCTACATAATTACAATAGTCAATTTTATTATTGGTCAAGTTTAATGGCTACCCCAGGAATGCAGATTTATGGTCCCACTTTACAAATTAGGAAACTGAAGCACACACAGGTCAAGCAATTTGTCTAAGCTTCCATATATCCCAGGGCAGGCTAAAAAGCAAATGAATATATATTGAACTCTCTTCTATGCATTATCCACTGAAACAGAGATAAGAGTAGGTAGCACTCCTCATTTTTTTCTCTTTAGGCTTAGATGTCCATTATGATTTTTTTCAGGGACCCCAATTCTCCAAA
Source organism: Meriones unguiculatus (assembly GCF_030254825.1). NCBI lineage: Eukaryota > Metazoa > Chordata > Mammalia > Rodentia > Muridae > Meriones > Meriones unguiculatus. Next base: position 81,366,777 of record NC_083369.1, on the reverse strand, counting down.
TAACTATCAATCTAGCAAGGGTATATATTTCAGCTGAGGTCTTTTACTCTGATGCAGTAATGTTTCTCATGGGCAATGTCTTAAGCAATTACCACAGGCCCTTGACTGGTACCTGGGAGAATTAGAAGTCAGAAATATTTATTGTGCTCTCCCCAATAGAGAACAGAAAGAATTAAACAAAGTAGGTTAGATTTTGATCATGGAAATTAACCAAGTAGTCGCTTCCTGAAGGGCTTGCTATCAACTTTTTGCTGAGCAGAGCCCTCATAAGATAGAGACATTACTCAGCAAGCGAAAGAAGAAAACTGAAGGGCTTTCTGATAAAATTTGATGAGATCTGGGAATATCCCCAAGCACCCTTTTTCTTCCCTATTTCTAAAATTCCATTGTAAACATTTCACACTAACTTTGATGTGTGTGTGTGTTTAATATGAATCTTTCTGAGATGTTGGAAATGAAGAAATAGAAACTATTTACAAAGCAATGTAGTGTTCTACTTTGTTTTAAAAATGTTTGGCAGTTTGGGCAAGAATGTAAAGTTCTCCGGAGAAGAAAATGTTTTATGGCATAGAAGTCATAAAAATCATTATCAAGCAGATGTGGAGTGAGTGCATGGGCGTTTGTGAATTACATACTCTTTTAAAATACATGAATATAATGTTGACATTTATCAGTATGTTTAGTTCTGAGTGAGGAGGACAGTTATGAACTGCCATTTGTTTATTATCTTTTAGTATAGGAGGAATACTGTAATTTACAATGCTTTAATAACTAATTCTCTTTTTTAAAAAGTTAGTTTTTTGAAATTGTGAGTTGTGTGTGTGTGAGAAGGCCATGACACATGGGAGAAGGTTGAAAGAGAACTTGTGAGAATCAATTCTGTCCTTTTCCCTTCACGTGGGTCTTGGAGATTGAACTCCGGTCATCAGACCATTGCTTTTACCCACTGAGCCTTCCCACCTCTCTCCCAACTCATTCTTTAGTTTTATGTAGCTCAATCTAGTCTTAACCTTTATATTTAGCTGAGGCTGACCTTGAATTCTTTATCTTTCTGATTCTGCCCCCCCAAGAATTGAGACTATAGATATGTATCAGCATTTTCAAAGAAAATGTGATTAGATGGCAAAAAAAATCTGCTTGCCTCTCAATAATTCAGTTAAAAAGGATTGACTGTATATATGGTCTAGTACATAGCCCCTCCAGGTGTTGGCTGTTTAAATTCCAGGGTCTGGTTCATCTAGCTATTACAAAAAATCAATGGCGTCTTAGCAATGGTAAAGTTTATACATGAGAACAGTTTAAGGATAACAATACCATTGATTTTTTTTCCCTTTTGTGAATGAAGACTATTGTAAAAAAAATCGAACTAAATAAGCCTTTTATTGAAAAACTGCCATTTTTAATGTTTTGATTTCTTTAAGTACTTAGAATAATAAATGAAACAGCTTGTAGCCATGTTGTGTTCAATGGAGTTATGTGGGGATGCTGAGCATCCCTATAGAGGAAATGAATAGAATTTGACTCTAGCAGGTTCATTACCAAGTTGGTACCCCAGGTAATCTGGTAACCCTAGAGAGAGAGAGCAGTTTAAATATCAGATGTGACTCTGATCTTGGAAATATAGAAACCCATGCTATAGTGTACTATGATTTACCCATCTGAGGGTCTGGATGATATACTCTGTTCTAAAAGAATTCACTTTCTGCTTCTGAACAGGGATACAGAAAGAGCAAATGGACTTCAGTGACACCCTTAAGGATAGATACATGTGTCAATATGTTGGCTGTAGAGAAAGAAAAGGTCACCCAAAGCAAAATATATGAACAAGGATGGTGAGTTTACAAATGTAATTAGAAACCCACTCTGACAACACAATAGCTAGGTGATTAAAATGGAAATGACCACAAATTATGCTGGAAAAATTTCTGCCAGCTCCTTCTGTATCCAAGCATTCATTTTTAGGTACTTATTCTTGCTTTTTGGTACCTTTTTGAACAGCCCTTCTGGAATATCATCAGCTCAGTGGAGAGAGAAAGTTATTCTCCATTTTCCTGGCCATTTTAAAGTTGTAAATACTTCAGGTAGTCATGCTGATTGGTCACGCAGTATCTCCTTCCAGCTTCTCTTTAAGAAGCCATAGTATCACAATGCATAAGAAGTATGTGCAGGCAGGCACAGATATCATTGAACAGCTTTGTTGGAGCCAAGTGATGGTCAAGAAAGAGAGAAGAATCCTTGCCAAGCAATAGGATTTACCATGTGGCCTTTTGTATTCTTTTTTATTAGTTAACTTGAGATATGTGTAGTGAAGGGATTTACTTGTGTACGCACCAGAGATTGGAGGCTGTAAATGTTCAAAACATGACCTAAAGTGTACAAGTGTCTGGAGTATTAAAAATATTATCTCAGAAAAGGAGAGCCCTTCTCCCCTACCAGGAGGAGAATAGGGGGTAAAAGGGAGGAAGGGTGGGATCAGAAAATGATGGGGGAGGGGGCTACTGTCAGGATGTATTCTCTCTACTCATTTTTTTGCAGAGTTTCTGAATGTAGTATTGTAGGAGAATAAGGATTTATGCTATTTTAAACTTTCTGCCTTTGAATCACTGAGAATTGCCTCCATCTTCTTTGACTGTTGGCATTGCTAGACTCTGACTGTCCAAGTGACCCTCATTTTCACAGATGAAGTGCCAATGATTTGCAGAGTTATGCAGTGCTTAGCTGTTAGAAGGCCCCTCTGAGAGAGTATTTATAACCATGTACTTCACAAATGTAGCTAAAACCTATTTAACTCCTTGCTAATGGGATCATAATTTAATGTAAGTGCAAAGAGCAAATTCAATAATGTATGCGTATAACATTAGGAGTTGAAAGCTGTGAGTCATTTTTCTAAAGGCCTAACAATGCTAATGACTGAAATGTGTTGATGATCATCTGTACTTGCACAGCAGCCTCAGAAGTAAACTTGAAATACGGAGTTGAACCCAGTGGTGTTCCTGTATGATAACTTCTTATATTCAAAACAAAAGAACCTTTAATTCTACAGATCACAGATTTCCCTGATGAATTTCTGTCAAAGACTAGACCTCTGTCTGGTTTACTTCTCTAAAACAATTAATGCAAAACAATTAACAGCTATGGACTCTTTCACATAACTTTCTGTATCTGCAAAGATTTCTTACTCAATTTGTTCCCAACAGAGAGAAGGGATTCAGGGAAGATACTAAGGTGAAGAAATAATGTTTCAGTGAAAAATTCCATTGTAAATGTGACTCCCACTTGTTGTCCAAGTAAGCTTACAAAATTACATTTTGACATACATTAGAAGTTCAAGATATTAAATTTGATTGGTGTTTATCATGTATAAATGTGTTTTTTAGTTTATTCCAGCAGTATCAAGAAAAACCAGAAACTCAAATGATGAGCATTTCTGAAAACATGGAAGTCTTCAGGCTACAAATAATCTTAGCTTTATCCAAATATAGATGAAATAGGTAGTGGCTATATATCTGACCTACAGACTTGATATAGATTGTCAAACCAAAGGTACCTTCCAATCTCTTCCTGCACACATTCTAGCAGTCACACATCATTCCTGCATTCCTAATGGTGATGCTAGACAGAAAAAACTAGCAGTTTTACTATGAGTCTCTGTGTATATAGATTTGCATATAGACACTAGATATATGTTTATATACACACATATAATATGTATATACTAAAATACAGTATGCTGTTGCTTTAGATCTATATTTGAGAAGCATTTAAGTGGTAAATAAAATAAATAAAAATGTAAATCCAATACTTAGACCACATTTTTTGCCACCTCAGACTAATGGATACCAGCCTCATGTGCCAAGGGCCAAATGCTATACCGCTCTCTAAAAAAAAAATGTCAAAAGAGAATGGATTTTAACTGTTCTCCATAAAATAACCCCCTGTTCCACCAACCCCACCTCCCAACTTAAACAAAAACAATTTAGGTGCATCAAATCTTTCATATTTCTTTTCCATGGCTGTCCTACCTTTCAGACAATGTGGTTCTACAATCTCTTCAAATGAAATAAAACCCTGTGATTTGTTCAAAGGAAATAAAGGGCACAGATATGCATCATTTCAATCTTTGCCATGGCAACAGTGTCCTTCCTCTTGGCAACTGTGTAACATCATTCTTACCTTCTTGCTTTTCACTCCTGCTGTTCTTTCTTTCTGTAGCTCTGGTGTTGGATATTTTGGGTTTGTTGGTCAATAAGAAACATATTCATATTATCAGGATACCAATATATACAATCAATCATGCCCTAATCATAGAAATTAAGTTAAGGCCACACAGTCAGTTGTTTTTAAAGTCAAAAAATGAGATAATTAAATGGTATTTTCTTTGTGGTTTATATTTTTTCCCTTATGGTAGAATTTCGTTTTTAGCATCATTTGCAAAATCATTGGTTTTGGCAGTACTGGACTGGTTCAGTTCTTAAGACAATTGGTCCCTTGCTTGAAGCAGCCATTTGAAAGAAAGTGAGGATTTGCTCTTGGGAGGAAGACCTGAATAAGTTCAAGGAGCAAATTCAGTCACTACCAGGAAAGAAAATGATCAGGTTCTTCATATTTCCAGGAGGCAGTACCAGCACAGAAACATGCAAACCAATGAAGAGTATAACATACTCACCCTACTCCTTGATCCCAAACCAGTCTTGGGGATTCACAGGAACTTCTGCTAAGACCCAGGAAGTGTCATTGTTCTGTAATGGTTCTTGCCTACACACATAACCGTGTCAATAAAGTGTCATTGGGATCCATCTTAACCCTGGGCATCCAAAATGTCAACCTTTAGGAATGGCTCCTGCCAGTAAAAGATCCATTTTTGTTGCAGATAAAGGCAGATGCAGATTCATATCCATTCCCTAAGGCCCAAGATTGTCAAAGAATTCTGGGTGTGGAAGAGAAGTGATTAAGAGATGGTGGCATAGGAGAGGAAAATTGTAGACATACACAGGAGAAGAAATACATACAAAACCGTAGAGCTCATTTATACATGTGGGAAAAACAGTTATAGTCTCATTCATCTAGATACCACCAACTATGGATCTGAGGGAATTTGGAAACTGGCTATCTCAAAGTGCCAGTTTTACTGTCTCTTAATGGAAGACTTGCTAAGCAAATGTATAGGGTTTGAAAAAAAAAGACTGCTAGAGATATGGAAGAAAAAGCAAATTGTTGAATTTCTTAAGAGAACAAACTTGAAATTCCTCTAAAAGCTCACAGATGAAAGTAGATACAAATAATTTTAATTTGGGAGAGTTTTTTAATCTATTAAAATAAATTCCATTATTTTTCTCAATGTGTGTGACACACATTTGTCAAATTTTTATAGTTCTTATGTACTGAAATTTCAACTGTATTTTTATTGATACCCTACACCATAATTATCATCCTATAATTTACTTAAATAATGGTGACTTACCTGCATAGCCACCATTTCTTATTTCCCTATATGCCTTACAAGTGAAGGTACACACATTTGGCACAATTTTTACTGCAGTCAAGTTCAGAATGGTCCCATTTAAACATTCTGTTTCATTGTTCTCAAAGGCATGCAATGTGTGCCATCTTTCAACTTTAGAAGTATAGATACTGAAGGTCTATTTAAATCAATTGATATAAATTTAGGCTGAGATGGGATAGGTTTTGTAATATCTTATCACTATAGCTACAAATAGCTTGTTTAACTGACATTCTTTGCTCTACTAAGGAAAAGATATGTAGAAAAGCTGAACTGGTATCATTTACTCAAGATTACGAATAAAATTATGTGGGCAGAGGAAGGAACTAGAATTTTAAAATGTGAGATGACTGAGAGAAAGCTGTGGAAGAAGGTTGATGCCCATATATGGGAACTCTGTAAAATTCCTATCTGCTATGTTTTACCATAACAGACTTTCATTGGCTGTCTCACAAATCTCTGGTGATCTGGGTTTATAGTTGGAACACCCTACAACCTCTTAATTAGTGCATTTTCGTATGTATTATAATAAAGCACTAACACAACTGGATGATTTATCTGTTGAAAATTCCTAAGCCATAGTCTTTCTTTCCATGATATCTCTGTATATTTATAGACCTTCAAGGGCAGATCAGATATAATTTGTCCAGGATTTATTAGCCCAGATCTCAGAAATTGGTAGAGGCAAGCAGTGTTTTGATTCTATCTTATAGGCCTCATTCAGGGATTACTCTAGTTAATTACCTTGTTCTTTATTCCTTGTATTCAGAAAATGAAAGAGTATCTATTGCATTAGTTTAAGATTGTACTCATTTTCAGCAACATGAAAAGTTGCTGTTCTCTCCATAGCATAGTAGCTTTTGTAGAAATGTTCAGTATTCATGCTGTCTCATGTTGGAGAGGGAAAAGTCAACAATTTAGCATAATTATTCATTTATCATAATTCAAAGGTTGTAAGAGCAAGACAGAAAGATAAGTAATACAGGTATTTTTCCCCTTTCCTGGTTTCAGAGATAATAGGTGTAAAAGTGTTTTTGAAATAGTGGAAGCACTTATAAATGTCAGGTTTTGTGATTATTGTCATTTTTAGTAACCAGTACTGGGGGCTAGAATGGCTTATATATGCCATTTGCCTAGTAACCAAGGTGATTGAGAATAATCCTGATTCTTATAGAAACATATCACATGCAATCAGAGTCACATCATTCATTGGGTGGGTAGCTGCAATCACTTGCTCTCTGCAACATTTTCTAAAGAGGTGAGCCTGAAAGTCAGAAGAGATGTGTGATGGCATTGGCTGTGTGACCTTCTCAAAGTCACCACTATCTCTAAATCTCACTTTTTTTTCTTTTTTTTTCTTTTTTTTGCAAAATGATGGTACATTCAGTGGTCATTTTGTCATGTTAACTGGGGACAAGAGTCAATAAAGAACTGTACTTTTCAAGCCATTTTACTAATAGGGTAAAACTTCTTTGATTTGAGCTGTACATAAAAAGGATTGTCTGAATGAGTGAAGCAAATCCTGAATTTCAAAATAAATCTGAAGTATGACATTTTCTTACTTTAGTTCTATCTTGCAGTTCAGACTGGCTATAAAATATTGCATTATTGCAGGTCTTCATAAGAACTCTCTTAGTAGATAGATTTATGTAATTAATATGATTATATTTGATGATTGCTTCCAACATTTGAAAAAAAGTTTTGTTCTCTCAAGGAAAAATTCAACTGAGTTTATTCTAAACTATTCATTTGCTCAACACATCTCTTGTCCATATCAATAATAATATAAATTTAATTTTTAGACTGGATCTTGTCTAGTATATCCCACGTTATTAATCAAAGTACTCCATGTTAATGAGGTTTCAGTGCATTTCTATATTCTCCATGGACTTTGGTTAGATGTTAGCCACAAAGAAGTGGTGAAACAGTCAGTCAAGTTAGTTTCATGCTCCTTCTTGTGCTCACTCTCAGAAAACAGCAGGTGGCAAGAAGGAAGATGATAAAGGCAGGCTCCTTGGTAATTCATAGGCAGAATAAGCAGTCATTGGCTATGCAGCACTGATCATACTATTATCCATAGCTGAGAATGGAGTTGACTTATTTCAAAAGGTAAAATGAAGGGATGACCAAGAAAAGTAATTTGAAAGTTGCCCGGCAGGTAACACTGTAGTCAAAGAAATTTGAAACAATTAAGATCTACTGAAATGTTTTCTATTTGCATGCCAAATTTCAGAAAGTCTGGGAATTGGAAGTTGCCAATAAAATTACTAGATAAAAATCAGGGGCAATACTAAGAAAGGGAACAAAGAGTTTGATTGCTGGTTATAATTAGCAAAGAGCTAGTTTAATACTTTAGGGTCTTCATGATACCAAAACATTTCATAAAAAGTAAAAGTGAGTCAAATATGTACAGGTTTTGTTTTGGTGTGTGTATCTGTGCATCTTTGTATCCATGTAAAACATCAAGCCCCTGGTTAGTTTAAAATTCTGGGCAGTTCTGGGCACTGTGTGGATTATTTAGAGTCATCTTGATTCAGTCCATGGCTCCTTTGAATGATGAGTTCATGAGAACAACACGTCCAATCCAGCTCCATTTTCATTCTGTAACTCACTTGAATAATAGAATTAGATTCTCTGTGGCCTGCTAATAACATGAGAAAACTGTTGGGAAGAAGGTGCTGAATACTTTGGGTATCTGGGTAGCCACTGTAAAAATCAAATGAAGCAAAAGATTGGCTAAATTGTCAGCATCATCAGTTTACACTGGCAAGAAAGAAAGTCACTGCTTTTTGGCACACAGTAAAACCTTGATTAATTGGAATCCATAGAGATGGATGGGATTGTTAATAAGAATACTCACTTTGTTTCATTCTTGGGTATGGATATGCTGCCTTGAAATGCTTTTATCCACTCTCATGCCTCAGGGAAGAAGCCTCTAATGTTTGAGGGTCAATTCAGATGTCGAGACGTAATAGGAGCAAGAGCTGAATGTGATCTAGCCACAGTTTATCACTTGACAAAAACTCTATTTCTTGAGGTCTTCTCATTTTGAATATCATTAATGTTTCTCATCAATGTGAAGTTTGGAATGGGGACTGACAATTCTTGCCACTCATTCGGTGTATTCTTGTTAATCAAGGTTTTACAATAAAAGGCCTTGGCAATGCCCAGTAAGATTGTACATAGAGGGTTTTTTTCTTTAAATATGTTTCTTTCAAAGTGCTCTGGATCAGTGTTTCCAAACCCACATTATACTGTAGACTGGCTAACTAGCTATTCTGCCAGGATCCTGAGGGATGGAAAGGGAAAGAGAGGAGCAGAATTATAAGCATTGTCTCTGAAGTTAAAACGTTTTGGCTTGCCTCTCTATTGCTCTGTGGTTGGGAAACACTGTTCTCCACCTTATAATGTCCATGGTATCTTGGTTGTGCAAGAGTTGATCTCACATGTTTCAGTATCATTATCATGCGCCTTGGGCCATGGAGAATTCTGTTTTCAGGTCTTCTCCTGTACTTACCCAAAGTGTCTTTCCATGACTTGTTGTCTTGGTTTCTGAGAAAGCCCCTATTTCCTGTTGCTTGGGTGATGGCTACTTATTCATTCTAGCCCTGAAGAATATTTGGAACCAAAGGAATGGCAAGTAAGATGTGTTTTCTCATGATGATAACCTGGATAACAATTAGACCTACCTGAACCAAAAACATGGCTAAAAAGAAGCCAAATCAGGAATTCACACACAAGTAATATCACAGGCGACGCAAGCATTTAAATACATAAAAACACTTTTGCAAAGTCTCTGTATGGGGTGACCTATTAAAGAAAGACCCCATTTAACTTGAAATTTATCTTTCTCTTTGCTTTTCAAGTTAAGTGGGGCCTACTTAAATCAGTCATCACACACAGTGAAGAACATTTCATCACTCATACAAGTAATAGAAGTCACCTGACTCACTCAAGCAACTTCTATGAGCAAGCATCACATCCTAGAAAAATAGAATCAAATAAATTATATCTTGTCATCTGATTTCTTACACATTTCAATAGAGGCAGATGGTGAATCTCACAGGATACCCCTCAGCTTTTGAAGCCTAGGGCACTGAAACCCGTGTAATGGCCTTCATATGGAAACCAGTCTGGCATGTGGGGGAAGGAAAGAGGTATGGACAGGAAGCCTCTGTCTGGGAGTTAAAGAAGGGACCCAAGTTAGATCAAAAATATGGGCAGTGCTCTAAAGTCTTTCTGGTTCCCAAAGCTGCCAGGCAGAGGATTAACCTGGTCATTCTACTTTCTGTGTGTGTCTCGTGCTCTCTCCTCAATAATAAGATAACAGTCTTGCCGATTACTCGTCACTAAGGGTACCCGGTTGTGGTGACATTGAGGCTGACCTTGGAGTCACCGCCCCCGCTGCCGCACTCTCCTTTGTCGTACCACCATTTGTTTTTCAATTTGTCCAAGAGGCCTTGCTCATTCAGTTTTAATACTGCCAGGTTAACAGCATTTCTTGAAACGATAAAACATAACTTGTAAGAAAATGCACAAATGCTTAGGAAATCGTTAACGTATAAAAAAGGAGCACAAGAGGACAAATTGGCTAAATTTCACAGAACGTGGAGCTATAAAAATGTCTGTACAGCAAATACAGGGTTAAATATTGGAAGGTGGCATGGAGGATAACATTTGCTCAAAACTGAAGTGTGCGGGATGGGGAAATTGTCTTTGAGAAAAAAAGTAACAAGAACACCACATCCATGCAATTAACATTCGTCACCATAACTTGGCTTTGACCATTTAAATTGAAAAAGCCGTTGAACTGTAAAATTAAAGCAGCAACAAACAGTCAGAGAGGACAACACAGAGAGAGAACATTAAAAAAAATGGATGCATTAAATAGATGAAACCGTAATTTACCGTCTTATTTAACTCGATGGAATATTGTAGATTTTAAACTTTTAAGTTACCTCAAAATCCACAAGAAAGAAAATGACAACAAAATGCATCAGGGTAGGTGGAATACTATAACAACACGGATATTGTTATATTATTCCACCCACCTTAATGCTGAGCCTTTAGGGGTTGCCACACCATAGCCTTTGGAATCCAGATTTCCACCAACTTTCATCGTATCGCATGGCTTTCTCTGCTCAATGTACTCATTCATGGTTGACTCCAGCAGGAAGGCGAACTTTCCCTTGGACTTCCGAACTCGAGCTACCCCATCAGCTGTTGTTTTGGTAAACACAGATGGCTCTGCCGATTTCATGTAAGACCACATTTTCTCATACACAGCAATTTTGGATCTCTGTGACAAAAAGATAAGAATTCTTTGGATGGCCAGATATGACATCTCAAGGGACATTTGCAAAGTAGTTTTCAAACATAATTGTTTTTAAATTTTAAGCTTTATTTGTGTGTGACTGTGTGTGTGTGCAGGTAACCAAAAACACTGGAAGAGGATAGATATCAGATCGCTTAGAGATGGAATTGCAGGCAGTTGTAAGCTCAATGACTTAACCAAACGCTGGTCTCTTGGAAGAACAGCATCTGCTCTTAACCAGCCCCCAAACAATTTTTATTACAATCTGCAGTATCGAAGCCATGCTACACTATCACTGTCCAAACACTTTCAGACATCTGTCAACATATTTTTTAAAGCAGATTTCTCCAAATTGTCCATATCCTTGCTAGTTGTGATGCTTTCTGCTATTTTCAAATTCACTTAAAAATTGTAGTCATGGCCACATGATTTAGTTTCCTGGCCTTACTAACTGGTTATAATATGGATTTGGAAAGCACTTTCTTATTTAAGTTTTCTGCTTGATAAAGACCCCCACCACAATATCCTGCTATGTATTTATCCTGCATTTGCCTGAAATCAGTGATTAGATGGGAGGTCAGTTGTGGTAAAAACAAACAAACAAACAAAAAACAAAAAAAACCCCAAACAAACAAACAATGCTGAGCTGATCTTTTGATTTTTTTTTTCCTAGACTTTCTTTCCTTTGCACCACCTGCTAGAGCTATGTAAAATAATTCTGCAATGCTGTTCCTCAGGGTGGTCCTTCAAATATTGCATGGGTTTTATTATGTCCCTTCCTGATTTCACTATGCTGAATTCTATTGGCTGTTACTGTTTACAAAACTCTCAGAACTTTGCTCTTTCAGCTGTAAGCTAATTTGAATTTGTGATGTCTCTTTTAAATTGAAGTGTTTAGAAATAAACCGGGCACTACTGAAGTATGACCACAGCAGAATAAACAAAATGTTTGCTTTCTGTCATTGGAGCATTATTTTTGAATAATGGGATTTGAAGTTGCATTAGTGTATTTAGCCATGCATCTACTCTTCCAACAAATATTTATTGAGCACCTATTGGAGTTGTGGTGTATATAACAGGATGAATAGTGAGTGTTCTTTCCATTTTAGTGGAAGCTTCACAAAAACTTTTTTTTCCCTATCACTCCAAATCACCTTTGTCTTTATTTTTTCAGTTTCAATTTAATCCTGTTAAAGTTCTTTAAAGTTTAGATGGTGCTTAGAATGTATAGCAAATATGTTTGTAGTTCCATGTGTTTCTCTTTAGAGAATATAAAGGAAGAATGAACACAATGACCCCAGAACTTCCAATTGAATTGGTAGCTAGATCCTTAGGAATGAAAACTCTAGAAGCTATAAGAAGTCATTTAATGAGAACTGAGATAGTGTCCTACTGTGAGATTTCCTGGCACCCATCCTGGCTTGTTTGAAAAGTTGTTCAGTTGCTCATTTTTGGACTTTTGGCACCCACATTGCAACTTTTCAATTATTTTCTTTTATTAAGAGCATCTTATACATGAAATATGAGTATAATATATTCTCCAGTTCCTGTTATATCCCCCTAACATTGGGATTTTTTTGAGACTTATGCAAGTGGATCCTGGAATTCCCAGAGCTGCCTCCATGAAAATTAAGCCTTATGCTTATGGCAATTAAGCTACTCACAAAGACCCTCATGGAGTCACTGAAACTGTATGCTGAGAGAGAAACAGGTTTGCATTGTATAAAGTACAAAAAAAAAAAAAAAAAAAAAAGAAGAAGCCAGGATGGCTAAAGCTGAATGACCAAAAAGCAAAAATGGGAGAAAATGAATTTAGAAAGATAATCAGGTCAGAACTTGTAGGTCATAATTAAACAGTTTGAATTTATTCTACATGGTATCAGAAATTGGTGGAAGATTTTGAGGAGGTGTGTGTGTGTGTGTGTGTGTGTGTGTGTGCGTGTGTGCATAACATCCAGTACTAATTTTTTATATTAATTTTTATTGTTTAATATTAATCACAGGTTATTTACTTTGTATCCCAGCAGTAGCCCCCTCCCTCGTTCCTTCCCAATCCCACCCTCCCTCTCTCATCTCTTCCCTGCCCCTTTCCAAGTCCACTGCTAAGGGAGGTCCTCCTCCCCTTCCATCTGACCTTAGCTTATCAGGTATCTTCAGGACTGGCTACAATATCCTCCTCTGTGGCTTAGCAAGGCTCTTCCTCCCTCGGGGGACGGGAGAAGGTAAAGGAGACAGTCATTGAGTTCATGTCAGCAATAGTTCCTGTTGCCCTTGCTAGGGAAACCCACATGGATACTGAGCTACCATGGGCTACATCCGAGTAGAGGTTCTAGGTTATATCCATACATGATCTTTGGTTGGAGAAACAGTCTCATAGAGGACCCCAGTACCCTGATATATTGTGGAGCTCCTGTCCTCTCCAGGTCATATTAACTCCCCTTTTTACATATGATTCCCTGCACTCTACTGAGGGATTGGTTATGATTCTCAGCATCTGCTTTGATACACTGCTAGGTAGAGTCCTTCAGAGGCCCTCTGTGGTAGGCTCTTGTCCTATTACTTGTTTTGCTCCTACATCCAATGTCCATCCCATTTGTCTTTCTAAGTGAAGATTAATCATCTTACCCCAGGTCCTCTTTCTTGTTTATCTGCTTTAGGTGCACATATTTTAGTATGTTTATCCTATCTTATAGGACTATATAAGTGAGTATATACCATGTGTGTCTTTCTGCTCCTGGGATACCTCACTCAGAATGATCTTTTCTAGATCCTACCATTTGCCTGCAAATTTCATGATTTCCTTGTTTTTAATTGCTGAGTAGTATTCCATTGTGTAAAAGTACCACAATTTCTGTATCCATCCCTCAACTGAAAGACATCTGGGTTGTTTCCAGGTTTTGGCTATTAAGAATAAAGCTGCTACAAACATTGTTGAGCAAATGTCCTTGTTGTGTACTTGAGCATCTTTTGGATATATGCCTAGGAGTGGTACAGCTGCATTTGAGGAAACACTATTCCTAATTGTCTGAGAAAGTGCCAGATTGATTTGCAAAGTGGTTGTACAAGTTTACATTCCCAACAGCAATGGAGGAGGGTTCCCAATTCTCCACAACCTCTCCAGCATGTGTCGTCACTTGCGTTTTTAACCTTTGCCATTCTGAAGGGTGTAAGATGAAATCTCAGAGTCGTTTTGCTATGCATCTCTCTGATGGCTAAGGAAGTTGAGCATCTCTTTAGGTGTTTCTTTGCCATTCTATATTCCTCTACAGAGAAGTCTCTGTTTAGCTCTGTACCCCATTTTTTAATTGGATTGCTTGATTTATTGCTTTTTAATTTCTTTAGTTCTTTATATATTCTCTATATCAGCCCTCTGTCAGATATAGGGTTGGTGAAGATCCTTTCCCAGTGTGTAGGCTGTCGTTTTGTTCTGATGACAATGTCTTTTGCTTTACAGAAGCTTTTCAGTTTCATGAGGTCCCATTTATCAATTGTTGCTCTAAGAGCCTGTGCTGTTGGCATTCTGTTCAGGAAGTTGTCTCCTGTGCCAATGAGTTCCAAGGTCTTCTTCCAGTACTAATTTTAAAATGACTACTTTGACTGCTTTTTAGAGAATGGGCTAGAAGGTTGGCCAGATTAGAAGCAAGGACATTACTTTGAAGGGTATTCTAAGAGTTCAGTGTACAGATGGAGATGGACAAGGCTAAGGTAGGATCAATGGAAGAAGAATCAAGAGGTTTAGGTTCCATAGTTGCTTTAAGGGAACAGAAAGAAAGCCTTTCTGATAGACATCTCCGACTGATAGGCCTAAAGATAACTCCTTATAAAACATTTTATTAAAAAGCCTGGCTCTTGCTACCATTCAACTACTGAACACCTAAACTGGAAAGTGTCCTCTTACTTTTCCCTCTCTCCTTCACCATTTCTATGAAGAAATGCTGTGCAACTTGTCTTTTCATCTTTCCATTGTCATTGCAGCAAGCCGTCAATCTTTTTTGTTCTGGTCTTGACTCTGTTGTCTTCTCACAGATCTTCTTGCTTAATTTCTCTATTCAACTGATCTTTCTGAAGTCCAAACTAATCTTATTACAACCTTCCTCATAATCCTCTGAAATTTTCTTAAAATCTATAGAACAAAATTTTAAGTCTTATGTCTGATATCCATGGGTACTTATGGTCATTGCTATACTCTGCTCAGATCTAGCCACATTGGACTGCATAGTATTCATTGAAATCATCCACATAGTTTCATGTCTTAGGTCTTTGATACTGTTTTTGCTTCTGCCTGAATTACCTTATTATTTCTGTAAGATCCAGAACAAGTGCTATGTCTTCTGATAATATCTTTTCTGTTCCCACAGAAGTACCTTTTTGACTGTTGCTCAGTCTTTTGCTGCAGGGCTTGCTAGATTATGTTGAGAGTTGGCTACATGTCTGTCTTTCCTCTTGTTATTTAAGGATTTTTTTTTTTTGAGGACAAAGTCTATGCCTTATTTATTTTGCTAGCCATGTTGGCAGTTAGTACCATTTCACACATTGTAGTCACTAATGATAAGATTATTTAATAATAAGATTAAGCCTGGTCAGGGTGACAACCACATTAATGTCAAAAGACATCAAGATGAAGTTGGATGGTGGTGGCACACACCTTTAATTGCAATACTCCAGAGATGGGGATGGGTGGATGTCTGAGTTTGTTGTTAGTCTGGTCTACAGAATGAGTTCTAGGATACCCAGAAAAACCCTGTCTTGGATAAGAAAAGATATCAAGATAACTAAAAATGGTAACCACAAGTCAAATTTGTCTAAATATTATTGGACCTTGTCTTTGGCTAAAGCTATCAACCTGCTAATCCAGGATATGTACTTTGCTTTGAAAAACTATTTAAAATACTACTTAGCAGCCTGAGTTGATAGCACATACCTGTAATTCCAACACTGGAGAGACTGAGGTAGGAGGCTGAAGAGTCCAAGGTCAGAAAAATAGTGCTTAATCTGACTTGGTATCTGCCCATACAAGTAACTTCATCATTAATGATCTTTGAATAATCAGTCTTTGAAGATTTAAATCTGACTCACAGACATATATGTAAATATCACACATTATCGTCGTCAACTGATAGGTAAAGCACTTTCTAAGTGTTATCATGAAGTACATTGTAATTGAGTTTAACAGAAATTTCCTGGCCTGTTGTCCCCCAAATAAAGAAAAAGTAAATGATTCAGATATACATGAATATGTAAAAATTTAATAAGATCATGTGCTTTCTAGAGAGTTTAAGAAATCAAGCATATGCAATTACTTGAAACTGACCTTTCTGTCTTCCATAGTCATATACCTTTCCCTTCTGTCCAAAGGAATCCACTGTCATAATTTGGTTTTTATTATCAACTTGTATTTCCTTATGTTTTATCAGAATAAACACACCTATTTTATAGTTAAATAAATCTTCAATCTGTGAATATATTATTATTTACAACTTCCGCCTTGTTGTCATTGAAGACTACACTATGATGGGCATATATTCTTGTATAAATAGATTTTCTCGTAGTCTTCCTTTTGGCCCAATCAGATATGATTTCAAGGAGCAGTAAGAAAGAGGAGGTTTCAATTTGTGCCATACATTGTTAGCAAAGCAGCCATTACAATCATAGTACATTTATAAGCTAAAGGTAAATAAATTCATGATTCTGATCCAAGCAGGCTGTGGGTTGTACTAATTTGCTTCATCATTTAGTTGAGTTCTTTGATTGCTGGTACAGACTAAAAGATTTATTCCTTTGGGTAATGATGCATTTCTAGGAGAATAAATGGCAGTGGTTGAAGTGGGCACTTTAAATGTATGTTATGTACACATAGCACACCCTAATGGATATAAAATCAAGTCAATGAGTTGGCAGATATGATTGGGTCATGGTTGATGACTAGTTTTTGAAGAAGGTTAAGAAGTGGGAGGAAGAAATGGCTCATAAGTGAGAAAATTAAGCCAAGGCATTTATCTTCCTAACTAGTATTTAACTGACAGTATGACATTCAGATAAAAAAGGAAGAAAAAATAAATATTACAATTTTCTCTTTCTTAGAGACTATTTTTATTTGACTGAAATACCAGAGGCAATAAAAGGGGTAGAAAGCTAGTTCAATCATCTGAACTTCAATTAAAAAAATTATGCCAAGATCTGTAATAACAAAGTCATTTTTTCCCCAACCTGCCACTATTCATTTCCTTAATTCCATAGAGCACCACATTGTGTCAAAAAGAAAGGGTGGGAAATAGAATCACTTATGTAGTAAGGCCAAACGACAGCACTACTAGGTAATTAACAAAGGAAATCCAAAAGAAAAATACATTGAATGGAGAACGAAAAGATTAATTAATCCACACCAGCAGATCAGGTAGAGCTCTAGCATTAATGACTTCTGCAACCATGCTTCAAAGTATTTGCATGCAATAAAGCATCAAGGTCAAAGATGTAAATTGTGTATGTGTGTGCATATAAAAATTTGAATCTTGGGATATGCTAATTTGTTATGTGGATGCCAGTGACTAGTGATTCACTTGCCACTTGGGTCACCAGTCTGACATTGCATCTCTTTGTAATAGTGACATTTGTTCTGAGTTACTCTAATCCAGTAGTGCTGCAGCAATAAAGGAATTCTTCCATAGACATAAGAAAGTACAACATGGCTCTACTGTGTTATGGTAAGAGCATGGGAAATATGAAAGAGAGCAAGGAATGGATGCACAGGAAGGGTTAGACAGAAGGAAAAGAAGGTGGAAATGATGGAACTGTAATCTCAAAAGAATAATATATGTTATTATTACATTAGCACTCACTAAAAAATGTAATTTAAAATTTAAGGCAAATTTACAATACTTTCATATATATGATTATATATTTATATATAATATATATTATGTATGTAATATATATATACATGTATATTCTAGGTATATTCCTGCAGAATATCTGTGATCTGCTATTAACAAAAATCATCACTTGACTTTTGATTTTTTTTATACTTTTATTGGTGGAGGAAACACACGTGCACACACACACACACACACACACACACACACACACGTAACCTGCTATGATTGACATTGGAGGCTAGAGAATAACATAGAAATTGTTTTTCTCTCTCTCTCCACCATTTGGGTACTAGAGATTACATTCACGTCATCAGGCTTGGAAGAAAATGCCTTTATTTACTGAGCCATCTTACCAGCCTAATTTTTCCCTTTAAAATTTGTTTTGTAGTGTGTTTGTGGATTGTACATTAGAACCTACATGAACCAAGACCCTGTTCCTGAGGAAACCTATTTAGTATGTTTTTTTTGTTGCTGTTTTTATTTTATTTTATTTTATTTTTTTACTTTCCCTATATGTTAAATTGAAACATCTACTTGGTCAATAGAACTCTGGTTGGAGTCAGTAGAAAAACAAAGTAGCAGAGATCAGATGCACCTTCCAACCTTCCCATCCAATGAAGTCTCCTCTGTTCAAATGCCTGTGCTGATGAGGTACTTCTTAGTTTTTATGAGGTAGGTTTCTCTGTAGTAGAGAAGGTCGAATTGAGAGAAATTTCTTTTCCCTTATCTTATCCTATTTCTGACTTCTTGAATCAAGCACTTCTTCTCTTCCATCCATCCATATTAGTCAGCACTGATTCTTTTGCATAGGAAAGGAGATTCCCAGAGCCCTTCTGAGAGCGGCCATATCTTTGCCACCTCAGTATCTGGTTACGATGCCTAGCATGTACTAAGCAACTTCTCAGGGTGTGTCTGTGGAATAAGTGGAGGAGTGAAGGGCCATCTATGAGGTCTAACTCTTTCTCCTATTCAGAGTAAATTCATTCTCTTTCCCACATATTGTGTAGTCTGCAGTCTACCATCAAAAAGTTACATGCTAACTACTTCTTTTGTAGGTTATACATTAAAAAATATTTTATTTTTATTAATTACAGTTTATTTACTTTGTATTCCAGCTGTAGCCCCCTCCCTCATTCCCTCCCAATCCCACTCTCCCTCCCTCTTTTTCTCCTATGCCCCTCCCCCAGTCCAATGATAGGGGAGGTCCACTTCCCCTTCTATCTGGCTCTAGTCTATCAGGTCTCATCAGGACTGGCTTCATTGTCTTCCTCTGTGGACTGATAAGGCTTCTCCCCCCTCAGGTGGAGGTGATCAAAGAGCCAGCCCATGAGTTCATGTCAGAGACAATCCCTGTTCCTATTACTGGGGAACCCTCTTGGACACTGAGCTGTCATGGAGTTCAGGAGTTAGAAGGACACTTTTTGTTACCTGTCTGACATGAATCCTAATCCTCCTTTTCTGGTCATAATCTTACAGATATATTTTTAATTTTTCAAAGTTTGCTCCTAAATTATGTCACCAGAGTTGGCCACGAATGTGTTTGATATAATGTCATGAACATAAAGAGAACTATAATGTCTCATGATGTGGACATGAATATAATTTTTCCCTTCAACAGACGTGTGTCCTCATATGGATAATCTAGAAGTAATTGAATGAATGAATTAAACATACCAATAAATCATTGTCAACAGAAGCAAAATATACAATTTTATGCTATTAGTTTGCTATCAGAGGACAAAGTATTATGTTCTTTCTAAGGAGAGTAGTTTAAGTTTTGTAACTTCTCTATGCCTTAAGACATGTGAAAGAATAGTTTGAAAACATAGTATGAAGGAAAGGTCAGAGAAAATGG
This sequence comes from Meriones unguiculatus, assembly GCF_030254825.1. Classification (NCBI taxonomy): domain Eukaryota; kingdom Metazoa; phylum Chordata; class Mammalia; order Rodentia; family Muridae; genus Meriones; species Meriones unguiculatus. The sequence goes on along the minus strand of NC_083369.1, from coordinate 81,347,236 downwards.
GTTTGAGCACTTTGTGCCCAGTGTGCCTCAAGGGAGACTGGCTTTATTTATTTATTAATTGCTGACTGTTGTTATCAAACCACATTGCTTTGTGTGCAAGACTAGCCTAGGATCTAAATGCCACACATAAGAGCTAGATTTGACTTTGGAGGGCTTAGGTTCTACCTCCTCCATTATATCATTATCAGCCTTCCTTCATAGTCCCAGGTCACGCCCTTTTTCTGACAGCAGCCTTAGTCATTATAGATGAATTCTTTGATATGAAAGGGGCTTCTATGTTTTCTAAGGGATAAATTTTTATTGAATGGGAGTTTCATGTCCCCTGAAGGAATGTGAGATTCTTGACATTATGAAAAGCTCTTTTTAGGGCTAGTCTGTCATGCACAGAACAGCAAGTGAAGTAAAATAAGAGTCCAAAGGACTCATTTTTCTTCCTCTAACTTTTATGGTATCATTTGACAGCTTAGTCAGTTTCATCTTTAGATGGAACCTTTCTTTAATTAAGACTGAAATGGTAAGCTACCATATGAGTTTCCTTTTGTGTTGTTTAGCCCTTGTGAAATTTCTGGTTTTAATAAGGGTTCAGGTGGTATTGATAGATGTTACAAATTCAAAAAGGTGGCTTTGGGATTCACATTGCCTGACCAGGGTACTTACTATATTCATGTACTATGCATGTCCTTCCAAATATTTACAAACAAATGATACCTTGCAGGTAAAATACCAGAATATGGATAAGTGACCCTTACAAGGAAAGGTGCTAGAAGGAAAGAAAGCTGATGTTTCAGCTGCTCTGGAGAGCTCTAACCTTTCCTTTGCCTCACCCACTTTGCATTTCTTAAGGTCTGATAAGGTTAGAAGAGAATAATGTTAATGTATGTCCTAATGAGGTGAGCAGGGTAGGAGACTGTAAAAGATACAGCAAGGTGTGAGTAGTGTATCTAGGCCTGTTGTCAGGTTCTGTAACATAGAAGTCTCACCTTCACAAAAACATTTTTGTTACTGTTGTTATTTATCTTTTTCACAGAAGGCCCAGGCTGAAATTCACTAGGTAGCAGTCTTCCAGCTGTAGTCTGTTACAATCCTCCTATTTTATTTGCCAAGTACTTGTATTATGAGTGTCCACCACCACACCAAACTCCAGACATCCCTTAGTTGTGATTCAGATAAAAGAAATTTTTTTAGTAGGTTTAAGTATATGAAGGGGAAAATGTTGTGGCAAGAGTTTTGCCTGTCATGCAACCTTGTAGACATCTTCCTTCCTTGTTCAGAAAGCCCTTCCATTTTTTCACTCTGGAAGCAAGAGAAAATTGGGTATCTTTAAATGTTATATTGGCCTACGCTTTTCTGGTTGCCAAGGTGATTTTACATGTACCATCATCTCAATTATGCACCGCTTTGAGGCAACTCCAGCAGCTATTGTTCATTGATTGCTGGAACCTGAGAGCCAAGAACAACATCTGGTCCTGGTAGGGTTCAATAAGTATTAGTGGGATGAAACAGTAAGTTCTGCTTTTATGTAAAGGAGGATCAAGAGTGAGAGGGTAAGAGCAAATAATTCTAGGAAAAACATTAGCCTATCTATTTTACTTGCCTGTGTAAATTCACTGTAAATTCACTTCACATAAACAAGCTTTGGAAAAACTATGCTTGTTTTCAGGCAAATCCCAAGCATCATGCGACCTTAAAAGGTATGGAAATTTGTAGATTTGCTGCTGATTGAACAACTTGCCCAAGATCACACAATAATGAACAATGATGAGATGCTACCCATGTCCGATGAATTGAAAGCTTCAGAGAGGTCTTTCCCCTAAAACTCTCAACTGCTTTCCTGAACACTCACCATCTACTCTTTGAAAAAAGAGAACAACTTACTTTTTAAAATGTCTTTTATAAACTTTGGAAATTGGAAGTAACTTTGGAATTAGTCCTGGTCTGCTAATTTCAAGAATATTCAGCTGTGTGAATAAATTAAAAAAACAAATTCAAATTAAAAAGACTATTCATAGGGGTGAGGTGACTACACACATGTAATCACAGCACTCTCAGAAGCAGAGGCAGAGGCAGGTGAATCTCTGTGAGTTTGAGGCCAGCCTGATCTACAAAGTGAGTCCAGAACAGCCAATATACAGAGAAACCCTGTACCAAAAATTGAACCAACCAACCAACCAAAAATAATAAAAATATTATTACTCACTGCAACCCTTCTATAGACTCATAGTGTTGATACTGCATTATATAAAAGAGGCTGAAGTGGAAGACACATCTGATGGTCTTTTTTGTTTGTTTGTTTGTTTGTTTGTTTTTCCCCAGGATTTAAAGAAGTCAGTACTTCTAATGACATGCTTTTAGAATCATTACAACTCCTCTGTAGGAAAATTTTACAACTTCCTCCCAGCAAAGGAGAGAGTTTCCATTTTGATTTGGAGCAAGGAACAGCAGAAGTGATTTCATTTCTAATGCATAACCCAAACCCCAATTTCTTTGTCCTTCCTTCCAACATTCAGACAAGTACTGTCTCTCAATTTCCCTTTGCTTCAATCAATGACTGCCTTGTGACTGAGTGTTAGTAAGAACAATTGGGCGAGGAGGGGGAGGAAACATCTGCTGGATTCTATTTTGGGCTTTCTACTGGTGGATTATGACCATGTCTGAGTTATTTTGGGGGCTGGGCACTTAGATAACTTCAGTGGAATTAGACATCACTTTTTGCTTTGATGCTGAGCTTTGCCCTCAACTGTCAAGAACTCATTGAAAATGCCGATGCCTAATATTTTCACACTATCCTCTTCAGTTCACAACAGTTACTTTTCTACTTCAAGGAGTGCTATTTCAGATGACTCCTTTCTAAACTGATAGATTTATTGAAATTTCCAGTGACCTCTTCAGTGTCCTTTGTTGATACGCAAAGTCAGATTTCTATTCTGATTCAATACACCTTTGGCTTATTTTGCCAAGTGAGACTAAGAATATTCCAGTTACCTGAAAGTAGCCTGCTTGTCCACTCCAGTTAGGTGTCAAAAAACCTTCTGCTTGTCAGAGAACTCAGTGGCTGAGTATTTGATCACCTCCCCCTAGGGGATGCAGCCTTGCCAGGCCACAGAGGAAGACAATGCAGCCAATCCTGATGAGACCTGACAGGCTAGGGTCAGTAAGATGGGGAAGAGGACCTCCCCTATTAGTGGACTAGGGGAGGAGCATAGGCGGAGAAGAGGGAGGGAGGATGGGACTGAGAAGAGATGATGGAGGGGGCTACAGCTGGGACATAAAGTGAATAAACTGTAACATATAATAAATGAAAATTAAAAAAATCTTCTGTAATCAGCTGTGATAAAATTGTACTTCTAGCATTTTTTTTTTTTTTTTTTTACTTACCTACTTTTTTCCATTGCACTAAATGCCACAGAAGAGCTAGATTTGACTTGCGGGGCTCAGCTTATGCTATTTACAGCATTTGTTTATTGTTTGTTTGTTTCACTTACCATAATGGGAAAATATCAATTTTTTAATGCTTAAAATAATGGCTGTCACAGAGCATACCATCAGTAAATGTTAATTTAATATGTAAATGAATACTTGAAATTTAAAGTTAGATTATTTTACAATGAAGTACAGATTCTCTCCCTTCTCTCTGCATCTACAGCTTAGAGAGAAAAAAAGATAATTTTAAGGTAGGATAGATAGAAACTGAGAGAATTTAAATTCAATTTTTCTATCCCATTACTTCAAGCCACTTAGCGGAGGAATTGCTATGATGACATTGACCAAAATCACCAATTAACTAATTGAAGTTGAATAATATTTTGGTTGAGGTTTACATCTTGACTCATTTTTGAATTGTTATTCTCTTTGGTTTGCTCTTATAATGATGCTTTGTTATTTTGCAGCTTTGTATATGCATAAAATGTACTCTGATTACAGTCATGAAATATTTGATACTAGTTTGATTCAAAGAGAAGAGAAATCATTGCCTTTACTGATGACCCCAACAAGCTCCAATGGATAGTGTACATTCAATTGACCCACTGTTTTGATGTGGTTTTTCTATAGCCTTAATCATCTCTAGTGGTTCATTTTTGAAGTTACATGCTTGAACTAAAAGGCACAAATTCAAATAAACCTGCTAGTTTATCATAAGACTCTATATCCTAGTATTAGAAATAATGTCTACTGCTTGACTTGGGCAAGTTATTTAAATTTCTCTAAGATTCTTATAGCTATCTTTGAAAAGGAGATAGGGTAGTAAACAAAATAATCCCTATAGTATATCCTTAAGAAATTAGATTATCCTTACATGGCTACTGTGTTGGCTAGTTTTTGTCAACTTCACACAAATTGGAGTTACCTGGGACTCCATCAGACTGATTTGTGGACAAGGCATGTCTAGGTGGCATTTTCTTGCCTGCTGATTGATATAGAAATTTCCAGCCAATTGTGGGTGGTATCATCCCTTGTCAGGTGGTTCTGGGAGGTATAAAAAAGGTAGCTGAATGTGAGACTTGAATCAAGCCAACAAGCAGCTTTACTCCGTGGTTTCGGCCTTTGTTCCTACTCTGACTTGCCTCAGTCATGAACTGTGATTGGGGTATATAAGCCAAAGAAATTCTTCCTTCACCAAGTTGCCTTCTAAATAAGATTTATTTTTAACCTAAGTATATGAGCTTATGTCTGTATATGGGTATGTTCACCAGTGTAGGTTCTTTGAAGTCCAATGGCATCTGATACCCCTGGAGCTGAAGTAAGTTCTAGTCTGCTGTGAGCTACCTGCATGGGTACTGGGAACCAAGCTTGGGTCCTCTGAAAGATCAGCAAGTGCTCCTAATCACTGAGCCATATCTCAAAACCCCAAGTTGCTTTTTGTCATGGTGTTTGTCACTGAAACAGAGAAACAATGTGTATGATTTGTAAAGAATTTTTGCCAGAAAACAAGAAAGAAGTAGACTACAGCTATGTCATAGAGTGGTTGATGATAAATTTTTATTGTAAATTTGATGAAATTTCAATTCACCATGGAAATACACCTTTTGTTGTATTTATGAGGATATTTCTAGAAAAGTTTAACTGAAGAGAGGAGATGTGCCCTAAATGTAGGCAGCTCCATTCCATGGGCTGGGGTCCTGGACTGAATAAAAAAGAAGAAATGGACTGAGAAGCATCACTCATCTCTCTCTGCTTCCTGATTGTGGGTGCCATGCATCCAGTTGCCTCATGTTCCTGTTGCCATGAATGCTCTGCCATGATGGAGTGCATCCCCTGGCACCGTTAGCAAAATATAAACCCTTAAGGTTTTTTTTTTTGGCAGGCATTTTGTCTCAGCAACAAGAAAACTAACACTGGAGAGCAAGGTAGATAACATTGGGGCGCCTGGAGACAGGTATGCAGATGGCTGGCTGTGAGGGTTGTCAGTGTTGTTAGTGTTGTCAGTGCTAGTGAGGCACAGGTTAAATCAAAGTTGACTGACTAGATGTTTGGTAAAAAACTACCTTTATAAGGCCAAATGGGATCATTAAATGTTCAATTTCAATATATTCACATTCCACCTTCTCCTACAAATAGTTGGCTTTAGATTTAAGTCTATTTTTTTCCTTTCTGTCTTAGAAATGTTCCAGTAAGTATTATTTCTAAAGGCACTATGCTGGTTAATAAAAAAAAAAGTGGCTGGCTGGGGCTTTGTCTGGCAAACACACTGACTGTGAAAGCTGCAGGAAAATTGATTTGCTGGCGTATGCATGTCCTGGCACAAATATGCTGCATGAGAGCCCATAGAACCTTTTTGTAAATCTAGCAAGTGAGAGTTACTTCACAGAATGATTGTGTTCCACTAATATTCATCCCTGGGGTCAAGGCAATTGTCTCCAAATGCAAAATGACAAATAGAATTACTAATTTTTGTTAACCTATTTAGATAAGTACAAAATAGCTACTTAATATGTTACCCAACACTTAAACACAAACCAGAATACTTGTTTACATCCCTAGTGTTCATGCTTATATACAAGTTTTAAGCTGCCTTTATTCTGCCATAGACAGTTTGAGTGCTGTTGAGAAACTGTGTAGTCATCAGTGCCCTGGAAGGCCCACCTGTCCATCATGAAATTTGCATGGTTTGTGGTACTTTTCTTTGTAGGATACTGGTCTCAATGTTAAAAAGAGTTGGCTTATGTACCTATTAGCTAGGTAATGTTAGGCAAATCAGTTAATCTCACTAAGTCCTATGGTTTTCATATGAAAAATGAGGACAAAATAGGATGTGCTCAACGGTATTATTGAGATGATGAAATAAATGACTGCCAATAACAAACTTAGCATAATTCATGACAACATAGAGAATACAATTCAGTAGTTGCATCAGCCACTGTGTTAGATGTGGTAGGGAATGGAAGTGTATAAGACATGTTCCATATGCCCAGGGAGCTAAATGAGTTTAACAGCAGTGTCATTCATCTAATCTCCCTATAGCTGTGTTGTCCATTATGATAGTTTCTGTCTACACATGTCTACTTGAAATGTGGCTAGTACTTCTGAAGAGATGAATGTTAAATTTGTTTTAAATTAATTTAAAATCTAATAGTTACAGATAGCTAAGTCTTAGAATTAGAGCTTAAGTCAAAGAAATGTGAAGAGGTACTAAAATGTAGCAAGAAGACACAAAGAACTGCTTTGTCTATTTTATAACATTTTCTTGCTTCTTCCTGATGATAGAGGCAATTACTGCATCAAATGGAGAAACATAAGTCTTTCTAATCTGTTGTTCTGGATTTGCTTAGCCAGCCTATGTTTAAGAAAAACCTCTCTAGGGAAAGCTAAGCTGTATTATTTTTACAGGCAAAAATTCCTCACATTCAAGCTGAGATTATTTCTTTTAAATTTAACCTATTTGTGTAAAATTGAAAATAAATGGCCTCCCATGTATAGGTGTGCTATGAAAGAATATTTTTATTACATTGATCCCAAGAACCACAAATTCCTTCAAAGGAGCAGATTATTACACAGAAAATGCTTGTTAGAAAAAAGTACAGAATGCTATTTAAATTTCCAGCCAGATTTATGTTCTTTCTCTGGTTCTGGAAGTTGCTACATTAAGTTGTTTGGACTGTGTCTCTTCAAGTCTCCTTCCCAAGAGAATAATTTTAAATGGGATGAACAACCAAGTAATAATACTTAAAAATTCCCCATGATTTTTCAAGAGTTCTTCTAAAAAATATTTTCTGCTATACAGCTTGAAATGTGTCTGATCAAAATTGAAAACGGTAGACCTTCAGAGATGCTTCTTCTAAAAATGTTAACTGTCAAGTATCCACAGATAATTTGACTTAAGTTTTTCACACTGTTATATTTGTGTTAAGGTCACAGCTGTACATTTACCTTGATCCACCAAAGGAAGATAGGACCAACATTTTCTATGGTGATAATTTCCTGGGAATCAGAGAAGTTGAATGTCAAAGCCATTTGGCTTGGTTGCTGTCATACAGTAACCAGATACTTGGAACAAGCTATTTCAAAAGTCCCAAAACCAAAACAAATGTTGCCAAATTGTTGCTTTGTAAGTTAAACCCCTTTAGGGAACAAATAACAATAACAAAACAGGAAACAGAATCGTGGGCTGAAGCCAAGTTGTTTTTCGTTTAGAGACTCAGCTAGAAAAGTAGGTTTTATATTCTGGCCTGCTCCTTTCCTGAGCCTGTTGAGCAGAAATAAAATCATAGTCTGAAACATGCAGAGAGAGTGACTTTAGAGTGCTTATCCCTGAAGGGGCCAGCTTTATCACACTAATTCTTGAAAGGCTCTGGAATCTATTTGGAAGAGGGGTTGGAAAGATTGTAAGAGCCAGAAGTGGTGGACAATTCAATGAAAACAGCGTCTTCTAGACATAGAGGGCAGATGCACATATGAATTCACAGAGACTGAGACAAGACCTGCATAAACTCAAGCCAGACAAAATCCCTGCACAAAGTCCCACCCCTAGCCAAGAAGTTATTTGCAACTGATAGCTGCTGGAAGAGGGAAAATCAGTTTTCTTCAATGGAGTGACAGTGGGTTTATCAACTACACTCCTGACAGGTCTCATGCTCATGAGTAGCTAGCTAACAAATTGTACTCCACATTTCTTAGTGGTAGTTTTCTTTTCCTTTCTTTAAGAAGAAAACAATATGAAATTGGGTGGGCAAGAGGACCTGGGAAGAGGCGATGGATGGGAAAGTATTTGATTATAACCTACTGTATGAAATTATAAAAAATATTCATAGTCTGAAAAACCCTTTAAAGCAAACCAGATCACCCTATTATTTCATTTGACTTCAATTTCAGGTAGATGCAGTTATTTTTTTCCCAGTAAAAATCAGTAGTCAAAATGTAAGAAGCAGCCATGTTGAATTCTAAAGGACTTAAACAAATAAGAAGGAATTGAAAGCCAGGATTGTATTTCCAAATTTCATGTATTTGCCAGTGCCTGAGAAAGTTGGGACCTGTGGGATAATTTATTGGCAGTCATTGCTTTAAAATGCATTTCCCTTAAATCCTCATTTTCGTGCCAGCAACTTATCACCAAAGAAATACAGTAACTTGAAAAGCATGCCCTCTAAATCCTGAGCAAATGTGTTATTATCTGTTGTTATTGCAGAAGAGTGGAGTGGGACAATAATACATTTTATGTATTTTCTCTTTAAGATGCTGAGTCTGATCAGTCAGCTGCAGACTTTTATCAGCTATAATTACTGATCACTATCTTCCTTACCCATCCCTAAAAGTGTGTCTCTACATTAAAGTCAACATAGTTAACAATTGCCTATACTGTCCTAAATCAGGCATTAATATAATTTGCATCCAACAGAAAGGCCATTTTCTTCCCCATGATTAAATTGCTTGTTTCCATTAATTCACCAAATTCAAAGTCATTTGCAAAAGTTAATTTCTACTAGGATAACTTTTCTTTCATTGTCTGACATGTAAAGACAGCAGAACATTTAAAATCACAAGCCTTCCTATATAGTGATCTCTCTTTAAGATGTGTGTGTGTGTTTTCCTTTCAGTCTCAAAAATTACTTGAAGATCGCTCCTCCTTTCTCTACCTAATGGCAATCTGCATTTCCACTGATTTATATCCAAGCCATTCATTATCTAGTTGCTGAAAAGTATGTTATTAACGAGACACAGGTAGGAGTCATGCTGTCCTCCCCAGGTTTAAATGAATCCTTAAGATGGTACAATCAAACAGATATGCAAAACAGACCATTATTAATGCAACATTAAGGTTACAAATTTAAACAAAATCAAGGAATGCAGAATTGTTAAGTTTTTCATTGTTTCAGTTTAAGCACCATCATGATGCCTGCTGCATATATACAAAGGCAAGGATCTGAAAGTATTGAAAGCATGACCCATGTGTAAAAAGGAGCCCCCAGGATTAACTTAGACTGTTGGAATAACATAGCCATGCCAATGTAACTGACTTAATATAAGTATGATCTAAACATCTTTGGTCCCTTCCTTCCCTGGTTTGTGCTGCTTTGCCTAGATAAGATTATTCCTTATATTATGTAAAAAGATAAATTCCTAGAAAAAGCTGCCATATTGTGGATTCATTTTTTTTGAAACTCCAATTTTATTTTTGATCCGTGAATGGGCTGTTTTATGATTATTTCTCAAAATTCTCTTGTCTAGCTTTCTCTGACAAGTAGTTAATGATTTCTAAACAGCAAAATACATTAAGGAATTTCAGGTATCCAAGGAAAAATATGTCTTTAATATTAATAATTCCCATTAATTTCTTTTATTTATTGTGAATTTTCTGATAAATGGATTCCTTAAGGTAGGGTTCAAGCTATGCTGTATAGGTAAAGATTTGAAAAGCACGCAAAGCATTAATGTTTTAACTAGTTATTATTAATCTTTAGGCTGGCAGAAAGGCAGGCTCAGAAATTGCCTGGGAAGAAAAAAAAAGCCAGTACAAAGTGATTCAAGGTAGGAGTTCTGGATACAATATATGCTCTGTTGCATTCCCAAAGTGGCAAGCACATATATCCATTATAACAAGAATCCCCATGGAACAAAAAAAAAAATGTGAAAAAAATTTGGACCAGTCTTACAAAAACTGATCTATCTGGTCTTTATGAAAGAGAGAAAAATTACTCTTCAGCTACAGGAAAAGTAGAAAGCACTTTTTATGTATCCAAAGCTTTTTTTTTTTTTTTGTCAGAAGACAATCAAAATAAAGGATGATGACGATCTGAGAAGGAACAGGCTGTTTGAAATTTTCACCAGAGGTATGAATGATTTGTGGCGTAATACTCTATGTACATCGTTAAGAATTGTGAATTAACCTTGTAGGGATTTTAGTGATGCCCACACTCAGTACTAATCTGTAAATGCCACAGTGATTGGAGAACCTATGTGGCCTCTGGACACAGTGGATGGAGGCCAGGATACCTGTTCTCTGGGCTAGAGAGCCTGTCTCTCCTGCTCAAGATCTAGAAGTCTACCACCCTGATATCTATATTAAATAGACACTTTATAACCACCCAACAGATGGGAAACTTTGATGACAACAGTTACACTTCTATTTATCCAATACAATTAGCGCATCAAAATGGCAATGTCAGTGTAGAAGTAATTAAATGGAGAGAAGGTGGAAGGACTACAGGGAGCTCATTTCTTCCTCTAATGCTGATGTTGATCATATCACTGCTTTTCAGAAAGATGTATCTCACTAACACTCCTCATTAATGATAGGCTTCAGCTCATAGTCCCCATGCTGGTCACCTCCACTCATGCACAGGAGACTTCATACTTAAATATAGGAAGATAAAAATGTGTGTGTGTGTATGTGTGTACACATCCCCACAAATAGGCAAAGTAAAGGGGAGTAAGGCATAGAAAGTAATACATGAAGACACTGCTTTTGGCTAGAGGGCAGGTGATTCTGGGCTTTGGTTTCAGCTTTTCCTTCTGTACTATTAAGTTCTGCTCATATTCCTGAGCTCATTGACTTCTTCTGGATGTTGAACTCTTCCAAGTGATCTGGTTCATGCTTATACGAATACCACTGTCTGAGTTGTGAACTTAGAGCTATGGCACTCCACGAAGTAGTAACACAGTAGAACTAGCTCATCAGAAATGGTACACAAATGGATGCTCCAGTGGCACAATCAGTTAGTACACAGTACTTACAGAAATGGTACACAAAAGGACAGGAAAAGGTTATGCAATGACAGGAGATAATTTTGGGTAATGAGTAAGAATTCAAAGCTGATAGTATAATTTCTCATTGTGTCCCTTTTTATTTTAAAAGACATTTCCTTTGCCAGTAGATCCCAACCATATTTCAACACTTTAACTACCACGTATGGATTCCAGCTCTGTTTAGCACTTAATGGTCTCTAGACTGGAAAATTTTAAAGCTTGGACTTTCTTTTAGTCACGTAAAAACAGTATTTTCAAGAATGGCAAGCTGGCTCAGCAAGTAAATGTACCTATCACCAAGGTGATGACCTGAATTGGATTCCTGGAATCAGCATGGTAGCAGGGGAAAAACAACTCCCTCAAGTTGTTCATCAAGCACCACACACCTGTCATGGTACATGTACCTGTCCCCTACCACAAATACAAATGTGATAGCAAAATCAAATGTACCTCTACAGAAGGCAAGATCACCTGAGATCCCGAAGGTTACTTTGGGGGAAAGAACAGGGGCAAGGGCTGTTAAGTCAGCTTTTACACGGAGTCTTTGCTTTCTAAGTTCCTGAATATCATATTCATTCTGTCTCATTTTATTTCTTTTTGTGAAATTTCTTGTGTACTCTTCTTTGCAGACTTGATGGTTTCTGTTTTCCCACACTGACTAGTATCTAGGGATCATCGCCCAACTTCCTCCAGGTAGTGAGAGTTGAAGTTCTTGAAGCTTCTGTAAAGTCACTAACATAAAAATCCCCACCACTCAAGCTCCAGCAGGGGAAGAAAGGCAAGGTAAATAGAAGGGAGAGTCAGTAAAGAAAATTAGGGCAAACTTTTTCTTGTGTGTGTGGGGAATTTTCAGGCTCTTATATCTGCAAATTCAGTTTCATTTTTATCTCTGAAATTCCTGTAGCTCCGTGCTATTGCCTAGGTCACATTGATTGACAATCTTCACTTCACAATCAGGTAACCAGTGTTTGGACATGACTACCCACAGTCTTTCAGGATAGAAAGCTTGAAACATGGTGTCTATATGGACCATACACTGTTATTAAAACAGTCCTGATCAAGCATGAGCTATCCAGTAAAAGGGACAGAGGTATTTGTATCACAGGATACAAATTGTAAGCTAAATTTTAAGAAGATTTTGAGGTGTCTAAGCATTATTCACCAATAGTTTCATTTCTCCCTTCCCCCATTTGTAATTATCTAGGGGTCTTGTTCATCCTGAAACCAGATATAATTGCTTGCAATTCCCTACAGAGGTTTGTACTTAAAAACCTGCATCTTGAATGGGGAATAAGACCCAGTAGTATATATTTTAAAAAAAGCATCCCATGCTTGGTATGGTGATACATGTTTATAGTTCTGGTACTTTGGAGATGAAGGTTGGAGAGTCACAAACTCAAGATGAACCTTGGTTACATAGTGAGGCCTTCACTCAGAAAACAAGCAATGACAACAAAACCTAAACAACAATATAGATCCTCATTGCATGTTGGGCTTGTTTGTAGCTTTAGTCCAAAGATTTGAGAGATTCAGGTAAAAGGTTCAGTTAAGTACAGAAGTTTGAAACTAGCCTGTGCAATATAGCAAGACCCTGTATCTCAATAAAATACAATAGAACAATAAAATACCTCTTCAAGTGATTTTATATGCAGCAAACATGTAAACGTCAATCAGACTGAGTCTCTTATTCAACATCACTTACATATGGCCACTAATTTATTTTTGAAGACTACCAATGATGAACAACTCGCTATGAAGAGAGCCAGTCTCTCTTTGGATTGCTCTATTACAGCAGTTCTCAACCTGTGGGTTGTAATCTCTTTGGACACTTTCTATCTCCCAAAATATTTACATTATGATTAATAACAGTAGCAAATTTATATTTATGAAGTAGCAACAAAATAATGTTATAGTTAATAGGCACTACAGCCTGAAGAAAGAGTCACTGCTTTAGGAAAGTTGAGAACCACTGCTCTATTAGAATGTTCCTTTTACCTTTTTCTGAAATCTCTAGTCTTGACTATTACATTTTAGATGTTTCTGAATGTCCCTTATTGTCCAGCAGAAGTCCCATCCTTTTTTTTTTCAAATGCTCACTTTTCAAATATTTGAAGATAATTTTAACATATATTTTTGCTATATATTCCTTTCAGGCTAAATGTTTTGTCTAAAAGTAATGTTGGGAAACAACCTCAAAAAATTGTGATCCAGTCTCTTTGCGTTAGCTTGTTGGACACTTCCAGATAGCAATGCTGTAAGATATGATCATCAGTGAACCTGGAGATATTATGGCTGTTTTTGCTATGTCAGCTCTAAAACTGAGGATTTCCATCAAACCTCTATATCTTACTTTAAACAACTTTCTGTGTTCTAAGCAACATGGATTTATCAAAGTTTATTCAAATTTATTTGTATTCATCCTCAATATTCACTCTCTTCCCTGGATACCTCAGCAGTACGAGAGATTGAACCCATACTAGACCAGTGCTCTACCACTTAGCCATATCCCCAGATTTCTCAGTTATCTACAGTATTATTCTTAACTTTATTTATGAAATTGGCTGAAATCCAAGGCTGAGCAAATGGAGCAAAAGCCTCCTTTAGGGTTTGGCTGGTAGGGCAGTTTCCTCATATTTTAGTATATAGCAGGCTTCAATAATTAATTAATTAATTAATTAAATATATAGTGTTTTGTTGCATGTATGTCTCAATGCCAGAAGAGGGCACCAGATCTCATTATAGGTGGCTGCAAGCTGGGAATTGAACACAGGACCTCTAGAAGAGCAGCCAGTGCTCTTAACCTCTGAGCTACCTCTCTAGCCCCAATAGAGTAATCATAAGCATCTACATTGTATGTGTGAATGTGCCTTTATATTGGCCTTATCTGATGAAAGTGGCAAGATCCTAACATTTTATTTACTTTTTTTATTAATTTATTTTTTAAATATTAGTTACAGTTTATTAACTTTGTACCCCTGCTGTATTCCACTCCCAATTCCACCCTCCCTCCCTCATCTCCTCCTTGCCCCTTTCCAAGTCCACTGATTGGGGAGGACCTCCTTTCCTTTTATCTGACCCTGATTTATTAGGTATCTTCAGGACTGGTTGCAAAGTCCTCCTCTGTGGCCTAGCAGGGCTGCTCTTCCCTCGGCGGGAGGGATCAAAAAACCCGCCATTGAGTTCATGTCAGAAATAGCCCTTGTTCCCCTTACTAGAGTGTACACTTGGATAGCGAGCTACCATGGGCTACATCTGAGCAGATTTCTAGGTTATATCCATACATGGTCTTTGGTTGGAGAAACAGTCTCATAAAAGACCCCTGTGCCCTGATATATTTGGTCCTTGGGGAGCTCCTGTCCTCTCCAGGTCATATTAACTCCCCCTTCTTTCTTATGATTCCCTGCACTCTGCCGAAGGTTTGGTTATGAGTCTTACTTAGTATCTGCTTTGATACAATGCTAGGTAGGGTCCTTCAGAGGCCCTCTGTGGTAGGCTCTTGTCCTGTTACTTGTTTGCTCCTACATCCAATGTCCATCCCATTTGTCTTTCTAAATGAGTATTGATCATCTTATCCCGGGTCCTCTTTCTTGTTTATCTTCTTTAGGTGCACATATTTTAGTATGTTTATCCTATATTATATGTCTATGTGTGTCTTTCTGCTTTTGGGATACCTTACTCAGGATGGTATTTTCTATATCCCACCATTTGCCTTCAGATTTCATGATTTCTTGTTTTTAATTCCTGAGTAGTATTCCATTATAAAAGTACCACAATTTCTGTATCCATTCCTCAACTTAAGGACATCTGGGTTTTTCTTTCCAGATTCTGGCTATTACGAATAAAGCTGCTACAAACATGGCTGAGCAAATGTTCTTGTTGTGCACTTGAGCATCTTTTGGATATATGCCTAGGAGTGGTACAGCTGTATCTTGAGGAAGCATTATTCCTAATTGTCTAAGAAAGCGCCAGATTGATTTGCAAAGTGGTTGTACAAGTTTGCATTCCCACCAGCAATGGAGGAGGGTTTTCCTTTGTCCATAACCTCCACAACCAGCATGTGTTGCCACTTGAGTTTTTGATCTTAGCCATTCTGGTGGGTGTCAGGTGAAATCTCAGGGTCATTTTGATTAAGATCAAAACATTTTAAAATCAAACTTCACAGGTCCATATAAGAGGGCTTTAATTTGAGCCTCTGTGTGTTTATTCCATTCACACTGTTACAATGTTAAGCAAATGAATTATTTTGTTTGAATCAATGCCTAATGTAATGGGGTTGTTTTTATAAATGTAACATTTCCTATGAAATATTCCTGCATTTGGTATCATTTACCAAAATTTAGATGGATTTTACTGTTCAGTGTCAGTTCCTCAGACTCATGTCAAAGAATTTAAAATATTCTTTAAAGATATTGTTTTAATAAATTTAATTTTCACATATTAAGTGTAAATTATAATATTAGAATTAAGATAAAATTTAGAGGATTTTTGACTTGAGCAATGATTTTCAGTTTACCTTTGGAAATCTATTTATTGATTTTTATTATAATTGCTTCAATACAATAATATATTTTAGAGATAATTTTTTGAAATTACAGATCCTTCTGTCCCAAGGCTGTTAAAAGTCCTGGCTCTGCAGTCCCAATGACTCCATTCACTTCTTGGTAATAGTCTAGCCCTCCTAAACTTTCATTTCTTTATCAGCCAAATAGATTTATACCCCCTTTTATACACACACACACACACACACACACACATAAGCCATTTCATTCAAGGTGGTGGGTAATGGGTATCAAAATGCAGTGTATTTGGAGTAGGGGAAGTATTTTTGATTTTTGATTTATATATCTCAAAATAACTAGATGAGAAGAGTTTGACGTTTTCCTACATACAGAAGTGACAATATCTGAAGGCAAAGAAAAGCTTATTTACTCTGATTTGATCATTATACATTGCATACATGTGTATTATTATAATACCCTATGCCTTAAATAAGTACATATATGAATATGTGTCAACTAACTTGATAAATTACTTGTAATATGAAAACAAGGATTGTAGTAGAGACAAGTTTCTCTTTAGACAAGTAACTTTCTTTAATACTTCAATTCTAGTATGCCTTTTCAGTTTTTGTTACCATAGTTTAATAAGTTTGAGTTATTTATGAAAATACAGCATTTAAAGATTCCATTAGTGGTCACTGGAAAGAAATATAAATAAATAATCATCTTCGGTTAGTTCTTTTTATTCACAGTTAAAATATAATTCATTGGTGGATTCTGTAAATTCACTACTAAAATGTCTCCTAAATCTGATATAGTGTACATTCTCCATCACTGTAACTTTAATGTGGGTTTCTTTCTTTTTTTTTTTTTTCCAAAAAAATCAGACACTGATTTTCTTCCTGTCTCCTAATTCTGGGATTGTCAGTATTTTGTTTTGTTTTCCCTTCTGTTTAGATTCTTCACCTGCCAGATTTTCACATGACTTTATCTTCTTTAATTAAATGCTAACTCACTAGAGAGACTTTTCCTGATTCCTTCCTCTACCTTCAAACTTCCACTTAAAACAGTCATATCTCATCACAAGTCACTTTCCATTGTACCTTAAAGCACTTAGCTGTCTTGAAGTATTGTATATAGGTATTTCATCATGTGTTCATTGCTTACCTCTATCCAACAGAATGCATGCTTCCTGAAGGCAGAGATTTGGTCACATTCCTTTTCTGTTCCCTGGTGCATACATTGCTATGGTAGATACTTAATATTTATTTACTCTGGGCAAAATATAGATTTGGAATTGTGAAATGAATATGAACAAAGACTACCACATAATAGCTTGCTTTGAGAAAAAAAGAATCCAATAAAGTTTGTTCGTGATTTGTCCTTTCTCTTTTAAAAGAACAATTCATTGTTCTTAATGGTTGACTATACTGAGATATTTATCTTTACAGTCAAGAGTTCAGGGTCCTGAATGGCGACCAGGAATAATTATAAATAATTAATTTGCAAAAGTTTTCCAGGTGAACCCAAGGAAAGCCTAATTGAACAGATGGGCTCTAACTGGAAGGCTATTAGATGATTTGACTTTGTCAGATGAAAAAAAAGAAAGTGAGCTCCTGAGACAAATTCTGGGGAAGAGCCTTTCAGAGTTCCTTTAAAGATCTGGGAGTCCTGTGTGATGTTAATTACTCTGGTGTTGTCAGAGAGAGTTGGCAGCCTCAAGGAGAACTGAGATCTAACCCCCTTAGGCTTTCTGGGCTGTGAAATGCTCTCATAAGCAAGTAGGTTACCTGGGAGGATGAACAGAGATAGGCTAATAACATCCATATGGTTGTGTACTTTGGGCAGATGGCTTGCATGCCACCTTGAAAGCACCTGAAGTTTCTAGGTGGTCTTCAAGGGCAGCTCTAAATTGTGCTTGTTGAAGTTGTTGGATCTGTGAGCCACAAAGGAATGGCTAGTGGAGCACCGCGTAGCAGATGAATAAATTCAGTACTAATTTATGTTTAGAAGGAGAAGTGGGGCCAGGAGGATGGGGGAGAGGATACAAATGAACATCCCCAATCTTATAAGACTAGGAAGAAATCAACAACTACATCTCTCCCACTGAGACAAGCAGTGGAAGGTTTCCTATAATTTTTGAGAAACACCCCTCATATCACAGAGACTTTTCTGGAGTGGCTTTATTTTAATTGCCCTATATCTGGGGACTTCTTTTAATATGTCCTGGGATTTATAGAACCCTTTGTCCTTTTAAAGCACTTTTGGTGATATTATTCTATTACCTACTCCATAAGGAAAGTAGATAAAAAACTAATATCACTGACAAATTTAAAAACTGAGGAGTAATATACCCCTTTCAAGGAAAAATAAGAAAGTAATTAGTGGGTATAGAACTAAAAGCAATTTCATTTTGTTGTTATTTTCTGTTTTATCCACCATGTATGATGTAAGTCTTAGCATCTCAGAAAGTATAACAAATCATGTAATGATAGGAAATCACTATGCTTACAACATTCCTTCAAGTTTTTTAAATGTCTTCCCATTCTTTGCTTCCGTATTTGGATAAATTTGAAGTTGTCAGAGCATGGAAAAACAATATTCATTAAGTATAGATTTTTCTTTTTCACTTTTATTTTTGACACAGGGTCTTACATACAGCCTAGTCTGGCCTCAAATATGTGACTGTCTTAGTCCAGTCTCCCAAGTGCTGTGATTGTAGACATGTGTCACTACACAAGGTGAAGATTGCTCTACCAAAGGCAGTGAAACCAAAGATCAAACAGGAGATGATAGAGATGTCTGAACAGGTGCTCAATAGAAGCTGATTCATGAAGATATAGCAAAATTTAATGAGGACTTGGAATATTAAGGTTTGGGTTCCAGCTGTTGTTCATTAGCTGAGTGTCATTCAGCACATCACAACAACCATCACAACTCAGCTGTCTCCTCTATGTTATACATTAAATAACTCCTGTTCTGATTGCATTGTAGGACTGTTGTGTGTATGGAACATGATAACACACGACTATGTCTTGGAAGATGAAAAATCATAATATTATGGGTTCCTGGAGGATACACGTTTTTTCCCATTGAAAATCATTTATTCTGTTTCTAGTTACCACAGAGCATGTGCATAGGTTGCATTGTTCTGGGGAACTGGAAAATAAATAGCAATCAGTTTCACTGGAGGGATAATTATCTGCTCAGATAATTATCTCAAATATCTATACGTACATCAGTCTATCCCCCAAATGACCGTCAACAATGATGTAGAAGACAGTTTGGAGGGGGTTTAAGATGGCTGCAACCAGCACACACCCTATCTGAGGGGCACAGGATCTGAAACTCCAAAATTGGTGAGTGCAGGGGCAGCTGAAGACAGAACATCCACATTGAGGCTTCCTGGGCAAGAAGGGACAAAACCTTGTGCTGGGACAGTTTAGATCCAGGTCACCTGTGGACAACTCCAGGGACTGAGAGTGGTGAATATTCAACCCCCCTGTACTTCCCTGCTCAGTGGAGGTGGCCAGCAGTGGCCTCTGCCCCAAGCACTTGTTTCCCCGCTTGGCTGAAGTGACACTGGTTGCCCCAAGCACAAGCCTCCACTCTGTGTGACAGAAATGGCACAGGCAGGCCTCCCACAGCTGCAGTTGTGGTGGAGCAATGGCTAGTCCAAGAAGGAGCCTCCATGCTCTGTGACTGAGATGGTAGTGGCAGCTACCCCAAGTACAGGCCTCCCTGTACTCGGGAGGCCAAGTAGTGGACACCACTGAGCTGATGAATCTTCTACACTCTCATTTGTCCCAGCGGTCCCAAATCTGAGAGTAGAGAACAAAGGGAACCTCTGTACTTTTCAATTAGGCCTGTGAGCAAGTGAGTGTGCCTTCAAGTGAGAGCATGCAGAGTCCCAGATCTAGGGTCCCTCTATGTTAGCAGCCAGACATCAGATCCCTTCCACATACACCCCCCACTGTGGGCAACATAAGGATCTTTGAGACAGCATTCTCAACATAGAATCCCCTGCTCTGTGGGTCTCCCAGTGGAACTCAGACAAACAGTTCCTGGAGCCCAGATAAATCTGAATACGGGCAGGACAGTACAACAGGCCTATATGCCACTGAAGTATTCAAGGTAGGTGTCCATGCACATTGTACCCACGAACAGCTCCAGCTGCACCCCCTACATGCTCTAGCACTCTCTCCCTCAAGGCACACTTTCACGCACAAGTCCTCACTTGCACATATGTGCCTACAACCTTCTTCCCTTAGCTACAGCTGAAACATTTACACCCACTCTCAAACCAGTGGACCGCTCTCACCTTCCTGAAGAATATTCCAGACACCAGAGACAGATGGACCGACCCAGGCTGAAGTACAGACTCCAGGAACAATCAGCAAAGGGTACAGATAAGCAGATGGCTAGAGGTCAGCGTAAAAACACATCCAACAAAAATCAGGACATCATGGCTACACGAGCAACCCCCAAAATCAATGGATATTTTAATTCATCAGATACACAGGAAAATGATTTTACACCTATGCTTATCCAGTTATTAGAGGCACATAAAGAGGAAATGAAAAAAGTTCTCAAAGAAATAAAAATACAGCCAAACAAATAGGAGCATAGGTAAAGGCACAAGTAGAGGTATATAGAGAGGAAATGAACAAAGCTCTCAAAGAAATACAGGCAAATATAGCCAAACAAATAGAGGCACAAATAGAAGCACAAGTAGTGGCATATAGAGAGAAAACAAACAACAACAAAAAATAGAGGCCATCATGGAAAGACAGGAATCCACATTCAAACAGATGAAGGAAATGGTACAAGACATGAAAACAGAATAAGAATCAATAAAGAAAACACAAACAGGAAAAACCATGGAGCTGGAAAATTTAGAGAAAAGATCAAGAACAACAAAGGTAAGCATAACCAACAGAATGCAAAAATGGAAGAGAGAATCTCTGGTTCTGAAGATACAGTTGAAGAAATTGATATATCTCTTGAAGAAAAAGTAAAATCAGAAAAGTTCCAAACACAAAACATCTAAGAAATCAAGGATGCCACAAAAAGATGAAATCTAAGAATAAAGGGAATAGAAGAAAAAGAAGATTCCAGGCTCCAAGGTCCAGAAAGTATTTTCAAAACAAAAACAACAACAACAACAACAACAACAAAACATAAAACAAAAATTTCCCAACTTAAAGAAAGAGGTGTCCATAAACACACAGGAGGTCTACAGAACACCAAATAGACTAGATCAGAAAAGAAACTCCTCATGTCACCTAATAGTCAAAACACTAAATCTACAGAACAAAGGAAAGATATTAAAAGCAGCAAGGGAAAAAGGCCAAGTAAAATATGAAGGTAGACTTATCAGAATCACACCAGACTTCTCAACAGAAACTATGAAAGCCAGAAGGGTCTGAGCAGGTGTCATGCAGACTCTAAGAGACCACAGAAGACAACCCTGAATACTATTCCCAGCAAAGCTTTCAATCAATATAGATGGAGAAAACAAAATATTCCATGACAAAACTAAATTTACACAATATCTACACAGCAAACCATCCCTACAGAAGATACTAGAAGGAAAACTCCAATCTAACAAAATCAACTACACCCAAGAACACACAGAATATAGATAATTTCACAACAAAGAATTAAAAGAAAACAAACATTGAAACACAGTAACACCACCAATGCCACAATAAAAGAAACTAACATTCATTGGTCACTATTATCTATCAACATCAGTGGACTCAACTCTCCAATAAAAAGACACAGACCAACAGAATGGTTGCAGAAAAAGGATCCAACATTCTGCTGCATCCAAGAACACACCTCTGCATCAAAGATTAACACTACCTCAGAGTAAACGTCTGGAAAAATGTTTTTTAAGGTTAGCTACATGGGCTTTTCCCAATCTACTTTGGCACATTGGTGTCACCTTTGTTCATCTCATGTTTGGGCAGTCATATGGTTGACACTTTATGGGTGTAGTTATGACACTTTTAGGAGGCAAAGTCTCACAACAAATTCCCTGATCATTTGTCTCTGGAAAACACATTTCTTCAGATTGAGTTGGAAGCCTCTCCCAGGAACTGTCCTGAGTGTATGACTCTAAGTTTAGTTCAAAAATATATATTTAATAAATTCATCAATTTATTAGCTTTTAAAGTAGAAGTAGTGAGAATATATACATTTTAAATTTGTGAACATTCAGTAATCTGTAATGTATATAAATTGACTGATGACTACTTTGATCAAATCTTGACATAAAATGCCTGCTGTGTATACCTTATTAATATTATGCATTACTACTATAAAATAAAATTACATGATTTTTGAAAAAAAAAAAAAAAAAAAAAAGAAAACTGACCCAGAAAACAAGCTGGGGTAGCTTTCCTAATATCTAATAAAACAGACTTTATACCAAATTAAAAAAAAAATGAGAAAGGGACACTTCATTTTCATCACAGGAAAAACCACCAGGAGGATATCATAATTCTAAACATTTATTTCCCAAATACAAGAGTACCTGCATTTGTAAATGAAACATTATTAAAGCTTAAATCCCACATTGATCCAAACACCTTAATATTAGGAGACTTCAACACTCCACTCTGACCAAGGGACAGATCATCTATACAAAGCTAAATAGGGAAATAATTTCACTTATATAGGTTCTAAATCAAATGGACCTAATAGATACCTACAGAAATTTTTCCCAAACTCAAAAGAGTGTATACCTTCTTTTCAGCATCTCATGGAACCTTCTCAAAAATTGACCATATAATTGTGCACAAAGCAAACCTCAACAGATACAAGAAGATAGAAATAATCCCTAAAACTAGACCTCAGCAATAACAGAAATAACTAAAAGCTTACATACATTTGGAAACTAAACAACTCTTTATTTAATGACAGCTTGGTCAGGGAAGAAATAAAAAAAGAAATTAGAGACTTCCTAAAATTCAATGAAAATGAAGGGACAGCTTGCCCAAAATTATGGAACACAATGAAAACAGTGCTAAAAGGAAATTTCATACACTAAATACCTCCAGAAAGAAGTTTGAGACATCTCATACAAGCAACTTATCGGCACACCTAAAAGCCCTAGGGGGTGGAGGGAAGAAGCAGGCACACCCGAGAGGAGCAGATTATTGGAAATAATCAAACTCAGAGCTGAAATCGATAAATTAGAAACAACAGCAAAAAAAAAAAAAAAAAATTTTTTTTTTCAAAGAGTCAATGAGACCAAGAGCTGGTTCTTTGAGAAAAATCAACAAGATAGACAAGCTCTTAGCCAAACTAACTAAAAAAGGAGAGAGAAACTATCAAAATCAGCAAAATCATAAATGAAAAAGGGGGACATAATAACAGACACTGAGGAAATCCAAACAATCATTAGGTCTTACTACAAAGTCCGATATACCATAAAATTTGAAAATCTAAATGAAATGGACAATTTTCTTGATAGATTCCATTTACCAAAATTAAATCAAGATCAGGTAAATAGAATAAAGAGTCCCATATCCCCCAAAGAACTAGAAGCAGTCATCAAAAGTCTGTCTTCCAAAAAAATACCCAGGTACAGATGGTATCAGGGCAGAATTCTACCAGAACTTCAAAGAGCTCAATGCTCTTCAAACTATTCCACAAAATACAAACAGAAGGAACATTACCAAACTCATTCTGTGAAGCCACAGTCACTTTGATACATAAACCACACAAAGACTCAACAAAAAAAGAGAACTTCAGACCTATCTCTCCTATGAACATGTGTGCAAAAATACTCAATTAAATACTTGCAAAAGGAATCCAAGAACACACAAAAGATATCCACCTTGACCAAGTAGGCTTCATCCCAGGCATGCAGGGGTGGTACAATATATGGAAAACCATCAATGTAATCTATCATATAAACAGACTGAAGGAGAAAAACTACATGATCATCTCCTCAGATGTGGAAATGCATATGATAAAGTGCAACACCCATTCATGTTTAAAGTCTTGGAGAGATCAGGGATCCGAGGCACATACATAAACATAGTAAAGATGAATGCAGCAAACCTATAGCCAACATCAAACTCAATGGAGAGAAACTTAAATCAATCCCACTGAAATCAGGCACAAGGCAAGGCTACCCACTCTCTCTAAATATCTTCAACTTAGTCCTTGAAGTCCTAGCTAGAGCAATAAGGCAACTATAGAAGATCAAGGCAGTACACATTTGAAAGGAAGAAGTCAAAGTATCAGTATTTGCAGATGATATGATAGTATGTATGAGTGATCCCAAACATTCTACCAGAGAACTCCTTAAGCTGATAAACACCTCCAGCCAAGTGGCTGGATACAAAATTAACTAAAATAATAAATAAACAAATAAATAAATAAATAAATAAATAACTAAATAAATCGGTAGCTCTCTTGTGTACCAAAGACAAAAGGGCTGAGAAAGAAATTAGGGAAACAACACCCTTCACAATAACCACTAATAACATAAATTACCTTTGGATGACTCTAACCAAGCAAGGGAAAGATCTGTTTGAAAATAACTGCAAGTCTTTGAAGAAAGAAATTGATGAAGATATCAGAAGATGGAAAGATCTCCCATGCTCATGGATCAGTAGGATTAACATATGAAATTGATTATCTTGCCAAAAGCAATCTACAGATTCAATGCAATTCCCATCAAAATACCAACACAATTTTTTACAGACCTTGAAAGAACAATTCTCAACTTCATATGGAAAAACTAAACTGCCAGAATTGATAAAACAATTGTGCACAACAACAGATAGTCTGGAGGTATCTCCATCCCTGATCTCAAGCTGTACAAGAGAGCAATAGTAATAAAAACTGCGTAATACTGGCATAGAAGCAGACAACTAGGAATAGCAATTCCTTAAGATCCAGCCATACCACTCCTAGGCATATATCCAAAAGAGGATCAAGTACACAATAAGGACATTTGCTCAATCATGTTTGTAGCAGCTTTTTGTAATAGCAGAAGCTGGAAACAGCCCAGATGCCCCTCAACTGAAGAATGGATGCAGAAATTGTGGTACATCTACACAATGGAATATTACTCAGCAATTAAAAACAAGGAAATCATGAAATTTGCGGGTAAATGGTGGGACCTGGAAAGGATCATCCTGAGTGAGCTGTCCCAGAAGCAGAAAGACACACACACTATATACTCACTCATATAGGCATATAACATAGGATAAACCTACTAAAATCTGTACATCTCAAGAAACTAATCAAGAGAGAGGACCCTGACTAAAATTCTCAATCCCCATTCAGAAAGGCAAAGAGGATGGACATCAGAAGAAGAAGAAAACAGGAAACAACCTAGAAACCTGTCACAGAGGGCCTCTGAAAGGCTATGCCCTGCAGACTGCCAAAGCAGACGCTGAGACTTATGGCCAACTGTTGGGCAGAGTGAATGGAATCTTATGTAAGAAGTGGGAAATAGTAAGATCTGGAGAGGACAGGAGCTCCACAAGGAGAGCAACAGAACCAGAAAATTTGAACAGAGGGGTCTTCCCAGAGACTCATACTCCAACCAAGTACCAGGCATGGAGATAACCTAGAACCCCTGCACAGATGTAGCCCATGGCAGTTCAGTGTCCAAGTGGATTCCATAGTAATGGGAAGAGGGACTGCCTCTGACATGAACTGATTGGCTTGCTCTTTGATCACCTCTGAGGGAGGAGCAGCCTTACTAGGCCACA
This sequence comes from Meriones unguiculatus, assembly GCF_030254825.1. NCBI lineage: Eukaryota > Metazoa > Chordata > Mammalia > Rodentia > Muridae > Meriones > Meriones unguiculatus. The sequence goes on along the minus strand of NC_083369.1, from coordinate 81,321,816 downwards.
GAAGATGCCAATGCAGCCACTCCTGATGAGATCTGATAGACTAAAATCAGAAGGAAGTAGAGGAGGACCTCCCTTATCAGTGGTCTTGGGGAGGGGCATGCGTGAAAAAGGGGGAGGAAAGGTGGGACTGGGAGGGGAGGAGGCTTATGGGGGGATACAAAGTGAATAAAGTGTAATTAATAAAATAAAATTAAATTAAAAAAAACTCAAGAAGTTAAACAGCAACAAATCAAGTAATCCAATTAAAAATGGGGTACAGACCTAAACAGAGAATTCTCAAAAGAGGAATATGGACTGGCAGAGAAACACTTAAAGAAATGTTCAATGTCCTTAGCCATTAGGAAAATGTAAATCAAAAGTACCCTGAGATTTCACCTTATACACATCAGAATGGCTAAGATTAAAAACTCAATGAGACAAAACATGCTGAAGAGGATGTGCAGAAAGGGGAACCCTCCTCCATTGCTGGTGGGATTGTAAACTTGTACAACCACTTTGGAAATCAATCTGGTGCTTTCTCAGACAATTATGAGTAGTGCTATTTCAAGATCCAGCTATAGTACTCCTAAACATATATACAAAATATGCTCAAGTATGCAACAAGGACATTTGCTCAACCATGTTTGTAGCAGCTTTATTTGTAATAGCCAGAATCTGGAAACAACCCAGATGTCCCTTAACTGAGGATTGGATACAGAAATTGTGGTACATTTACACAATGGAATACTACTCAGTAATTAAAAACAAGGAAATCATGAAATTTGAGGGAAATGGTGGGAACTAGATCATCCTGAGTGAGGTATCTCAGAAACAGGAAGACACACATGGTATATACTCACTTTTAAGTGGATATTAGACATATAATATAGGATAAATGTACTAAAATATGTACACCTAAGGAAGCTAAGCAAGAAGGAGGACCCTGGGTAGGATGAGCAATCCTCACTCAGAAAGGCAAATGGGACAATCATTGAAAGAGGGAGAAAACAGGAAATAGGAAAGGAGCCTACCAAAGAGGGCCTCTGAAAGACTCTACCCAGCAGGGTATCAAAACAGATGCTGCGACTCATAGCCAAACATTGGGCAGAGTTCAGGGATTCTATGAAAGAAGGGGAAGTTAGAAAGACCTGGACAGGACAAGATTCCCACAAGGAGACCAACAGAACAAAAATATCTGGGCCCAGGGGTATTTTCTGAGACTGACACTCCAACCAAGGAACATTCATGGAGATAACTTAGAGCCCTTGCACAGATGTAACCCATGGCAGCTCAGTGTCCAAGTTAGTTCCCTAGTAATGAGAACAGGGACTGTCTCTGACATGAACTCAGTGCCTGGCTCTTTTATCACCTCCCCCTGAGGGGCGAGTAGCCTTACCAGGCCACAGTGGAAAAAAATTCAGCAAGTCCTGATCAGACCTGACAGGCTAGGGTGAGAGGGATTTGGAGGAGGACCTCCCCTATCAGTGGACTTGGGAAAGGGCATGGAAGGAGATGAGGGAGGAGTGGGGTTAGGAGGGGATGAGAGAGGGGCTATAGCTGGGACACAAAGTGAATAAACTGTAATTTATAAAATAATAAATAAATCTAAAAAAGAAATTAAATAATAAATAAATCTTAAAAAATTAAATAAAGAAGACTGGATATTTTCAGATGATTTGATAGAAAGATGGATTTGAATTTTTTTCTGTAGAGATATATGGTTTCTCAGTGCTTAGCATGGAACTTGGGTCAAAGAAAGTCTTTTTAAAAAAAGAATTACTGAAAGAATGATGAATAACTAATGCAATCTATAGTACTATTATTAGCTTGTTTTCTATGACACATTTTACTCTGTCTCTTGAAGATAGTAAGTATATTTTGAGTTGTATGCTTCAGGTATAGTTCAATCCATACTTTTTGGAGGTTGTTTTCTCCCTAGTCTATTTTTTTGCCTACAAAGAATCTCTCTGGGTGAATCCCTTGATGTCTCAGTGTTATCTATTTCTTTTCTGAGTCCTTAGCATCTTCACTCTGTGGCTGTAAGTCCATCTTCAGTCTTGATCTAGAAGGTCTATCTATGGCTTTTGACATTTAATGTAGTATATGACAGAAACATAAGACATTTAATGGATAAGACGTCAAACATCCATATAAGAATTGACTCTCTTCTTTTCTAAAATTACCAAGTAGTATGTCTACTGTATGTCTCCAACCTACCATCTTGTAGTGTCAACTCATCTCTTTCTCTTTAGGAAACACATAACAATACTGGCTTGACTATATTTTCAAACATTAGCAACATTTTTTGAGGCAATTTCTATGTAGTCCAAGTTGGCCTTGAGTTTACTATGTTGCTTTGGATGGTTTTAAACTAGTAATCCTCTTGCCCCAGCTTCCGAAGTTCTGGGATGTTGGGTATATGCCACCAAGCCCAGCCTGTGTTTTCAAACTAATGATACTTGGTGGAACTCACCCAGATACATTGTGCATCACAACTTTAATTGCATCATAGTATTAAGTGACAAAAATTTTAAGGAAAAGATTTTTATATTTTGATGTGCTACTTAACATTAGCAAATGTAGAAAGAATCAGGGAGATTAATGGTACATTTTTCCCACTAATCTCAAAATGTCAACATACTTGGTACAGGTGTACTTGTGAAAGGAATTTTTTTATTCATGAACTTAAAAACATCATTGTGTAGATAACCAATAAATACTGAAGAAATATGGGTTCCAAGTGAAAATGTGTGTATGTGTGGGTGTGTGTGTTATGTTTATGAATGTGGAAGTAGAATTAAGCACTACTTGCAGACTACTTCCTGACTCAGTTTGGAAAGACTTCTTTTAAGCAACAAAACAGTCAATAGGTGTTGTTTTAAGACAAAAACTTATTAATGTGTAATTGTTTTGTTGGTCTTACAATGTGTTCTACTCCAAACAAAGAAGGTCCCTTCAATGGTTTCCTTACAATAGCCAATTATATTGTTTACCTTAGGGTACAAAGGAAAGTCTCCACTCACTATACTCCTCTTCTTTTATATTTACAGTCTCTATGTGTGTACTGTGTATGTTTACAAGTGTGTGAATGTGTGTGTGTGTAGGACAGAGGTTGGCACTGAGTGTCTTCTCCAATTGCTCCCCACCTAACTTTTTTGAAACAGTCATTCATTGATCCTGGAGAGCATTGATTGACTAGGTTGGCTGCATAGAAAGCACCTGGATCCTTTGGCTTTTTATTCAGGTGCTGGGACTCGAACTCAGGTCTTCATGCTTGTACAGCAAGCACTTTACTGATTTAACCATTACCTCAGCTCTCACATTCACTTTCATAAACATTTCATTATAAAACCCCTTCTTTTAGCCCTGGATCTCTATTAATGGCAATCTTGCCAAACATTTGAAAACGTATTTTGAGAAGGTCTGAAGGCTGAGATTTTAGAATTGCTTCTTTCTCACAGTACTACTTTTTAATACAAATCTGTATCAGGTTAAATTTCCAAAACTGAGTGGAGAATGATTGTTTTGGTGCAGCTGTCCAAATCATAGTGGCATTTCTCTGGCCTTGATAATAAAGCTGTCAGCTTGGTTTTTATCATGTATGCCTCCACCTTTGGTTGATAACTGCTATCTTAGGAAATCAGTTTTCAAGTCCAGAGGGCTGATGGTAACATTCCAGATGTCTCTTCCACCTGCATGCATTTTGTTCAGTTCCTTCCTGCCTTTCCTGATGGGAAAGGTCTGACTGTTTCAGTGACTTCATGTGAGTATGAAATGACAGCTATGGAAAACTTAGAGAATGAAAGAAACAAAGGGATCACGTAAAACTACCATCATTTTAATGACGGCCTCACCTAGGATGAGTTGAAAGATGTCTATAGGGCAATTAGAAGAAAATTTAATTTAATTTCTTTTTTTCTCACACTGCTATATCTAGATGTCTGGCCCTAGGCTGTTTTATGTTAAGTATTTTATGTTTTAGGACTAAGTAAAAGAGGAAAGAAGTGAGCCTATATTGTGCTTGTTAATGCTTCATCTGATCTTGTTTCATTGTATAAATCCAGAAGGCATGCTATAAGAGATCTCCATCTAAAAACATTGGGCTATTATTAAAGATTTCTTAATAACTTAAGATCACTACAGGCTGGAGGTGAAGGAATATGATTTTGGTTATCAAGTTTTAGTTTTTGTGGGTTGGTTATTATGCCCCATTGAGTTCACTGAGGGAAGGAGTGGAGAACATAATGGATTGGAGACCAGTAGGCTGGGTGCATGTATTATATTGATACCCAACATTCTGTTTGTTAAGTTCATAGAACATTTTTAGTATAAGAAGTCTTAAAATGTCAGCTTTTCTACTTAAGCTGCTTGATTTCACTCATAGCTCACAACCTTTTATGTGCTTTTCTGAACCACCCCACAGAACCTTAATGCTCTCACTAATGACCATTTGGGGACAAAGAAAAAGTATAGTTGGAGATCAGAAATCTCTGCACTTCCTTACATCTGCCTGCTTCTAATCAAATGTTCAAAACAGCTACATTCATAGGAATTATTCATTGGCTTCAAAGGTCACTAGGAATCTGTGAACATTAGAATCCACAAACCAGTTAGAATGGGACAGTAACTTTGTTAAGAACTGAATGCGGATTCAAATAACCTGCAATAATGAAACAATCATTACATGCATCAGTAAATACAGGCACAAAGTACATGGGGAATGAAGTCTGGGCAAAGTTATTATATGGCCACATTTTCAAGCCTACCTGATAACAAATCTCAGAAATACTCCTTTTGCCTACAATATGGATGAACGGACTTGGAAAGCTTAATGGGAATTGGTGTCATGTATTGATTACCATTTATCACACACTTCCTAATCTCCTAGCATTGTTGAAGGAAAAGAGGCTTTCTGTAGAACAAGTACCTCTTATCAGAGGGTCCAAGATTTTTTTTTCTTCTATGTGCTCAATTAATTCATATGACAATTAGATACCTATTGGGATGGTGAACACATGCTCTGTTGAAGGTTTATACCAAACCAGATTTCCATGATTTTGTGTTGAGTACTCAACAGATTGGAATCCTTGGCTTCCAGCTCTGACACATGTGAGTGCTTTAAGGGGGCAAGGGCCTGTTCCTAAATAAGCTTCTGGGATTGCCATAGAAGGAAGATGTCAAGATCAGATCAGTTTCAAACTTAACATTATTTTGATGCTTCTACCTTAGTTGAACATAATGATCTGCTCTGTAAACAGGTGGTAAAGGTGAGAGATAGATATCCTGAGTCATTGAGAAATCTTGAAAGGGTCCTAGAACTAACCTACTATCCTTCACGGAATGAAAACAGGTTTCAGCTCATTGCTATAATGTCAACAAACACACTCCTCCTAGTTTTCTATGAAAGCTCATGACAAAGTACATAGAAATATATTGCTTACTGATTTATTAAAACAAGTCAGTCTAGAGACATCTGTTTATTCTGGACCTGTGAGATAAACTCAGTAATTACACTTGTCAGCCAGGAACTTGTTTATTGGTAGGATAGAGTTTTCTTATATGTACTAAACAGGCTTTTGGATCATAGTTACAACCACTTATAGTGGCTTTAGTAGAGGGCAGTGACAGAAAATGAAATGTACTCAATTTCCAGTTTGAAGCATGTCTTTTTGTTTTCTTACTGGTGCAACTAAAATTTGAGTTCTTAACAATGGCTGTGCAGTTCGCATAGTTTTGCTAGTGAATAACTTGATCTTTCCACAATAAGAATTGGCCTTTAGGGTGCGAAAGAAATGAATCTATTCAAGAAATGAAGACAATTACACAGTGTCTTGAAAACAGCATTATCATCATGTATATACTTGAAACAACTTTAGCACATTTCAATAGAAAACAAGTCTAAAACAGAATATATATTTTTTCTTCTCCATCATCTGTCAGAGTCTTATTGTTAATTATCTAACTTGTGTGAACCATTGAGACATAAAAAAAAATCATTGCTTTTATAAAAGCTAGAAAGAAGAGATATTATTTAGTTCAAGCCCCTAATTATTCAGCAAGAAGACAAAAGCCTAAAGAAGTTAAGTGACTTGTCCAAGGACAAATACTCACTTCATAACAGGGTTAATCTCAACAGGGTTGAGATTTAAACCTAGGAGTTCAAATTTAGAGCTCTCAACATGTCACCTGATAAGTCTCCTGTGATTCTTAGTTCTAATGCACAGTGGATCTCATTACAACTAAGCACAACACAATACTATCTAAGACTCTGTCTTTTGATAAAATTTCCACTTTCCTACAGGCTTCACTTAAAAATACTGGAGAATTTGTAAAAAAGAATTTGTCTTTGTGAAGCTAAAATAAAACCAGCAAGTAGAATTAAAGGCAAAGCACTTACTCTGAAAAATTCTTTTGTTGAACCAGAATCCAGGGTCCCATATGCAATCTCAGTCTGCTTGGCTAAGTCTTCAGCACTCTCTATGGGGGACACCATCCTCTCGACAGTCAGGAAAGCAGCAAGGTTTGCAGTGTATGAAGAAATTATGATCAGAGTGAAGAACCACCAAACCCCTCCAACAATGCGCCCAGAAAGTGATCTATAAAACAAAACAAAAACAAGTCCAGACCCAGAGGGCCCAGATCTCAGTTTTAAACAGTCACCATCTTTAATTATAGAAAGAAGGGTTCTTTTACTATAAGTGATGAAGGAGGGAAGTTGATGATACAATGGAATCAAAACATCAGATAAAACTCACTTGTTAACAACACCATGTCATGATGGCATATGATGATGATACATGTAAACTCTCTTTAGGCCCCTCTAGGTTTTCTCTTGTTTGGATCTCAAATGTCCTCCAAAGAGTCATATGCTAAAAGCTTGGCTGCTAGTCTGTCTGTTGTGCTATTGGATCTTTGAAAAGGCGGTGCTTAGCTGGAGAAAGCTAGATCACAGGAGATGGTGCCCTTGAATGGAATAATGGACTTAGTTCTTCCTCTCTTTCTTGATTCTTGGCCACCAGGAAGTGAGCAGGTCTCACCAGCCACATGCTCCTGTCATAATGTATTGCATTACCAGGTGCTCAAAGCCAGGGGCCAAGTTTTTATGGGTTAAAAATTCTGAGATCATGAGCCAAAGTAAACTTTTCCTCCTTGAAGTTGGTGTTTTGTCTCAGTGATTCAAAACTACCACAGATTTAGAATCAAAACATTTTTTAATCACATAAAATACCTTTCGCCCACAACTTCTCATTTATAATTTCACATGGTAAATTTGCTTTCTATGATATTTTCTGGACAAACATAAAGAAGCATAAACACTATGGCCTAACCAAGATCAATTAAATCAATGTTTGGGTAGGGATACTTAGATAGCTGGACTTTCTAATATTGCATCAGTGATTATACTTGTAGTCAATTTAAGAAACAAGTGACATAAAATAATATTATGCAAGATACAGGATCCCAAATCTTTTTACATTTAAAAAGAAATAGGAAGATAGTGGCAAATTAGCATTGTTAGTTTGAGTTCCATAAATCAATGTATACATGGCTGTTTTGTAGATTTGGTCACCCATGAGGCATAATAGCAAATGGTAATGTCTCTTCTCATCTTTACGTAAATGGTTAGTGAGGATCAAAAGATCAAAATACTTTCTATTTACACCCAGCATCTTAACCACTGGGGATAGCCCTAAGTAAGTTAGGACACTGCCTTCATCATACAATTTGAGTGGTACTGAAAGGCTGCTTTTCTCTTCTTTCTTTTTCAGCTCCTAACACAAAGAAATCCATCATCCTGTCTTGCCATAGATTTCTTTTCTTTCCTCTTCTTTTCTTTGGTTTTCCTTTCCTTCCTTCCTTCCCTCCATCCTTCTTTCTCTTTCTTTCTTTCTTTCTTTCTTTCTTTCTTTCTTTCTTTCTTTCTTTCTTTCTTTCTTTCTTTCTTTCTTTCTCTAAGACAGGGATTCTCTGTGTAACAAACTAGCTCTTCTAAAGCTCACTCTGTAGACCAGGTTAGCCTCAAACTCAGAGATCCATCTGCCTCTGTCTCCTGACAGTTTAAAGTCATGTGCCACCACCGTCTGGTTTCTGTCTTTTTTTTTTTTCTGTTGAAACTACCCTCTATATGATCTTCAGAGGCCTTGATCAAAGCATCACAAATTGCTTTAATAGTATTCAAATAATAAGTAAGTTTTAATGACAAGAATTATTTTTTTCTTCAATGTTTTTATCTAATTATTAGGGAATGTAGCTAAAGATGGATAAATTTTAAAATGAAAAATTTTGTTAATATTACTCTTCATTGGCACTTTTAAGAGGATTTTGCTAAAATGTAGATTCAGGATATCTGCATGCCCAAGAATATGTGATTCTTAGGCATCATAGGCGATTCTGTTGTAAGTGATGAACTGATTAAACTGAGAAATGAACAAGCATTATTCTTCACCATTGATTCTTAACTTAGTCCATATATCAACAATATCTGCTTGAGTCAATTCACAACAACACAACAACAACAAAACCACACTCACAAAGGAGAGCAAAACAAAATGAAATCATTGCCTAGGGTCTCCCCTAGACAAGTTCGGTTAGAAATATGGGAGTTGGGCCTAAGCCACAGCATTTAAGAAAAGTTTTAGGGTATAACCAGAGTTGTAAGTTATGTTTCTCCATTACAAGTGCTACTTATAATGAGAGACTGTGGGACGTCAGAGGGCAATGGATGCTCCATGATTAGTCATGGTTTGTGATTAGGATTAGGATTTACTTCCTTTGCGGTATTGCTAGAGGCAATTAAAATCTGCTCCATAGGTTTTATAAAATATTATCACATCATCTTTGTGGAGCAAAGCTCCATCTTGGTTAGGCTGTGTTCTTCCACATCCAGACAAGCTCAGAGAAGGAGCTCCTACTCTGCTAGAAAGTAAAGAATAAGTGTAGGAGCCTGGCACATCTACAAATTCTTTTGGATAAAGGCAGTTCTAGGCTGAGAACTGACAAATCAAAGTCTTTTCTGCACATGCTAATGATTTTACCACTCTGAAGCAAATTTAAATTCCTGTGTCCCAAGATAACCCCCCTTCTTTAGCATGTGGAAAATTCAGTTGTGTATGGGAATATAATCTGAGAATTCTGTCCAGTGCTTTGATAAATAAAGAATACTATTTAATGGTTAATTATTTAAAGATCTCCTTGATTATCTTTAAGTCTGCAGTTTTTGTTGGTCTCTGGATACATAAAACACAGTCAAATATAATCACTTTAGCTTTTTAGATGTGAAAACCTACTTTGCAACAATATTTTCTAGATAATAGTTACATACTTACAATTGCAGCTCAGAAAAGTTCTTTTAATCAGAAGAGATAAACACATTTGTAAGAGTCAGAAAACAATGTGTCACCCTTCCTAATGCTAAAAGTATACAGCATACTTCAATTAGGAATTTAGACATTTCATAATTTTTTTCATGCTTGACATATTCAAAATTTAAACATATTATAGATTTATCTGAAAGTAATTTTATTGCACAGAATATTAATGTTTCAAAATGGCATCCATAGCAGAAGAGTAGAAAAAAATGAAAAAACAGAAGCTGTCACTAATTGAACACTTCCTTTGTGGTAAACTGTTCACGTACCACCTTTTTACATCTTTCATCTCTGTTGCCCTGGACTGTATTACAGATAAGCAAGCCAAGGAGTTTTATAGATAAAGAAATAGGCACAGAGTGGAGAAGCAGAAAATTGTGTTTTCATACTAGGAAAGAGACTCCCAGGACTGATGGTGTGGCTCAGCAGGTAAAAGGACATGATAACTAGACTTCCATCACTGGGAACCACATGGTGGAATGATAGAATTGATTCACACCAGTTATTCTTCAACATCCACGTACATTCTATTGAGCATCCATGTGTGCATGCACACACACACACACACACACACACTCCTAGCCATGGATAAAATAAAAAAAAATGAATAAAAAAAAACAGATAAAATATCTAAGAAGAGAAATAACCAGATATGTTAAAGTATAAAAATAGCCAGGGTTTGGATAAGAAAATTCACAATAGTGTGAAAATTTTAGATTTTTAAACTAAGAAGAGAAATAGAGTTGCAGCAAAACCAAACATGCTTTGTATTGTTATTTGTTGTTCATTTGCACTGTATCTGTAAAAGTCATCCTACTGTGGAATAATGGGTTTTGCTGAGACCAGGGGAAAATTTGGAGTAATTTCGGAATTGGAGTTTGGTATGAAAAGAAGTATATTATGCTGTGAATACTAATGGCAGTTTATGCATTGCCTGATTGAAATGTGGAGGAAAATACAGTAATTTATGGAAATTACATTGTGCCATTTTATTGAGGCTAATGGACTGTGGCTGTGTCTGTCTGATTTTAAATCAGGCCTGCACATAATAATCTGGTTATTTTAGTCACCTTAATAGTGACTCAGACCATCATGTGGTTGATCAGAAGTGACTCAGCTGAGATTGGTTGTTGACATGACTAAATAAACCTAAGTGCAGAATGGTTATTTTTGTGGCCTCTTGTATACTGGTTATTGACTTTTTGGCTATTATGTGGTTAATTTCATGTCATACAGTCAGCTCTCAGCATCCTCATATTCCACCTCCACACTGTTGATCTGCTGCAGATTGAAAATATTTGGGAAAATGCTATCTTCATTAAATATAGACAAGACATTTAGCCTTATGATTTTCCAAATAATAATGTAACAGCTATTTTCTTAGCATTTACATTGTTTTAGGTGTTACAATCCATTTAGAGATAATTTAGCGTACATGGGAATATGTACATATATTATATACAAAAATGTTGTGCCATTTTATAAAAATGACTTGAGCATCTGCAGGATTTGGTCTCTTACAGGGGTCCTGGAACTAATCCATCAAGTTGTAATGAATGTTGGTATGAATAGGCATGGCAAATTTTAGAGACTATCTGTGTAGAAATGGTATGATAGTTTTACAAACCTAAACAAATAGTTCTGTGCTATCAGCATAGAATGCAAAAGATTGCATTTGATATTGTCTCCTCAGGACAGTAGTAGATTTGACAAAGGGTTTGGTGGAATTTCTACCATCCTCTTCCATTTTCCTGGCATGCATGCTTAAACCTTTTTTACTGATGAAAAATGTAGTGGAACCCACAGGGAAGAAGCTCCCCAAGCATTTTTGTATTTCTCTTTTTCTCATTAGTGAAACTACAGCCACTTAAGCCCACATTTCACATGGAGGCTATATAAAAAGTGACAGATGGGTTAACACCATCACATTTTATAAAGGATCTATTAAAATAAGACAAGACTTTATAATTAAATTAGAAAGACCTATCATTTCCCAGTACTTTTTTTCCATTAATACAGCTACAAAATGCTTAACATTCATTTCAAGTAGTTTTGTTGCACAAGACAGATTTCAAGGTTAGCATAATGAAATGGCTGTAAAATCTTGCACACTTATGTTTTTAAAAGCACAGAATAGTGTGTCTTTTCATACCTTTCAGAGAAAGGTAAGAGCTATGAAGTTAATGAAAATAAATTAGTAACAAAAGAAAAAAACACATATATAAAAACATTGCCAAATATGTATATCAAACAATAGACTATGCTCTTCTTAACTGTAATAATAAAAACTGGAGTCCCTACATTAATAATCAAGTGTACTTTATGGACTCTTAAACGACAATAAAATGTAGACATGGACCATAACCTTCATTCTGTTATAAGAAAAAGCTTAGAACTCATTGGCACAGGAGACAACTTCATGAACAGAACACTAACAGAACAGGCTCTAAGATCAACAATCAACAAATGGGACCTCATGAAAAGCCTTCTGTAAAGTAAAGGACGCTGTCATTAGAACAAAATGACAGCCTACAGACTGGGAAAGGATCTTCACCAACCCTATATTTGACACAGGGCTAATATCCAGAATATATAAAGAAATTAAGATGTTAAACACCAAAAAAAATTAAGTAATCTGATTAAACAATGGGGTACAGAGCTAAACAGAAAATTCTCAGCAGAGGACTATTGAATAGCAGAGAAACACTTAAAGAAATGTTCAATGTCTTCAGTCATTCGGGAAATGCAAATCAAAAGGACCCTGAGATTTCACTTTACACCCATCAGAAAGGCTAAGATAAAAATTCAAGTGACAAAACATTCCGGAGAGGATGTGGAGAAAGGGAATCCTCCTCCATTACTGGTAGGAATGTAAACTTGTACAACCACTTTGGAAATCAATCTGGAGCTTTCTCAGAAAAATTAGGAATAGTGCTTCCTCAAGATCCAGATATAGCACTCCTAGGCTTATATCCAAAAGATGCTCAAGTACACAACAAGGACGTTTGCTTAACCATGTTTGTAGCAGCTCTATTCGTAATAGCCAGAATCTGGAAACAACCTAGATGTCCCTCAACGAAGCAATGGATACAGAAATTATAGTACATTTACACAATGGATTACTACTCAGCAATTAAAAACAAGGAAATCATGAAATTTGCAAGCAAATGGATGAAACTAGAAAAGATCACCCTGAGTGAGGCACCCAGAAACAGAAAGACACACATGGTTAATACTCACTCATAAGTGATTATTAGACATATAATATAGGATAAACATACTAAAATCTATACTCTGAAAGGAGCTAAACAACAAGGAAGACCCTAGGGAATATGCTCAATCCTGTAAATAAATTTTGTAACCTGCACTATCTTAACTTCATGAAATGATGAAGGCAAGAGGAACCTAAACCTTTGCCTTTGTCCAATTTTTTTATCAGCCCTCTCTCCTGTTTCTAAAGTTTTCATCATTTCAATCCTCCATTCAATCCTTAGATTCTGATAGAATCTTTTTAAAAAATGTACAGAATCAATCTTTGTTTCTTACAGTCTTCTCTGATGGAAGTAAGTAACCACGTTCCAAAGACTGAAAACTACAGCTGTCAACTGAAGTCATGAAATAGTTGTCATAAAATTCCTGCCCTTGCATTATTAATGCATCACCACATCACTACTACAGTGAATGCATTTGCAGTAAGATGAAAAGAGTGGTCTACATCACGAAAGGAAAGGATATTACTTCGAAGGCAGCTCACACCTTCTCTTATCCTACACATAACTGTTCTTTTAAAGGAGAATCAATGTGTGTAAGACCCACGTGTAACTGGGACAGAGTCCCTGACTACTTCTTCAAAGGGCTTGCTTTCTTGAAAACTTAATTAAAAAGTACCTTTGGAGTAATCTTTACCCAACAGTGATGTCTATATTTGTCTAATTGCCTTACATTTTCATTTTGGTAATTCTCCCAACCCTGAAGTCTTCTTTTTTTTTCTCAGTTGTTCCTGCAGCCTCACAGAAAATCAGCAGGGGGCGCATTTGCCTGAAATTGGACTCCAGATGACACAAGTGGCTTTATCATAGTTTTACAAAAGAAACAACTTTCAGATTTTTAAAACGCTTTAACCTCTTGTCTATGTGAGCGACATATTATGGAATAGTGCACTCAAAGTGTTTTCAAAGAAATGTAATCCTTAAAAACACTTGGTGGGATCAAGAAGGAATGTTGCGGCTTGTCCCTCAAGAGTCTTGCACTTTGCTATGGATCAGTATTTCAGGTGGATTATCAGTTGCTGTAGAACTGAGACCAAAAGCAATATTAACCGGTATATATACTAGACTAGGATGATTAGAAGAATCCAATTTCATGACAACAATAGTTAACATTCATCGAGCTCATAGGCCAGGAACTGTGCTTTTCATTGCATTTAATTTGATTTGCATTTTATTGATGAGGTTTAGTTAGGCTTAACAAGTTGCCCCAGGTTACACAACTGCTGAGCAGATTGCGAATGCAGTGAAGCTAACTTTAGCACCTCCCGCTTAACCACTCTACTCCCTCCATCTGGCTGTCCCTACCGGCTGGCCCCCAGAGCACATTCAAGATGAAGAGGGTTAAACTGAATGTGTTCCTTTTTTTTCTCTGGATCCCCCGCCCCCCCAACACAGATAAATCAGTTGATGTATGAATATAGCCTTGGCTTATTATATTGATTACCTTCTGTAACTTTCACTCAGCCTACAGCTTCATGTAAAACAAAGTAATTTACTCTGAACAATTAGAGCAGTTCAAATATCAAACCTGATATTGATGCAGCATCTCGAAGCTTCTAGGTAACTGTCAATAACTGCATTTGATGGCAGTGGAACGATGCCAGCAGTTTTCCTCATTATCCCTTATTGCTGATTTTGCAGCCTTATGCTCTCACTGAGCACATACTCAGCAGTATTATGAATGCTCACTGCACACTTTCATTAACAACAACTGATGCACTTTTTTAAGGGATAGAAATAAGAAAACATTTCTTTTCCCTAAGAGTGACGGGAGTGAGGAAAGCAATGGTGCCCCTTCAGTTTTGCAGTGTGAAGTAGTTGGAAGCAATTCTACTGTTGGCTCTTAAAATCTTCATGAAGTTAAGTTCCCTAGTGTCATATCTCTAGGAAAGACTGTATTCTATGATATGAACAAAGCAGGACACAGTAGAAAGATGAGGGTTTGGGGATTAGAGCTAGGTTATAGTTCTGGCTATCATTGTCAGTGTGACTAGGTAAATTATTTAACCTGTGCCACTTTCACCAGCTTAAAAGTAAGCATGATGTGGACACTGTGGCAATTGGTTAAAGATTATAATCCAGGTGAGACTGTAGATAATGTGTCCATACACAGTGGGAGTACAGAGAATGTTGTACTTTCCCCAAGAAACAGCAGCAGTTAGACTGAATTTTCTTTGACATTTCCTCCTGTTCCAATACTTGCTAATTCTATTTTCAAATACAATCTCAAGGATAATTCCTTGAATTACCTCAATTTTAATGAAAGTAACAGTGTATAGTCTATGCTCACATTCTTGGCTTTCTGGATAGTATGTTTGTTATGTGTGTGGTGGGTTGTGTGTGTATGGTGTATGTATGTGGTTCATGTATGCTTATACACATTTTTGTATAGTGAATCAAGACAGAAAAATGAATTCTTACTGCGGGCCATGGTGGAAAAGTTTGGAAGCCATTGTACTATATGATGACATCTTGAGCAACATAATAAAGTCTGTACCTTGGAATGAAAAGGCTCAGGATCGCAGAAAATCCATAGCTTAAATTGTGCCCCCAGAAATTAAAGCAAAAAAACATAACTGGTCTAACTTGTCATTTTCAGTGTCAGTTTTAGTTAATATTAAATGAAGTAATGTGCATAAATACTTGTAAAAAATGGCTTTGGAAGAGACCTGTTTGAGTATGTATCATAGTAGGAAGCTGTCCAGTAGGAATATCACAAATGTAGTTTTGAAAATTGACTTACAGAAACCAAGAAAATCTCTAGCCTTAATGACTCTTCAGCATTGTCTCAAAACAGATTGCCAACCATGTTAGAAATCTTTCAATTATAGACTCATTCAGAGATCATAGTCTCTTGAAGTGATTATTTTACAACCCCCCCCCCCGAAAGAAACTAGGAAAGGAAATGAAATCCCTGATGATACCACAAAAATGACACTTCTGAACACAAAAGGAACAGAAAATGAAATAACTTGAAGAACCCAACCAAGCAGATTGAGGGTGGCATTTTTCAAAAATAGAAAAGTGTGTGTGTGTGTGTGTGTGTGTGTGTGTGCATGTATGTCTGTATGTCTGTATGTATATGCATATAGTAGTGAGTGTAGAGAATAGAGGAAGAAAGACCTTGGGTGTCATCCTTAGGAATACTGTTCACCCTTTCCTTTGAGACTGTGTCTATTATTAGCCTATAGTTTATAAATTAGGCCTGACTGGCTCACCAGTGAGCGCCATGGATCACCCTCTTTGTACCTTCCCACCACTGGTTTTAGAAGCAAGTACCACCATCCTTGGCTTTGATGTGGGTTCTGGGAATTGAATCAAGTTCTCATGGTAGCAAAGGGAACATTGTATTGGTTGGGGTATCTTCCCAGCCCCAAGTCCTTAATTTCTAACTGAAAAATCCCTGTACGTTTACAGTATTGACTTAAGTCAGTATTTGGATTAATGTTTAATTTGGCCAAAGTTACAGTATTTTGTTTGATAATTTTTAATGTGTGCATGTTTGTTATGTGTGTAGTGGGTTGTGTGTGTACTGTGTATGTATGTGGTGCATGTATGGGGATGAATTGGGGTACAAACAATCAAAGGCAAGAGCACAGACTTGGTGTCTTCCTTTATCACTCTGCATGT
Organism: Meriones unguiculatus; assembly: GCF_030254825.1. Lineage (NCBI taxonomy): Eukaryota > Metazoa > Chordata > Mammalia > Rodentia > Muridae > Meriones > Meriones unguiculatus. Next base: position 81,305,570 of record NC_083369.1, on the reverse strand, counting down.
TATTGACTTAAGATGTCATCTCTCACTGAACCTGTAACTTAGCCTATGCTGGCTGACCAGTGGGCTCTCAAGATATGCTTGTCTCCAACCCACAATGCTGGGGTTACAAGTGGGCATAGTCATGCCTGGCTTTTTATGTGTGCTGGCTACTTGAACTTAGGTTCTAATGCTTGTATAACAAATGTTCTTATCCACCTGGCCATTTCTCTGGTCCCTCAAATTTTTTGATGATTATAAATATGGTATATTCAGTTATAATATTGTATGACTAAGAATTCATTACTAGTTGTGATTTGGTGAGTTAATATGTTTTGTTGTTGAGGCCTAGGACATTCACCTTCAACATTTCTTCCTGCCCTGAAGATTAAACCCAGAGTCTTGAATATACTAAGCAAGCATGCTCCTACTGAGCTACATCCCAAGCCATGCTAAATATCTTCAATAGCTTTGCTGAGGTAAGTTTGCATCCCATATGAGTTACCAGTATAAGAGTTAATATCAATGAAAATTATATTTTTTCAATGGTTAAAGTAAATTTAGAGTTCTGCAACCATCATCACAATCTATTTTTGGAAAGTTTTAATATCAGCCTTGTCAGCTCACTCAAGTCAATTTATAGTTAATCCTGGAAGACCTAGGACAAGGATGAGAGAAGTAAGGCACATGCCCCACATGCAACTATAAAGTGTCAGTTCATCAGAATGAACAGCATTTGGAAGTATAGTTCTTCAAGAAAATAAACAGAAAATATCCGTAATAAATGAGATTTAAAAAAAAACCCTTAAAAGTTGTTTCTGACTCCTGTACTTGCTCAGGCACACTTGACAGGCTCTTTCTGATCTCTCCTTCACTCTCTGTTTTCTTATCCCTTCAAATTCTGCCTATTTCTTGATTGTCCTTTTTATCGATATATATTTGTCTGTCTGGAACAAATGGAATGATATATAATGGCATATTCAATATAGAGAGTTGAGTTGTCATTATGTTTTCAAGGTACCTCTGTACCATTAATATTCACCAATAATCTAATCTTTTAATTGAATAGTGTTCCACTGAATGGATATTCCACTATTTATTGATATATCTACCAGTTGAACATTCAATTTGTTTCTATATTTTGTTTATTACAGCTAAACCTACTATGGTCACTCACACACTTTTCTTTGGCGGTATTAATGAGAGTAAAATGCTTGTGTCACATCCTAACTCTGTGCCTATCTTTATAAGAAATTGATAACTATTTTCAAATATGACAATGTCACTAAGGTTTGTCCTGAATTTCTGATGTTTTCTTTAAGAAGTTTTGTAGTTTTAGCTAGGAATCTTGAGTAGGTGCTAGCATAGTTCTAGACAGTCTGAGAGCAAAATCAGAAAGGCAAGACTAATAGGGGAAGGTGGGAAGATTTTTAAAGAGATGCTCTATCTTCTTTTACATTTTGTCTAGACTCATCCCTTGGCAAATGAGATAATGTTTGAGCTTAATTAATGAGGAAACTTTTATAGGAATATTATGTGGCTGTTAACTTTATCCAGAATTTGTGTATTTATGAATATTGTAGCAAACCTTAGGCTTTTGAAGCATCACCAGCAACACCTCACCTCATGGGCATAAACAAACAAAATGGCTTGATGATAATTTGTGATTTGATGGAATGTTAAATGAAAAAAACTCTGAAGCTGATGCAGGTGAAAATCAGATGGACATGAGTAGAGTATGACCACAAAATACAAGCATGTATTCTGTATTATACAAAAACAAACCTTGGAGAAATATCACATCCTTGCTGCATAAAAGCACCCAAGGAAAACCAAAGACTGTTAAATATTCCAAATTCATTTGGAGGATCAGGAGGGCTTTGTGGGTCACGAGGTTCTTCATTGTTGTCTTCCAAGTGCCATTCATAAGGGCTAAATCTGCTGACTAGGAAAAGAACTACACTGACTCCAATGTAAGCGAAGACAATGCACATCCAGATTTCATAAGCTAAAGGATCCAAGAATGAAAATACGCCTGGTTTTGATTTCTGAGGCTTCTTTATCATGATGGAGATTCCCAGGCTCATAAATGGCTTTGAAAAATCTATGACTTCTTCACGGACCAATGTTATAGTGAGTGGAGCAACAGCTATATCAGCTCTCTGAAAAACAAAGACATAGTGCTTTTACAGACAGCATTTCCTTCATCATTTGTAACTTAATAAATGTCTTTGGAGGAAATACAATATATTCAAACATTATCACCAGCAGATTTGTCAATGCTAAGATTAAAGAAGTAGGGGTATTCAGTGGATTCTAAATTGCTTTAATTTGTTGGTCAAATAAGGAAAAAGGCCTGATATTTTGTTCTACGAAGCACATTGGCTTAGGGAAACTAGTTCCATTCCCCCCTGATTTCTTTTTGCTCTCTCATACCTCAATTTGTACTTCTTTATGACATATCTAATTTTTTTGTTTTCTTGTTTTAATATTCAAGGTATTATGTCTGTCTCTCTTATTTGACAAGAATTTTTGCATACTGTACGTAACAACCTGTATTTCTTATATTTTCTTTCTTTTCCCTTGTAGTATTCAGTATAAGTTTGTTAAAATATACATCATTTGAAGACATGGACCCAGAATATGATTTTGTATCTATTATTGCAGTAGGTTCTATATTAAAAATGTATGTCTTAAATAGTTGTTGATCGTTGAACACGGTACATGAAAAAAATGCAATATTTCTGCATGGGAGATACGAGGATAAAACAGCTATTAGAATATATATTAATTTATCAAATAAGCTATATTTTCTGGTGATAAATATAATCACAACATTAACACATATCATATTGATAAATAAACTTTAGCAATGCACTGAATAATTAACTCATTTTAAGGTATGTCATCTTAATCTCAGGAAAACAAAGCATTAGTGATTTTTGCACTTATTTTTGGTACAATTGTTCCTTTTGAATGGTAGTACTGTTTTAGTGTGGAAACAGTTTTTAAAATGTACAGGTAGGAAGATGTATATGACTATGGGAATAAGTATGGCATATCAGATATGTAGTAAATTACCAAGTATGATCATTTTTTTTTGTCTGTGATATAGTTGTTTCAATATCTTTACCTGTGGGGAGAGATGGAGGAAGTTTGAACAAAAGTATATTTACCACAAAATGAAGTTTACTTTGGTGAATTGAATAGGACAACTCAAACCAGCTGAAAAATGCTTTGTATTTAAGCGAAATGCAGATGATGAGCAGCTCTTCATGCTAACTAAGTGCTTCCTCTGTATGAGGCACTGTGCCAAGCACTTTACACATATTATTATACTTTATTTTCCTAGCAACCTTAAAGTTGGTACAATTACCGTTTTCTCTTCAAATGATGTATATTTTAACGGACAAAGCAGTAACCAAAACTTCTACTGAATACTACAAAGGAAAAAGAAGCTGAAACTAGACCTCTAATACTGAGATTAGGATCCATTCTCTTAACCAGCAATGTGTTTTCAACTGATGCTTGCATACGTGTACTACATACTATAATATTTTGCTCCACAATGCAATTCTTCTGAATTATCCATGCTTCTGTAAATGCCCCCTTGCCCATACTACTGTAAGGAATCCCAACAAAATCATTGCTTTGCCAAAATGTATGTTGGTGGAATTGTTGCTTTGGCCTGTCATTGATGCTGTAGTAGCCATTTGTTCATGTCTTCCCAGGGAAAAGTCATACAACACACAGTCAGTTGAAATCATAGGCAGTTTTGTTTACCAAAAACCACTCCTTTCACTTTTTGATTCTTCTACCATCCTATGTATATTGCACCTCTACTCATCACAGTCAATGTTCTTGAAACTTGAACTTCATTATCTCTAAATTAAAGCAGCACTTCAATTTCAAGAGCTAATTTGTAGTCCCTCTGACTTATTGAAATGAATCCTTTTTTATTTAATTTGTTTTTTTAGAATTTATTCATTATATATCCCGATTGAAACCTCCTCCCTCAACTCCCCCCCCAGTCTCACTCTCCCTCTCTCTTTCCCCCATCCCATTCTCCTAGTCCACTGAAAGGGGGAATTCTCCTCCTCAGCAATCTGCCCATAGCATATGTAGTTTCATCAGGACTGCCTTGGAACTCTAGCAAGGCCACATCACAAGGGACAGGCAACCAAGTTCATGACAGAGGCAGCCCCTACTCCCCTTACCTGGAGACCCACATGGAGACTGAGCTGTCAACTGGCTACATCTGAGCAGGGGGTCTAGGTTCTCTCTTTGCATGGTCCTTGATTGCTACATCAGTCTCTGCAGGAGCCCCTGGGCTCAGATTTTTAATCTTTGTTGGTCTCCTTGTAGGGCCCCAGTCCCCTCCATGTCCTTCTATCCCCCTCCCCCACTTCTTCCACAAGACTCCCTGCCTTTTGGGGCTGTAAAGATGGCCCAGTGGTTAAGAAACTATTTCTTGAACTGTAAACTTAGATGCCAGACTCAAACACCTCTTGTTAGAAATCAGTTGTTGGGGTATTATCAATCTCTGCAGGGGCACCAGGGCCCAGGTATTTTTGTTGTTGTTGTTGTTGTTCTGATGGTCTCCTTTTGGAGCTCCTATCCTGTCAAGTTCTTTCTATCTTCCCCTTCTTTCATAAAATTCCATGCACTGTGCCCAAAGTTTGGCTATGAGTCTCAACCTATGCTTCGATACTTTGATCAGTACAATCTTTCAGAGAGACTGACCCCCCAACCAAGGATCATGCTTGGAGAGGACCTTTATCCCTGCTCAGATTTAGCCCACAGACTCAGTTTCCAAGTGAGTTCTCTAATAAGGGGAACAGGTACTGTAATCTGGCATGAACTCAGTGGCAGGCTCTCTGATCACCTTCCTCTGGGGGGTGCAGTCTTGCCAGGCCACAGAGGAAGATTATACGGCCAGCCTTGATGAGACCTGATAGGCTAGGGTCAGATAGTAGGGGAGGAAGACCTCTCCTACCAGTGGAATAGGCGAGGGGCATAGGAGGAGAAGAAGGACGGAGGGATTGGGAGGAGAAGAAGGAGGGGGCCACAGCCCGGATACAAATTGCAATAAATAATAAATAAAAATTTAAAAATAAAAAAGAAATCAACTGTTTATGTGACATCATTGGGCTTTTGTACGATATACTCTTTTTGTTTGTCTTGTTTTTTAATTTTTAATTTCTTACAATTTATTCACTTTGTATCCCAACTGTAGCCCCCTTCCTTGACCTCTCCCAATCCTGACCGCCCTCTTTTCCTCCCATGCCCCTTTCCCAGTCTGCTGATAGGAGAGGTCCTCCTCCCTGTCTGTCTGACCCTAGCCCATTAGGTCTCATCAGGACTGGCAGCATTGTTTTCCTCTGTGGCCTGGTAAGGCTACCCCCCCGCCGCAACCACCTGGCTCAGGGGGAGCTTATCAAAGAGCCAGGCACTGAGTTCATGTCAGAGACAGTCCCTGTTCGCATTACTAGGGCACCCACTTGCAGACTGAGTTGCCATGGGCTACTTTTGTACAGGAGTTCTAGGTTACCTCTACTCATAGCCCTTGGTTGGAGTATCAGTCTCAGAAAAGACCCCTGTGCCTGATGTTTTGGTTCTGTTGCTCTTCCTTGTGGAGTTCCTGTCCCTTCCAGATCTTTCTGGCTCCCCCTTCTTTCATAAGATTCCATGCACTCTGCCCAAAGTTTGACTAAGGATCTCAGCATCTGCTTTGATTGATACCCTGCTGGGTAGTCTTTCAAAGGCCTTCTGTGGTGGGCTCCTGTCCTGTTCCCTGTTTTCTCTCTATTCTGATGTCTATCTCTTTTACCTTTCTGAATGAGGATTGAGCATGTTAAACTCTTTCATTTGGCTTTCTGACACTAAAGATGACAGGCTCTCTTCCTACTTTTATCAATATTCTTTACCTGTTTTTTTTTTTCCTAGATTTTATTCTTTACCAAGGTATAATTTGTACTTCTAAAAGTGCCTTTTAGGAGGTAATCACTGAAGAATTGTAGAATAAGAAAGATCGTTTATGGTTCTGTCCTTTATTTTTCTTTTTTCAACATTATCATCTATGGCTTCAACTCTCTTCATATTGCAGTTAACTGAAGATGAGAAGATGAGATGGGAGGCAATGACAAATTTTACCTATTTTATCCTTTGGCTGAGGGCTAGTCCAGGTCATAGAAACAAAGAATGGAATTGGTGAGAAAGCTAGCACTTTTTTTTTTTGGCAAAAATAGCTTAAATCAGCTAGAATTTTTTCATGCCAAGAGAATTCAAACATAAAGGCACTTCCTCTCACTGGCAACATGTCTCTGCCTCTTGCTCAGAGGATACAAATACGCATCTAGTATCAGTCCCCATTTGATCTCATTTGAATTTAATTACTTAATTCAATGATTTTTTTTCATCTTGTAAGTCTTGATCCTTCTAGGAGAAATTGCTATTTCTTTCCCTGTCTTCAAAGGTAGAAGTAAATGGGTATTTGGACTGAATTTGAGGGAACTAAGCTCTTTTCAAGTAGGTACAGAATAGAAGATTGAGGCAATCGATCCCCTTTAAATGTAAAATCCACACACCACTTTATATATGGAAGGGTTTGGTTGGAGGAAAGAGAGGGGATAATGGTGTAATTATATTATAATTTCAGAAAGAAAGAAGGAAAGCTAACAGTCAAATACAAAACAAAACAGAAATACCCATACCAAAAATAAATAAATAAGTAACTCAGTAACTCCAACACCCACCACACGGTAAACATCACTAAACACTGAAAAGAAGTTGTTAGACAGAGGAGGAATGATGTTTTATTGTCTAGTTCTTAGGAACATTTAGCAAAAGAACAGATTCCCAAAGGAGGCCATTTGGAGTTTAAAGTATTGTTGAATAAAAAAAAAAAAAAATCACTTATCTGTTCCCCTCAGGTACTTGCTTCTTTCCCTTAGCCTAACATTTAATTTTCTGATTTCATTATTTCTGGAAAGCATTTTCTTTCCAATTTTCCTTTTATAAGACATGTTACTATGCAGTCCAGGTTAACCTTGAATTTACTTCATGGCTCAGGGTGGCTTCACATTTGTGGTGCTCCTCTTACCTCAGTCTTTCAAGTGCTGGGATCTCAGAGCTTATTTTTTTTTTAAATGTACTGTCTCAGTGGAGGATAATGTTATATCTGGGCTCAATTAAATATCACTGATGCTGTGACCTGGCTCCGAAACAAGATTTTACCATGTACCTTTAAGGACCCTTAATAAAGACCTACAGGTTGAGAAAGTGATAGCTGCAAGGAGCTAGGAGAAGGCTCAACCAATGGAAAGGAAGAGAGTTTCTGATTGAGCCCTTGGATAGTAAGATGTGTGGGAGGCTGGAGCAATTTTTACTTTTTCTATCTCTTGAATTCTTGGTGAGAGACAAGTCATGAAAACTGGCATATCAGCTCAGAGCCAGTTGTGGAGAAGCTGTTGCCCTCTCATACCACTATCCCTCCTTCCGTATTATAAAATATATCTGTGATGGTGGGTTATTTCAGAGCTTATGATCTGCCTGCCATAATGACTGTGAAACAATCAGTTTGATTATCAATGGTAACATGGAGAATTACTAATAAGTGTCTAAAAATCCTCAGTTAGCATTCCTGGGACTGCCATGGCATATAGACAAGGGGGATACTTTAAATGAAAATTAAAGTTTTAAGAGGCCAATGGTAATGAAAACCTAAATAAGGTAACCACTGGAATTAAATCCCTCTTTTAAAATATTTTTATTTAATATTCATATATGAATGTAACATGTATGGATCAAACTCACCCTCCCCTGAAATTCTTCCCTTGATATTTGTTTTTAATGTAAGTCAGTTGTGACTGGAGCAAAGCATGAAGAATTATGTCTGAGACTGGAGCAGGTGAGCATCTGACTTAATAATCAAGTGTCTCTCTTCTGGTGTCCTGAACCACTCCAGTGGCCTTTTGTCATCAAGCCCATGCTGGTAACAGCAGCAGGAAAGTCACTTTTAAAACCCTAGGTGGGTAAGTACTTGGTATGAGGGTGCTCCAGGGCACAGACAAAAACCAGCAAATGCTAAGAGCTCAGAAGAAGACTCTACTGGTGTTTTAACTTGCATTTTGACTACTTAAAAGATTTTAATCAAGCAGCTTAAGAATGGCTGTATGGGCTCTGTAAACACACTAAACTAGGCTTTTCCCCTCCCCTACTTAACCAGGGGCAAACCCAAGTAACTGAGTTATTGCAGGGGATTTATCTTGAGGGGATTTATAACTGTTTTCATAGGTGGGTGGCCAAAGTTGTAAATTTCATAAAACCTAAACCCCAACAGACTTCTGTGCACAGGGACCATGCATTTAAGCTGCTGACAACTTTTAAGAGGAGATGACATTTAGTTAAATTGTAATTTTACAAATTGTTTGAGGTGGAAGGTTTGTTATGTTTTAAAGTATTTTCATCTGATTAGCTGATATAAAGTTTGTAACCCATTTGGAGATTTTGTTTGAGCAGGAGCTTGTCAGCCACCATTTCAAAAGATTTTCTGGTAGCAAGGGCAGAAGGAAGAAAGGAGATGTATCCTGTCGACCTTAAGAGAAGAGAGCAGTGATTTGCTCCCCCTGCCCTGCACCAAGCATAAAGCTTTAGTGGCCTTTGGCAGGCATTTCCTCCAGAAAATTTAAATGTGTGAGAAAAAAAAAAGAGGAACAGAATTAAACTGGTCAATAAAGAATATAATTGCTATGTATTGTGGGACAGGGATTAAACTGTTTTATTGGCTGTACTCTATGAGACATTCAATGTCTGCCTTTATTAAGATCTGAAGAAAGGGATGAGATCTATTTGTACAACAACAAGCAGGGTCACAACAGGATCTCCTCATTTCTTTATCCAGAACAGATGACTCAGTATGGGTCTATTGATTTGGACTTCTTTTCCTTGGAGAGCTGATGGATTTAAAGACCCAGTATAGACAAAAGGGCATCCCAGGAGTTGGATGAAGGCCCTGTAATGCTAAATTTGGATAGAAATACTTCCCCACCCCTCTGCTCAGAATAGCAGACTTTCATGTATCATTAATGCTCTTCCCTCAAGTCTGTATGTCCTTTCAGTAGAGGAGCACTTTTACCAAATTAACATTCCTCTCTGGCAGAGGCCAGTGTAATCACCTGAAGACTCTAGTAAGTATATGGCATATGTTACTGGATCCTTGCTTCACTATCTTGACTGGAAGGACAGATTGACTTTATGTCTTGTTAATAGAAAATAAATCTATCTTAGAATCTATCTTAGACAATCTTAGGTAATTTCTTGTAGGCAAAGAAATGTCATTGTAAGTAGTATCTGCTGAACTGACATTTCTTCTTGGAGTGGGAAGGAATCTCTTACACCCGAGGACCACGACCTGGAATCAACATATGACAATCTCATTTTCATTCCTGAGCTTTCTATTATCTTCCAAGTCAGAAGAACTAATCTGGATAATATCTTTCCTGGCCTTTCTCAAAGTAATCCCACGTCCTCTTTATTTTTAGTTCTAGGTGCTAAGAACATAAAGGATTTGGCAGTGCTCACTGGGAGGTGTCCTCTTCATAACTGAAGCTCCAATTTTCTTCTAGCCCATTTCTTGCTTTTTTTTTTTCTTTAAATAAACCTTGTTAGGTCATATATCTTTTCTGAGGACAGAAACTCCCTGCTTTTTATATTGTATCTTAAAATATTTTAAGAGATAACTAGAGATTAGTATTGCATTATGTTAAAGGGCACATAGAAAGGTGATGAGTATCTTGGATGGAATACCTCAGAACACAGCTAGAATGCAAGTCATATGCACCAAAGCCAGGAAGAAATGACATTTCTGACTGTAATAATATCAGGATTCCCATGAGCTGCTGATGAGTATACTGAACTGAGCCAGTATAAATCAGTGGACAGAACACTAGAATAGGCATACCAGTATTCCAGTTCCCAAACTGTAATTTTTGTGTTATTGTTAAAATTTGCTAATATCCATCCTCCCTGAAAAATTCCTGTCATGCCTGTCCTCCATCAGGTTTTATTTCTTGGTTTTCTCAATGAGCAATGCTAATGTTTAGTCCCTTGTGGATCTCCTAGTCATCTATAAAAATGAATTAGATGTTTGGCTAAAAAATATTTAAGAATCCTGATAGCCACAAAATGATTTTTTAAGCCCTCTTAAAACACTTGCTGTTTAGGAGCAGTAAAAACTGGTGGTGTGTGAGCCATTTGAGCAGGAATGATTACTATGTGGCAGTGTTACAGAGATCCAGCTCTAAATCAAAATTGCTAAAAGCAGGTGGACAGTTTCAAGAGCACAGTGTTTTGAAGGGCACACGTAATGGGGCACATTGTATTCTGCTGACATTTGTTTCTAAAACAACCTTCTTAAAGATACAAGGTGCCCCAACATCAACTTTGATTTTCTTTAGAGGAAAAAAAATTCAGGACTCATCTGAAAAGAGACTAATTGATGTCTTTATTCTATACCAAACTTAATTGCTTTTGACTTTTTCTTGGGACTTTCATGGTAGACACAGAAATATCCTTGGCAAAGTTATCTCCAGCTTGGCCTTTCTTTATTGTTTTCTTGCTCTGATCCATACTACATAAAAAGGTATATAATGCAGTACTAGAAATATAAAGTGGTACCTATTTGTGTGGGTTTCTTGCTCTGGTCCATACTACATAAAAAAGATATAGAATGCAGTATTGGAAAGATAAAGTGGTACCTGTCTGTGTAGTTTTCCTGCTAAATGCAAGTAGTAGTTTCCTGTTCTCCATCTTTTTGTCCACTAAGTACTCTGAGAAATCATCAGAGAGTTTTTTTTCCTCTTTCTTCTTCTGAAGCTACTTGCAAATCACAAGGGGTCAGGTCTGCCAGAAATTCAAACCTGTACTTTCAGGTTTTTTTTTCTCCATTTCTATCATGAATAGAGACTTTGAAAACTTTCTAATGCCAAAAGAATAAAATTTCTCCATGAAGATGAGGACACATTTAGCTTATACTATCCTCTCTGACAGCAAGCTCTTCCTCCAAGCATGACAGTAAAGCCTAGTTTTTCCATTCATAGGTTTTAGAGGGACGTGGAATTTGACAGTCCACTTTAGTGGTTTGCTGTCAGTTTTCCAGAATGATTTTATATATTTTTCATTCTATTTTTCTTTTTTTTTCTGCCAGTTCTGCGCAGAATTTTATTTCATTTTTTCCTACTTATTTTTAAAATTTTTTATATTAATTATAGTTTATTCACTTTGTATCCCAACTGTAGCCCCCTTCCTCATTCTCTCCCAATCCCACCCTGCATCCCTCATCTCCTCCCATATCCCTTTCCAAGTCCACTGATAGGAGAGGTCTTCCTCCCCTTCCATCTGACCCTAGCCTATCAGGTTTCATCAGGACTGGCTGCATTGTCTTCTTCTGTGGCCTGGTAAGGCTGCTCCGCCTTCAGGGGAAGGCGATCAAAGAGCCAGCCACTGAGTTCATGTCAGAGAAAGTCCCTGTTCCCCTTACTAGGAGACTGAGCTTGGAGAATTGGAGCTGCCATGAGCTACATCTGTGCAGGGGTTCTAGGTTTTCTCCATGAATGGTTCTTGGTTGGAGTATCAGTCTTAGAAAAGACCCCTGGGCTCAGATTTCTTGGGTTGCTCTCCTTGTGGAGTTCCTGTCCCCTCCAGGTCTTTCTATCTCCCCCTTCTTTTATAAGATTCACTGTACTCTTCCCAAAGTTTGGCTATGATAGTCTCAACATCTGCTGTGATACCATGCTGGGTAGAATCTTTCAAAGGCCCTCTGGGGTAGGCTCATGAATTGATCTCTGTGTTCTCCCTCTTCCAATGTCTGTCTCATTTGTCTTTCTGAGTGAGGATTGATCATCATACCCAGGGTCCTCCTTCTTGCTTAGCTTCATTAGGTGTAGAAATTTTAGTATGTTTATCCTAAATTATATGTCTAATATCCACTTATAAGTGAGTATGTACCATGTGTGTCTTTCTGTTTCTGGGATACCTCACTCAGGATGATCTTCTCTAGTTCCCACCTTTTGCCTGCAAATTTCATGATTTCCTTGTTTTTAATTGTAGAGTAGTATTCCATTGGGTAAATGTACCACCATTTCTGTATCCATTCCTCCATTGAGGGACATCTGTGTTGTTTGCAGATTCTGGCTATTACAAATGAATCTGCAATCAACATGGCTGAGCAAATGTCCTTGCTGTGTACTTGAGCTTCTTTTGGATATATGCCTGGGAGTGCCATATCTGGATCTTGAGGAAGAACTATTCCTGATTATCTGAGAAAACACCAGTTTTATTTTCAAAGTGGTTGTACAAGTTTACATTCCCACCAGCAATGGAGGAGGGTTCCCCTTTCTCTACATCCTCTCCAGTGTGTATTGTCACTTGAGTTTTTGATCTTAGCCATTCTGATGGGTGTAAGGTGAAATCTCAGGGTTGTTTTGATTTGCATTTCCCTGATGACTAAGGACTTTGAACATTTCTTTAAGTGTTTCTCTGCCATTCTATATTCCTCTGTACAAAATTCTCTGTATGGCTCTGTAACCCATTTTTTAATTGTGGTTACTTGGATTTGTTGCTTTTTAACTTCTTGAGTTCTTTATATATTCTGGATATTAGCCCTCTCTTAGATGTAGGGTTGGTGAAGATCCTTTCCCAGTCTGTAGGCTCTTGTCTTGTTCTGATGACAGTATCCTTTGCTTTACAGAAGCTTTTCAGTTTCATGAGGTCCCATTTATTGATTGTTGCTCTTAGAGCCTCTGCTGTTAGTGTTCTATTCAGGAAGTCGTCTCCTGTGCCAATGAGTTCATATTATTCAGCTCAAAAAACATCAGAGGATTTTTCTAGGTCAGGAGAGGAGAGAGAATGTTCCTTTAAGAGCCTTCCTGGGCAGAAAGGAAAGCTCTTCCCAGAGCAGCAGGGGAATGAGGGAAAGGTAGCTTCAGAAATGTCACCTTTTCAAAATCAAGGCGATGAGGTTTGAATTACTAAACAAAGCATTTGGTGGTCTCAAATTCCGTCACTTACAAATAGAAGTAGAGAGAGAAAGGGATGTGTAGAGATTAAACCCTGAAGCAGAGTGGACATCCCAGAGGAAAAACCAAAACACTATGAGAGAGCTGCACTTCAGCTGAACGATGTCAGGAAATCTCTTATCTTACATCACCATGTCTGACATCTTGCTTTATGCTAGGAATGTACAGATCTATTTCCAGACAATGCCAGGTTTCTTTGGAGACGCTACAGAGCTCTGAGCATTCTGTTTTGATGGGCTGGCAAATGGGTGGATAGATCACATCAGATAACTGGATCATTAGAAACTGACACCCTCAATTTCTTGCCATACTACTAAAGCCTCAATAACTTTTCTCCAGAATGGCTAAGACACCAAACACCTTTTATAATAAATTTCAACTATTATTCCAGATGGAATGGACCCAAAACACTTTTGCTAGTGAACTGATTGGAAGCACACAAACTTCATAGATCCAAGTAACTGTATTGTTGTTATGGTCAGAATGTTTGTGCCCCTCTTAATATGTTGAAGTTCTAATCTCTAAGGTAATGTTGCTAGAAAATGGGGTATTTAGGAAGTGGTTAGTCTATGAAGCAGAACCCTCATGAAGGGTGCTCTTATATAAGAGACTTCAGAGACCATTTGCCCCTTTCATAAATGTGAAGATACAACAAACAGGTACAATTTGTAAGCCAGAAAATTCATTAATACTAGACAATGAAATCTTTGATCATGAACTTCTCTTCCTCCAGAATGGTGACAAATCAATATCTGTTTTTTTTTAAGCTACTAGTCTAATATACTTTCTTTTAGTAGCCTAAACAACTGAGACAGGCCCTGCAGGATGTTTAGTCTTTGGAATGTGACTTCCATTTGTAGCTTAAATAGTCTCACACATAGAATGAGGTTACTAATGGAACTTCTTCAAAGGCATGTTGTGAGGATTAAGGTACATAATGCTTGTAAAGTACTTTAGCACAGTAGGTAGCAGCCAGTGAATACTCTATAAGTGCAGGCTAACAATAACAAAAATATTACCTTATTTTTCCCACCATGAGCTCAGTTTAATGAATCTTTGTCATCCGTTATCGTATAACCATATTGAGTCATTAGGACAAAAAGTGAATCTTCCCTATCTGTCAGGTGATGTCCTAAGTGCAGAGAGAGTTATAGCCAAGACAATACCCTTTGAGTATTGGGGTGATAAGGGACAAGAAAAAGAAAACATCATCTGGAAAGTGAGAATCTATTACTATGTCAAAATGGTTGAGAGTGGCTTGGGGTCCTCAAAAAATTAATTGGGTTGTCTCTCCCTCTCTTGAAATAGAAAAACTCTCTCTTGTCATCCATTTACTGTGCCTCATCTGCAACTCACTCCTGCCCCAGTTCCCAGGGCCAACCTTGACCTAAGACAGGTAGTTATTGGCTCCAGCCCCACAAATGGAGGCGGGGATTCAGGTTATTGTGCTGTTTGTCTGGCAAGAGGACCGTGTCCCAGTTTTGATAGCTGGGGCCTAGCCTCATTTTAAGCCTTAGTTCCCATTCTGTGTCATTATTTTTAGAAATAATCTCTTTCCTTTATGTTTGTTTCCAAAGGCCTATTCAAAAAACATTGAGTGATTCCAGTAGTCACTTCTGATTGAGAGCAACACCCTGTTTGTGCTGGCTACCACTGGAGTCATTAGTCAAAAAGATACATGGATGTTTGTTTCTTACCAGCTGTGACTTCTTAGTTCCCCCCCTCCCCATTTTTTTTATCTTCTCAGTATCTGTTGTCTAGACAGGTACCAATCATAGCAAGTGATTATTGTTTATTAGAACTAAAAATCTCCTGCCACAATCTGAAATTTGGTTAATTAGAGATTGGTTTATGAAGTGGGTAGTTCCTGGTAGCCAATTATACTTACCCACATATACCTCATTGGTCTGCCTAAGATCTGATTTTCCCTGAGACCAAAACCATTTAAAACTAAATCACAAAAAAAAAAAAAAAAAACAAACCTAAATCACAAAGGAACTGTGAAGATACCACTATAGCCTTCTTAAAGCTTTATATTAGTTTTTAAAGTGGGAAATTGCAATAATGAAGATCTGGTTTGTGAGTATAAAACTAGAGGTAGGGACACAGTTAAATGACAGACAAATGACAAAAATCTTATTACAGTCATAATGTCCATGGCTGGGAAGAAGACTGCCTTTAGATTTGAGAGACAGCAGAATTCATAGTGCATATTGGTTCATTCGATATGAGGGGATCAATGAGGAAAGATGGAAATAGTGTTAAGGAACCACATGACTAGACTTTCAGTAGAGGGCAGACTGTGCTTGATATGGCTAAATAAATTGCCTCAATTCCATTTTCCTTTTTCTAAAATAATCTTGTTGCTCAAAGGATGCTATTGGCAGTCTACCTTTCCTGACCTCAACTGCATGAGAAATTATTTGTCTTTACAGACTCATGAAAACCCTGAAATCTGATAAATCTTGAGATTGTTAATTTTCTTGTTATTGAAAAGGATATAAATAGATAATAGTGGAATTGAAAATACTTACTCCATAGACAAGTTCCCCAACCATGCCATTCCATATTTTAGTTTCTGGATCCCTTGCTCCATATTTCCCATCACCGACAATGGACAATTTGTATTTGATCCTTACATGTTTGGCTATTTCATAGGCTAAATCAACACAATAACCTTCATAGCGCTCATTTCCTTCCAGTTGCTCATGATTCTTTTTATACATTACATATGGTGATTCCTTAGGGGTCAGAGAAAAAGAACAAAAGATTACTTTTATCCATTTTTCCAAGATACAGTAAATGTAATAGGAAGACATTTTCCTCTCTGTTACTGTTGAGACTTGATATATGGAAATGATTTTTTGAAAATTTGAGTTAATAAGGAGGTAAGCCTCAATCAACTGTTCATGGACCAATGTATTCCTTGGAGCCCTTAACTGATGATTTAAAGAAGTAGAGAAACATTTAAGTTTTTTTTTCTACTAGTGTTTGAAAGAAGAACTAGTTTTCACCAGTAAAGTCTTTTGATGTAGTTGAATTGGGAAGTACTCTCTCCTTCAGTACATAAAGAGGAGCTGCCTTTGATTTCTCAGGATGTATTAGGTGAGGGACTATAGCCAGCTAAGGCAGGCCATAGGGAAACACTGCAGTTTTTGTGACGCTGGGGTGTTTGGCTTGTTTTTTTACCCATCTGCAGGGTTATATAAAGTTCTTAGGATAAGGTGAAGGAGAATAATCCATACATGCTATTTAAACATCATACTTGTTTTAAATTGAGGTATTACTCCCTCACATGTCTATAATGTGTTGAACCTTGTGGAATAGTTCTGTATCATTAATTGTGTCTTGAAATGGTCCTAAGACATAGGTAGGTGATTATGATGATGATTAGCATTTTGAGACAGGATTTCTTTGTGTAGTCCTAGCTGTCCTGGAACTCACTTTGTAGACCAGGCTGGACTCAAACTCAGAGATTCACCTGCCTCTATCTCCCAGGTGCTGGGATTAAAGGCATGCTCTACCTTGCTTGAGATTATTATTATTATTTTCCATTCTACAAATAGCAAAAAAAAAAAAAATACCCCTGAGGATTAGAAAAAAAAATGTGATTTACACAGTTACACAAAGGAGAGTTAGATCCAATATTAGAACCTTAATTGATTTTCTGTTTCACACAATGAAGAATTAGATTTTATGTCCAAGTGAAGCACCATTCTTTTGGGAGAGAAGTAGAAGAAGATATGTAAAATTGTTCTTCATTCATTCATTAATCCATCCATCCATTCATCCATCATCCATCCATCTATCCATCCATCCATCCATCCATCCATCCATTCATTCTCTTTCCTCTCCTGTTCTCTCTCTTTCTTTTGTGTGTATATGGAAAAATGAACACATACCATGTTGCTTATGTAGAGGTCAGAGGGACAACTTGCAGGAGTCGGTTCTCTCCTTCACCTATATAAGTTCTGGCCATCAAACTTAGACCATCAGGTTTAGTGGCAAGAAACTTCACCCTCTAAGTCATCCCCTTAATCCTTCTTTCTCTTTATTCCTTTCAATTTTCTCATAGAATCTTCACACTTACTTAGTTCTGGCTGATAATTCACTTCTTCCTTTCCCTCCAAGCCTACCCCAAATCCCTCTGTACCGTTTTGTCCCCAGTAGTTTTCCTCCTATGTTGATATCACATGTGTCCCATTTTCTTCCCCACCTGCCAACTAATATCTTTCTGTTCTTATATATCTGCCATCTAGTGTCTTGCCCTTTACTCATACTTCTATTTAAATACCCATATTTAACAATTGGAGATTAACATCTGCATATGAAAAATAACATGTTATATTTTTTTCTGAGCCTTGGTTATACTACTTAATATAATTTTTCTCATTTTGAAAACTTTCTTGGAAATTATATAATTTAATATTTCTTTATGAATGAATAAAATTCCATTGAGTATAATGACATTTTGTTTATTGTAGAGAGATACTTGAGGGTTTCCAGCCAGTTGTATTAGAACTTTGCCATGATTAAATAAATGCAAGACTGGCTGAATAATATTCTCAGAACTGTTTGGTATACTTAGAACTAAATAATACTTTTAGAATGCTGTTCAAAAAGCCTACCTGTTATGTGTCCACACTTACCAAAATGGTAGTCACTACAATGGTCCGATTCTCTGAGGATGCACTGTCATTGCTCATTTGTTGATCTGAGAAGGGCACAAATCTTTCATACTCATTCCAGTAACCAGCCTAGAAACAACAGACATTTGACCCAGATGCCTATTTTTCTCACAAGAAATACCAAACGGACTTTAAGTAGCGTGAGATTTATAAGGATTGGTACCCTGTTTCTATCTATGTTTTTACTGCCCTTAGGACAAAAAGGATACACACAGAAGTGTTTGCTATTCCTTTATCTTGAGGATTTCTTTCCTCATCTCACTCCTACTGACATTTCCGCAAAATACTTTAGCCTGCTGTGTAACAGTCACCTTTTCTACCGTTAAATCTCTACCGAAGAAAAATGTTAGGAACTGTAGAAAGCTGATATATAGGAGTGAAAGCTATTTAGCAACCAGTAGATATAAAGTAGCATGTAGACACAAGACAGCTTATATTCTAAGGGTTTATCATATGGCTATAAAATCCTCTTTATGTCTAACTCAACTATTAATAAAATGGAAGCTAACTGGCCATAACAATTCAACTATAAAGAAAGATATTTCGTCCCAAGTACTTTAGGTGTTGGGTTGTCAAGATGAAAAGAGAACCACTTTCTGTTTTTCTTTGTTAAAAATCGTATGTGCTTTGGAAGATTATGTTTAATAGCATGCTATAAAGTGTGTGATTCCTTCCCTTTGTTCAGAAATTATTAATAACTTGTGAGTCTACTACTTTTATATGACCAGACTCAGAGAGTTATTATCTTTTAAAAATACGTTTTGATCATTCTGATTACAAACTCTGTGTAATCTGATTACAAAATCTTACTATGCTCCTCAGCAGATGGAAAAATCCCCATGTGGTGATTTTGTGTGTGTGTGTGTGTGCTTCCCACACATCTTCTTGTGTGGAAGTGCTCTCACCTTTGGAGAGACATTTCTTCTGTTGTGTCTTTTGGTTACTTACTTTTCGGGAGCCTGAGACTTTCATTTCATATACATCAATGGTATAATTTGTCCTACGTCCATAAGTATCAAATTGGATGTTTCCAGTCATTCCTTGTACTTGAACCTGGTAAAAAGGAAAAAGGCAAAAAGTTAAACTAGCTTTTACATTGTTCCTCAGAGGTCTCTAAAAAATCTTTGAGTATTTTCATTTCAGGTCTTTGAATTCTATGTAACAGATCAAGTCTTCACTTTAGAGCTTTATTTTCTTAATAATGTATTCTTGTATGCTTTTAAGTTAGGAAACTTTAAATATTAGAGAAATACAATGTGTCTAACCAATATTTCAAAAACTTGATATTCCTAAAAGTCCTTCTTAAGAATTTACCTTAGACTGAACTAGGTTAATGTATTCTTCTGCATCATGAGTCTCAGGGAAAGGGGCATCATTTCATCTCATATATTTCCAATATTTGAAAATAATCTTGTTTTCACAGCATGACTCAGTAATCCTAATATGTAAAATTGAAAATCCCAGATGTACCTATTTCTCAAAACTACTTAGATGATTAACTGAGTTCCAAGTAATGTCTGGCATGTAGTGAACATCACAGAGCATAGATAGATAGATAGATTAATATTTCTAGATAGATATGCTATAACTAGATATAACATAATCTAGATAAACATTTACAGTTATTTGTTTATTTTTCTATGTGTATGATTTGAATAGATGAATACAGGTGTGTGTGTGTGTGTGTGTGTGTGTGTGTGTGTGTGCTACAGTGTGTGCAGACATCAGAGAACAATTTTCATTCCTTCCCCTGTGGGATCTTGGGATTGACCTCAGGTAATCAGGTTTGTGCATCAAGCACTTTAACCAGCTCTTCTTTCCAGCCCCGAGCTGTATTAATTACTAACAAAAATGACTTTAGCTATTTTTAGAGAGGATTTTTATGGGCTTCTACAGTGATAGAGGCAGCCTTTACCCCTTACTTAAACTGTACACCAAGTTACAAACAGCTAGCAGAGGGCATGAGTACCATGGAGAGATAATTCAGAAACTGATAAAAATTTGTGAACTTTAAGGGATTAGGAATAAGGAATGCTACACAACAGATAGAAGTACTAGAGCTGCATTCCTGTTTTGGGATGCCAAATTCAGAGTCTGCATATGCTACAAGGGTTCCTGGTTCTAGGAATAGTCATAAAAATAAAAGGCCATATCTATTGACAGATTTTCTTATTGGCTCTACAGTTCAAAACTATCAAATAAAGACTGTCTGTCAGTGTATCTGGATTTTTTACTTCCTGAGTAAAGGTTAAAGACTTAAAAGAAAGAGAGAAAGTCTTTTTTTTTTTTTTTTTTTTTAGTATAAACTGACAAATATTTTTCCCTTCATTCGTAGAAAATGACAAGCTAGCAAACAAGTCAGAGACAGTAATGGGGCTATACTGCAAAGGGAAATTTCATATCAAGGTTTGGGAATAGTTTTAAAAGAAGTGGATTTCTTAGTATTAACAGGAGACTATGGAAATACTCTGATATGGCAATTCTATCTGACCCAACAAACCAAAGCCATAAGCTTGCAGGGCATGTGAAATGGATCTTTGTTGCATTATTCAGTAGGATGAAAATGATGCATATTGTGACATCAGACAGCAGAGACAATTTCATAGAAGTCCTTCATTGCTGCACATACTCAGGCCTTCAAGTCTCATTAATAACTCCACATTTCAGGGAGGCAGAGGCAGAGGCAGACGGATTGCTGTGAGTTTGAGGCCAGCCAGTTCTACAAAGTGAATTCAGGACAGGCGGGGCTGTTACATAGAAAAACCCTGTCTTGGAAAACCAAAACCAACCAACCAAACAAACAAAACAAAACTACAACAAACAAATCGCACATTTCAAAAGATCCAGCTTATCTATAATTTTAACCATTTCTATCTTTCTGGATTCCATACTAGATTCCATCTCAAGATAAGAGACATTCACTTCCAACATTTTTAACACTAAATGCATTCTTCTTAGCTTATCTCATATTTTCATATTATTATGGAGCCTGATACATATTCATAGTGGCTTACTAAGTGCAGAGTTGATGGCATGGCTATGTAGTCATTGAAACACGCCTCATACATGCTTCTATCAAAAGATAGTGATTTTGTTTCTCGATTTATTTAGAGGAAAAATGTTATTTATTGAGAAACAACTATGTGCTAGTTATAAGGATGTTTGTATATCATGTAACCTTGCTTTTAATGAATGCAAGTAAAAGGTATTTAAAATGTATTAAAACATTTAAAATTTTACATTATCTTTATTTTTCAGTCATTTTGAATAGCACAGTTTTACTGAGGGACCATTTTCTTTTAGAAAAGGCCAGATATTTTTGATCAATAGAAATAAGTGATCTGTAAAAAGAGTTGAAGGATCTCTGTGGTCAACTTACTTATTTGGTTTATCACTTGAACTTATCAGTGAATTAAACAAGCAGAAATTTTTCTTTGTGATAGGACAGTTGGTCCAATTCTTTTATAGCCAAGTCAGTTTCTTATTTTTCTATCTGGTGGCCAGTTGGGTGGTTTGTGCTATGAATAACAAATCAATTAGAAGTGCTGGCTCCTGCCCCATGAGGTTTTGTTGATGAAAACTCCTTTTGATTCACTCTGAGGCAGTTTTATATTTCACTCATCATTATGTTCCACCTGACAATACAAGTCTTGTAACTGCTAGGAAAGTTGAAGTTAATTAACTGCTCTTCAAAATCATGCGGTGCCTACTTCCATAAAACTACACTCAGGGCATCTGTTAGGGAATTGACATAATGACATAGATGTCTGCATGATGTGAGAAAGACTCATATCTTTTCTTGGAAAGAGACACAGGGGCTACTAACCTCTTTTGATTGAACGCATCCAATCTGACAAATTTAAGGCAACAGTAAGAAAGCCAACTACACAAAACAGTGTATGGTAATAAGGCTGTTCCCAATTCTTGATTGCTGGTTGTGAACTGAATTATCTTACAATGGCCTAACTCTTTGTTCATTTGGGCATCCCATCAAGATAATTAGTTGGAAAGAAGATATTCTTGAACTCCTGAAGGTTCATTTTAATGCATGCAGGCATAAAGTAAAATATTCAGGAAAGAGCTATTGTTTGGAAAGCTGCAATGAATGGGTGATGTTGCTCCTAGAGTAAATAATGGAATCTGTTCAAAGGAGACTGCTTTAAGCCTTAAATGATCTCCTACCCAGTAAATACTAAAAAATAATTGGCCTACTTGATCATCTATCCACTGATTCCTTGTACTTTTCTTTAGGCTTTTCCTTTGTGGCATTGGGCAAAAGCGTCGTAACTAGGTCTAGAAATGCATCATGTTCCTGCATTCTACTATGCAAAATAGTACAAGTGTTCTTTTTGACAACAGAAATATTACTGCACTGTCTCAGTTCAACAGTCCATTCAGAATCATATTTTTTTTTCAGATGAGCCCAAGAATGCTGCTGTTCTTTGTAATGCTTATCTTGAAGTTAGGATGGTCTTATAAAGTATCTCCAATCTCCCTAGGAAATGTCCTATTTGTAGAAGATATGTTATTTTGAAGCTACTTATTACATCCAATCTATATTCAGAGGTAATCAAATTTCATTTACAACGTACAGTACAGCATAGAACTAAATGTATTTTTCAGATTTCACTGCAGAACTTTCCATTGGTTAAATCCCACATGTTTCTTTTCTGCACATTCCATGATGTCCCTTCTAGTAACTCTCTTTCAGGACTGAGGTCCCACTTTTTGGGTCTTTCTAAGGCCAGTAAACCACAATAAACAATTGTCTTTACCATTTTCAGAGCTCTCTCAATATCAATTCCTTGACTCCAAGGCACAGCGGGGTTTGCTAAGCAGTCTCCAGCACTGCCTCTACGGGATACATCCACTCGCTGCCTCCTCAGGTATCGGAAGGCTTCTGCTATGACCAGTATTGCGTCGTGTGTCAATGCTGATGTATACTAAAACAGACGTATGAAAAACAAGATATCATGAGAAATGACATCCTCCAAACTTGCCTTGTTCCCTGTGATTTTTGTTCACTTCTACCTTTTGTTCTACAAAGATATCATCCTAATTATTTGAGTTGGAAATTCTCTTTGGGCAAGACTGACTTTGATGCATTTGACAATGATGCCTCTTCCCTCATATGTGCACATGTTAGGATTATTAAGATCAAATGGCTCAAGGGAAACTCTTTCTTGCTCTCAATACTGCTTCATATTGAGTGAGTGACTATAAAAGACTGGGTACTTTATAAGGGAAAAAATGCATGTGATGTTAAGGGATGGCATGTATAGATTAGAGAGGAAATAGCATATCCTAAAGCAAGGCTGAGTTATTGCTGTTTGTAATAGAAAATTCAGATCTGCTGTTTACTTAGGGGAAAATGGAAATAGCTAAGTTAGACAGCTTGAAATTAATTTGGATGGTAACATTAATCATTTCTGTCTGGATCATGTTTGTAGCAAGGTAGGACCTCCGGCCAGCAATAAATCAGTTTTTGTTTCCCAAGGGGTAGCAAAAACCAAAGATGCTTTTCAATTGTAGAAAATTACAATTGTTATTGAGCTTTAAATCTGATATCATTGACAATTTGTAGGCAATGCTTCATGACGCTGCCTTTTTCAGGTGAGAATACTTACTTTCTGTTCCTTGTGTACAGTGACATGTTCTACTAGGGATGAGGCTAGTCAGTTAACACAAGGGATTTGATTATCTGCAGTTTGAAATGGTAGATGCTTTTCCATTAAATGAATCAACAACTCATGGTTAAAATGAGCTGGCCTCCATATTTTTACAAGGGTGATGAATACTTCTATCTACAATATGGAATCTTATTGACTTTTTAAAATGTAGCAAAATGTCCTAAGGGGAATTCTCACTATATAAAAGACTGTCCAAATACAATTGACAGTAAATACATTGTTGTCTCTACAACCATCAATTTACTTTTTTCATGTTACTTTTCTTTCAGAAGCAAATCATCAAGTATGACTATAACAGGAGCATATTTTCTTTTATGAAGAAAAATCTTTGTGTTTGCCTGTCCTAGCACTACCTAAAGCCAACAGAGGGGTGATTTTCCTTCTAATCAACTGCATAAATTGTCACCAGTTAATGCTGTTCTTCCAAAGCTATATTAAAAGAACTATTTAATTTTGTACTTTATTCAGTTTCTATTTATCCATGCATGAGATTGCCCACTCAATCTAAAATAAATGAAATAAAAGAATATTTATGAAATATAGATTACACAGCATCTAGATCTTAATTTCTAAATGGCTTTTTCCAACTTTATTCTATATCAAGTATTAAAGTAGGTTCTTTGATTCAGTACAAGGCTCAATACTTTCTTAAACCATTTGTAGTGTTTACTTATAAGACTAAACATTTCTTTGTGGTAAATACTAGCATGTTACATTAACCATACTCATTATTATTAATGGGTACCTGAGATGGTTTTCATTATCTTTTGTAGAAGTTATACATCTTCAGAGCAGGCATAATCTACATTGCAGTATCTCTCTATATTTTATCCTTTGTCGTGCCAAGCATTGTGTTTTGAAAATTGTTGAGAACCCTTAGAATAATGAATAAATGTACCTTTGTCTTCTATAGTTGCTAAATCAAAGCAACAAAAAGCATTGTGTCTAAGCATTTTCATGGAAATATATAATTTTATAAGCTCACCTAAATATAGCATGAGGAAAAATACCAGTTTAGTACATTAAAAAAGAGTTGAGTATACAGGATTCCTCACTGGGAATGTGACCATACTCACCGAGCCAAATTAAGATACCTGGTCTGACTAAAGGTTAAGATGATGTAAGATGGGAATGCCTTGAAAAACTCTGGCATGTATAACATGTACTACAACCATACAGTTAGCTTCTAACTAGCAAGTGACCTTACTGACTTATAAAATTATGTTTCGCAGCTGGGAGTGGTAGCACATGTCTATAATCTCAGCACTCGGGGAGGCAGAGGCAGGCGGATCCCTGTGAGTTTGAGGCCAGCCTAGTCTACAAAATGAGTCCAGGACAGTCAAGGCTACACAGAGAGACCCTGTCTTAAAAACAAAACAAAACAAAAATATCTTTAGCTCTCAAGTTTTCTAGAACATTTCAATTGTTTAAAATTTTTACTTGTAGTAGTTTCTGATGTGACCCATTTATGGTAGAACAGAATACATCTCTTCTTTGTGTTTCTACCTGTGTTCCTACTGTTCTTTACCCTATTATTTTTGGGGAGAAAGGAAAACTGGAAAACATAAGAAAAGAGACCTCCCTCAATTTCTTTCTAATTCACAGAGATCCAATTGCCTCTACCTCTCAGAGATGGGTCACCACGTCCAATTCTCCTTTTTTTAAAAATTACATTTTTTTTTTTACTTTGTATCCTCTCTGTAGTTCCCTCCCTTCCTCCTCCTTCTCCACACATGCCCCTCCCCAAGTCTACTGGTAGGGGAGGTCTTCTTTTCCTTCCTTCTGATCCTAATCTTTTAGGTCTCACCAGGAGTGGCTGCATTGTTTTCCTCTGTGGCCTGGTAAGGCTGGTCCCCACTCAGGGGCAGGCGATCGAACAGCAGGCCAATCAGTTCATGTCAGAGACAGTCCCTGTTCTCAGTTTCTTTTTTTAAGGAGAAGATTTTAATATACTTGACTTCTCATCTTACATCATGGTCGTAGTATACATTTTTACTATAGCATCAAAGAACAATTAAAAGCTAGTTGTCTATTTGAATTGGTGAGCTGAGGGAATGAGTATATCTATCTATTTATCTATCTATCTTTGGCATGTTACATAATGAGTCCTTCAAATATACACTTGAATATAAATACATTTTCCTCCCTCTCTCTATATTTTTAAGGATCCTTTTGTGTAATATGAATAATTTCCCCCTAATTTATCTGTTTTATATTCTTGAAAAAAAAGTATCTCTACTTCAGGGAACACATATGAAAAATATGCACTCTAAATATGACTTTCTGCTTTTAATATTCTTATCTTGATGTTGGAAAATGAGCAATTTAGGTAATCTAATTATTTTTAAAGACACTTTTGTAGACATGCAACTATTTCTGTTCAGTATTTACATACAGGTAGGCAATACATATTCTATATTAGAGACTAATTCACTTGGATGTTCTGAGATTCATGAAACTTATTATCATGGAACAATCAAATAAATAATGTAAAATCCAATTTTCCGTTTCACACTATCAATCTTCTTTACCTATTCTCACATTTAGCCTGATTCAGGTTTTTGTAATAGTGTAAATTACTATGAGATTATTTGAAATTATATTCATTTAAAATTAAGATAATTTATTATCAAACACTAGATTTTTAGAAGATTTATTATCCATTTTTTTTAATTTGGGGATGGGGTTATACTACAGAATCAGTTGCAGCTTTTTTTTTAAGCATCTTTGAATGGCCTCTGAGGGAAGACTACTTGATCACAGGATGGTTGTAAGTATATTAAGGCCATATTGAAGAGCTTTGGAAAGCTGGCCTTCATTGTCTATGTGTCATGGAGCATTACCTTTAGTGGTGCATTCTTGGCTTCAGGGAATTCCCTTTCATCCAGTCTCACCCAGCGCTGTATGAATTGCTGAACCATCGGGTTTTCATTGTTGACAATCTGGAAACCTGTAATATTGGCTCCGCCATGCATGACTCTTTCCAGTAAAATGTCAGTAAAACCCTGGAAGGACAGTGAAAGAGATCATGACTATGAGAGACATACATCTCTGCTTACATTACCTGTTGGAGAGTAGAGATGAAGTGAAGGATTTCTTCCCTGGGATTACTTATTACCAAGAAGGTCTTAGATGCAAAGCTAATTCTTAAGACATGTCTTTGAAACTATAAATGCGAAAAATGGTGCATGCTTCCATTTTCCTGTCTGTGACTTTAGTTGGTATAAATACCACATAGACCAACACAGGTTTTGCTTTTAGGAAAAGGTTTTGCCTCATTTACCTGTATTTTCTTCAGTCTTCCTACGTATAGTTCAAATATAACATTATGTGACTAGAGAATATTGAAGACATTTGACTGTAAGAAGTGCTATAAAAATCTTTTCTTCACTAAATATGCTGAGCATAGCAGAGTGTTTCAGGTTCTTGTGATGAGTATTTAGACATTTGTTATTCACAGAAATACCAGTGAGTGAAGCTGACAGCTTGCCTGTACGTGATGGCACATACCCCAGGGTGCGTCTCACATGAATTCATAAATGTGTCTTGACATCTGTATGGCATCCAAAATTTGCTCCTTAACTTGATCTAGTTAGCATCTAGTGTCTTTGTCACCCAAATTCTTCAAAGTGTTCTCCCCAGGGTTCACACCTAGGCCTTTTCCACATGGCCACTGCCAACTCCATTGGGTATTGCTGTCTTCTGGGATACCTTCCCTGGGAATTGCTTCTACATTTGTTGGATAGGAGTCTCCTGTGCTTTGTTGCTCATGTGTTAGAATCCTCAATGAATAGATTCCAGCTTTCTATATCAATGGGAGGGAAGGTAGCAGAAATCTTGGAGGAGATGGGGGAGAGGAAACCATAATCAGAATATGTATGAAAAAAACTATTTTCAGACAGCAGACTTTTGGGGCAGTAAGAAAGAAAAACATAGTAGCAGCTGGGAATTTCCTTTATATTTCAAATATAGGAATAGGCTAGTTCTGAGATTTCCTCCAACATAGCGGGTACCAAAAATCAGGTGTATAGCTTATTGCCATACCTGATTGCTCTTGAATTCAAAAAGAAAATCAGAAACAAATTAGAAGAGAAAATGGATTTATTTATTATTTGGGAAAATTGTAAAGAGAAAAAAAATGCACAATATATCTGTGGCTGTTTTACTGCTTATAAAAATCAAAAGACCAAAATTAGAAAGGTTTTTTTTTTTTTTTCTGTGAAAAAAGGAGAGGTCATGAATTTAAGAGGGAGATAAAGGAGAAAAAGGAGGAGAGGGAGGGGTAGAAGTGGTGTAAATATAGCACTTATGCATAAAACTCTTTTAGAAAATAAACATTTAAGTTTAAATTAAAAAAATGGTGAAGAAGCTGTCCCATCTTCCTTAGATTATCTTCAGAATGTTTTGTATGTATATTTTCATGTGTTTATGTGTTCATGCATATGAATGTATGTGTAGCATATGTGTGCACATGTGTGTGGAGACCAGTGTTCAGAGTTCAGTGTTTTCCCCTTAATCTTCATTTTTTTTCTGAAGCAAGATCTCTGACTAAAACTGGAATTCATTGAATTGTCTAGGTTGGCTGACCAATTTAGCTCCAGGGTTTCTTCTGTCTCTTTCAACTCCCCTTCCAACACATGTGGGTAAAAGACACTCGCCACCATGCCTACCTCTTATACATGAGAGTTATGGACCCAGATTCAGGTCCATATTTATAACATTTTAACTGCACCAGTCTCCCAGCCCAACCTCATCTCTAACATTTTAGTCTAAGAAAATTTCAAGTATACAAAAACTGTGAAAGTAACATATAGTGAAGATGTTTATAGTCAATATTCATATTTTACTACTAGTACTCTCTGGTCCAGTAGTCCATTTTATTTTTGAAATACATTTCAAACAAAACAAGTGGTTAGTAAGTACAGATTATACTTTACTTCCAAAGATTTAACACTAATATTAATAGCTATAATTTTCTGTTTGCATAGTAATTTTATCCCTTCTGTTTGTATTTGAGGTATGAGCATATGTTCATGTGGGCATGTACATGTGAACATAAAAATAAATGTGCACACATATGTGCATGTCATTTTTCCAGCCTTTTTTGTTTGAGGGAATATTTATATCTAATGCAATGTACAAAAATTTTTAAAAGTTTTAATTGAATTTTATTTACAGATTTATTTATTAAAATTTATTCACTTTTTATCCCCACTGCAGCCTCCTCGCTTGTATCCTCCCAGTCCCACCCATAATCCCTCTTCTCCTCCTATGACCTTTCCCTAGTCCTCTGATAGGGGAAGACCTCCTCCACTTCAATCTGACCCTAGCTTATCAGGTTTTAACAGGACTGGCTGCAGTGTCTTCCTCTGTGGCTTGGCAAGGCTGCATTTACCAGGGGGAGATGATCAAAGAGCCAGCCAGTGAGCTCATGTCAGAGACAGCCCCTGTTACCCCTTACTTGGAAAATGAGCAGCCAATGGGCTTCCTTTGAACAGGAGGTCTAGGTCCTCTCAATGAATGGACCTTAGTTGGAGTATTGGACTCTGCAAGCCCCCCTGGGCCCAGGTATTTTGGCTCTGTTCTCCTTGTGGAGTTCCTGTCCACTCCAAGTCTTTCTGGCTTGCTCTTCTTCCATAAGGATTCCAGCACTCTGCCCAAACTTTGGCTATGAATCTCAGTATCTCCTTACCCTGGTGCATAGAGTCTTTCAGAGGTCCTCTGTGGAAGGCTGCTGTCCTGTTCCTTTTCTTCTAATTCCAATGTCTATCCTGTTTGCCCTTCAGAATGAGGATTAAGCATCTTCCCTAGGGTCCTCCTTGTTGTTTAGCTTCTGTAGGGCTATAGATTTTAGAATGTTTATCCTATAATATCTACTTATCAGTGAGTATATACCATGTATGTTTTTCTACTTCTGTGTTACCTCATTCAGGATGCTCTTTTCTATTTACTACCATTTGCCTGCAAATTTCATGATGTCTTCGTTTTTAATACCTGAGTAGTATTCCATCGTGTAAATATACCACAATTTCTGTATCCCTTCCTCCATTAAGGGACATCTGGATTGTTTCCTAATTCTGGCTATTATGAATAGAGCTGCTACAAACATGGTTGAGCAAATGTCCTTATTGAGTGGTGGGGCATCTTTTGGGTTTATGCCTAGGCATGGTATAGCTGGATCTTGAGGTAGTGCTATTTCTAATTTTTGGAGAAAGGACCAGATTGATTTCCAAAGTGGTTGTGTAAGGTCACATTCCCATGAGCAATGGAGGAGGGTTCCCCTTTTTCCACATCCTCTCCAGTATGCTGTATCCCTTATCTTAGCCATAGTCATTTTGATTTGCATTTCCTGAATGACTAAGGACATTGAGCATTTCTTTAAGTGTTTCTCTGCCATTTGATATTCCTCTGTTAAGAATTCTATTTATCTCTGTACCCCATTTTTAATTGGATTATTTGGTTTGTTGGTGTTTAATTCCTTCAATTCTTTTTTTGTTTCGTTTTTTAAGTTACAGTTTATTCACTTTGTATCCCAGCTGTAGCCCTATCCCATTCTCACCCTCCCTCCTTCATCTTCTCCTATGCCCCTCCCCCAGTCCAATGATAAAGGAGGTCCCCTTCCCCTTCCCTTTGACCATAGTATATCAGGTCTCATCAGGACTGGCTTCTTTGTTTTCCTGTGTGGACTGGTAAGGCTGCTCCGCCCTCAGGTGGAGGTGATCAAAGAGCCAGCCCAAGAGTTCATGTCAGAGATGGTCCCTGGTCCTATTATTGGGGAACCCTCTTGGATACTGAGCTGCCTTGGACTACTTCTGTACAGGGGTTCTAAGTTATCTTCATATGTTCTGGTTATTAACCCTCTCTCAGGTTTAGGGTTGGTGAACTTCTTTTCTCAGTCTTTAGGCTGTTCTTTTTTGTTCTGATGACAGTGTCCTTTGCTTTACAAAAGCTTTTCAGTTTCATGAGGTCCATTTATTAATTGTTGATCTTAGAGCCACTGCTGCTTGTGTTCTGTTTAAGAAGTTGTCTCCTGTGCCAATGAGTTCAATGAGTTCCCCGATTTTTCTTCTAACAGTCTCAGTGTGTCTGGATTTATGTTAAGGTCTTTAATCCACTTGAACTTTAACTTTGTATATGGTGATAAATATGGGTCTATTTTCATTTTGCAGCATGTAGAGATCCAGTTAAACCAGCACCATTTGTTGAAGATGATGTCTTTTTTGCATTGTATGGTTTTGGCTTCTTTTTCAAAAATTAAGTTTCCATAGGTATGTAGGTTTTTTTCTGGGTCTTCAATTTGATTCTATTGGTACACCAGTCCATTTCTATACCAGAAATAAAAATATATTATGCCATTTTTTTGTTTGTATGTCAATTGTTTTATTTTAGTCTCTGCTAACGTTACATTACAATTACAAGCACCTGTGGATTTTATGTAGTTAAATTTCCCAGTCTTTTCTTTTCTTTTTTTTTTTTCAATGCAGTTTATTCAGGAACATTGAACAATCCTCGGACCCCGGGGAAAGCCAGCCCACAGCTTAAATAGCCTCTGGGTAGCCAACCCAGGCGTGCCACGTGGGCAATGCAGATAGGTCCACATACATGGAAGCAAGCCAGATCCTCGGCCTTAGCCAAATGTGGAGTTGTTCGTGACAGAGAGCACTCACCATCGGGAAGGTGGAAGGCAGAAACCAGCTCCATCTTTAAGGCATAGCATTCCGCAGCTCTCTACAGTTCCCCCTTTTTGTTTTAGACGCATCAGGCAAGAGTAGAGGTCTGATCTCTGATATTAGAAATAAATTGGGACTTTGTACAGATGTTCATTTAGGTGTCATCCACCCAAAGAGCATCAGACCCGTCCGATACCTTTTTCTCAGAGGCGGGACCTGGGGCATCAACCCGCATGCAATCAGACATGCTCTTCTCTGGGTCCAAAGCGGCTGACCCTGAGTGCAGTGCTTAGCCTCGCATCCTGAGCGTAACGTTTTAGCGTTTTATGGTAGCCAACCATGCTTGGGGAGACTGTCCTGCTTCAATGGCTGTAAAGGCCTGAATGGTCATGGCTGCATTACACTGTTTTTATTACTGTTGTTCTATAGTACAGCTTGAGATCTGGGATGGCTATATCTCCAGAAGATCTTTTATTTTACAGTATTGTTTTAGCTATTCTGAGTTATTTGTTTTTCCATATGAAATTGAGAATTGTTCTTTGAATATCTGTAAAAAATTGTGTTGGTATTTTGATGGGAATTGCATTTTATCTGTAGATTGCTTTTGGTAAGATAACCATTTTCATCATGTTAATCCTACCAATCTATGAGCATGGGATATCTTTCCCTCTTCTGTTATCTTCTTCAATTTCTTTCTTCAGAGACTTGAAGGTTTTTATGTATAGGTCTTTCACTTGCTTGGATACAGTCACATCAAGGTACTGTATGTTATCTGTGACTATTGTGAAAGTGTTGTTTCCCTAATTTCTTTCTCAGCCCATTTGTGTTTTGTATACAGGAGGGCTTCAGGTCTTTTTTGAGTTAATTTTGTATCAGCCACTTTGCTGAAGGTGTTTATCAGCTGAAGGAGTTCTATGGTAGAATGTTTGGGTACACTCATGTATACTATCATATCATCTGTGAATAGTGACACTTTGACTTCTTCCTTTCCAATTTGTATCCCTTTGATCTCCTTTAGTTGTCTTATTGCTCTAGCTAAGACTTCAAGAACTATGTTGAAGAGATAAGGAGAGAGCAGGCAGCCTTACCTTGTCTGTGATTTCATTGGGATTGATTTAAGTTTCTCTTCATTTAGTTTGATGCGGATTATAGGCTTGCTGTATATTGCTTTTACTATATTTAGGTATGTGCCTTGTATACCTGATCTCTCCAAAACATTAAACATGAACAGGTGCTGGATTTTGTCAAATGCTTTTTCAGCATCTAAGGAGATGATCATGTGGTTTTTCTCCTTCAGTTTGTTTATGTGGTGGATTACATTGATGTATTTTCGTATGTTGAACCATCCTTGCATGCCTGGGATGAAGCCTACTTGGTCATGGTAGATGATATCTTTAATGTGTTCTTGGATTCAGTTTGAGAGTATTTTATTGAGGATTTTTGCATGAATATTCATAAGGGAGATTGGCCCGAAGTTCTCTTTCTTTTGTAGGGTCTTTGTGTGATTTAGAATATCAACGTGACTGTGGCATCATAGAATGAGGTTGGTAATGTTCCTTCTGTTTCTGTTTTGTGAAATAGTTTAAAGAATGTTGGTGTTAGCTCTTCCTTGAAGGTCTGGTAGAATTCTGCATTGAAACCATCTGGCCTATGTCTTTTTTTGGATGGGAGACTTTTGATGACCACTTTTTTTTCCCCCAGGGTATATAGGACTATTTCATTTATTTACTTGATCTTGATTCAGCTTTTCAAATTTTGTTGCATATATGCTTTTGAAGTAGGATTTCTTTTATTTCTTCAGTGTCTGTCATTATGTTCCCCTTTTTGTTTCTGATTTTGCTGATTTGGATAGTGTGTCTCTGCCTTTTAGTTAGTTTGGGTAAGGATTTGTCTATCTTGTTGATTTTCTCAGAGAACCAGCTCTTGTTCTCACTGAGTCTTTGAATTGTTTTCTTTGTTTCTAATGTATTGATTTCCACCCTGAGTTTGATAATTTTGAGCCATCTACTCCTCTTGGGTATGTCTGCTTTTTTTGTTTTTCTAGTGCTTTCAGGTGTGCCATTAAGTTGTTTGTATGAGAATTCTCAAATTTCTTTATGAAGGCACTTAGTGGTATGAATTTTCCTCTCAGCACTGCTTTCATTGTATCCCATAAGTTAGGGATTTCATTTTCAATATGTTCTAGGAAGTCTTTAACTTCTTTCTTTATTTCCTCCCCGACCAAAGTGTCATTGAGTAGAGAGTTGTTCAGTTTCCATGTGTGTATAGGCTTTTTGTTATTTCTGTTTTTGTTGAGGTCTAGTTTTAGGCCATGGTGGTCTGATAGGATACAAGGGATTATTTCAATCTTCCTTTATCTGTAAAACCATAATGTCCTGGTTTGGTTTGCCTGTATTCTCACTCCAGCCTCTAAACATCTGGTTGTCTGTAGCCTTGACTGATTATTTTTGGAGCCTGTACTGCAGATTGGATCCACCTGACTCAGGATGGGATTTGGGTCCCAGGCTTGACTCAGCTCTGCTGGGTTCACTGGTTGTGCTGGCCACCTTGTTTCCAAGCCAGATAGGTTAGGGTGCTGGGGAGCAGGCAGATATTTCTCCCAAACTAGACCTGCTCCAATGCCCCACAAGCCTCCTTAAGGAGGAGGACATTGGAACTTGGGTCAAGTGCCTACCTCCGGTTCACTGGGTTCTCTCTCTGTGCTGGTCTCCCTGATTCTGGCCTATGTGAGCCATGCTGCTGGGGCACTGGTGGATAGATCTCTTTGCCTAGAGCTGCTCCAGTGTCCCTTAGATGGTGGGGAATGGAACCAGGGACCCACACCTAGCTCAGCTCAGCTGTGTTCACTGCCTGTGCCTTGCTGGCTAATTCTGACCTGGGTGTAGACAGAATGGAGCTGTACCTCCCCCATAGTACCAGAATATATCCCCACCACTAGGCTATGAGAGTGAGTGCCACTAGTTGCTGGGATCAGAAAGGTTTCCACAGGATGTTGAGTGTGGCCTCCTGGGTTTGGAAACAGGAGCCCCTAGTACCCACAAGGTGTCCACAGTACAGGAAAATATTCAAGTTACAGGCAGTGAGAGTGAGCACCCAAGGTCAGAGCTGCCAGGCTCTGGTTCCAGGAAGATATCCACAAAATGTAGGCTTGGGCAATGGTTGGCCTAAGGCTGCGGGGTCAGAATCAGGAGTGCACCACTGCTGCCTCTCCAGAAAGATATCCACAGATGGTGTGTTTGGGAGGCTGGATGGCCTAAGGCTATAGGGAAGGAGGAAGGTGTGCCTGCTGCAGATGCCAGAAAAATGTCCACTGATAGTGGGTTCCTATGAGTGTCCTAGGGCTGCAGGGTCAGAGCTGAGAGTGAGCTGCTGCCGCTGTCTCAGTGGGTTAGGGTGGGTGATCTAAGGTTACCAGGTAGGAGTGGCTCCCACTTCCACCCCCGCATGACTGGCAGCTGCCGGTCCCAAGAATATATGCACAAATGTTGGGCTTGGGTGAGTGGCTTAGGGCTGTGGTGTCAGAGCCTAGAGAGCTGCCAGGTTTGAGGAAGGTATCCACAAATAGTTTTTTCAGGCAGGTAGCCTAAGGCTGTGGGGTAGAAACTGCTCACACTGCACCTCTGCTGCTGGCTGCAGGAGGGTATCCACAGATGGTGGGTTTGTGAGGGTGGCCTAGGGCTGCAGCAGTACAGGGTGGGAACCCAGGAATTTTTCCCTGTATTAGCTGTGTGGCCTGAAGACGGACCTTTGAGTATCCCGTGGATTCTCCTCTCACCTGAGAAACACAGATGCAAGTATTTTGGGGTCCCCAGTACTTCTTGCTGAGCACCCTGCTCTCACTGCTGAGCTGCTGTTGAGATACCCTGTGTGGTTGGCATTGCCATCTTTGATCTCCGAAATGTACAAATTTTTAAAGTATACTCAATATGTTTTGATAAATGCATGTGCCTATGTTATTCATATTCTTATAAATTTGTGTATTTCCTTTTTTGCATTTTAAAAACATCTTCATTGAAGTATAATCACAAAGAAGTATGTGCATATCTCTGGATGCATATATTAATTAATATTCATAAGCTGAAACATAAATGTAACTAGTACTCAAAAGTGCTTCATGTGTTTCTCTCCAATCCCCAACCACAACTTTATTTCCTTAATTTCAGAGTTCTTTAAAATGAATCAGAAAATAGTCTTAGAAAATATTTTAGTGAGACACTTTTTCATTAATTAGTTAGAACTCATCATCATATTCCATTAATTGTGAAATACGAATTTAAGGAGATTGGACAAGGAACCAATTAGTTTGGTTTGCATGCCGAGAACACTCCTCCTTTCTAATAACCACAAAGCATTTTAAAGTTAATATTAACTTGTTATGATGAGTTTTCCCTTAAAGGATCCTTTCATGAGAGACACAAAGACAGTATTTTCTCCATTTTGCTAACCACCACACTAAAATCATGAAAGAAGCAATCTTGTATATAAAACCTAGCAGAAGTAATCATTGTTATGAAAGGTTGTTACTCAACTCTCTACTTCCCAAAAAAAGAAAAATGGAAAACAGAGAATATGAGTTTAATTAATAGCTTTAATTTGGGCAGTAACAGATACTGCACAAGAAAACCAACTGCCTATTTGTATGCTGTCATGAGTAATGGGAAAGGTCTCTGGTGTCTTTGTTAGATTTTTTTTTTCCTTAGGTAGGTGAACCACAGTCTTCCCAGTGGTCAAATTTGAGGTAAGGCTCTTGAAGTATCTCAAAAGATACTCACATCAAATAAATGATAAGTAAACACATGGATTGGGAAAAGGTTCAATAAAATGGTGGAGGGTCAGTGGCAGAAGAGAGCCAAGAAAGGTATTTTTGATGCCTCCAGCTCACCTATATTTTCCCCACTTTTATAAGAATTATTCTAGTTCTAAAATGAGTTATTAGAGTCTATCATTGTGTACAACTAGAATTGACAAAATTGTAAACTGGGCCCCAAGCTACCCACAGTTAGTGAAATCACTCATACAGGAAAGCTGACTAGCAGACATCTAGTATGTAGACTATAAACATGGAATGACAAGACTAAGAGTAATACATAGGAACAGTAATGTGACTATTTATAACTTCCAACATTTACTTTTTGATTGGCTATACTGAGACTTTGAATATGATTTTGAGTCCAGGTCTATCTAAAGACAGTCATGACATAATAGAAGAGACATTCAAAACTTTGGATGATAAAAAAGAAAAACAAAAGATAAAAGACACTTAAATACTAAGTTTTGGGGCACACATTCTCAGTAGGGAAAGGGGATGGCTGAGTCCTGGTCCATATTCTTCTATTTTCTCAGTATTGTAAGTTTAATTTATCAACAGTTCTTACAAAATTTATTTAAAGAGTTGCAACATATGCTTTGATAGTCTGCAGGGCAGAGACTTTCAGAGGCCCTCTGTGGCAGGTTCCTAACTTGTTTCCTGTTTTCTTCTTCTTCTGATGTCCATCCTCTTTGCCTTTCAGGATGGGGATTAAGCATTTTAGTCAGGATCCTCTCTCTTGATTAGTTTCTTTAGGTGTACAGATTTTAGTAGGTTTATCCTATATTATATGTCTATATGAGTGAGTATATACTGTGTGTGTCTTTCTGCTTCTGGGACAGCTCACTCAGGATGATCCTTTCCAGTTCCCACCATTTACCCGCAAATTTCATGGGTAGAGTGCAGGGAATCTTATGAAAAAAAGTGGGAAATAGTAAGATCTGGAGAGGACAGGAGCTCCACAAGGAGAGCAACAGAACCAGAAAATTTGAACACAGGTGTCTTTCCAGAGACTCATACTCCAACCAAGTACCAGGCATGGAGATAACCTAGAACCCCTGCACAGATGTAGCCTATGGCAGTTTAGTGTCCAAGTGGGTTATATAGTAATGGGAAGAGGGACTGCCTCTGACATAACCTGATTGGCCTGCTCTTTGATCACCTCCCCCTGAGGGAGGAACAGCCTTACCAGGCCACAGAGGATGACAATGCAGCCACTCCTGATGAGATCTGATAGACTAAGATCAGAAGGAAGGAGAGGGGGACCTCCCCTGTCAGTGGACTTAGGGAGAGGCATGTGTGAAGAAGGGGGAGAGAAGTCAGGATTAGGAGAGGAGGAGGAAGGGGGGATACGAAGTGAATAAAGTGTAATTAAGAAAAGTAAAAAAAAAAAAAGAGTTGCAACAAAGCTAAGATTAATATAATGAGACCATATATAGCTCTAATTTCTACAAATGCAAATGTCAACATTGACCACTTGGACAGAAAAAAAAAATAAAGGGAGGGGTGTCAGTGATGGAAGAAGGGAGGCTCAGATAGGCATGCTGGATAAGTTTCAGGACTTAGCTAGATCCTAGAATAACTTCATTCAGATTAAACTTAGCAGTGTAGTCACTATTTTCCTTTTCAAACTGCTTTCTTATGTTGTGAGATATTATACTCTCTGAGGATTGAATCAAGCCTGATTTCACCACGTGTTTACCAATGATGTTCACAGAGGAGCAATGACTATGAATTATTTAACAATCATCAGATAACACATCAAGGTGAGAAAAAGGAGGACCCCAGTTATCTTATCATTAAGGGTCTCATTTAAGGGCAAGAGATGTCCCGTTCCTGAAACACTTTGAATAAAATTTAAAATAGTCATGAAAATATCCATTCTGCATTGTTTTATTAAATAATTTCCATCCTATAAGACATTACCAGGGGCTGAAGAAATGGATCATAGTTTCAGAGCACTGGCTGCTCTTCCAGAGGTCATGAGTTCAATTCCCAGTAACCGCATGGTGGCTCAAAACCATCAATAATAAGATTTGGTGCCCTCTTCTGGTATGCAGATGTATATATAGACAGATCATTATATACACAATAAATAAATATTTTTAAATCTATTTATTTATTTATTTATTTATTTATACTTTATTCACTTTTTATCCCATTTGTAACCCCCTTGCTCATCTCCTCGCAGTCACACCTCTCTTCCCCTTTCCCCCAACCCTCTCCTCTAGTTTACTGAAAGGGGGAATGCTCCTACCATCTGACACTAGCCTATTGAGTCTCATCAGGACTCCCTGAATCCTCTTCCTCTGTTTTCTGGCAAGGCTACCCTGATGGCGGGAAAGCGCTCA
This sequence comes from Meriones unguiculatus, assembly GCF_030254825.1. NCBI lineage: Eukaryota > Metazoa > Chordata > Mammalia > Rodentia > Muridae > Meriones > Meriones unguiculatus. Next base: position 81,267,312 of record NC_083369.1, on the reverse strand, counting down.
AAGAGCAGGCACTAGAGTCCATGTCAGAGATAGCTCCTGCTCCCCTTAATAAGAACCCACATGGAGACTGAGCTGCCTAATGACTACATCTGAGCAGTGGGTCTCTTCTTCTCCATGCATGGTCCTTGGTTGGTGAATCAGTCTCTGCAGGCACCTCTGGGCCCAGATTTTTTGGCTTTGTTGACCTCCTTATGGAACTCCTGTCCCCTCATAACCTTCTTTCTCCCTTTCTTCCATAAGACTCCCTGCTCTCTCCCAAAAGGTTGGCTACAAGTCTCTGCATCTGCTTTGATCCCCTGCTGGGTGGAGTCTATCAGAGGATATCTATGATAGGCTGCTCTCTTGTTTTCTAAAATATCTTGGTGTAACTCTAACCAAACAAGTGAAAGACCTGTATTAAAAAACCTTAAAGTCTCTGAAGAAAGAAATTGAAGAAGATATCAGAAGGTGGAAAGATCCCCCATGCTCATGGATCAGTAGGATTCAAATAGTAAAAATGGCCATCCTACCAAAAGCAATCTACAAATTCAATGCAATTCCCATCAAAATACCCACACCATTACTTAAAGACATTGAAAGATCAATTCTCAATTCCATGTGGAAAAGCAAAACAAAACAAAACCTAGAATATTTAAAACAATCCTGTACAATAAAAAATCTTCTGGAGGTATCCCTGATCTCAAGCTGTACTATAGAGCAACAGTAATAAACAAACAAACAAAAACAACTATATGGTACTGGCATAGAAACAGACTGGTGGATCAATGGAATCAAATGGAAGACCCAGAAATAAACCCACACACTTATGGACAACATGCAATGGAGAAAAGACAGCATCTTCAACACATGGTGCTGGTGTAACTGGGTGTCTACATGTAGAAAAATACAAGTAGATCCATATTTATCACCTTGCACAAGTGTAAAGTCCAAGTGGATCAAAGACCTCAACATATAACCAGACACACTCAATCTGTTAGAAAACAAAGTGGGGAAGAATCTTGACCTCATTGGCACAGGAGACAACTTCCTGAACAGAACACCAACAGCACAGGCTCTAACATCAACAACCAACAAATGGGACCTCATGAAACTGAAAAGCTTCTGTAAAGCAAAGGACATGGTCCTAAGAACAAAATGACAGTCTACAGACTGGGAAAGGATCTTCACCAACCCTCTATCTGGCAGAGGGTGAATATTCAGAATATATAAAGAACTCAAGAAATTAAGCACCGATAAACCAAATAATCCAACTAAAAATGTGGTTCAGTGCTAAACAGAGAATTCTCAACAGAATGGCAGAGAAACACTTAAGTAAATACATTTTAAAATAATACTGCCATTTGGGTGTAAGATTGGTGCTAATCACCTGGGCCTGGTGGTGAATGCCTGTAATCCTGCACTCAGGGAGGCAGAGGCAGATAGATCTTTGTGAGTTCGAGGCCTGCCTGCTTTACAAGGACACTTGGGCAGCCAAGGACACACAGAGAAACTCTGTATAAAAAAGAAAAAAAAAATCAATGCTAATCTTTAAAAGCAATAAAACAAAAGTAACTAAACCAAGTATCTAGAGAGCAACCAGAATATTGAGTTGGGCAATGAATGAATTTTAGTAATAGGACACAGTTGCAGAATGAGGTAAGTTAGTAGAAAGTCTGATGCAGAGATAGGCACTAGATAATAATTGCTCACAATTTCCTGTTAATTTTATCATTTACAGAAATTTCACTTGTTCATAGTGCTTGCTTAATTTCACTGCTAGAGTTTGTCTGTATGACCTCATAGTAATAGGTGAATATATTAAAAGGGAGTCTCTCTTAAATATCGGGAAAGAAACTAATTTCGTAGAGATGATAACAAATCCCATGTCAGAAAAGGAGTAAATAAAAATGGGAAATATTGAAAAAAACAAGGAACTTATGACTGATAGCTAAAGGGCAAAAATGGTTCATTTTTTTTATCAGTTACATTTTATTAACTCTGTATCCCAGCCGTGTCCCGATCCCTCATTCCCTCCCAGTCCCTCCCTCCCTCCCTCATCTCCACCGTGCCCCTTTCCAAGTCCACTGATAGGGGGACCTCCTCCCCATTCATCTGATCCTGTTTTATTAGGTATCTTCAGGACTGGCTGCAAAGCCCTCCTCTGTGGCCTAACAGGACTGCTCCTCCCTTCGGAGGTGGGGAGACCAAAGAGCCAGTCATTGAGTTCCTGTTAGAAATAGTCCCTGTTCCCCTCACTTTGGGAGACCAATTGGTTACTGAGCTACCACAGGCTACATCTGAGTGGAGGTTCTAGGTTATATCCATACGTGGTCCTTGGTTGAATGTCAGTCTCAGAAAAGACCCTGTGCCCAGATATATTTGGGATATACTCACTTATATAGACCTATAAGATATGATAAACATAATGAAATCTATACACCTAAAAAAGATAATCAATTGAGTGGACATGGGGTAAGATGATCAATCCTCATTTAGAAAGACAGATGGGATGTGCATTGAACGTATGACAGGAGTCTACTGAGCACATCTGAAAGACTCTAACTAGCAGTGTTTTCAAAGCAAAGACTCATGACCAAACCTTTGGCAGAGTACAGGGAATCATAAGAAAGAAGGGGAGTTAGTCTGATGGGACAAGGATAGGAGCTCCACAAGGACCAAAATGGTTCATTTTTATGGCTTACCTGTTTCCACTAACACATATGCAAACATGTTGTTTTTATATTACATACTGCTGGACTGAATTAAAATCCAAAGTAACAAAGAGGCCTCACTGTCTGGGGAAACTTAACACAGAAAGCATTATTAAAGAGGTGACCCAAAAATTATATACACAGGAAGAGAGTGAATGGACAAATGATAAGATATTTCTCTTCTAACAAAGTTCAAACTACTGTTTCTGTTCAAATCTCTGGATTGTATTTTGATATGGATAAATGCAGTCTACAGAAACAGAAAATAGACTTGATTATTTGGATAACTTATATACAGACATTAATATAAAGGAGCTTACTGAGAAATATCTGAGATACAAGAGATAGAAATGGATGATTGTGGCAAGGGGGAGAATATTTTTTATTAAGGGCAGGTATAGAAAGACTTCCTTCTTGATTTGCCTCTTTTCACAACACGTTCAGGTACTTTTAGTTTCCATAGATGTAACTAAGGTTCACTTCTTGTTGACAAAAATATTTGGTTAAAAATCATTGAGACCAGTGCATTTTCCCTACTATATATAATATATACATATAAATAAATATATTATATACGTAGATATACACACATACACACACACGCACACACACATATATATATATACAGTATATATACATACATTCACTGATTACATGTGAGGTAGAATGGAAAACAAAATGGGGAAGAGCATGACAAGAGCAAAGGAAGTTAGGAGAAAAGGGTTGGCTGCTGGACAGAAACTGGCTGATTCTAGGTTCTTCTCTTTGGACATGGTTCAAAGCCTTTTTCATCATATTCATTATACTGTATTTGAGGGTGTTTCACTTTTCCCCAAACTCTGGGTAACTTTCAGTTCTTGGGATGACCACATATAGACTTAGACATGGGAGGGAATATGTGCTGAGTTGACTGAAAAGTCCGTAAAACATTAGTACCACAAAAACATCCAAACCACACCTGTAAGGTAAAATGTGAAAATTGTTTTGTAAAGGTTATTTATTGGTAGAGACAAGAGTGTCATGCTACAAATTCTTCATAAGTAAGGATAAGTGTTTTCCAGTTTTTCTATTTCTCTTTAACATGGCCCACAGCCTGCTGCTTTTCCATCAGTATACTAGACTTTATGGGTGATATGTATAAACACTACCTACAGGCACAGAAAACTGAGATTATATGGGCAACCTTAGCACAGAGGTCACCAAAATTACATTTGGAATACAATAGGGACTTTTTAAAAGTCAAGGTTTGTTCTAAGCAGTTGAATAATCCAAATGGGATCACTTTTTGTAATACTCTGCAGCTGACTAGATCTTGCACTTTTCTTTTTATTGAGTCAGTTGGAGCTACTAATTTACTTGCTCACATATGTCTCCTGAGTTTGATTTCTCCTGATTATCTAAAGAGGTGGGACTATTTTCCCCATCCCACTGATATCTATAAATAAAACAATGTAACAGAAACAACAACAATAACTAGAAGCAAAGCAGGGAACACCAATATATGAAAGTCATGGGTAGAGTGAGGGAAGAAGATGAGAGATGAGTGTTGCCTACTGTTGGCAGCAGTCAGCAGACTACTCCTTGCCTTCTAACATGATCCAAAGCATGACATTATTTCTGTTACATGCTGCTGTATCTTGTAGCTTATATTACTAAACACACAATCTGCAGTGTATAGAAAACTGAGATTGGTGTCTCCCAACAATTTCCTCAAGGTCATTGATGTAACAACAATAACCATCTTGCACTCCAAGGCTAAGTGTGAATGAGAGAATGTTCAAAGTGGACTACTAGGTCAATAAATTTGTATGGGGAAAGATACTTGCAGACTCTTCATCCTGCTGTGCCTCTTATCATAACTTCCCAAGACATTTCACTTTTTCATAAGTTATAAGTTTCATTCTGTGATCTGGCTACTTGAAAATATTATGTGGAAAAATTCAAGTCTCACTTAAACCTCTGTAAAACAATGATACTGTGGAAATGTACACTTAGCACCTATAGTATATAAAGGAAAAGTTAGCAATAGAAGTTAGGGCTCATGTCTCTAAGGAAGAATTTGCGAAGAGTTTGTAATCTCACTGTGTTTATGGCATATCCTTTATTCCAGTATTTTGCTGGATTTTTCTTTTGAAGTTGCCAACACAACAATCTCAAAGTTTGTACATAAATGTCTTAGCTTGGGTTGCTGAAAAGAGACACCATGCTCAAGGCAACTTTTGTAAAAGGGAGCATTTAATCTAGGGATTGCGTATAGTTTCAGAAGCTTAGACCATTATTGTCATGGCAGGGAGCATGGTGGAGGCTGACATGGTGTTCCAGAATTAACTGACAGTTACATTCTTTCTGAATGAGGATTGATCATGTTACCCCGGGTCCTCCTTCTTGCTTCGCTTCTTTAGGTGTACAGATATTAGTATGTTTATCCTATATTATATTTCTAATATCCACTTAAAAGTGAGTATATCCCATGTGTGACTTTGGGCTTCTGGGATACCTCACTCAGGGTGATCTTTTCTAGTTCCCACCATTTTCCTGCAAATTTCATGATTTCCTTGTTTTTAATTGTGAGTAGTATTCCATTGTGTAAATGTACTACAATTTCTGTATTCATTCCTCCGTTAAGGGACATCTGGGGTATTTCCAGATTTTGGCTATTATGAATAAAGCTGCTATGAACATGGTTGAACAAATGTCCTTTTTGTCTACTTGAGCATATTTTGGATATATGCTTAGGAGAGGTATAGCTGAATCTTGAGGAAGCACTATTTCTAATTGTCTGAGAAAATTCCAGACTGATTTCCAAAAGGTTGTAAAAGTTAACATTCCTGCCAGCAATGGAGGAACCACATCCTCTCCAGCATGTATTGTCACTTGAGTTTTTATCCTAGCCATTCAGATGGGTGTAAAGTGAAATCTCAGGTTCGTTTTGATTTGCATTTTCCTGATGACTAAGGATGTTGAGCATTTCTTTAAATGTTTCTTTGCCATTTGTTATTCCTCTATTGAGAGGAGAAAGCAGGGAACAGGACAGGGGCCTACCACCGAGGGCCTCTGAAAGACTCTACCCAACAAGGTATCAAAGCAGATGCCAAGACAGATAGCCAAACTTTAGGCAAAGTGAAGGGAATCTTATGAAAGAACAGGGAGATAAAAAGATCTGGAAGAGACAGGAGCTCCAAAAGAGAGCAGCAGAACCAAAAAATCTGAGCCCAGGGGTCTTTTCTGAGACTGATACTCCAAACAAAGACCATTCATGGAGATAACCTAGAATTCCTGCTCAGATCTAGCCCATGATAGCTCAGTATCTAAGTGTGGTTCCTAGTAAGGGGAACAGGAACTGTCTCTGACATGAACTCAGAGTCTAGCTCTTTGATCACTTCCCCCTAAGGGAGGAGCAGCCTTACCAGGCCACAGAGGAAGACAGTACAGCCAGTCCAGATGAGACCTGATAGGCTAGGGTCAGATGGAAGTGTAGGAGGACCTCCCTTATTAGTGGACTTGGAGAGGGGGATGAGAGGAGATGAAGGAGGCAGGGTGGGATTGAGAGGGGGCGAGGGTGGGGGTTACAGCTTGGATACAAAGTGAATAAACTAGTAAAAAGTAAATAAATAAAATCATTAAAAAAAGTTACATATTAATATGTAGTCCAAGAGAGAGATATTAGGCTTCACATGGGCTTTTGAAACCTTAAAGCCCAACGCTAGTGATCCATTTCCTCCAAGGCCACACTTCTTTTTTTTTTTTTTTTTTGCATTTTTTTTTTCAATGCAGTTTATTCAGGAACATTGAACAATCCTCGGACCCCGGGGAAAGCCAGCCCACAGCTTAAATAGCCTCTGGGTAGCCAACTCAGGCATGCCACGGGGGCAATGCAGATAGGTCCACATACATGGAAGCAAGCCAGATCCTCGGCCTTAGCCAAATGTGGAGTTGTTCGTGACAGAGAGCACTCACCATCAGGAAGGTGGAAGGCGGAAACCAGATCCATCTTTAAGGCATAGCATTCCGCAGCTCTCTACAGTTCCCCCTTTTTGTTTTAGACGCATCAGGCAAGAGTAGAGGTCTGATCTCTGATATTAGAAATAAATTGGGACTTTGTACAGATGTTCATTTAGGTGTCATCCACCCAAAGAGCATCAGACCCGTCTGATACCTTTTTCTCAGAGGCGGGACCTGGGGCATCAACCCACATGCAACCAGACATGCTCTTCTCTGGGTCCAAAGCGGCTGACCCTGAGTGCAGTGCTTAGCCTCGCATCCTGAGCATATCATTTTAGCTTTTTATGGTATCCAACCATGCTTGGGGAGAATGTCCTGCTTCAATGGCTGTAAAGGCCTGAATGATCATGGCTGCATCACACTGTTGTGAGACTCTAATCTTGCATATATACCACAGGCAAACCAAGGAGACCAACACCAGAAGGCCTGCTAATACTCCCATGCCCGCCCATTCCTTCAGATGATTCATGGCTGCAGCACTCCATGTTGATAATCCTGTGGCTAGTCCTGCGTCCACTCCGGTAGAATTTACTGTGACAATGGCCACTCTCAGCTGCTCCATAAGCAAGAGAGAGGACCCTAACTAAAACGTCCAATCCCCATCCAGAAAGGCAAAGAGGATGGACATCAGAAGAAGAAGAAAACAGGAAACAACCTAGGAACCTACCACAGAGGGCCTCTGAAAGCCTCTGCCCTTCAGACTATCAAAGCAGATGCTGAGCCGGATGGACAATTGTTGGGCAGGTGAACGGAATTTTAGGTAAGCACTGGGAAATAGTAAGAGCTGGAGAGGACAGGGTCTCCACAAGGAGAGCAACAGAACAAGAAAATTTGAACATAGGGAACTTCCCAGAGACTCATACTCCAACCAAGGACTATTCATGGAGATAACCTAGAACCCCTGCACAGATGTAGCCCAGGGCAGTTCAGAGTCCAATTGGGTTACATAGTAATGTGAAGAGGGACTGCCTCTGACATAATCTGATTGGCCTGCTCTTTGATCACCTCCCTCTGGGGGGGGAGCAGCCTTACCAGGCCACAGTAGAGGACAATACAGCCACTTTTGATGTGAACTGACAGATTAAGATCAGAAAGGAGAGGAGAACCTCCCCTATTAGTGGACTTGGGGAGTGGCATGCAAGCAGAGGGAGGAGGGAGGGTGGGATTGGGAGGAGAGGAGGGAGGGGCTTATGGGGGGATGCAGAAAGAATAAAGTGTAATTGATGAAAAATTTAAGAAAAAAGGGAAAAAATAATTTAAGAACCTTAAATGACTTTCAAAATTGGAGGAAAACATGGAGTTAGTCAATTGGCATGGAGCACGTCTCGCCCCTGGGGGCAATGGTCTCCTGAACCTACTCAGACCTCGGACACCACCACTGCTAGTTCTAGAACTGACGCAGGATGTTTCAACGAGGGGCTAAGGCTTCTCATAATATTTCCTATAAGCCCACACCTGTTTGTCTATATCCCCCATTTTTCATTATTAGCCAGATAGAGCCAAGTAATTGTGGTAATGATACTTGCTTTTTTGCCCAATGCTGGAATGCTAGTAAATTTAGGTATGCCCTGGTTACTCACATGCCTCACTGGGTGCCTGTGCCCATTGATGCCCCTCACGCTATGACTCTCTTCAGACAGAAAAGGGATCTTGGAACTACAGCCATCATTGTTACTACCATCTCATTGACGGCTGTTGGAGCTACCACCAGGGCATTAGCCATGAGTCATACTGGGCAGACTGCTCAGACCCTGAATAATCATTTAGCCAATGTAGCTCATGCCTTAGTTGTACATAAAGGAATTAATGCTCAACTAAAAGGAAGCTTGATGGTGTTCAATCAGAGGATTGACCTCGTGCAGGAGCAAATTGATACCCTATGGTAAATCGCTCAACCTGGCTGTCAATGGAAGTATGCTGGACTTTGTGTCACTAGCATACAACATGAGAATTTTTCCTGTGCTGCAAATCTGTCTAAACAATTGTCGAGCTATATTTAAGGCTACACTTCTTAATCCTTTTCAAATCGTGTCACTCCCTGATGACTAGGCTTTCATATTAGGAGCTTATGGGACCATAAATGTCAAATATCTCTAAAATGTCTGTAAAAATTCTCACATGATAAAAATGGTTACCAAACAGCTGAAATAGGTTTTTTTTTTTTTTAAGGGTGAAGAGAAATGGTGAAAGTAACTAGCTGAGGGTACCTGGTTTTTAGCTCCCCATTCATCTCTATCATTTGAAAATAAGTTTTAATTTCTTTCACACATTTCTAGATCCAACTATAATCATAAACAGACACACTTCATTGCATTTTGTAGACTGTGGCCTGGATCCTCCTAAAGTCTCAGTAAAACATTAATTTAACTGAGTTGACCAACAAAACTTCAGTTCACGAGCAATTATATGAGCAAGTGAGTTAGCAGTATGCACTGTGATACTGTTAGGCTGCTGATCTGCTGCAGTGAACCATGACTTTCTGTCAGCCACTACATTTAGGGTAAACAACCAGAACCTTTGGTGGGTTATGAACAAGCTATAGTTAGGTATAGTTACGTATGTTAAATGCAGCCCCTCTTCTGAAATGCTTTTTTGTTGCCTGTGATGACTTTGAACTCACAACCAACCTGAGTTTTTCTCCCTAGTATCTGGGGTTATGATATCCTCATCACTGCCCTGGCTTGATTGAGATGTGGTTTTGATTTACTGTATTTTCAATTTATGATGAGTTCATTGGGAGGTAAGATCCACCAGATCAAGGAGCAGCTGTATACTCAGAAGTGGCAATTCTGGGATACATGGCAGTTTTACCTGTAGAGGTTTTTGAGAAAATTCCATATCACTTACCAAAAGGGCTGTGCTAATTTATATTCCCACCAACCATGTATAAGACTTATTCTTTCTCTACATATTTGCCAACATTATCAGTTAGTAACCAAATGACCAAGAACGCTCTATAACAAATTTGGCTGTATTTTCTATCAAAAAATGTGTCTTTTTCTTTTCTTTTTCTCTTCTCTAATGGTTGCCTGGGCTGTTGTACATTTTGATGACTGTTTATGGACCCTTGTTTTCTTTATTATCACATTCCCTTCTGTACAATAAGTACATTTGTATATTCACTCTGCAATGTCATTGCTAAGTTACTTCAAGGTCCCAAGTTCCCTGATGTACTAAGTGGAATTTCTGTTAAGCCCATTTTATTATTTCATGGGGATTTTAACAATTACAACTCATGATTAGATACTCAATTACTTTTGTGGGCTTACACTAAACATCAGAACCAGTGCTACTTGTCTAATTGCCACAGCGGTATCTTTTGGTTGTCTCAGTGAACTTTACACAGGGAAGCGATTAGAAGATATGAAGGAAAGCAGATAGTCATAGATTAGAATGTATCCTACTGTTCATATAGAGTAAATTAAATTTTTCTCCTTTTCTAGGTATTAAATATCTGTGCATCTGGCTAGTCACCTCTGAAGTTATGGCAATATTCACTGGAAACATGGCAATGAAGATAGTCATTTAGATTTGTAAGTTATGCTAGATTTTATCAATTGAATCAGCTCTCTATCACATTGCATCTTTCTGATCCAGACCACTGTTGCTCACATCTGAATCTGGCTGTATAATATGAGCCATGACTTTGTGTCCAAGAAGTTTATGCAAGGTTTTGTAAACAGTCCTTGGTTAATTCTCTAAATCCATCATTTACAAAGTTGGTGTCTGAAGAATTGGCATTCAAACACATACTGTCCCTGATTTCATTCACACCTCAAAAAATTCATTGGTATCATACAATCTTCATTGATTTACAGTTAAACAGATCATTTTCCTTCATATTGTGTAGAAAACTTAGACACAGAAATAAATCTATTAAAGGCTTACTTTTAGATCATTTATTTTCAAGATGTTGTACAAAGATTTCTTGAACATAGATTTTGTATAAAGAGGAGAACAAGCACAAGGTAAGTTGAGTGACTTTTACTGAGTTGATACTAGATCATGGGTAAGAAATGGGAAGGTGGCTTGCTAGAGTGAAGATAAAAGCAGTAGAATGTGGATTTGGAAGGCTGCCAAGGACAACAATTTACCTTATTATTTGCATGAAGGCTGGCTTTGTCTTTAGTGCTATTTGAATTGTCCAACGGAGTGATGTTTCAACACAGAAATGCAAAGTAATTGTGGTAGCTTAAGTTACCAGGTTCCTAAGAAAAGGAACAAGTCTTTTCCTGGAAAGCAGATTCTTCCTCCAGCAGGAATGAGGGTGGGGGTTTATGCAAACAATGAAAGATTACACCATATAAATTAGCACTTGATTATAGGCTACTTAAATTGTTTCTGAGCTGTTTTATTCTCTAATCCAATCATCAAATATTCTTTGATATCTCCATGGATAGAATTGTGAGCCATATCATAGCTATATCATACTTGGCCACCACCCTAATGGGACTTCAGTCTATTTTGAACTATTTGAAAGGATAAAAAAGTAAATGTGACTTTATAACTGTTACTCATGAAAATAGCATCTGATATCTTTTATTTTAAACTAACAGCTTTACTGAGGTCTGATTTACTTATTGTAAAATTCACTTGACTGGTGAATTTTGAGGCATAAATCAGATCATTTGTTTGAACTGTATCAATGGCTTTCTATTGCTCTTTAACTGGCTTAGTAAAGCCTTTCTCTGTTTTAAATAAAATTGCATTTTGTGTAAATTCAGAGACAGCATGGTATTCAGAACCTTGGCATATGATGTTCTGTTTAGATAAACTTTTCCTGTTTTTTTTTTTTTTAATGTAGATGGATCTTTCTCACTGTTTAGAACATCTTTTTTTGAAGTGACCCTTTCTACAAAGTTTTCTCTGACAGCAGTATATACAATACAGCATTAGTCTCTTATATTGTGCCTTCTCTTCATTCTTTTTCTACCTCTAGGCCAGTTACCACAAGCTAGGCAAGACTGCTCTCATCAATATGATTATAAGTTTTTCGAGGAAATAGCTCTTTGTAGTGAAGTGAATGCAATTGGGGACACTCAAATGATACAGAAAAAGAAAAGACAAGAAAAGAAAATGTAGGGTGTGGTGAATTGTTTCAGTACATAAAGGCACTCGCTTCCCAACATGATGATCTGAATTCAATCCCTGGAACCTACATGAAAGTAAGGGAGAACCAATACTAACAAGTTATCCTCTGACCTCCAGATGTGTGCTGTTTCTGCCCCACCCCCACCCAGTAAAATAAAATAAAATAAAAATAAAAAGAGACTATGTATATTTTAGGGTTCTATTACTTCAAATGTGTATAGGCTAGTGTTGGATCATTGATGTTACCAGTCAGATGATATGAGGGAGGCAACAGAGTAATTACTATTAAACTTTGTAGACTTACATTTGATGTGTCTGCCTTTGATTATTTCATTTAACTGATTTATTTTTGTTGCACTTTTATTGATGATGAAGAGTGAGGGATAAATGGGTTCATTTTTATAAGCAGTTAAGAAGATCTCTTAAAAATGTGCTGAAGCATTTTGTTCTTGACAAAAGAATAAAATGGGTAAAACAGCAACAAAACAGAAATAAACACTGGTTGAGGATCAACTCTACTCAATATTTAACACACACAATGTATTGTCATTCACAATCTCCTGTTCTTCAGCAAAAGGTAGACTCCGTTAAGTAAAAAGACTTGGTTCTGCTAGGAGCCAAGAGGTCTGCTCTAAAGAGACCATGGGCTAAGATCTAAGGAGCTAAATGTTCATGTAAAGAGGTGGGGGCAAAAAAAGAGGTGGAGGCATGGGATTTGGGAAGAAAGGAAGAGAAGCTGAAAAAAGAGCTAACATGAAAACATTAGGAAGTTATATCGTAGATGATAATGTGGCCAAAATAAAATAAAAAACTCTGATGGCAGAGGAGCTAATAACCTAGTTTCAGTTACTAACATTTCCTGTATAACTATAAGAGAGTTTGCTAGTAGATGACCTAGGGACCACAGTTCATGTATACCTGGTTCCTACCTTGTAATGGTCCGAGTTTAGTATTTTTTATCTGTTTTTGAATTGTGCAAAACTGTTATGCATCATTAAAAGCTATCCTTTAAGTTTTGATATATTCTGTGCCTAGTGCTAATGGAGATCCTGGGTGGAGGCAGTGAGCTGCTCCTACTCAGCCATATGGTCTTCAGAGTAAATGATGATGCTTTGCAGGGTCCTGTGTTAGATTTGTAAGTTGGGGAAGAATTTTGGAGGAAAAGGAGTGAGTATCTAAAGTAGTCTACTTTAAACTGACTATTGATTGTGGCCCTCAATAGCATGGTTGGGGTTTAGACTTCAGACTAAACCACATTCCTCTGCTTCTTGGAATTCTTCTATATTATATCTCTGTTTTTAAGAAGAAACTGGTTTCTGAGCAGCCAGAAAGGTTGTGTACCCAGGGTAGGTGACTGTTTTTCCTGGCACTTGGGACCAGTGGCAGCTTCTCCCCTCAAGCCCACTTCCTTTGCCTACAAAACTGGGCTCCAACCCAATGACCTCTGTGTTTCCATGCCATCTGTTGAGGAGATCACAACACGTGGCTTTGAGCATTTGAATTTTTATATAGAACATTATGATTGGGAGAACAAAGGAAGGGGAAGGAGAGAACAGAACTGGAAGATCTGGAAAGAGAAGAGAGCAGAAGGGACTAGTTGGTATTGGCAAGCCAAGCAGCATGACTCAATCTCATTTGTTTTCTCTTAAAACAAAGCAGGTTCTTCTCTGTTTTAGGTTTGTTCCAAGATCTGGGAAGCACAGAGGTCATTTCTTCAAGCCAAGGTTACTTATGGATGTATGTTTACATACTACTTGATTTTTGTCTTAGTGAAAAAAAAAAGGCATCATCAAACATCTCTCTCCTCATTTGTCCTAACATATGATGAGTGAGGGAGATGTGGAGAGAAGAGACAGCAAGGAGGAAAAGTGAGGGGTCTATAGAAATATGAGCGATCAAGAGTGAGAGAGCAAGAATGGATTAGAAGTGAAGGCAGTAGGATACAATATACTTTTTAAGATGGTTTTTATTTTTGGACAACATTAAAACTCAGATTTACAAAGCTGTCCTTGTTCTAGTTTGTTATTTTTTTAAGTTAGCATCTCATTCTCAGCCGTTCAGGGAACTCTGCACAAAGATGATGATTATCTTTAATTCCTAATCCTATCCCATCCAACTCTCAAGTGCTTAGATTACATGCCCATTGTACCATGCTCAGCTTGTAAACTTAAAGAGTCTGTTTTCTTTATCACATGGGTCCTGGGAATGGGACTTATGTTATCAGGTTGACTGGCAAGTGGGTCCACCTATTGACCATCCCACCAGCCTACTTCCTTTAGCACATACTCTCATGTGACCTTTTTCAGCATGTATTTCCCTTGCTGAGATGCACAGGTGGAATGAGCAGGAAGAATAAGTCATTTTACAAATAGATTGTCTACATTGCTTTGAGCAAATTGGGTACCTTTTCTGAGTCAATTTCTTGAGTTTTTTTTTTTTTTTTTTTTTTTTAATTTGAGGAGGTAGCAAGGCCTTTACTCATAAGGTGTTTTAAGATGATCAAAGAAGTCAAAGATACATTAAATACTATCTGCTTTCTCCCTTGCACAATACTCTGCTTGATTGCCTGTCCTTGATACTCTCTACTTTGGGCTTCTGACATTACCTCGCTTCTACTTACAGGGTCTGTAGCTGTCCCCAACAGTGAGGAACTGTCAGGTCTTCTAAGGGAGTAGTTAAATGATTCAACACTGAATGTGCCCTGCTATGGCTCATTTTTCCCCCTGAGCACCTCAAGTGCTTAGATTATTTGATCTGATTTCTGGGGTATCCTGCACATTTGCTATTGGACCATCCCAACCTGGATCTAATTTGCCTTTTTATCAATTGTCAGATTACTTTGATTATTTCTTTCGGCCCTCATCTCTGTTTGGAACTTGGCTAAGGGCACTCACAGTCCTCTTGGCTTTTGCCCACCTGGGCTGACTTTAATGCTTCAGTCTGCTGTAAGGACAGCAAACCTCTCTTTTTTCTCCCCTAGCTATGTGCTTAGCATTCATCCAGTTGCTGTGTTTACACTTTCCTTCACAGTCCACCTGGGTGACATCTATGAAAGAAGAAATACAGAGCTAGAATTGATCTTGGAGTGCTTTAATATTTTAGTCTTAACTATGCCACTTTTACATTTTTCTATTTAAATCTGTATCTAAACCAAAATTTACCTGTTTTTCTTTCTTTCTTTCTTTCTTTCTTTCTTTCTTTCTTTCTTTCTTTCTTTCTTTCTTTCTTTTTACATTGACTATATGTCTGAGGCTTAAACAGCTATTTCTGCCTTCTTCAAAAGATTGGTGTCACACTCTTTAGAAATCACGGAATTGAAGAAATAGTTATGTTTTCTAATTTGTCTTCAATATAAATTCAAAACCTATGAGTTCCAAAGAGGTTTTGCCTTATACTGCTTAACACTAGCTCATTCAAATCACCTGTTATGGGGGAAAGCAATCTTGTCTTTTTCCACCCTCTTGCAAATTAATAAATATGTACAGAGATACAGTTAATGAAATGAATTTTAAGAACTGAAACTTGAATCTTGGCTCATAGGTTAATGTCTTGGTTTGCATCACATGCTACCTGTGTCTTTACATCAATCCCTAATATTAATCTAGGATTTTACATTTACTATCTGAGATACTATTGCCAACATATATGAAAAAAATAAATCATTATACATCATTTGCTTGGCAATGTAATGTAAAAGGTCCTGACATGACCCTGCCATATGGGGAAGAGATGCTGCTTAACTGAGAGGTTGCATACACACTTGTTACCCCCAGAAACAAGAGCAGAGTAACAGCACTGCTCTAGAAAACAATTAATTACAGAACAAGCCCTAGCACAAAAAAGACACCACCAAAGGCTATGCATATAGAAATTTTGGGAGACTTACTTGCTTAACTGGACTGTCCATTTCTAGCCTGACCACATCATATCTCTTGCTTGTGTTCCTGGTAGAATCTTTTGTTTCTTCCAGAGATTTTTGCAAGAGGGACCATTCTGCAGCTTTTGTTTCCCCCTACTTAAGAGCATACACATTGACCTGTGACTGGCCTCTTTTGAAGCATTGGTGAAATCCCCACCTTCTCATTTTAGGACTGCCTCTAAGGAGGTTTATGTAAAACCATGTAGAAGTCTTTGATAGATATGCAGAGCTCTGGATCAAAGAGGACACTTGGAGGTATGGTCCAGGTGATTACAGGAAGCTCAAGTAAGGTGAGAGTTCTTGAATTTGCGTTTGTAGAAGAAAGGAGTGCTTCTGTGCTGTTGTGACACCAAGACTCTGACTAGAGGTTTTTTTTTTTTTTTTTTCCGCTGAGTATACACACATCCTCAGTTTTTCCCAGCTGGCTCATCTTGAAAGGCCAGATGGCTCATCTTGGAAGAAAATCTCTTCTTAGTTCCACTTCCTTTTTGACCATCCAAATGACTTCTAAATAGTTTTGCTTTACTCTATATGTGTATGTCGTTGCTAAAGGTGTTTGGAGTATTTTTGTGTGCTTTAAAGTTTCTGGAAACCATGATAGGAAATATCTATTTCATTATTATTGTCAGAGTTGAGTAGCAGTTTATCTGTTGAACAAATAATATAGAGTGCAAGGACTTACAGAGACTATATGGCTGAGTTCAAATGAAAAGAAGGTCACTAGAGGAAGAAGTGGCAGCTCAAAAAGCACAATGAATGAGTTCATGTTTTCATGACTCACTCTGACATGATACTACACATTCCTTTTTTTTTTTTTTTTTTTGAAGGAACAGATTTTGCTTGTTCCTGTAGGAGGCATCTCCCTAAGGTCTCATTATCCTAAATTGTGTGCTCTGGATTCATCATTCATTTCCAGAACATGTAGTAACCTTTTTTTCCATTGTCGCCCTGTGTTCCTTGCTCTAGCTTTCTCTTGCTCTTGGTTTGTTCTCTCTTTGTGTGTCTTTCTCTGTTTATCTATCTCTTTTCATTGATCAAACTCAAGCGCTTCTGTCCTTGTGGATGTTGGCTAAACTTAAATAAAACCTTAATAATTGTTCCTCCATAATGGTCTTGCTATATAGCTTAGCTTACAAGCTTGGCCTTGTATCTTCCAATTACTGTGTCTGCAGAAGTGCATCACCATGCTAGGTAGCGATTCTCTCTTACTTTCCATTACACTGCAGGCTTTCTCTGAGGGAGTGGAGGGTGGTCAGGTCTGGATCTCAATGTTGAACTGTTATTAGGCATAAGGAATTCTAGATGGTATTCTAGGATAGGAAGGGCCTCTTTAGGTCATTTTATGCCATCTGAGACAATCTCTGATGTGAATGGGCTCAATTCTTCTTGGAAAGAACTTGCCTCTAAGGAGTACAGTGAGCTGACATCTTCCAGCTTCAAGTGAGGTCTTGATCTAACCTAGCTGTCAAGAGAAAAACATGTTCTTCCTTGGCATCTACCAGATAATGTTTGATTAAAGAGAGGCTGAAATGGCTTGTTATTTATTTGCAAAGGACTTCTTCATTGTTCTGGGCAAGACTTTCTCAGAGATACACCATAATCTGTAGCTCTTCTTGATGATCTTCCCTCTTTCCCTTCTTCAGTTGCATCAGATGTATATTGTAGTCTGAAACTTTTCCCTTCCTACTATTTTCTCTCTTCCTTGTCTTTCACAAGTATCATTCTCAAGAAGCGTGTTGCATTTCTAATTATGCTTTAGCATATAATTCCAAGGGTCCTAACACATGGAAGAAATCCTCTATTCCCACCTCTATATTCACAGTAAGGAAACAGGTCTGTATAGTTACTCAAGCAAAACCCAAAACATTCTAAACTCCAACTCAGTATTCTTTTTCAATCTTCAGTCAGCCATGTGTGACCATAGTTATTGTTTGCAGACATGAAGAAACCATATTCTGTTGAACATCAAACATTATTTCACTTTTGTTAAATAT
Organism: Meriones unguiculatus; assembly: GCF_030254825.1. Classification (NCBI taxonomy): domain Eukaryota; kingdom Metazoa; phylum Chordata; class Mammalia; order Rodentia; family Muridae; genus Meriones; species Meriones unguiculatus. The sequence continues at coordinate 81,249,616 of NC_083369.1, read as the reverse complement.
GTTTTAACTCTATGTGATTTAGTATCTGAAAAACTTTGGTTTTGATATCCATATTTTCCTAATGTTCATTAAGAACAAAGGGTTTTATTAAGTAAATACTTGTGTGAACACTACCCAAAGTCACCTTATGCATTGCCAGATGTAAAGCCTCACATTTTAAACAGTTTGTAGTACATATATAACACAAAAGGCTGATGGGAACATAAAATGAGAAGGATGGAGCTAGGAAATGGATGAAGGAAAGCAGACTGACTATTGACTAAGAAGAAACTAAAAAAAAAACTTAGCACAATGTCTCTAGTACCTTGGTGTAGCATCCATTATTTCCTATCACAACCTACTCTAACTTCCGTTGACTCAAAGCATACCTTATTTATTAACAGTCTAAAAACCAAAATTGAGTGTTTTTATATATGCACTAAAGACTGGAATTTTTTTTCTCCTAGAAGAATCAATTCATTTATCCTAAAATTGGATGGAAGTCCTCCACTTTGAGCAGTTTATTGAAGATGCACACTACATTAGAAATCAGTAGTGTTTAGATGCCTTCTGAGAAAGAGGCTTGAAGAGCATTTTTCTTTTCATTGAAAAAAAAAACATTTATGAATAAAATAAGATATTTCCCTTAATTTTAGAAATATAAGAGCACAAATTTAATAATCATTTACCATTGCTCCTATTCTTTTTTCATTAACTCTTATTTTTATTATTTTTACTGTACTCAGCATGAAAATAATTCATTAACAATAAACCAATTTAACCGTTATTTTCATTTCATCCCTTAGTACAGTTTTCTTTTTTATTATTATCATTTATTGCAATTTATTCAATTTTTATCTCAGCTATGGCCCCTCCCTTGTCTCCTCCCAATCCCACCCTTCCTCCCTCTTCACCTCCTATGCCCCTCCCCTACACCACTGATAGGTAAGGTCCTCCTCCCCTTCTATTTAACTCTAGCCTATGAGGTTTCATCAGGACTGGTTGCATTATAATGATCATGACTTTGTTGTGCTAATGAAAAAAAAACTATGGTTTGAACTCAAGTGATAATTTAATTTAACACACCTCTTTCATTCCACAGAGACAATGTTATATAGAATCTTTACCAAACAGATATTTCTAATTTATATGCCATTTTGTTAATCACTAAACAAGTTGTCCTTTCAGAGTAAGAAGAAACATGAAGTGACCTTCATGGAATAGTAGCTTCTGAGATGTCATGGATTTTAAAGGCATGGGGTATTTGAATATAAAGATCCAGGTTGTATTTTGTGCAAGGAGAAAGGTGCATCATGTTGTATCTGATTTGAAAAGATTTTTGAAACAAAATCAAGTACTGGCATGCATGTGTACTTGGATTTGTTGGGAGTCATCTTCCTGTGTTCTGTGTCCCTTGGTTTACATTTGAAAACTAATTAAAAGAGTTTTCACCCAAACTGAATCTAAGAATAGTGAGAAGATACATTAGATTACTATTACCATCATTGTTATTATTTGATGTTGAAGACTGAAACTAATCTCTGCTTCTTCCCAAGCAAGCATTCTACCACTGAGCTATTTTTTTTTAATTATTTTTTATTTATTACAATTTATTCATTTTGTAACCCAGCTGTAGCTCCCTCTATTGGCCCCTCCCAATCCTTCCCTCCCTCCCTCATCTCCCATGAGCCTCTACAAGTCCACTGACAGGGTAGGTCCTCCTACCCTTCCATCTGACCTTAGCCTATCAGGTCTCATCAGGACTGGCTGCATTGTCTTCCTCTGTAGCCTAGTAAAACTGCTCCCCCATCAGGGGGAGGTGATCAAAAAGCCATCCACTGAGTTCATGTCAGAGACATTCCCTGTTCCCCTTACTAGGAAACCCACTTGGACACTGAGCTGCCATGGGCTACATCTGAGCAGGGGTTCTAGGTTATATCTATGAATGGTTCTTGGTTCGAGTATCAGTCTCAGAAAACACCCTTTTGCCCAGATTTTTTGGTTCTATTGCTCTCCTTGTGGAGCTCCTGTCCCCTCCAGGTTTTTCTATCTCCCCCCTCTTTCATAAGATTCCCTGCACTCTGCCCAAAGTTTGGCTATGAGTCTCACCATCTGCTTGAATACCCTCTGGGTAGAGTCTTTCAGAGGCCCTCTGTGGTAGGCTCCTGTCCTGTTTCCTGTTTTCTCCATCTTCCCATGTCCATCCCTTTTGCCTTTCTGAATGAGGATTGAGCATCTTATCCAAGGTCTTCCTTCTTGCTTAGCTTCTTTTGGTTGGTTTTGGAAAGGTTTTTGATTTTTGTTTTTCTTTGATGACCTTGAAGTTGCTTGGCAGCACAGAAAAAGTTTGAATTCTAACTATGCCTCAGCCTCCTAAGTAGCAGCCATTATAGGCTGGTTCCACCAGACCCAACTCAAATTATCTTTGAAATAAGAAAAGAAGAAAACTTTGCAGGCAAAACAAAACAAAACAAAAAACAGCAAATAGAATATAAAGCTACCATAGGCTGATTTGGGTATTTACTGAATTTATTTCTCCAAGGATCTAGAGAACCCATTAGGTGCTTCCTGTATTTCCTTTACAGTAGCTGATTACAGATGACACAAACTAAATGGACTATATCGCCTAGGGACACTTGAACTATTTTTTTTTTTTTTTGTTCTTACCAGGTTAGCAAGCATGTAGTGATAACCTCTTGAATGTTTTCCCAGGATCACAACCTGAAAAAAGAAGAAATGAGGAATATTGCTTATTTAAGGGAATTTTTTCAATTATGCAATCGTGTGATGGCTAGAATGAATGCTTTTAAATGATCAATAATTTGATGGTATTTTATATACAGTAGAACCACTGCTGGTTAGACTAGGTTCCTTTTTGCTGCATTTCACTTGTAGTTGGATAAAGCAGGAATAATTGTCAATATCAAAGTTAAAATGTCAAAACAACCTTGAAACTTCCAGGTCAGTAGCACCATTGTCACTTAAAATAGATGGTAAAAGCAAAGCTGATGATCCCTCACCCATGAACTGGATTTCTGTATTTAGCTGTTGAGATGGAAAATGAGCTGAACTTAGCATACAAATTAGAAAATAGAATGTACTGTACATTTTTTGTTATCTGGAAAGCTTAGGGAATAGAGCACTCAAAGAATGGGGTTAATGGGATTTTCAGATTAACTGAGGTTGCTTTTGCTTATTGAAAACTTTTTTAATGCTTGCCTTCCTTTTTGTTGCCTTAATGTGAAAAATGTGTGGCCACCTGTACATCTTTTGATGCTGAAGGCAATGCCCTAGGGCATTCAGAGTAGTTTTTCTTCCAGAAACATTTGGCACTGTCAGACAACATATTTGGCTGCCATAATTGGGAAGTTTTCTATTAGCATCTAGTGGGTAAAAGTCAGGGATGCTGCTAGATGTCTTCCAGTGCTTAAGACAGTCCCCACAACCATAATCATCTGGTCCCAAATGGCAACTATAATGAGGGCGAGAAACATTTCCTCAGAGTCATCATAATTATCATTATTTTCGTCAGTAATGCTGTGTAACATGCTTGGCCTTCAGTTTACAAAGTGCATTTTATTGTCTCATTATGTCAGTGGGCTAAATATTTTTCAACCAAATGTACTGGCTGTTTTCTCGTTTTCTAAATGTATAGGTTCATTTTCTAGTAACAAAGTACAGCAAAATTATTGGTTCATTAAGCACTTTGTCAAACACTGATGCACTGGCATTGTCCCAGATACAGATGATGGGAACAAGGAAGGGAACAGTATATAGATTAAAGAAACAACTTGATGTGTATTTAAGTTTTGTGCCAACTTGAAGCTAATACTATAACCTTTCTTTAAATAAAATAAGGGAAAACTGTGAATAGGCCTTAGAAGAAACTAATGCAAGTCAGAGGATGTAAGGTTAAGCTTCATGATGAATTCCTTTTTAGGTACAGCTGGATACAGTTGTCAGAGGTTTGAAAACAATTGAGCAAGGCCTCAGAATTGTACACATAGCAAACTGTAGGCATATATGAAAGTCTATAATAATAATAATAATAATAATAATAATAGTTATTACAGCTACCGTTATTTTAATGTCTAAAATATACAGGCCATGTACTAGATATTGTATGTGTGAATAACTAGAAAATTTTAAGTCTAATTTTACAGATGAAGAATCACAGCCCAAAGGTAGTTTAAATAATTTCTCCAAGGCCACATAGCCAGGAAATGGTAAAGTTGGAATGAGAAGCTAGATCTCTCTTCCTGTGTAAATACTGTCAGTGCAATTAGATCCTCCATATCCGTGGTTTCTGCATCCACACATTTAAGCAATGCTACACTAAAAACATCTTAAAATCAATTCAAATAGATCATGTGCACATTATTTTATTGTTGCTGTTCTCCCAAAAGCAATGCAATACAAGAACTTTTTATTTAATATTTATGTATTCCTTAAGTAACTATTATTACATATTATACTACATATTACATATGTACATTTAAGTACATATTATTTAAAGCATTTAAAAAGGTATGAATAGTGTGCTGTTTTATATAAGGGACATACACATCTATTTTGGTAAATACCACAGTTGGAGTACTGTTTTAGAGCCAGTTCCCTCAGCATGACTGTATGACATATTTCAATTTGCCTCATGAGTTTTTAACTTTATGGTGATGTCTAAATTATTTACATGCAGGAGAGATTGAACTTTATTTATTAGAAGTGATAGTGATAGAACCCAGAGCTGTGTGCACTGTAGGGAAATACTCTACCACTCAGCCCCATCCTCAGCTCTGGAGCAGTACTTTATCCATGTTAGCTCTTTTCCACTTTCAGTACAGTATTCAATAGATGACATGAACCATTCAGTGGTTCCTTATAAAAGGGGTTTTGTGTTAGATGATTTGACCTGACTAAAGGCTGAAGTACATGCTCTGAGCACATTTAAGGTGCATTAGGTTAAGCTAGGATTTGAGGTGGGTTAAAGATATTATTTGCATTTTGACTTACTATGTTTTCCATTTCCAATCATTTTATTTATGCTGCATGCTGATGATTGTTCTAAATTTTTGCAAGGGGTAAGACAATATATCTAACACATGAAGCAGAAAAGGAAGATCTCATGGAAGGTGCAGGTTTTGGTTAGCCCATAAAAATGGAATTGTGCCTTTGAGTATCATGTTTACTTCCCTGCTATTATAAGGACTCAAGCCATTTCATGTGTGTGTGTGTGTGTGTGTGTGTGTGTGAGAGAGAGAGAGAGAGAGAGAGAGAGAGAGAGAGAGAGAGAGAGATATGTTTTCAATAAATTGAAAATATGGGTTACATTTCAGACTTACTATTTATGAAGGAAATGAAAGGTTAATGAATGTCTTGAGGAGGTGATTTCTCATGCTGCCATAACACAAAATAAGCTGTTAGGTGTCTTCTGGGATGCATTCTTCAGTGTTTACTTGTGAGAAACACCATTGCTGGTGACATTTGTTAACTTTTGGTGGCAAGTAGGAGCCATACATTTGTTGAATTTTTAATCCACTGACAACCATCAATATGATAAAACCAGAGGGTTTTGAATTATTTGAGAAAAATGAGCAATATTCCTAAGGACACGTGATGAACTCAGAGAAAAACAAAGAAGGCTGTTTCAGTGGAGGCCAAGTATACTCTGCTTTTTCACATAAGGAAGGTGAGAGGGACCAATGCACTGTGGTAGTATCATTTGAAGAGCCCTGACTGACAATCTAGAGGTTGGATTTGGTCATACACTCACTGCTTGGCTGTGGACAGAATCACTCAACTTTCTAAGCCTCTATGAACTTATCCACAATTTGGCTTTTGCTCTCCTAGCAAGGTTGCTATGATCAACCTGGAGAACATGTACAAACATGTTTGAGACATAAATGATGGAGTATGGCACATTACTTCATCTAGGGAGGAGTTGTTCATTCAGACATTGCCTTTTCAACTTCAGGAGAACCTGAAGCTGTTAGAAGAGCTGTTTTGGCCCAGGCCCAGATGCTGTGCTCAGAACGAATGGACTTATTAGAAGGTAGTTCTCTCATCATGCTCTCTAGAGTTAGCCTTAAGTTGGAGGAGATGGGAAAGTCATCTAAAGATAGGAACATTTAGGTGTCACAAAGCTTCTGCTTTGAAGGCCATAATTAATTCCTCATCCTTGCTTTCAGGGCCTTCTTAACTCTGATTTAACACACAGTTTTTACCAATCTCGGTTTTTCCAGTTCTCAGTAAATTAAACACTTCAAGTTAGAAGGGGTGTGTATGCAGGCAGGGAGTGATATTAGGGAGAGGTGCATTAGTATCAGAGGAAGTGACAGACTGACTTAAAGGAGAAACAAAAACAGAAAAGCAGACAACATTGTACTACTGCACAGTATAATCATGGATGCTTGTTGTGAGTGCCTGAGTCATCACACATTAGTTTACTTTGATCAGGAATTCCTAATGAAAATATCAGGGACATGTGATATGTTTCGTAGAAGGTTTCCATCAGAAATGCCCTCCTAGCTGTTAGGAAGCTTCAGTTGTTTTGAGATCTCCCATGGAGCTAAATGAAGCCTTAATGAGAAATGTGCTATATTTTTTTTTTGTTGGCCTTTCCATTTATTTTTTTTTTGGGGGGGGAAAGCTTGTGAAAAGAGGGAGGGGCTGGGGATACTGAATATAATATGGTGCATAGCGAACTGGATAGTTATTATGACTGTTGTTCAGTTAATCCTCAATCTTTATTCTTTCCATCTGTTACAGATGAACAAGGCATAAATTGTCCCCTCACTTATGTAATAGCTCTGGTAACCAAGACAATATTCAACTTTGCTTTTACAGTAGTTATAATAGATCTTTCTGAATTAATTTCAGAAATTCAAGGATAAAAACTGTTTTTACACTCAGATGTGACATTTAAGGAAGAAATACCAAGTTCCCACATCAATGTTCTGTAGTCACTTTGCTTTTGTTAGATTTTCTGAGGATGATAAATGGCCTGTTGTGATGGCAGACATGATAAAGGTAATAAGGGGGGAATTTGCAAAGTGTAGACAAAATTCATTGTTTGGAAGAAATTCAGTTTTATCTTCACATATAGCATCCCAGCTTCACATATAACAACCCCAGCTACAGTTCTTATTCACCAATCAGAAGATTCTTTGCAGAGTAAAGATCTCATATATACTAATACTTGACCATGTACACAGTCAAAGTTTCTGTCAAGGAAGTCAGTGAATCATAGTTTACTTATTTGGGAGTGATTTTCCCTTATTAACCTGTCCCTCATGCATTTTTCTATCAAACCTAGGAATAAGTATATCTAGGTAGTTAAAAATTATTTATAAAGTATTCAGTTGGTTTTCTCTCAAATAGATTCTTTCCTTCCCAGTTTCATGTTAAATCTAGGTATTTTCATAATTTTAGAAATTTGAAATGAATTTGCTTCACAAGACTACTTGAGAGAGAGGCCCACATATCCTTTGGGAGGCAAAAGCATCTGCTTTTCTATGCTCACATTTTAGAAAAAAAAATGTGTGTGAAGAAGTGTGTATGTTTTTTCCCCCTTAGATCCATCTGGTATGCAGATTAGGTTATTTGCAGACCTAAATATCTGCATGTTTGGATTTTTCTACATCAGTGCCAGAGAGAGATCTATGTAAAAAGATTGATCTTGCTTTGAGTACAGAACATGCCTTGATGTTCACCTTAATTTTTTTTCTTTGATTTTAAGTATTATGTGAAAGCTTGGGCAAGGGGGTTTGGGTGAAAAGGTTGTGTTTGTGGGGCAGACTTTTGGTTGAATTCACCAGGCAGTTTTCCTTTACTATTTCTGCAAGAAAAAAACAAAAACAAAAACAAAAACTATTAGATCACGTTTTCTATGTTCAAAGAAAAGATATTTTTTTCAGGCTCACACCTGCCTTCCTTTTTCTGTTAGTTTAAAAAAGATATTGTTTTCTTATACACTGTAAGTAATGGCAGTGGTGGGTGAGTGGTAGTGTTGCACACACAGAGAGGGACTGAAGCTTTTTGTCAGCAAGACAAACGGTCATACAATAGAGGAATCTTGCCAGTGCTTATGCTGAGTTTAGGGAAGCTTATGTGGAGAGGAAAGAAATGAAGAAGGTAAGAAAATTCTAGGATGTGAGGATTAGAGGGTAAGGTCAGCTTTTGGAAGGAGCTTTACTTCCAAGAGTTACATATTCCATTTTTCATAGCTTAATGCAATATGTGGAAGATTTAATAAGAGATCATAAGAGAGGGTCATCAAGATGGCTCAGCAGATTGGGAAAATAAGCCTGATGACTTGAATTTGATCCCTGGAACCCACATAGTGGAAGGAAAGTACTGACTCCTGAAAGTTGTCCTCTGACCTACACTGTGGCATGATTGTGTGCATGTGCAAGCATGCATGTGCACAAATAAATATTTTTTTAATTTTATTTTTCTCATTAGTTACATTTTGTTAATTCTGTATCCCAGCTGTATCCCTCATTCCCTCCCCAATCCCACCCTCCCTCCCTCATCTCCTCCCTGCCCCTTTCCAAGTCCACTGATAGGGGAGGACCTCCTCTCCTTTCATATGACTCCACAAACAGATATTTTTAATAGATCTAATTACTTAATTAATTTCCTTCTTCTTTTTTTAAATACAGTGTCTCATTATGTAATGTAATCATGGTTGGCCTAGGAACTTACTGTGTAGTTCAAGCTGTGCTTAAACTTGTGGGAATCCTAAAAGCTACATTCACAGAGACTTTTCTTTTAATATGCACAATTTATTTTAAAAGTACAATCAAAGCTTTGCTTTCTGTATTATTATTTTGTATGCTCATCTATGCTCAAACTATTCTAATTTAGGAGATTCTGGCAAAGACCTTCTGGAAAGACTGTATAGGTGATGAGTAGCAGGCATTGGAATAAGAGTGGCTTTATCATTTGAATTTGGAATATCCACCGATCCTCTGATGAAATAAGTATTACATATATCCCATATAAACAGGGTCCTATAATAGGTCCTCTAAACTAGGTACTTTAAAAAAAGGTACAGTGCTTAGCAATGTATCATGACATTATATGGCATCATTTTATAGGGAGTTGCTTAATAATCACTAAAGGTGATGTATTAGAAAAAAAAACATGAACTTTGGTGTTGTGTGGTTGTGTGTTTTTTTTTAATTTTGTCTTGCTGTTTAATTTTTAGTTTCATTATATTTGCAAAATTGGAGTGTGAATAGTAGAGCATAATATTAGAGACCCACGTCTAGCTTGGAAATGATGAATCTTTTGGGCAGGGAGTAGAAAGAAAAGCAGCTGGTATGGATACAGAATGGCCTCTTTTTCAACTTTTTAGGGCTGCCTCTGTGAATATATTTTCATTTGTCCAGCATTTTCAGTATTTGACATGCTAATCAGTAAAAATATTTGATAGTTGAAGTGATTGACCATTTTTATATTTTCAAATAAAATGAAATACCTCTCAGAAACCCAATGCGATTTTCAGGATAATTGCTTACTTGGCAGCTTCCATCCTTTTCTGAGAGCCATATCATTTAAGTAGATCTCGGTTTGCAAATAGATGACAAATGACTGAGGCTTTGTTCATGGGGGGCAAAACATGTAATACTCCAAACTCAGAAATGTTTCCTTTGACTTTTCACTGTTGCTATTTGGAACTGGCATCATCTGGCCCTGCTTGCCAACTCATCTACCTTTATGATCAAATGGGCATGAAACAGTTCAAGTATCATAGGAAGAGCTGCTGATTTTTAGCCAAGCACAGGGAGCTTGTGAAAGCCACTTGTTAAATATTCAGGATATTCGGAGCCAGTTAATAATGGGTAGCTTAAAATCAGCAATGCCAGAATTATTAACCCAAAAATCAGGTGGTACTACAAATCAACACTTGTCTTTTGACGATAGGCCATTTTCTGGCACACCACCGAAATCAGAAAGAATGTGGTTTGAAGCCCCAAATGTATGGAAAGCTCCCTCTATAAACCACCTTTTATTTTTCTCTTCTTTAAATGAATGTTTGTTGAGTGCTCAGTCTTTGCCAATAATAATGATAGACCATGGGGAGACAGAGGTCACAAGAATCTGGGCCCTAGCCTGGAGGATGTCACTTTTGAATGGGAAAGACAGCCAAGTTAACAGATGATTATAACCCAGTGGGAGAAGTGTGAGAACAGAACTATGAACAAAGTACAACTGAGGAGAGAATGATTAACTCAACCTGCTATAGATAGAAAGTACTTTGTCTCCAACCAGAAATCTAAAAATTTTTTTTCTTTGGCTTTTATAAGTGGGAACCTGACAAACAGGTAACTTAAATAGAATGCTATTTTCAAAATGAAGAGATATATATTCTAGAAGGCTATTTCTCCTGATTTCAGGAGAGTCTTGATGTTTTATAGCACTAAAGGAGAGATTTTTTAATTAAAAGTATTTATTTTTTTGTTTTAAAACAAATTCTTGATCTTACCTCAGCCTCCCTAGTGTTGGGCTTATAGGCATGAATTAACATATAAATCTATGTTTTTGCAGTTTTCAAAAGTAAATTATAATTATTTTATATCCTCCCTCTCTTTCTACCCTCACACCTACCTTCCATCCCCCTTTGAGGCCTCTCAAATACATGACCTCTATTTATTTAATTACACACACAGTATATATATATATATATATATATATATATATATATATATATACATACTTACACATATATATATGTATACACACACACACACACACGCACACACATCGAGTCCATTTAGTGTTGCTATATGCTTAATTTCAGTGCTCACCACTTGGTATAGGATAACTGATTTGGAGACTCATCGCCAGAGAAGAAAAATTCTCTCTCATCACTCGCTAACTGCCTGCAGCTTTTCATATAAGGGTTGGGGCCCTGTGAGATTTTTCTCTTTTCACATTAGCTTGTCTATCAGTGTTAGGATTTTTCAGGTCTTGTTTAGACAGCCATGCTGTTGAGATTTTATGGGTATAACTTCCCTGTCATTTCAAGGATGGCTTTTGCAATTTTCCAACCCCTCTTTAGAGATGTTCCCTAAGCCTTAGTCATGGAGTTGTATTGCAGATGTATCAGTTGGCACTGGGCACCCCACAACCAATTATTTTCTGCATTTTGACCATTTGTGGCTTTCTGTAATAGTTTCTATGAGATGCAAAAAGAAACTTCTTTGATGAGGAGTGAGAACTCTACTTCTCTCTGAGTGTGAGGATAATATTTTGAATGCAGTTATGAATTTTACTGGTCTAGCAAACGGGCAGCAATAAGTTCTTAAAGGAGAGATTTATATTTGAGGCAACTACAACATAAGCATTTGCTATGAGGTAACCAGGTCTTACATAAGAAGTTGTGGTTGAAATGATGACGGAAGAAGCTAAGTTAGAAGAGCTATGTAAAAGACCAGATAGTAAATAAAAGGAGATATACTAAAAGCAGTATAGCTTATATTTATCAGTTATTAGATTTAAAACCCCAGGCAAGTTTACAGTTTTCATCTGTAAAATGGGAAATACAGGGGATAAAATCATGGGAAGGAATAAAGTAGTGTAATCTAACAATAAAGGCTTAATTGCTTGGTTAGAGACCTTAATTTTCATTGTAACTTTGGGCAATTAACTTATGCTTTCTAGGTCTGAGTAGCCTACGTGGAAAAGACATCTATCACTTAGAGCTATTTCACAGAACTAAAGTAACAAACAAGTGAAATAATGTATCATCAGTTCTTAAGACAATGTCTAGTGTTTGTCCTATATGGGTTATGCTCTTTTCATACCCCTTACTGCCTTCATCTTTCCTTGCAGAAATCATATCTATTCCTCAAGACCCAGTTCACAGGTGGCCTCCTGCATAAAGCCTTCCTTGATTTCATACTCTTCAACTAAAAGAAAAAAAAAGAAAGAAAAAAGAAAACAACTCTGCAGCTATGGGGTGAGAAGAATAGAAAGATAAATTAGTTTGTGGGTACAGAGGAATGCTGGTGGCAATTATTAGGACAGCACTGGGAATAAGAGGGAAGGAGCTGAGGTTTGCAAATGGAAGTTGAGTGTTAGAGATGCAGGTGCAAAATGACGAGAAGCTGGCAGTAAATCAACCACAAAGTAATGCATCTTCTATTTGTCCCTCGGTAAGAAGGGAAAAAAGATCCCAGATGGGAAAAGCCTTGGACAAAGGCCTTGGGTGAGATATAACAGAAGACTAGTTTTTGTTTATAGGCTAGCATTTTTCAAGACTTGTATAGAAGTGTAGTAGTTTGAATGAGACTGTCCACCCAAAATGTTCAGGAAATCGAACACTTGGGATCCAGATAGTGGCAGTGTTTGGTTAGTTTTAGGAGGCACAGCCTTGCTGGAAGAAGTACACCATTGGGGTGGGCTTTGAGGTTTCAAACCCTCATGCCATTCCTGGTGCTTTCTCTGTGTCATCCTCATGGTAAAGGATCCTTTCTGCATCCTGCTGTAGCTGCCATGCCTCCCACTATGATGGATTTTTATCTCTCTAAAATCATAAAACACAAATAGGCTCTTCCTTTTATACATTGCCTTGGTCATGACATTTTATCTCAGCAACAACAACAAAAAAAATGCCTAATATAACAAAACACTCTCTTAAATATTTATCTGTCTTACATCTATGTATCATCTCTTTATCATCTATCTATCTATCTATCTATCTATCTATCTATCTATCTATCTATCGATTCATCTGTTTTCCTGCCTCCCTATATAGCATCTGTTTATTCATTTGAATCAGGATGTTATTTTGTAGTACAAACTAACATTAAAAAAATCTTTATATAGTCCAGGCTGGCCCTGAACTCACAGCAATCTTCCTATTTCAGACACTCACATACTGGGTTTAAAGAAGTACAGCACCCCTACCAGCTAAAATCTGTGTGTGTGTGTGTGTGTGTGTGTGTGTGTGTGTATGTAGGCTAGAGGTCAACATCAGAGATATTCTTCAATCACCTCTCCATCTTATTCTTTTAAGACATGAACTCCCAGTGAACCTGGGGCTCAGTGGTTCAGCTTAACTGATTGGCCAACAAGTCCCAGAGATTCTCCTGTTTCTACCTCCCTAGCACTGGGGTTATATGTACATGCTGCAAAGCATGACTTTGTTATTAAACATGGGTTTGGGGGATCTGAACCCAGATCCTCAGGCTTGTTCAGCAGGCACTTTCCTGACTGAGTCAGAGACTTTATTTCTCTGAATCCTCACCACAATTCTTTAAGGTAGGCACTCCTGTGATTTCGTCTTTCAGGCTAAAAACCTAGGCTTTAGCAATTTGCCTTAAGACTCAGGCATATAGGGTTGGAGATAGAAGTCAAAATAAGGTTTAATTGACTCAAAAGTCTAGTCACTGTTAGCAGCCATACTGCTACTAAGAAACACTGTTGATAAGAACTATCGTTACTATCATTACTATTGCAGGATAATTACCTCCCTTCACAAATTCTATGCAACAAGGAGTATCTCCTGCTTTTATGTACCATTACATAAGTAGGGAGCAGCTGAGGTATGACTCCTTAGAAAGTCTCTTTTGCTTGGTATCCTGGGAATCTCCTTTTGGTTTCCCTAATTATTTCATGAAGCTTTGTGGCTGGCACATATGATCATGACTCCAATTTTTGATTCCCTATCAGCATATGACATGCATTGCCATTGTTGAATCACAAGCTGCACTTATGATGAATGTTGGATAATCAGAACAAAAGCACAGGAAAAAATAATTAGAGGTAACCAAAGGGAAGAAGCATACAGCCTTGAATAAGAGACTATGTGAAGGTTTCTAGGACTCAATCCCTGAAGCTCTAAAAGTGTATTTTGATCCTGGTCTGAATGCAAATGAACGACTCCATCAAATCTTAGGCAGCTTGTCACAGTGTGTGTTATTTGGCTAGTTAATTAAAAGTCTGAGTAAGCCAGGGCCTCTGTACACTGTGTTCTGAAGATAACCAAACCCGTGTTCTGACCAGGCAAGTTAATTTAAAATAAATGACCTCAATTGGGTAATGGTTGCAAGTTCAAATTCAAGAATCATTATAATTAGTCCCAGATGGATCTTAATTGTTCTTTCAGGAAACATGGGAAGGGGTGAGGAGAGAAATGGCTAAGCCCAAAGTAAAGGTAAACCCATACCTTTGGAAAGCAAGGGAGCTGACCCTGGTGGGGCATAGTTAATGTTGTATAACAAGATTTTCAGTGCTGCCTTCTCATATACATTCTTTTAGATGTGGTACATAAAACAGATTGAGGTTTTTAGGGGATAAGGAATAGAGTGCAACAATCTTAGATGTGTGATCCCAGGCAAGTTATTTAAATTCTGTGTGCCAGTTTTTCTTTGTAATGGAAAAAATAAATGTACTATGAGTCTTACCTACCTCAGAAGGTCAAAACTATCTTGTGAAAAATATTTTAAAAGCATGCAAAACTCTAGAAGGCGGGATTTATTCTTGCATTATGGAAAAGTTTCCTAATTGATGATTTTTGGTTTGGGGATATAAGGCTACCTTAGGCGGGAGCTTTAAAACTTTTCCCTAAGACTGCGACAAAGAAGATACCTTCTGAACTAGACCTGGAAGATGGTGGCCAGGTCATAGTGCATGATATATTCAGCAAAATTTAGCTTGATGAGCTAGGCTTTTCTAAATGCTTAGAAGGCACAGCCATAGAGATGAAACTGATTTTGGATTTTTTGGAAGAAGTCAGAGAAGAGTAAACACATGGTTAGGCTTTTTTTCCTTAACAGTGTGAAATCACACCCAATTTAATTTAATGTTTGTAGTATTAAATATTAACTAACATATTAATATACACAATATATTAACTATAATGACTGTTAAGTAATATGTTAAATATATGTTTAACATATATTTTACTTGGTGATGTATGCTGGCACAGCACTCTGGTACCTGAGGTGAAAATAAGTCAGAGGTACAATGAGATTGCCTTATTCTCTTTTTTGTAATGCTTAGGTCTCCTTTTTGTGTTCTGATATATGCTTATTTCATGTATTATGTCTATGGCCATAATACTGTAAACAAGCTGATTTCATCTAATTGTCTCTATCTTCCAAAGTCTTGAAAGCCAAAAGTTTTTAGACAAAATTAATAGAATTTTCAAAATGAAATAGGTGAAAAAGAAATTATACTGTAGTGTAAAGTTTAGGAAGAGCAGTAATTTGAGAACTTAGGGATGTACAAAATGACTATTTGGAAATGCCTTTTCTCTCCTGATCTTACTTTTTCAACAAATAAAATAATGTTCTGAAGCATATAAAAGTTAACTCTTCTCATCCCCAGTAGACCATGAACACCTAAAACAGAAATTTACAGCCTATGCTTACTAATAGAAATCTTAACTATCCTTCAGTCCTATCTAAAATGTATTTAAAAAGCTTATTTTAAAATCATTGTCTGAGTTAGTCTTATTAGATGAGCAAAGCAAATATCAAGAGTTGTGTTTCTTAGAAAGACATATCTAAGGACTGCACCCTGTATCCATATTAATATTCATCACTAGGAAATGTCCATACATGGCTTTGGTGGGAATTTTCAAACGTTTATGTCCTAAGTACAGTTTATGTCCTAAGTACATATGTCCTAAGTACATCTACAAGGCTCCCATTGTACACTAAAAATAAAAGCCATACTGTATTTTCAATGCCTGTAGGTCTGGGTATTATTCTCCAAATAACAGTTGATGTTCCTCCTTATCCTCAACAAATGTTTACTCCTAAACATGGTGCTACATGCACTTAATCCCTTAATCCTAGTATTTGTGAGCCAGAGGCAGGTAGATGTTTGTGAGTTTAAGGTCAGCCTCATCTATACAGCTAATTCCAGTACAGCCAGGGTTATATAGAAAGACCCTGTCTCAAGAAACTAACCAACCAACCAACCAAACAACCTACCTACCTACCAACCAACAAACCAACACCTCAAATGTTTATCAACACCTAGTATTTGCCATGCTCTTTGTCACTGTGAACAAAGCAACAAACCTGGTCTTAATAAATTCAATGTTCTGCTTAAGTTATCTAATGATCACTTCTTTCTTTGTTTTGTGGATTTATATTTTCTAGTTTACTTAATACATATATGTGTCCTGCCATCTTACTTTGCCTATCATTCCTTAAAGGGTGAAACCCAGTTTTCTATTTCATATTGTGAGTGTTTTTCAGTGTAGTGCTCCATAGGTAGGTATTGAATGAAAGTTTATGAATTAAAGAATGAAAAGGATACAGAAATGGGGGAGAAGGATGGGTCCTAGGACTTTCTTGACATGTTATTTTTCTAGTGTGATATGTTTTCATGTGAATAGTCTATCTTAACCCTAGCACTGGTTCCCTGTTTTTGGGTAGGAAGGGGATAGAATGGGATGGAGAAGACAGATGGCCTAATCAGGGGAACTCATGTGTAGTTGGCCAGATCCTTGTACTGGCATAATGTTTGGTATCTTGTTCTTTTATTCTCTAGCTGTGATGCAGTTATACATGCTAGTCCCTTTCTCAACAACTCAATTAAAATGAAAGGATAGTCAAATGCCTAAGGCAGAAGTTTGTTATTTCTGATACCGTGTTACACTATTGGCTGGTGGAAAAACTTTGTTTCTAGAGAATTCAAAGGTTACAATAAAAGGTCAAGTTGTGTTTTGACAAGTGTAGCCCATATTATAAGTTTTTTTTTTAAGATTTACTTATTTATGTGCATAGGTGTGTGTATATGTGCATGAATGCAAATGCCCTTGAAGGTCAGAAAACAGTGTCAGATTTTGTAGAGCTCGAGTTGTAAAATTGTGCGTTCTGGAAGCTGAACTGGGGTCCTCTGCAAGAGCAGTGTATGCTTTTAACTACTGTGTTATCTTTCTAGCCCCTACATTTGGTAGGCTGTTTCTAATATTCTACTTTGACTTTTTAATCAGCCTCAAATTTTCATTTGTTGCTGCTTAGTTGGTACTCATCCTAACAATTAAGTGAATGTTGTTATACATAGGCAAATAAAAGTGTATAGCCTCTTCCACAAAACCATTATGAATTTTGCTGGGTTCTTGATAACCCAGTTAGCTCAGTCATGAGGTGACAGAATTCTTGGTTGGCTGAGTCAGGCTGAGTTAATTAAGTTTCCTTTGCTTTCATATTACAAACTGCATGCTCCTTCATCAATGCACTTATCATGATGGATTCTGATTATCTATTAGCTGGGATACATCTCTATACTTGAGGGATGAAAGATACCTTTAATTTTAATTTTTTTTACCTATTCTTAAACTTATGGCTAGTTATTACCCAAAACTTCAGATATAAGCACTATGAAAGAGAATGTTGTCTCGTTGAAACCATCTCCTTATGTTTCAGCAAATGAACTGAAAGGATTGAGAACAATGGCCTCCGATTCCTTCTTTTGAAGCAGTTAAGAAGATTCCTAGTTGTGAAGAGTCTATGAAGAGGATACTTAAATGATGGTTTATTACCATAAACTACTTAGTCTGATCTGGTCCTCTTTATGCAAAGTGTCTTGCCCTTCCAACGTGAGCACTTAGTGTTTTATTTTCAACAGGTTTAGAATGAAAAAGAGCTGAACCCAGCTCTCCCTCCTTGGGAAAAGGTGTGAACAACACTGCTCCTCTCTGAAGACAGAAAATGCCTGAGGATTCAGGTGTGGGCCTGCTGCTACCCTTGTTGATGTGGCTAAAGCAGAACAGCAAAAGGCTCTACTGGGAGGTGCACTTTCCTGCCACTAGTTGCAGCTCTCTCTGAACAGTTTGACAGTGATTGTCGTGGATACCATATGGTGACAGGGTTTGGGTCAGTGCTGGAAGTATCTCAATGTGCTTGAGTGGGTGAGACAGAAATTAAGTTAATGTGTTTGAAATAAGGACATGTTTCCTTTGCCCATTTGAGAAAACTGCAACAAAGTGGTCTATCAAGTAACAATTTTATACTAGCTAGGGAAGAGGGAGGAGGAGCAATTTAATGAGTAGGAGGTTCTCAAGTTAAGCACAGGCAGTAGTCTGAAATAGGACAAGAGAAGTGCAAAGGACTCTCAGAAGTGTTGAAGCAATATCAGTCGAAGGCAAGTCACTTAGGAGTGGCCATTAAGAAGCTTTCTGTAAGTACCCTCTTTGACTGTCTAGTCCATTCCTTCAAAGTGTCTGGATTTCATTTCTTAGTCCAAGACATCCTAGTGTTAAGGTCACACCATGTTGTGATTCTTTTCTGTTATTTACCTTTAAAGGGTAGGCATCTATTAGGCTCATAAGCAGTTTCCAATGTGCAAATCACTTATTCTTTCCTAGTGTTCATGGTCTTAAAATTGTCAGGCATATCATCTAATATTGAATTTTGCTAAGGGTCTCACGTTTCTTGCTACAGTTTTTCTAAAGACAAGGACTTGGTATGTATCCCTGGCTAGCCTGTGACTTGCTATGTAGAACAAGCTGACCTCCCGAGTGCTAGGATAAAAGGCAAACACCACCATGTTTTGCATTCTCCAGTACTTAAAAGCAATTTAGGGATAACTACAGCTAAGCCTTCTATGAGAGATTCAATTAGATATGTAAACAATTTCAGTTCATGCCTCTCAGTTTTAAGAGTACTTTATATGATCAGTTCATCTCACTGTGGTAGGCAAGAAGTATTTTGCCAAATGAGCCACAGTCAAATAAAAAAAAAAAAGTGACTGTTTTGGAGCTACTCACAAATCTAAACCTTAACCATGGTGATGTTACTCACAATGCTGCCAAAGACAAACAGGGAGGTTCCCTATGTGCAGTTCTCTCAGGTGTGTTAGTTAATTCTTCTCTGACTCAGCCAGGTCAGACTTCTTCAGGTTATAAGTGCTTACATCCATTTTGAGTTCTCAGGTGGCATGATCACAAGTTCCTTCCCTCATTCATTTACTCCTCCTCATCCAATGAGGTACATGTTTCTAATTATAATACTTTGTATTTGTAGACTTGCTCTCTCTGGGTATCTTAGAATGCTTTAGAGAAACTGTCTGATTCATGCTGAGTCATGCTGGCAAGGCAAGGAAGGATTGTTTCCTTTTATATTTCATGGCTGACATAACTAAAGTGACAGAAAGATAATGAGGCTGTGCAAGGGCAGACATGATTTTGAAAGAAAATTTAGGTAGAGTTTTAATCTTTGGTCTTGAGCTTTATTCCTTCAAAAGGCAGTTAATCAGATACTGTTATTTTTCAGAGTGAAATAGGGATGGTATTTGTGCACTTGGGAGGCTATTTGATGTTAGGCTATATGTTTATTTAAAGTAGGTTGGCTGTACATGGTGCTGTCCTTGGGAAGCAGAGGCAGAGAGATCTCTGTGAATTTGAGGAAAACCTGGTCTACAAAGCTAGTTCCAGACCGGCTAGGGGTACATAGTGAGACCTGTCTCAAAAAAAAAAAAAAGATTGATAATAGAATAGTGGTGCTTGGCTACTACCTTCTATTTTAGCTCTACTCCTAATGACATGATATTAATTGTTAAAAATCTATTTACCCCCTTACCAATCCATACATTGTTGCATGGTTCTTTTCAGTTGTCTGTTTGATAAATGTCTTTGGGCAAAGACACTTTGACTCTTAAGTATCTGGACTGAGGCAAAGCTGTCCCCACAAGGGGAGGTTTCCTTTGACTGGAAGGCGCAAGTCAGTGTTTCATGATAATGCCATCAAGCTTCTTTAGGGCTGTTTCCAACATTCATTAGCATCAAAGTCAAGATGTTTGCATGGCTCTATCATTTGCATTTGCCTTTCATTGTTAGCATGATAAAGAAGTTGTATCTACACCTTTTATTTTATCTTTTGTTACTGTTCTTATTTTGCATTTACTTGGTGCCTCTCTGTAGGGGAGCCTAGAGGTCTAAATTATTTTAAATATAAGGTCTTATGGCAATGTGGGCTTGAACAATAACTAGCTTTTGTGTTGTTCTTGTGAACTGTGGTTCTCAGAGCTTTCTTGAAATAGTTTGTTGTAACATCTGTTAGAATCTAGGAAAGGGCTTCTGTAATCATGCAGCTGCATGACAAACTTTCTAATTACTACATTGTTGTTGTTCTTAATCTGAGAAAATTTCCTAATAAAGCCCAATGGTGATTTAAAAAACACTTAGTGTTTACAAGCCAGTAATTGAAACCCACAGAACTCTATCAAACTCTCAGAGTCTGCAAAGGCTTTACCAAGGTGTTCACAGAGGAAGCCACACAAACTCAGCTGTGTCTGGGAACTTTCTTTTTGTGCCAACAAAAAATACACACATTTCCTGCACTAGGATAGCATAGCTATAATTGTTTAAGGCTTTACTCTATTTTTGTTTTTAAATATAGCCATTCTGAATTTCAGTTTGATTTGTAACAGGGTTAACTAAAAACAAAGGTGATATTTACATCAATTTGATTGTAGTACTTATATTGATTCATGTTTAAGATCTGAGAATAAAATAGCAGACCTAGTCCTAAAATTCTGATGTTAAGGGGAATAGTGATTCAATATACCTTTTTTTTTTCCTGTTTTCACCTTTTTGTTTCTATATTCAAGGGCATGCAAGAAGAAGGAGAGTAGTTGATGTGGATATAATGGGGGGGGGGCTTAGAATAGGTTTGAAATGAACAAACAAATCACAGTTAATCAGAATCCAACTACCAGAAACCTTTAATTAATAGGGATTTTTCCCTAGGCATTTTCTGGAAAGGCTAATGTGATATTTATGTATATACATATGTGAAACTAGCTTTGATCAAACATAAACTCCTATTAATGGGGACATTTGTTGTTCTGTGCTCTGAGGCTTGAGATAAATGCTGAACTTCCTAGTGGTGTTGTGGCCTTGAGGACATATTATCTCATTCTCCTTGTCATCCATCTTCCCAAGTGTTAGAAAAGTTCTCTGATGTTCCGGCTTTCAAAAAACCTCAGTCAGCAAAAACTATTTAATGATGGCCACTAGCTGGCAATCTGAGAAAGCAAGAAAGTTGACTCACATATTTGAGAGAGTTTTTATATTCTGCCTTCCAGAATTATTGTGTTTTCTTATCAGCCTGCTAGACTATAAATTTCTTTAGTAATGAAGACTTATTATTTTCCACTTACCTCATTTAGAACTAGGTAAAACAAAATAAATCTATTCTCTCTTTTACCTTTCCTTTGCTTTGCCCGTTTATCTCTTTTTTACTTCCTTATTTGCATCTTTTTTTTTCTCCCAGTCTACTTTCCTCCATTCTCTCCTGCCACAGTCCACAGCCTCTTTCTTCCCTGTCATTCATTTCAGTTCAGTTCTGGAGATTAAACCCAGAATATCACACATAATTTACTAATGAGATATACTACTCCTATCTTCTCAATCAATATCTCCTGAATTGAATTCTCTGTCTTGTTTTTCAAAGCACCAGGAATCACAGTCTCTTGAAAGTGGAAGTTTCCTGGAACATTTAACACCTTTGCTTCGGGGAGTAGGAAATGGAAGTACATTTTGAGATCCTACACCTTGGGGTTAAAACCCAGATCTTCTGCCTCAAGCTTCTGTATTCTGTTTTATAAAACTCTTAGATATCTCTCTTCATCTCAAAAAGGCTAATCCTTGAGAATTTTCAGAATGAATTCTGAAGTTAGTTAATAAAAAGTAATTTGAATTTTTGTTGATTTTTAAAAAAAATTCTCCGAGTCTCTGGGGAATAGATTTTTTTATTTTTTTAATATAATTTTTATTTATTACAATTTATTCACTTTGTATCCCAGCTGTAACTCTTACCCTCATCCCTCCCAATCTCTCCCTCCCTCCCTCAACTCCTCCCATGCCCCCTCCCCAGTCCCATGATAGGGGAGGACCTCCTTCCCTTCCATCTGACCCTAACCTATCAGGTCTCATTAGGACTGTCTTTCATAGTCTTTCTCTGTGAACAGGTAAGGCTGTTCCCCCTCTGGGGGAGAGGGGAGGTGATCAAAGAGCCAGGCACTGAGTTCATGTCAGAGACAATCCCTGTTCCCCTTACTAGAGTACCCTCTTGGATACTGAGCTGCCATGGGCTACATCTGTGCAGGGGTTCTAGGTTATATCTCTATGGATGGTCCTTGGTTGGAGTATCAGTCTCAGAAAAGACCCCCATGCCCAGATTTTTTTGGTTCTGTTGTTTTCTTTGTGGAGCTCCAGGACTTTCTATCTCCCTCTTTTTTTTTCATAAGATTCCCTACACTCTGCCCAAAATTTGGCTATGAGTCTCGGCATCTGCTTTAATAACATGCTAGGTAGTCTTTCAGAGGCTCTATGTGGTAAGCTCCTGTCTTGTTCCTTGTTTTCACCTTTGTCCAATGTCTATCCCATTTGCCTTTCTAAATTGCTTAGCTTCTTTGGGTGTACAGATTTTAATATGATTATCCTATATTATATGTCTAATATCTGCTTTTAAGTGAGTATATACCATGTGTGTCTTTCTGCTTCTAGGATACCTCACTCTGGATGATTTTTTTTAGTTCCCACTGTTTCCTTGCAAATTTCATGATTTCCTAGTTTTTAATTGCTGAGTAGTATTCCATTGTATAAATGTACCACAATTTCTGTATCCATTCCTCAGTTGAGAGACATCTGTGTTGTTTCCAGATTCTGGTTATTATGAATAAAGATGCTATACACATGGTTGAGCAAATGTCTTTGTTGTATTCCTGAGCATATTTTGGATATATGCCTGGGAGGAAATCTAAATTATCATTAGGTCTTACTTCAAAAGCCTCTATGCCACAAAATTCGAAAATCTAAATGAAATGGACAATTTTCTTGATAGATTCCACTTACTAAACCTGAATCAAGACCAGGTAAATAAATTAAATAGTCCTATATACCCTAAGGAAATAGAAGCTGTCATCAAATTCTCCCATTCAAAAAATTTCTAGGGCCAGATGGTTTCAGCACAGAATTCTACCAGACCTTCAAAGAAGAGCTAACACCCATACTCTTCAAATTATTCCACAAAATAGAAGCAGAAGGAGCATTACCAAACTCATTCTATTAAGCCACAGTCACCTTGATACCTAAACCTCACAAAGACCCAACAAAAAAAGAGAATTTCAGGCCAATCTCCCTTATGAACATTGATGCAAAAGTACTCAACAAAATACTCACAAACCGAATCCAAGAACACATCAAAGATATCATCCCCTATGACCCAGTAGGCTTCATCCCAGGTATGCAGGGGTGGTTCAATATACCGAATCCATCAATCTAATCTACCATAAAAACAAACTAAAAGAAAAAAAACAACAACTCGATAATCTCCTTAGATGCTGAAAAAGCATTTGACAAAATCCAACATCCGTTCATGTTAAAAGTGTTAGAGAGATCAGGGATACAAGGCACTTACCAAACCATAGTAAAGGCAATATAAAACAAGCCGATAGCCAACATCAAACTAATTGGAGAGAAACTTAAATCAATCCCACTGAACTCAGGGAATAGATTTTTTAAATGAGAAGAAGAAACTATTGGTCTAATAGGAACATTTCCTTGTTGAGACCCTTTCTATCACCTGAAATAAACGAGTCTTTCAGTTTCAAAGTAATGATCTTGAATGAGTTTTTTTTTTCTTTTTATTTTCCCAGAGGGGATTTGCTTCTAAATATTTACCAAGCCAGTGTACTGGGAAGTATGACTAGATAATCAAGCCATCTTTTTTAATAAGCCAAAGCTAAAGTCCCTTATTGTAGAACTGTCATCTGTTATCAATTCCACATTAGGGAATAAATTTATTTCTGATTGCCAGTGAATGTCCACGTTACATAGCTTGTTGAAGGGTTTTAGTACAAGTATAGAGTTCCACTCACTTAAGGCCTGGAGGACATTAGGTTGAAATCAAGAGAAACCATGTTTACAGTGGATTTTTTTTTAATATAACCCAGCAATATACTTTGCTTTGGCAAAGGTGTTGTATAGTTTGGAGGTGCTCTTTTGCTTTAAAATATTTATTCAAGTGTTTCCACAATGTTAAGCATGGAAAAAGAAAGGTATGACACAGGGATACAGAGAAGAATAGGATATTTTTCTTATACTCGTTAATCTAGAGGCAGCTGAAATGGCATCGTTTTTCTGTTTTCCTGTTTCCCAATCTCCTATGGACAAGCTTTCAAATATAGATCAGTATGTAGAAAAAAAGTACCTTTTGGTCTCCTTTCATTTCCTAGTGTGTACTGCTACGCTGTGTCATTTCTTTTCCCATTTCCAACCATTTTGGGTTTCTCTCTGTAATATGCTTGTCTCATTAATTCTTTTCAAGGACCCCTTTTGTTACCTAAGAATTATAGTGTCCAGTTCTTAACCTGAAGACATGGTGATTTCATGTTCCTGCTTAACATTATGCACTGAAATTCTTTAACATATTACATGATTTGTACATTCACTGGCAATAGGACTAAACCTACTCCATGTCTTTTTTCTGTGTCACTCAGTGAATTTCATTAAGGTTACAAGCAGATGGATGGTTAAGGATTACTTACAAGAGCATGAACACTTTACCAGTGACTATACGACTGAAGAAAGTATCTCTTCCTTCCCCAGGAATCTTTATCTGCCTGTAGAAACTCAGAGAGTTGGGGCTTCATGAATGACCCTCCTACCTCATAGCAAGGTGTTAATGAGCAAAAGCTTATGTGTGTCTCCTGCAGGCAATCATAACGCTGTTAAGTTAAATACCAGGGAGACAGCAGAATGATCCACGTCTTCATCCTGCAATTATGTTCTTTCTGTTCTTCACTTGGCCCTGTTTTCAGTGACATTCCCTGAACTTGTGAGGGTGTAATAGAGATATCCCATTTATGGTTGAGCATTTAACAGGCACTTATTCATTTATTTAATTTTATTTATGTGTTTGAGTGCATGCCTGCTTGTTTATATATGTACCATGTAAGTGCCTGGGGAAGTCAGAAGAAGATGTCAGAACAGCTGGAATTATAGACACTCTACGTGGGTACACGGAACTAAAGTCAGGTCCTCTGAAGGAGCAGCCAGTGCTCTTAACTGCTGAATCACCTCTGTACTCACATGTGGTCACTTATTCTCAAGACTTTGACAAGTTATGATTCTCTGCAGCTACCACTATTTTCCAAATTTTCAGCAAGGCGAAAGAAAATGGCCAAAGATTAAAGCAAAATATATGAGGGCACCAGAAAGGCTCCCTGGAATTCTTTCTCACCCGCTCCTGTGAGATAACAGAAGGGCATTGTCTTCTAAAAGATTGATGAGGGTATTGCTCTCTTCCATTTCTACCAGACTTTTAATTTATTCTCTATAGTAGTCAAATTAGTAAGGAAGAGATTATAGTACTGAAAATGACCTCCCCTCAAAGAAAAACCCCTTCCTAAACCCTGCCTCACTAAAGAATAACATTAGAGGCAACTTAAGAGCTCTATTTATGATGAACAAGACTAGGAAATACAAAAGAGATGACTCCCAGAACAAGCTGATATTCTGAAAATGGCATTAAGATTTTTAGACAATGAGAGCTATGGATGAATAGAAGTACACTTGTTCCTAACATTTTTCTGGGCCCTATAGCCAGAGTACAAGTGAAGACCTATATAAATGCTAAAAGTTTTTAAAACAAGGTATACCTTAGTGTCCACTCAGTGATCTATAGCTTGTTTCCCTAAATAAACCTAGAAGCTGATGGAATAAGACTTTCCTCAAGACAAACTCTCCTATCTGTGATGTAGATGAATCTGCTGTAGTCTCAGCAGGGCAGGACATGGCACAGTAGCACCTAAATTATGACCTATGTTCAGATATCATGGTGGCTCGACCTACTTATATATGATAAGTGTGGTTTATCAATACTTCTATAAATACTTACACTTCTACTTCATACTTGGTTTTCTAGATGTTAAGGAGGGGGCGATATGGGGTTAGAGTGGGGCATTGCTGATCAGATATTGCCAGAGACTATGGTAAGACAATGGAGGTCACAATTCTTTACACATTCTTTAGCTATGCTAGATTTATATACAGATCACTATGGGAAAGTCCTTCTCACAATATATGCCTTTGTGGGTCTCATTCCAAAACTGAATTATTTTGGTACTGTAAGTAAATGAACCTGTTTGATACAAATGAGCACTTCAGGAAAGCGTCAATTTGAGGGTGTATTTTCAATTCTCTGTGTTAATGAGATATGACTCCTCATCAAGTAGAGAAAATATCTGTGAAATGTCTGTGGTATAAACAATGCCACTTTAGATCTCATCAGGATGCTTATCTTATAACTTTTGGTTGAATAGACTTCAACTGAAAAATTCAGTCAGATGCAGGGCCAATTAGTGCAGTGATTAATAGCATCTGCCTCCATATTCCCTGGGTTCAAATTCTAACCTCACCAATTATTAATTATATGACTTCTGGGTCACCTTTTCTTCATCTTTAAAATGAAGATAATATTGTAATCTATTTTACAAGATTTTATGCATTTTTACTAATATATATGTGTGTGTTTTAGTATATATATACTAATATATATATTATATATATATATATGAATGGTATCTGGAACACTATAGGCACTTAGTACATACTTGTTATTAAAAAGACAGAATTATCATATGTGATTCAAGATTTTTAGTTTCATTAATTATTTCAAGTGATGCTGAAAATATAGTTGATCCTCAAATAGTGCTTGAGTTATTGATCAACATGTGTTACCTAAAGTTACATTGAAGAGAGAAGCAGAGGTGTTTCAACGTGAGTAATTCAGTGACATCCAAATGCAACATATCCTCAAATGGAAGAGATTTCTTGAAAAATACACAAGGACACCATTTTGAGCAACAATCCCTAAATGGCTTATTTTCCTAAGCAAAGAAACTCATCATTTAAGCAAATAACTGTGGGTATTAGATATTGAATGGCTACAAGGTGTAAAACACTCACTCATGTGCTTTTTAAACATTACATGATGTGATCCTCAGCTGAAAAATGGTAGTGAGATTGTGAAATTAAGTCTTAAATAAAACAGCTATTTTTCTTAATGTAATTCAGTAGAGTAGTGAGAGAAATAAGATTTGAACTCACTTGTCTTTGCTTCTCAAGCTTATGTTTATTCAACTGTACAACACAGGAAACTATTCTAAGAGTAGAGGCTAATTCAAATTGTCTTGTGGTAGTAAGTCAACTTAATGTTCTGCCAGGAGTATTGAGAGTAAGGGTAGGGGTCAATCTGCTTTTACACTGTTTTCTTAAGAGGCTCTTTTATATCATCAGTGAAGAGATGACTTGGCATCAGAAAGTACCAAGAGAAAATTCATACAATCTATTGTTTTGCTTGGTAGAACACTTAAATATATTTGTTTGGGTCTCATTTAGCCCATGCAAAAATTCAGGCAGAGAATATACTAATAATACTGTTTAGAAAAAGAAAAAAAAAAGCGTTGTAAAGAACAAGTAGGGAACATTTAAATCTTTTTAAGGTAATAAGTTTAAAGATATATGATATCTTTAGATGGATATGTGATAGACAAACAAGTTTGGAATTACAGTCAACCTTTTGTAACTTCTGGTTTTATATCTCTGAATTCACCCAGCATGGGAGCAAAATACTTTAAAAAAAATCTACATCTTTACTAAATGCAAACAGAACCTTTGCTTATCATCATCTCCTGCATAATATAGCAAATACATATAACATTTGTATTCTACTCATTATTATTAAGTCTAGAAATGAATTAAACTATATAGGTGGTTATGAATAGGTTGCATACAAATGTGATGCCACTTTATAAAAAGAAAATCTGTGGAGTTTTAGACCTGTGCTGAGACCTAGAACCACAGATATCCAGGAATGGTATACTTAATTTTCCTATTCATTAAGGGTCATTCTGTACATTTCTGAAAAACAGTCTTGAAAAATTTATTAATCTTAGCTTTTCACTAAATCAACAGTCTTGCCTTCATATAGACTAAATTGGGGAGTTTCTCCTTTATTCCACATTCCTCTTTCTTTTATGAGTCCTTCCTAGTGCTGACTGTCTCTCTAGTCCAGTTAAGCTCATTTGCTTTAGTGCTGTCCTTAGGCATGAAGAACAGTTGGTCAGTGCCCTCTTTATGGTAACTAACTCTTTATACTTGAGCATGGTGATTAAACTGCCTCCTGGCTCTCTTTTACCAGGATAAACAACCTTAACTCATTTAGCCTTTCCTCACAGGCCCTATTTTCTAATGCTTTAATAATTTTCTTGCTATTCTTCTTTGGATCATCTCTAATTGCTTTGCTATAATTTTAAGATGGACCCTGATGAGCAGGCCACATTCGAGTCTGATAGGTTATTTAATGAGTAATGTAGAAATTAAAGGAGATGGTGCAGTTCAACACAAGAACACTAGACTAGGAGTCAAAAGGCCCATACTTCACACTTCCTCTCTTACGTACTGATACTGAACAACTAGAAGTGAAATATTAACACGTCATTTAGAAGTCTTCAAGCTTCAAACTATCATCTGTAAATTTGAAATAAACATACCTTCTCTGAAAGCATCCTATTATGAACTTCAAATGAGATTGTTTTTGTGAAAGTGTGTTTTTTGACATCAAACTGGTGTACCAGTTTTATTTGTACATATTAACTCATCTAAGCATAGTGTTCATTTATGTTTTAAGAAAATAGAAATATAAGAAAGCAGGTAACTTAACCTTGCCAAAAAGGTAATAAATGATAGAATCCATTCAGACAGTATTCTTGGGACAAGGTGACTAGCTAGATTACCTTGAGGGGGAGGTTTAGGTTCAGTGAGAGAACCTACCTTGATAAAAATAGGAGGGTGCTGGAAGATGATACAAAATAGCCAAATGAAACACGATTTTGTTGGAGACTATAGAAGTTTTTTTTTTTTTTAAATAAAACACCTTAAATCAACTTTGGGCCTCTACATACATGCATACACATGTACATGAATACAAACAGATGAGCACACCCACAGGAGCACACATATACACATATGTACATACATGTTCATAAATGTATGCAATAGCAATTAATGAAAAAAAAGGCCATGAATTAGAAGGAGAGTGAGAGTGATATATAGGAGGGTTTAAAGGGAGGGAAGGGAAGGGAAAAATGTTCTATTATATTATGTCCTATTATATTATAATCCCCAAAGGAAGTGTTTTAAAAAGAACCACTGATATTGGAAAAATAAAACAAATAGTGCTCTAATTTTTGCATTTAGGATATACAGTTTTTAAGTGTTGTCTGAGCTCTAAGAACTTATCATGGTCTCATTTTGCTTCTAGTTCTGTCAATTTCTATGGTAATTCTCACAGTTGTAAATATAATACCTTACTTGCAGATTCACTGTTACACAGAGATATTAAAGAAAGATCAACATCTAACTGATTGTTCTCCTCTAGTATTATATGAAGACCTGGAAGAGTTGAAAAAAAAGAAAAAAAGAACTTTGAGGGTAGGGTTGGAGAGATGACTCAGCAGTTAAGAGCACTGGCTGCTCTTCAAGAAGACATGGATTTAATTCCCAGCATCAACATGGCAGCTTATGGCTGTCTGTAATTCCAGTTGCAAGGGATCCAACACCCTCACACAGATATATGTGCATGCAAAACACCAATGCACATAAAATAAAAATAAATAAAAAAAGATCTTTGAAAGAAGTGGTAGAAAAATTTCTATTGATCTTATCACTATTTGAATATTCACAGAAAAATAAAAATGCATATAATGCAGTGTGGACACTGTTATATAAAACTATTGAAAATCTAATATTTGGACAATTGTGTTGCACTAACATATTTTCATTAATACCTGGTAGATAAAGGGTACACTATGAATCTTATGCTAAAATCTAATCTATTGATAATGTCGTTATAATGGTATCAGAGGCCCTTTTAGCTCAGATAGTCAAATGACACTTGATTTTGTAGGAGACTATAGAAGTTTTTTCCAGGAAAAAAGTAACTTAAATTATACTGAAAACAGTTACAAGATGAGGCTGTCTTTTAGAGGAACTTAAGAGTCCCAGAGACTCATACTCCAACCAAGGACTATTCATGGAGATAACCTAGAACCCTGACAATGCAGTTCTGATGAGAACTGATAGACTAAGATCAGAAAGAAGGAGAGGAGGACCTCCCCTATCAGTGGACTTGGGGAGGGTGGAACCGGGAGGGGAGGAGGGAGGGACTTATGGGGGGATACAAAATGAATAAAGTGTAATTAATAAAAGTTAAATAAAAAATTAAAAAAGAGTCACTGAGATATGAGTGTTATCATTGTACTCAAATTTGTGTAGTATATCATGTTTGTCAGAATAACTAAACTCTGATGAAAGTATTTAATTTCTTTTAAAAAGCATTTTCTTTAAAGAAATAACATATTGAAATTGTTTACATAAGTAATTTGTTTAATAAGAAATGTACTATACATAGGAAATAACAGCAACTTTATGATCATTAGATTAGGAAAAGCAGAGTCACAACTGTAAAGATTTAAAAAAATGTGATTTTACATTGTGTGGCTCCAAGAACTTATTCTCTTTGGATCAGCAATTCTCAACCTGGGTCTCATTACCCATTTAGGGGTCACATATCAGATATCCTGCCATCAAATATTTACATTATAATTCATAACATTAGCAAAAATTCAGTTATCAGTAACAATGAAATCATCTTATGGTTGGGGCTTACCACAACACAAGGAACTGTATTAAAGGGTCACAGCATTAGGAATGTTGAGAACCACTGCTTTGGATGGAGCTGTAGCCAAATATCATTGAAACTTGCTGCAGTGTACTTTATTAATGTCCATCCCATTCCTAGATTAGGACATACCATGCAGCTTGTGGCACATTGTAACCTCTACTTTGTATACCATATGGCTTCACAGGAGCTACTCAATGTTAAAGTAAACATGTGTTGATATTTTTATTATGATTTTTGAAAGAAGGTAAATAAATAAAATTTCATAGAGTGGGTATTCTGAAAGATATTTTGAAAGAACATACAGAAGAAAGGAAGACAGAAAAGTGAGACATGAAAAAACAGAATTTTGGAATTTTATTAGTTTGATTTTCCTCCTGTGATTTTTCTCTCCAAATTTTTATGATTTTTTTTAGAGGAGTTGTGCTAATCTTGTGTTGTAGAGCAATTTTTTTCTATCACATAGGTCAGAAAACTGGGGTATAGATATTTAAGTGCCCAAGTTTTCAGAGCTATGCAGAACTCAAAACTTTACCCACCACTTTTTCCATTATATAGAACTGAAAAACCCCTAATGAAAAAGTAGAAAACAAAAAAGTGTGACAAGAGAGATGTTCTTCTGCTTGGGGTTATTAAGTAGGTCACCCACTAAAAGGCTATTTTGGTCTAAACATTTTGGAGGGCATGTAGTACATGTAGCAGCATCACTGACCTGATTCTTCATTTTTAAGATCTGAGAAAATCAAAGGAAGTATTTTCAGTGACGGAGAGCTGGATCATTTGTGTTGTTCAGATGAATGTTAGATGAGGAACTAACCAGGCTTGAGCTCTTAGAATTTTTTTATGAGCTATCATCCATTAAAAGCAGAGCTGATCAGATCTCACCAGGACTGGTTATATTGTCTTCCTCTGTGGCCTGGCAAGGCTGCTCCCCCCGCCCAGGGGTAGGTGATCAGAGAGCCTGTCATTGAGTTCATGCCAGAGAAAGCCCCTGCTCCCCTTACTAGGGAACCCACTTGGATACTAAGTCTATGGGCTACATCTGAGCCAGCGTTTTGAGTCCTTTCCATGCATCGTCCTTGGTTGAGGTATCAGTCTCTGCTGGGTACCCAGGGCTCAGTTTTTTTTTTTTTTTCTCTGTTGCTTTCCTTTTATAGCTCCTGTCCCCTTCTTTCACAAGATTACCTGTACTCTGCCCAAAGTTTGACTATGAGTTTCAGGCTCTGCTCAAATAGAAAGGGAGGGGCACCTCCCCTATCAGTGGACTAGTGGAGGGGCATGAGGGGAGAAGAGAGAGAGAGGATGGAGGCATAAGGGGAGAAGAGGGAGGGAGAGTGGGATTAGGAGGAGACAAGAGAGGGGGCCACAACCAAGATACACATTCAGTAAATTGTAATGAAACGTAATAAAAAAGAGAATGGTATATGACATATTTAACAATGACAAAGACATATTTTTCTGGTATCCCTCATTGGAATAAACCAATAAACTCTTTATAAACATTTAAAAAAGCAGTGCTGAGCTTAACAAGGGAGCAATTTTGTGTTTCTAGCCTGTATCATCAGAAAGTCTGCTCCCTCCTTCTAAACCTCCTCCTCTCTTCTTTTTTTATTCTTTTTTCTTCCCTTCTTATAGGGATATATCTGACAAATTTTTAGTATTTCATTTCCTATAAAGCAGATCTCATAGGCAATTGATGCTCACCATAATTTTGATCTCTGATCTTTTGGCTCCCAGGTACACTGAGGTTGAATTAGAATAGATTTCCCTTACAGTTTTGTTCATGGTAAGATAGGAACTTTGTTATTAACTGGCAGTTAATAAGCCATTAAATAAGACTTCTGAGAAAAATAATTTTACATTCAATTGGCCCTCTACCCCAAACATAGTGTTTATCTACCTTAAGACAAATACTTCTACTAATTTTAGTCTAAAATGTACATATCCATTCTTAATAATAAAGGCATCTTGGTCCATTAGATTATATTTTCCTCTTTACCCTACTAATTTTTTTGGAAAAATATGTTTACACTTTTTAAATATTTTTATTTTTTTTAAAATTACATATAATATATTCTGATTACATTCTTTCCCCTTCCTCAGCTCTGCCCAGATGGTCTCTCACCTCCCTATTCACCCAATTTCATTTTCTTTCTCTCTCTTAAAACAAAAACAAAAGAAAATACCCACAAAACCCAATGGAATCCAATTTGTATTGACCAAATATTCCTGAGTATGAGGACTGCTCTGGAATGTGGTTGATATACCCAGTGTCACTCCATTGAAGAAAAGTGATTTTCTCTCCCAGCAGTTATCAGTTGCAAATATCTTCTCGGTTAGAGGTGGGATTTTGTGTTCACTTCCCTTTCTGAGTGCTGGAATTTTGTCTGGTTTGAGCTTGTATAGGTCTTATGTATTTTTGTTAATTGTTCACACTTTTAAAACCATGAACTTTTTATTATATCATCTTATTTTCCATATAAAAGGTATGGTATAACATGCAAAAAAAAAAAAAAAGAACAAGAAAGGCTATATTTAAGAGGATGAGGAAAGACTCGATGCAAGTGATGGGCATGATTTATGAAAGAGGATATAAAGCTAATTGTTTTTCTAATTCTAATTTTGACTTTTTAATTTTGGAGGTGAATAAATGCATAAAATATGTTTGATACTGAAAGTGTTAATTTTAATGTAAAGTTTCACAGTTTCTGTTTTTCAAATTCCAATTCTAGTATGGAAGAAGTTCATTAATCTGTACAGACGTTGGGTCTGGTTAATTTTGGTATGGAATATTTTTATTTACAAAAATTTTTTATAATAAAGTTTATGAAATTAAAGAAATCTGAAACTCTACTCCTTCTCCCCCACTAACCCAGAGGGATAATTTAGAATAATACAGATAATTTGAACTTGGTAAGTAGTATCTACCCACATTCAGCAACAATAGATGGTGTTCTCTAGAAGTGTCTGGGGAAGTACACATTCCAGTAACGAGAAACAAAAGTACTATCTGTCAGCCACACTCACCTATTGTCTGTTCCCTTTTTGGCTAGAAGATATAGAAAAGGAAGGGGATTACTTTGAAATAACCAGCTATCTATTAAACAGAAGAGAATGCAGGGGTAGATTTATCTGAAATGTAGCATTAAATTGCAGAGACATTCAAATTAATCATGGGATGCAATTTTTATCAGCTTAGAAATTTCTTTTCCTTTCATTGCTTTTTTTTTTTTCCTGCAGCCACTAGGGAGGAAAAGGATTAGAGAGACTATAAAAACTGTTGGCAAGCTTAGTCTCGTGTTTACTTAATTTATTAGCAGATATGGGAACTGCCTCAGGATAATGATTTAACATGCAAGCTGGGTGTGGATTAAATCTCAGACATACCTGTTCCAAAATTGTGTTAATCCTTTCGACTTCACAGTCAATCAAGTACCGTTTTTCCTGTCTTCTGTCCATTTCTTCAACGATGCGTCTGAATTCCTGGATGTCCTTTATGTTTCCCACAGACCTTGCTGTCACTTGCCAATTGTTTTGTACTGCTGCCTCCATAATTGCTTGTAGAATGGAAAACCCTGAAGGAAGGGAAAAACAGCTATACTAATTTTTACTTTTAAAAATATTTCTGTAGTTGTTAAGGATTCTACTGAGTTTCTATTCACAGTCCACTGGGTCTCTTCAAATTTTATCCACTGGAGAGAACAAGTGAACTCACAGCTTCAGCCTCAATGCTCTACAGATTTGGCACCTCTATTTTGGCGTTTTGCTTTAATGGAAAGAAGAGTCTATTATTTGTGAGCACCACGGGGACAGGTGTTTATCAAGTCACTTTTATTTTGACATGTATTATCAAAATATCTATGGAATGAATGCCAAGAACTTCTAATGTCTGGCTGCAATTTTCTCTGTTGCAGGTGGAGCACATTTATTTCATCTTTCACTTAGGAAGTCTTCAGAATTAGAGGTTAAAAGAAACCCACAACAAAGAATTAGAAATTACTTTACTAGTGCTGCAGCCTTACTAAAACAGGCTAAATCATACATGGATTTGACTATTGAACAAGATAAATTGTGTCTCCTAGGTAAAGTCACTGTGATTTTTGTAAAAGATGGCCTCCAAACAGACTCTTTGATTATATAAAGAGTCTACAAAATGTTCAATAAAATTATTTTTATGAATTATTTTTCCTAATCAAATTTACCAGGAGTTTCTGGTTCCTCATTAACTGATTTATATCTGGCAAACATTAACAACTCACTTTCTGGAGCTGATGTTTGAGTTTGGGCTAGCTTATTTGGAGTTATAGGTAACTCATTCTTATAATGTTAGAACTGGGGAGGCTGAGGCAAGAGGATTGCTGAAAGTTAAAGGTTACCCTGAGGTACACAATGAGATTCTATCACAAAAATTAAAAACCAGCCAGTTAGTGGTGACTCAGGCCTTTAATCCCAGCACTTGGATATCAGAGTCAGATTGATCTCTGTGGGTTGGAGGTCAGCCTGGTCTGTCTAGAGAGTCAGTTCCAGGAAAACCAGGGCTACACAGAGAAATCTTGTCTTGAAAAACAAAACAGAACAAAACATCCAATTCAAATCAAACAGACAAGCAAGCAAACAAACCCCCAAAGCAGTGTATCTAAATTACAAAGCACAATGGCCCAAATATTTTTTCACACATTCTCTTTTAGAGTAGTCATATCTCTAATATTATATCATCGCCCCAATTGTACTTCCTGTATAAATTTATAATCCAAGGTTAATCTCATCAAGAAAAGACAGCTTTAATGGGATATGAGCAAAACAATCTCCCTACTCCCAGTAGGAGTAAGTGATAAAGATGATCTGCAAATCTCACATTCTATGTCATAACAGTTCCATGGCCATGGAAGGAGAGGATTGAGGAAGATGGTGATGCCTTTTGAATCCACACCAAGCTCTTTGCTGTCTCTGGCCTCCCCTGTAGTGTAAGCAGGCTGTGAATCAGAGTTGTCCTCACTGTACCATAGAAAATGGTATTGACATTTGAAGAACATGCTTCAGGGAGATGGCAGCAGTGACTCAGCTGGTCATTATAACTCCTTTGTGTGCTGGGTGTGTGCAGGAAGAAGATCACAAATGAGACCCAAGCACTTGGTAATTTTGAAATGAGCAATTTCAGCACAGGAGCTCAAAATTACAGATCAGAGTGAATTACCATCTCTTTAAATGTTAATTCTTACTCTTATAAAACCAACCATGCATATTTATTTGTCAGATTTACATTTTCATGTAGGTTTTAGATGTACTCTCTGCTTCTGTGGGAGTTGAGGGCACATAGTGGGCCAAGGCATGAGATTAAGAAATAAACATGGGAAGAAAGAGATTAAAGCAAGTGGAAATTTTTCTTAAGCAGTGTATAATAAGACCTCATTAATTTGAATGCCACTAATTAAGAATTTATGAAAATTCAGTAAAGACTGTGTTGAATTTTATTTCTGGACTATTTATGAAGAAAATATTGGCTGAATAATAACAGTAATGAAATTACATAGCGAGTCTTTCATGTATTTAAAGTAAACTTCTAAAAAGTGCTTATTAGCAAAACACAAGTGTTCACTTATTTAGTAGAAAATTCAAAATTTTGTCATCTCTGCTTAATGGGCCTTGTCCACAATTTGAGATGACATGGAGTAAGATTAATTTCTTTTCCATGTGACAATCTTTCACATTTTTGAAGGCTGTTCACATGTCTCACTCTAATCTTGCCTTCTCCAAGTAAAAGATGACCAGTCCTTCAGCAATTCCTTTCATGTGATGGTCACTATTTTCCTTTCAGTTCTACTCTTTTTTTTTTATGTATAATTTTCAGTGTCTCTATGCATACATCAATTTTACATAATAATGGGATTTACAATGATATTTTCCCACATGAATATAAAGCATTTTTATCACATTCATCTTCCATTATCCCATTTTGTCCCCCTCCCATTTCCACTATCTTCTTCCTATTCTTAACTATTCTTGCTTCTATTTTCATTTCTTTAAGAAATGTGATCCCTGAGGCTTATGAGGGTTGCTTATGGGGACATGGGTAAAGGGTTATTTATAAGAGCATAACCTTCTTACTAGTAGCTACACTACTGAAGAAAATTACTCTCCCACCTTTGGTAATGATTAACTGCCTATAAATATTCAGGAAAGTATGATGCTTCATAAATTTCTCCACAGTATATACTATCATTATTTGCTTATAAGCCATTGGGGAGGGGAGAATCTTCATGGACCCTTGTCTAGAGATGACAAGATGTGAAATTGTCAATATTTTATTGATTTTGATCTTTCAGATATTATCTGAACAGTGAGTGTACATGACAATGGGATTACTGTTTATTTTGATGTAGGTTATTTTAGCAGCATAGAGCTTCTAGGGGAAAAAATTCCAAAGATGTATAAACACTAAACTAGCACCACTGATAAATATTCTCAGCCTGGATTGGTAATATATTTAAATGGCAAAATTATATTAATTTGTATCAAGACTGGATTCACCAGGAACCTGTTAGGTTTGATAAAGCTTTAACAATACTCTGTGCATGTATTAACATTCATTTGATTCTAACATGCTTTTATCTTCCTTTCTTTAATCCCTCTCCCTGTGCTGGTCCCTACTTATTGTTTGTTTTCATCTCACTGTTACCTATTTATTGGAACTTCACATTTGTTCCTTTACAAAGCATACCCTGCTACTTATAGACCTTTCTGGGTGTTTCGCCTCTTTCCACAAACCTTCTTTTAATGATTTTTAATTAATTTCTCAAGATATGACTTGTTTTGTTTTTTGTTTTGTGTTATTTATTTATTTATTTGGTTTTTTGAGACAGGGTTTCTTTGTGTAGCCTTGGCTGTCCTAGACTCACTTTTTAAACCTGCCTCTGCCTCCTCAAATGCTGGGATTATAGGCGGGTGCCACTGTGCCTGATGACTGGTTTTTAATTCAAGATAAATCAATTAAAAGCAATGAAAAAGCAGTTTAAATAACTGTATCAGATATTTAAAAATGCAAAACAATGGATTAACTACATATATACATACACACACTCACATACACAGGATGCCATGCTAAAGTTTAGTAGTCAAAAATGTGCATAAACTAACAAGGGAAAATTTCCACTACATATAATACACAATGTAACATAGAATGGAAAAACCAAACAAATAAGCATTTATAATGTAATTTTATTTAATTTTTTTTTTGGTAAAAATTCCCATGTTTGTATATGCTGAGGGAAAACCTGCAAGAACTACTAGTGTTTTCTCAGAGATGCAGAACTATGAAGACATTCAACATTTACTGTCATTTGGTTATATAATATTTGGTTTAACTCAAGGCAGGCATTGTTCTCTGCAAAAGGAAAACCTGATAAGGCTGTGCAAGTCCGGCTCATGCTGTCCTCTCAGAGCATAAGCTGCTAGAATATTCAGATGACAGATCAACACTGCACTATGTTCTTCCTCTTAATAAGCATCGTTTTTTTTTTTTTTTTATAGTTCTTTTTATACTTCTGTTCTTTGAACCACGGGAATGTGTTACCTAATCAAAAACTCAGCAGAAGCAGCACACTGATTTTTGATGAGTGTGTGTCTGGGATTCAGTTGACTATGAGTCTTGCAAGTCACAACTGGGGCTTAGCTGTGTTATTTTCCATGCAGAGGTTCCCTACGTCTGCTTGAGCATGCGGCTGTTGCACTCTAACACTCTGGGGGAATCCAGTGTATGTGGGTGAGCAATTCAAGCAGAGCTTTTTATTTGTTTTCATACCCAATTTATCATAGTTTCACTGACTCTGTTACAGCTGACCAAAGCAAAAATAGAAGCTTGAGGGAGAAAGAAACGTTTGACTTGGCAGAGCAATACCAGGTGCTAGTGTTTGTAGGAGGTGGCATTTGCAACAAAGCACTAGCTTTGTATAAATAAAGCCTGTTGTTTTAGGAGTTTCAGAATTGTCATCTACTCTGCAGGAGTAGTCACATGCCCAGCTCTGTAAGCTTCAAAGCTACTTTGATTTGAGTAGCGAATTATCTCATCTGGATTCCAGACCACCAATGCTCTTCATGACCTTATTCATCCTCATTATAAATGGTGGGGAGCTGCCATATAAATAACTGGCTGACTGAGAGCTTACCTTCTTCATTTGACCAAAGTAACATAGTAAGATGGCAGTAAAGGAGGGATGGGGCACTTAGGCATGAGGAACTGGATCATAGTCATTACCATTTACATTCTAGTATACTGCTTATTGGGCTGCTCTTGACAAACAAGGAGACCACTTGCTTAAAGGCAATGTAGGGATGCTGTGCTGTGCAACTAGATCATCATTCAGCACCACAGGGTTTACTTCTTCTGCTTGTGAGAAAATTGTTGGCAGAAGAGAAATATCTGACTTAAGGTTGTGCCTCCTCCCCAGGGCATCCTGCGTCCAATGACTGGTAGCAGCAAAGTATAAAAGCACAGCCATTCCAAAATCCTGGCTCAGCTTTAGAGCTCTAATCCCTTGTCATGGGTGCACCACAGCTCATCTTTTCTTAGCCAGCTTCATACTTCTCTACTCCTCATAAGTACTTCCCATGAGTGAACTCACCAAGAGCCTTTTGGCATATAAATTGACATTTCAAAGTCTGTTCATAAGAGCATTTAATCCATGACCATTAGTTTGACCTCATAAAAAGGATGGCAACAGATACAAAAAGCTCTCAAAATTACATAATGAAAATCATGTTCCCAGCAAGAGATGACCAAGATTTTTGTTTGTTTGTTGTGTTTTGTTTTTCACTGTCTAAACAAAATGTAAAAATACTTCATGCTGAACAAGTTTTATATTTGCTCTGAAAAAAATAAAAGCCCGGAAAAGAGAGAAGAGGGTTTTGGCATACAGAAATTGGTAATGAAGATATCTAAGAAAATAAAATATGCACTTCTCTGTGCTTTGTATCTTCCAATAGGAGCTATCAGTAACTGTTCTTACGCAGAACTTGTACTCAGAGTCACACTCTATGTACTCCTGAAATGGTCTCTAACA
The DNA here is from genome assembly GCF_030254825.1 of Meriones unguiculatus. Classification (NCBI taxonomy): domain Eukaryota; kingdom Metazoa; phylum Chordata; class Mammalia; order Rodentia; family Muridae; genus Meriones; species Meriones unguiculatus. The sequence continues at coordinate 81,209,865 of NC_083369.1, read as the reverse complement.
ATGTCCCAGATGACAGAAGTCTGGTACAACCTTCAGAGAAGTGTTGGTTGGCATTTATAGACATTTGTGCCTGGTACGGTTTCTTAGAGGGTTTGTGACAAAATTTCCAAAAACTTCTAAAACTTCTTGCTTACTTTTTCTGACTAATCTCATATAGCATATACTAGTTTTGAACTTAGTATTTAGCTGAGGCTGACCTTGAAATTCAACAAGCACCAAGAGTCTAGGCATGCTTGATCATATCTGGCAATATTGCTGTTATTCCCTTACTTTCTTCTTTCATTTCTTACTTTTTTTATTCTTCGAGTTTATTCCTTCTTCTTTTTTTATATTTCTAATGTTAATGTCTTCATTGCATCTATAACATATGCAACGTATAGTTTAACTCACATTGTGCTTTTAATGTTGCATCCAATACATTTTGATGAGCATGTGTCTAGCATTTTAGTGAAATTGGTATTCTTGTTCATTCAGATGAAACCAGCCAAGTGAAAATTGCTCTTCTATTCTTATGCTTCTGCTTGCCTGGACTGCAAACTCCAATCTTATACAACCTCATACTCTCTGTTTCTTAAACTTCTTTAATCTCCACGGCCTTTGAAATAAATTTATCTTGTGTGCTGTGGCAAAATAAGTACATAGATAAGCTTGATACAGAGTATGAAGGTGGTTTCAGAGGCAGAAGTGAACAGTAAAAACAGAGACACACAGGAAAGACAGGGTGTTGAGTCCATTACTTCTTTCATATTACAGTTTGTCATGTGTAGAAGACCTGATATATAAAAATCTGAACTCAGAGCCAATATTTCAGAGCATGATTATTCATATCACAATATGTAGTCATATATCACGTTGGACCTACATTTGTTGTTTTATTATTGTTAGTGTTGCTTTAGTTTCATTTAAAGAGTTTGGCTTCATAAAAATCAATATAGTGATTTTCTAAACTTGAGATGCTAATACAGAAACTGTTCAGTATGTGAAGAGCTGTAGACAGGAAAATCAAAAGCCCTTCTCTGTTTGCATATGGATTCCAGTCTGTAAATTTTATAGAACATGATAAAAACAAATATTCACTCACACTCAGCCTAATTTAACCATGGAAAATTAAGATTTCCCTGAAGTCTTTATTCTTCATAACTGTGTTTGTTTAAGTCATTCTTTAATTAAGAACTGACCTTCTGCACATCTTCGCTTTCTGATAGCTGCATCATTAGGATGGCTCTTGGCTAATTTGTGGAATCAGTGAACATAGGTGCTCTGCAGTTTTGTATCATTTGCCTTTTCCATAAATATATTTCTTTAATTCAAAGCATACTCTTTACTTGTACTAGACTGTTCAATAGTTTAATTGTGAATCTCTTTATATGGAGAGTCTATGTTTTACAAACTGGAAATTAAGAATCAAGTTTTACTTGAGAATTTGTAGAGAACAATAATTGATAGGGTATTGTTTGGCAACTTCAGGTATTCCAATTACCCTAATATCTCACCAAAGGAGGCAACTGACACTTGTCAAATTTAAGGGTGGCTCTGAGGCTTGAAATGTTTATAATCGTATATTTTCCATTTTTCTCTTTCAATGTGTTCTTTATTATGAACCTTTTCTCCCTGCTTGTGAGTTACGTAGTTACTTTTCCTCACCCTAAGCTGAAAAAATGTGCTCAAAGAGATATGTCAGTTTCACTGAGCAAATGTACAGTTGTTTCGCATTATCAGCTGCAAGGGAATTTAGAAGGCCATCTGGAGTAGATATTCTCAACGTCTGGGAAAATCAGAATAGGAAAGCCTCTGATTGTCAGCCATGCTAGGTCTGACATAAAAATATAAAAGGACCTGGAGAGGTGCCTAAGTGGTTAAGAGCACTGGATGTTCTTTCAGAGGTCCTGAGTTCAATTCCCCAGTAATTACATGATGGCTTTTAACCATCTGTAATGTAATCTGATTCCCTCTTCTGTTGTGCATGAAAACAGTGTTCATATACATAAAATAAATAAATCTTAAAACATATATAAAATCAACTGGGGTTTGGGTGAAAAGGAGTTCCTACAATGCTGTGTTTAATTCGTGTGTGTGTGTGTGTGTGTGTGTGTGTGTGTTTGGTACTTTGATAATTGTTCTGGGACAGATTCCTTGCAGTGTAAATTCACCAAGGGCAAGAGTCATCCACAAACTGCCCTGTGGATTGTTGAACACTTAAAAGATGTTGTCATGGTTTGTATGTGAATGGTTTTCCATAGACATATGTATTTAGAACAACTTGCTCTCCAGCTGGTGGTGCTGTTTTGAGAGACTCTCTAACCTTTGGGAGATGGAGACTAGCTAGAAGAAGAGTGACTGGAGGAAATCTTTCCTGTCACTGCTTTATTATCTGCTCAGATGAGAGCAAGCAGACTCACACTCCTGTGCTATGCTTTATCCACTATGATGGACCATGCCCATATACTGCAAGACAAAAACAAACCCTTCTCCTTTTAAGTTGCTTTTTGACAGGAATTTGCCTATAGTAATGGGAAAAGGAGCCAATGTAGAGAGCATTCAATACATGGTCTTGCCCACTAAATATTTTCTCACTTGGTTTCATATCTGTGTAGGCAGTAGTGATTTTCAACTTTGATTCTGTGAGTAAGTCTCTTTTATAAGAAAATGGTAAGAGGACTAACATTTCATGAGTACTTGGAGAAGGGTAGGACAATAAAATCTAATAAGGAATGTGCTTGGCAGTTGAAGTTGGAGGAAAGTGGAGGAAATGCTATATATATAGTAGGGCCTTGTTCATAGATGAGAGAAGGGCCCAGCTTATATTGGATAGAACTTAGTGACTTTATTTAAGGAGACTACCCACCCTCTCACCACTCCTGCATACAATAACACTTGAAGATGTTTCCAGAAGTGATCATATTTTACATTAAGTATCCATCTTCTATTTCTCTTCCATCACAGTTTATGTTGTGCCCTATGCCTATGGATTAGTAAAGTGAAATGACCTTTGTTGAAGTTGAGCTTGGAAAATATGTGGTTGATTTCTATTAAACAGAAGGCTTTTTTTTTTGTGATGAAACTCAACATTTTTGAGCTGAAGATGTGAGACTAAAATGGTGGTAATGGTGAGAATTGGGGGTGGACTTATGGCAAGGATGAAAGGTGAATGGATCTGCTTCCAAAGTGATAGGGTCTGTTCTGCTTACTTGCCACTCCTCAACTACTAAGTCTTCTTGGTCTTGGTACTAGCAGAGATAAAGGTAACATTAATGCAAAGTCTTTCCTAATTGACATAAAAGGGCTAAAACTGAAGTCATGGAAACAAAAAGATATGTATGATTCTGTCTTTCCTAAATAATGAAACCTGTCAGAATAAATTGAGTCACTGATGAGGAGAAAGGAAAAGAATATAAACTCAAATGTCAAACCTGAGTATAGAATCCCACCTCTAAAATGTATAATTTGTTCACTTGGAATAGCTGTTTAGTGTTGTTGGAAGTGTTAAATGTGAAAAAATGTATAATTGTTCAATGCAATGTCCAGTTTAAAATAGATATTCAAAATTTTTTAGTTTTTTTTTCTTGTCCCAACCTAGACAATAATTAAAAAAAAAATAACAAAAACTGAAACAGTTCAGCTTAACATCTGAGGAATAGTGCAAGAGAGGTGACTCAATAGTTAAGAGCACTTGTTGCTCTTTCAGAGGATGGGTTCATTTCAAAACACCTACATGACCACTCATAACCATCCATAATTCCAGTTTTGGGGATTTGATGCCTTCTTCTGATGTCTACAGGCACCAAGAATACATGTAGTACACATACACACATACTTGCACTTAAAACATACATACATAAAAACAAACCTTAAAAATAGAAATTTAAAAATATCTGAGGAATAAAGCTAAAATTATTTTATATCACAATACATAAAGAAAACATTTTATTCAAACAATAATTGAAACAAGGCATTCAATCATAACCATTTAGAGATCGTGGCCAATCTAATGTAGTATATAGGGTGGATGTGGGAGCACAGAAAAAAATATCTCAAGCAGATATTTCTCTTAATAAATATTATGACCTCAGTCTTTTTTATTTATTATATTTTTATTTTTTATATTAATTACACTTTATTTACTTTGTATCACAGCTGTAGCCCCTTCCCTCATTTCCACCCTGATCCCACCCTCCCTCCCTCATCTCCTCCCTGCCCCTCTCTAAGTCCACTGATAGGGGAGGTCCTCCTCCTCTTCCATCTGACCCTAGCTTATCAGGTCTCACCAGGACTGGCTGCAATATCCTCCTCTGTGGCCTAGCTAGGTTGTTCCTCCCACGGGGTGGGGTGGGGGTGGGGGTGGGAAGTATGACCTCAATCTTAATGAATAGATCTTAAAGCCTGTCTAAGAGGACAACCAAAAAGGAACCATTAGAGAATAGAGATGTGCAGGCTGTACTATATAAAAATTTGTAGAATTAAAAAAGATGTACCAAGCCATAAACTCTAACACATATGTAGATTACAGTGGGCCTCAGTACCAATAGGAGTCCCAGTGCATAAGAGAAGTAAGACTTTGTTTTTTAAATATTTTTTTATTTTAATTTTTATTAATTATACTTTATTCACTTTGTATCCCCCCTGTAGCTCCCTCCTTCTTCCCCTCCCAGTCCAACCTTCCCTCCCCTTTCTCTACACATACCCCTCCCCACCTCCACTGATAGGGGGAGGTCTTCCTCTCCTTCCTTCTGACCCTTTCTATCATGGCTATAGCACTCTCACTTGTTCCCTCCCATTCTAACCCTCCCTACCTCTTTTCTTCCCATGCCCCTCCCCCAGTCCACTGATAGGGGTTGATCCACCTCCCCTTCCATCTAAACCTAACCTATCAGGTCTCATCAGGACTGGCTGCATTGTCTTCCCCTGTGGCCTGATAAGGCTGCCTCCCACCTCAGGGAGAGGTGATGAATGAACCAGCCTCTCAGTTAATGTCAGAGATAGTCTCTGTTCTCCTTACTAAGGAACACACTTGGATACTGAGCTGTCATGGACTACATCTGTGCAGGAGTTCTAGGATAACTCCATGAATGGTCCTTGGTTGGGGTATCAGTCTCAGAAAAAAACCATGGGCCCAGATTTTTTGGTTCTGTTGCTCTCCTTGTGGAGCTCCTGACCCCTCTAGGTCTTTCTATCTCCCCCTTCTTTCATAAGATTCTTTTCACTCTGTGAAAAGTTTGGCTATGAGTCTCAGCATTTACTTTGATATTCTACTGGGAAGACTCTTTCAGAGGCCCTCTGAGGTAAGCTTCTGTCCTATTCCCTGTTTTCTCCCTCTTCCGATGTCTATCCCATTTGCTTTTCTGAATGCGGATTGATCATCTTATTACCCATGGTCCTCCTTCTTGATTAGCTTCTTTAAGTGTACAGATTTTTGTATGTTTACTCTATTAGATGTACAGATTTTAATATATTTCTCCTATATTAAATGTATAATATCCACTTATAAGTGAGTATATACCATGTGTGTCTTTCTGCTTCTGGGTACCTCACTCAGGATGATCTTTCCTAGTTCCCACCATTTGCCTGCAAATTTCATGATTTCTTTGTTTTTAATTGCTGAGTAGTATTCCATTTGCATTATTCCAAATGCACCACATTTTTTTTTGTATCTATTCCTCAGTTGAGGGACATGTGGGTTGTTTACAGTTTCTGGCTATTATGAATAAAGCTGCTATGAATGTCTTTGTATTCTTGAGCATATTTTGGATATATGCCTAGGAGTGGTATAGCTGGATCTTGATGTAGGACTATTCCTAATTGCCAGAGAGTGCCAGATTGATTTCCAAAGTGGTTTTACAAATTTACATTCCTACCAGCAATGGAGGAGGGTTTTCCTTTCTCCACATCCTCCCCAGCATGTGTTGTCACTTGAGGGTTTTTTTTTTTTTTTTAAATCTTAGCCATTCTGATGGGTGTAAGGTGAAATCTCAGGGTTGTTTTGATTTACATTTCCCTGATGGCTAAGGACATTGAGCATTTTTTGTTTCTGTGCCATTTCATATTCCTTTATTGAGAATTCTCTGTTTAGCTCTGTAACTGTATATCTAGGTGTAGAATAATGCAAATGGAGCCATACTTATCACCCTGCACAAAACTAAATTTCAAGTGCATCAAAGACCTCAACATAAAATTGGACATGCTAAACCTGTTAAGAGAACAACTGGGGAAGAGCTAGAACTCACTGGCACAGGAGACAACTTCCTGAAGAGAACATCAACAACACAAGCTCTAAAATCAATAATAAATAAATGGTACCTCATGAAACTGAAAAGCTTCTATAAAGCAAAGGACACTGTCATCAGAATAAAACGACAGCCTACAGACTTGGAAAGGATCTTCGCCAACCCTATATCTGACAGAGGGCTGATATCCAGAATATATAAAGAACTCAAGAAGTAAAACAGTAACAAATTAAGTAATTCAATTTAAAAAGGGCGGGGGATACTTTTTAATGCTCAGACTTGCTACGGACGCTCTGATTCTCCATATTAAATGAAAAGGGAATGAATGGATTCCTTGAGAAAGTCATGAAAGACTTATAGGCTAAGCTAAGAGGAATGTATCTATGAGAACACACTTTTGCTAAATGTAAGCTTTTACTGTCTATCAAAATGGATACCTACCCAGAAAACAGCAGAAATCTCATTTTATATTACTACTGAAAGTTAAAAATAAAAGACAAAATACATGAAAATAGGATCTATCATTAACTAAACTGTTTTCCTCTCTGGGCTTCAGTTTTTCATATGTACAATGAAGAGATCAGGTTATTATTAGTTCTGGTTCTGATATTTGAAAATTGTAAGAGATGTGGAATACTTTCCTTCACCTCAGCAAGCCTCATGTCTTGCAGCTCAAGTGTGATTCAATCATTTTCTCTGGAGGCAAAGATGTGAACAGGATGAAACATTAGTTTGTAATATTCCCTCATAATTCTAAGTATACTTTTTTCCTCTTCCGGACAAACCCAACTGAAAGAAAATAAGCAATCAAACTAGAGTGACCTTGGAATACGTTGATATGTTTCTAGTATACGTAGCCAGGAAATTATTTATTTACAATGTAAGTTTCTCAGATACAGGGAAAGTTCTAGAATGCAGTTTTCTAACTACCTGAAAATGCTTTTGTGTAATTTGGCTTAATAGAACATATATCATTCAATCACTTTTAAGTGACTTTGTATCCTTAACATAGGTTTCTTTGCATGATGACACCTTCTCATCACCTATAGAATTGACTTGAAGCCATTAAACTAACCTTTATTTTCTTTGTAGAATAGGTGTGTTTTTTTTGCATATTTTTGATATTTCTCAGATGTCTTCTGAGGCTTCCTGCCTCCAATCCAGCTATTTCTTTTGACTTCCTTATTTTTGCTAATTTCTTAGTTACAAATTCTGAGTGTTACCTTGGATTTCATTGCCCTAAGCACATGTCAAGTAAAGTTAATTCATGTTTCATCTGTCTGCCTTCTACCTTACATCCCCAGCACTGCTAGCTATCTTGAAGCTATTATTAGTATATGCTTGGGCTATTGCAATAGTCATTTTCCTTCTATCCAAGCTACTTGTCCTTCTGAATATGTTACAACCATTTTCTCTCTTAAAAAAATCAGAAATATTTCTTTTTAGGTACTAAAAATGTTGTAGTTTCTTTACAATCTAGGATTTACTATCCAAGAATATCTTAGAAAAAAAATTAAACCTAATCAGTTTGTTTGTTACTTAGTTTTTTTTTTTTTTAAATAAAATGTTATTCTTTTTGTAGAAGTTTCCTAGAGATTTTATAAATAGGTAAAACCAGACAGGATTTCAAGGGTAGATGAAGAAGTGCAATTATACTAAGAGATAAATGGAAGATAGAAGTTGGAGATGAAGGAGGGGAAAATGAGGAAGAATACCTCTTTAAACATTTATGTTCATTTAGTTTTACTCTTATTGCTTATTCTTTCCCTTGGAAATTTGCTCATTGACTAAAGTTATTGGGGTTAGAATCAATAAAACTAAGTCAGTTCATTATTTGGCCAGCCTATCAAGAAGAAAATGTTTAGATTCATAGACTAGACAGAAAGAAGCTAACTGACACTACCAGTTCTGGCTTTAACTTCACTTAGTCAGAGAGTATATCCAGCAGGGCTAGCATTTTGCTAAGGATATACAACCACATGGCCAAGACTGAAGTTGGAAGTGCTTCAGCCAACTAGAATATATTGGGGGGGGGGGTGTTACAGAGGGCAAGTCCAGAGTCATTGACAATTAAGGTCTCAACTCTGATATTGGATTGCTGGGAAAGTTTACTAGTGAGAAATTTACTTGAATAAAATGCACGTGACCAGTCAACCATGACTCTAGACCTTTTATGCTCATTCAAGCAGTGTAATAAATAAGAGAGAACTACTGAATTCTTAGCTAGAAGTTTGATTTTATCAGCCAGTATTTTGGCTCTTATGTATGGTTTTGAGTGAGAGATGGAGTTGAAATGTCATATGTACATGAAAGTAGTGATCTGTTGAAGAGTTAAGTATTTACCTAGAGAGAGAAGAGCTATAGAACACAGGGAATCAGTCAATGGCAAATGTTTATTTCATCAGTGCAGAGACCCCACCAGAGGCAGGAATGGATCTGCATGGCAAACACTTGTTTCCCTGAAGCCACTGGGATGTAAAGGCATGGAGCTGTTCTGTATCTTCAAGCTGGCCTACTTTTAAATCTGTGTTAAATTTGCCAGTGTGTTTTAAAACTGTTTGACAACTCCCTTAGGCCATAAAACATGTTTATATTTTGGATTGAAGAAGGATAATCATAATGCTCTGAAATCTTCTTAGGGAAACCTTCCAATCTGTAGTGTTTAACTCTCCAAATATCAACAAGGGAGTTTCTTGTTACTTGCAACAACTCTGATGAATCTGGAGGATATTATCTTACTTGAAATGAGCAAGGTATAGAAAAACAAGTATCATTCCATCTCATTCACAAACGATTTCTAAAAATGATTCTGTGGAAACAGAGAGCAGAATAGTTATGACTTTGAGCTAGGATGAGTATAAAGAAAAGTCATAAGGTAGTATTGGTGACAGGACACATGGTTACAATTAGAAGGAATTAGTTTCAAGAGATCTATATAAAAGTGATTACAGCTAATAACAATTCATTCTTGAAAACATAGAATGAATATTAAGTGTTCACAGCATGAGCAATATGGTGGCAGCAGCCATCCAGAGCCACTGTGAAAGTGGATTCCATGAATGGAGTTTCTGCATTGCATAATTGGCTTCACAAAGAAGAAAAGGTACCCAGGATGGCTTATGCTAATAACCCAACTCCAAAACAATGACTGTATTTATTATTAGATTTAACTACTCCCCCATGTGTATACATATTCTACTAACTTTTGTATAAGCTGAAACATATATTACTCAGATGTTCTTTTTTAAAGATTTATTTATTTTTTATGCTCTATTCTGCCTGTATGTATGCCTTCTCACCAGAAGAGGGCACCAGATCTTAATACTGATGGTTATGAGCCACCATGTTGGTTGCTGGGAATTGAACTAAGGACCTTTGGAAGAGCAGTCAGTGCTCTTAACCTCTGAGCCATCTCTCTAGTCCCGATGTTCTTTAAGAGTTATTAGATATTGTAAGTGAAGAATTCAGAGCAATGCATGAAATGGTGGTTTGGGGTTTGTTTTAGGAGAGAAACAAGACAGTCAATTTCTATTGACAAATTTATATTTAAGTAACTTCTTGAGTTTTGTAATTCATATGTTAGAGATGGACTTTCCCTGTCCAGTATTTTATTGTTAGGTTTAATGACACCTAGGCCTTCCTCAAGGTATACTTTTCCCTCTACTGAGGAACTCAATAGATAGTATAAAAGGCACATTGCCTATAACCTTATAACTGTAACAACTGCCCAGCTTAGCTGGCTTCACTTGGATAGAAGACTTTTTTTTTCTCAGTATGAAAAAAGTGGTGTGTGCCTTGGATGATCTACCTGCTTCTTCTATCTTAACCGCTGATGAAAATCACAGCATGAATGATATGGTGGCAGCAGCCATCCAGAGGCATTGAGCAAGTGGATTCAAAGAATGGAGTTTCTAGATGCAGAGGAGTTTGGTCTACATAATTGGCTTCACAAAGCTGAGAAGGTAACCAGGATGGCTTATGCTAGTAGCCCAATTCCTAAGAAGCATACTCTATGTCAGGGACTAGTTTGCCTCTATCTCTGTATAGATCTGTCAATAAAATGTTTCTTTTAGCATTAATACGAAAGGAAGTTATTGTTAGTTAACAAATGTGGCTGGTGTGCCAGTTTCTTATTCTAAGCATACTAATTGGGCTTACCTCATTCAAAAATGGGATATATTTCCTTCTACTTGAGGAAATCTCAATCTCAGTGACAGAAATAAAAAAGATGCTGTATCTTTGTAACATAATGTATGCCCTATGGACAAGCAACATTGGCATTATCAAGGCCATTTGTTAGAAATTCAGACCCTTCAGTTTTTGCTTACACTTAATGAACTAGAATACATTTTAAATTATCTTCCCATGTGATTCATTAGCACATCACAACTTGAGTAGCAATGGTCTTGTCATTACTGTAAAATTATTCAAACCCACAGGTTGGCTGGTAAACATAGATGGGCAATTCAGTATTCAGTGGATGTAACAGAGGGAAAGTGATCATTGGTGGGTTAGAAAGAAACCAGATGATGAATTGGCAAAGTTTTGCGAATGGTCAGCTTGTTGAATATATGCCTAGAAAAATCCTTTCAGCCACACATTAAGAAATATATGCAGCTGATATTGTGGCATGCCAAGTAGCCTATCAGGATCTTCATCTTCTGGGGATAGTCCAAGGCTAGAACCAAGGCAGAACAGGGGAAATCCCAGGATCACTATGCTGAAATAGACTTTTCTATATTCACTTTAAGCATACATCCAACATTTGTATATTCTATTGTCTTTCCCATCATTTATGGAGACTCATAAGGTCTGTAGTCAGACTAGAGACTTTAGCAGCTTCCTATATAAGTAGAAAGAGCTGTAGGCAGAGAAGTCCTTGACTGAAGCTTTAGCACAGGGAAACAATATAGTGGGACTGTATTCACTTATTTCTCTCTGCATAGGTGGCATGGAGGAGGTAAACACCAAATAGGGATCCTTCAAACTTGCTCAGAGGTGGAGAATGGACAATTAAAAGCCATTTGGGAAAAAAACAAAACAAAACAAACAAACAAAAAAACAAAAAAACCTCCGTCTTATGTGAAATACTTGTGTACTCCAATTTTAAAATCCACCAAAATTTTGGGCCTTTAGTGGTTATTTTAAAAGAATAAATTCTGTAAACTGTGGAGGAATTTTAATTCAGAATATGGCTGCTCTGGTGAGAGATCACATCCAGAAACTTTCTAGGTATGTGTGATCCCACTGGAATAAAAACACACCTTTAATCCAGGAGACAGAGATAGGCATATATGAGTTCAAGGACAGCCTGGTATAGAGCAAGTTTCAGGTAAAGAAAAGCTTAGACCCAGGTGTGGTGGACCCTCATTTAACTTCAAACAATGAAAGTAAGGAAAGTTTGTAGAAGGGAGCACCCATGTTTGAAAGTGATGTCTAATTGAGTGGCAGAAAAAGTGGTGAACCAGAGAAGGTTTGACAGAATAAGATTCACCCAACTCTCGAGAGAAGACAGAGGAAAGGGAAGCTACTTAAGCGACAATGCAGAGAGAGAGGGGAGGCAGTTTTACCAGGACAGTAATAGAGAGGCAGGTTGCAGAGAGAGAGAACTCAGGTGAACACAGAATAAGCTAGAGAATGAGTAGCTGGGAGAATAGAGCAGATTGCTGGAGTTAGTTGGAGGCCAAGCAGAGCAATTCAGAGGCTGAGAGAAAAGCCAGATTCAATCAATCATTTGGGAGAGGAGTTTGAGTTAGAACAGCTGAATTGAACCAGCCAGCACAAAGCTCAGTACAAACAAGAAGGGGTGAGCTTACTAAGCAGTAAGTCTCAGAGGCTTAAAATAGCTCAGGGCTAGGTTATATTGTACAGGGGCTAGGAGCTTCCAGGACGAGGCCTAGGTCAGCAGACAGAGACAGTAATCCTCTAAGACAACAATTACCTCTGGAAAATAGAAGTTCCTTTTACAGTGAACCTCATATAAATTTCTCCCAACTGATAAGCCATACAAAATTGTTGCCTTCTTGGAAGAAGTACAAAGACTTACATGAAAATATAAAAGAAATAATATCTTTTATAAGCATCCTCATCCACTCCAGTTTAGTTAGCAATTGATACAGGGTAGTATACAGTTTCATAGCTGATAAGACATTTGCATTGATAATATTCTGAAAGTGGACTTCAAATTTCTCCAGGTTCTGTCAAGGGTGAAGTTGTTGTGCCAACTTTGTTCTGGCTTTGCCATAATTGTGGCTGAAGTGTATATGAAAGGTATTTATAAAATATTTCCTGTCCCTGGAGCTTGAAAGTCCCCTGTGCCATTTTAATTTGAGCCTTCTGGATTGGAATAAAATGAACTCACAGAGGAGGTTAATTGTCCTAATTAGAAAAGAAGTAAAACCATGGTCCTTTTAGGTCAGGTATTTGGACAAACCTCCCTTTGCCTTGCACTTTGGGCATTAGAGATTTACTTGAGTGCCAGAGGAATCACAAAGCATCTGCTCCAGTCCTCTGCCAAAGTCCTTGGAGTATGACAGAGAAGAATTATTTTTCAGGAAATGGTGTATGATCAGTCTGTACCAGAGAGAGGGTTATATGGAAGTGGCAGGCAGGGGGCATAGCTCAATCAGGATAACTGTGTTTGTCCAAACCCAAATTTCATACTTTGTTTTGGATGCCAAGAAATCTCAACATAGCTTGGAGAAATACTACTACAGTGAGCATTTCAAAAGGTCTGCATCATTTTCAGAGTTTCCTGATATTTTTTTATTCAGCTGGCTAAGGCTGTATAGCATCTTTTTTTTTTTTTTTATAAGGCATACTCTTCTTGACAGGGAATGCTGGGATTTCCTGGCTCAGTATTTTATTGTTATAGTTCATGATTCCCAGAGACACCACTTTTGTCTTCTCCAGTGAGCCATTTATTTCCAGAATAGATCAACCTTGCTTTCTCTATAAAACACTGTCACATAGTAGGCAGTTGCTAATGCTGATTTACCTCTTCATACTAGGTAAGAATATGATCAAAACAAAAGAATAACACGTTCTGCTTCCTGGTGATATTTTTATGTATGATATCTGTTCAGTTTTGTGTTCTGGTGAAACAGGGAAGCATAAAGCCTTGGATCGTTCAGTATTGAAGATCAAACTGGCCAATTAGTCAGACAGATATGCTTTAAATTATCCACACACCCATGGGGTGAATAAAGAAAGAACTTAAAATCCATCTTTCAAAATCGACCTTAGATTGTTGAGTAACCAATCTGTGGTCTATGACAATTTGCCTAATTCATACAGAGTAGTCCAAGAACAGTAACATCAATGACTCTTAACAGAATGCTAGAGAAAGTAGAAGTCCCACTGGACATTTAGACTACCAAACCCTGCTTCTTCCTGCCTTTCCCTCTCTATCCACCTTGTCTCTCCAGTCTTAGAAATTTTTAAATCCTGTCTTTTTATTATTTGCAGTAAGGATAGGAAATCAAGGATATGGGCAGTATTGTATAATGCATACATTTAAATTCACTTAGTTTTAATATTTTATATTTGAATGTGTCTACATGATGTGGGGATACTAATTTAGCTGAAAAGACATGGTGCTAGAGGAAATAGATGTTTCCAGCTTCTCATACTTATCTCTTATGCATGTTTGCCTTTAACTATCAATATCCTCCATCTCCATCTCTTAGGCTTACACAAAATACTTTCCCATGTGCATTTGCTTCCTTCTATCCCTCTCTGGTGCAGACAGGATAGATGCCAGCTGAAGAGATGATTGGAAGTGCGGGGGTGAAACTTAGTGTCAGAGTGTTTGCTTAGCATGCACAGGGCCCTCAGTTCAACCCCTAGTATCACAAAAATCAAGCAGTCATTCAACCAAGAATGTGAATCCAAATTTTTAGAAATGGAAACTAAACAGAAAAGTTGTGACACCATAACAGCATTTGGTATGTGCGTGGAGAAAGCTTGGTGGATAATGTGCTTGTCTCACAAGCCTGATGACCTGAATTCAGATTCCCAGAACCCATGTAAAAATCCACTGTAGTGCTGCATGCATCTTTAATTCCAGCACTCCAATAGAGAGATGGTGGACAGAGAAAGGACAATCTCCATATCCCCACTGTCCAGTTAGGCTTGTATGTGCAGTTGCAGTGAACAAGAGAGATCTCATTTCAAACATGAGAGATCTCATTTCAAACAAGTTGTAAATCTCTCTCTTTCACACATACACACACACACACACACACAATACACACAAAAATAATGGAAAAGGGGGCTTTCAAGTTATCCCTATCTTTACCAAAATAATTAAAGAAAATGTACAAGTGGTTTTTGGCAACACACAAAAGACTTCTGAAGTAGCTAGCAAGATTCTTTCCATTGGTAGTGGTTTGAGGAATATTTTATAATACGTCAATCTGTGCATTTGTTTTATATTGCCTCCTGTATTTATGTTATGCTTAAATATAAGCAGGCCACTAGAAATGGGCCTTAAATTTAAAACAAGGACTTGTAAAAAAGAGATTGAGAATGCAGTGCAGAGTCATATTGGCATTATAGAGAGCTAACAGCTTATAGTCAGGCAAGTATGAGACAGGACATACGCCATCCAAAGGCTTGGCATTTATTTTTGGAACACAAAGTACTTTTTAAATCTATATGGATTCATCTGTTGAGATATACAACTGATAGAGACATTCTAAGGTGTTATCGATTTTTTTAAATGTCTTGGTCTTTTTGTTTGTTGCTATCGTTTTGCTAGTTCTGACATTATTCTCTTCTGTAACCAGACATTTATGTTACTTTCACTAGGAAGAACCAGTAACAGACTTTTACTTTGTGTTTGGATTGGTATAGGTTCAAAATCAGGCCAGGTAGTATACATTTGATTGGAAAGTAATTTTTTTTCACACTGAGTCATTTAGTAAATGTGGTTCAGGTAAGCTGCTAGAAAAATTCTTTTGTTATAAGAGGAAACATTCAGGGGCTATCTCTACTTGGGGAGTAAATTGTGTCTTCAGAGATATTTAACACTTATAGAACTTTTGAAGATTTTTTTTGGGCATGTTAGTTCAGTCTGCTTTTTTAAAAATGAAAGTGCTATATAATATCAGGGAGATCCAGGATCAGGGGGAGATGGGGTAGCAAAGGAAGTCTGAAAGTATTTTGTTAGGACTGTTGCCAACTGCCAGGGCCACCTATGGTGTACCTGTCAATAAGTACACTTATCTGTGTATTCTTTTTATCTTATATATTCTAAAGTTCCCTTCTTGCTCTTCAATTAATAACACAAATATAATTTCAAAGTATCTTGAGAGTGCTGTGGCCTTCGGAAGGAACTGCCAAACTGTCCTTGAATTCTCCGAGGTGCTTCCCTGTGCTTGTCAGATGCATCTCTGTCTTCTATGGGAGGGTACTCTTCACTAGCTTTCTGTAGCCTTGCAGAGATGGGATAAGAAAAATGTCTTAGTCACCTTGTGCTAATAGTCCTGAGACTGCTCCCTAGCATTTGTTATAGTCTTGAGATTGCTCACTAACTTCAGACTTCAGTGGCCAATGATAGAAGGGCAGTGACTGAATTGTGTTTCCTGTGAGGTATGCTCTGATAGAATTATTATTAATGTCATATATGAAGAGGTCAATCAAGGAATTACAAAGACAATGCAATTATTGTATACCAGAATTATGAAAGACTATAGACATCATCTAATCTAGTCTAATCTTTTTATTTTACATATGCATACACTAAAAGCCAGAGGAGTATATGACATGCTCAGGAAATTGTAAATGAGAAAAGAGGTAGAGGAGTATCTTACAGTAACATCAAGATAATTTGCTGGTTACTTGAGCACTTTGTAGTGCTTTTGTAGTGCTTTTCCTTTCCTTTATTTTTTTTTGTTTTCTCTTTCTTTCTTTCTTTCTTTCTTTCTTTCTTTCTTTCTTTCTTTCTTTCTTTCTTTCTTTCTTCCTTCCTTCCTTCCTTCCTTCCTTCCTTCCTTCCTTCCTTCCTTCCTTCCTTCCTTTCTTTCTTTCTTTCTTTCTTTCTTTCTTTCTTTCTTTCTTTCTTTCTTTCTTATTTTTTTTTTTTTTTGAGACAGGGGTTCTCTTTGTAGCCTTGGATGTCCTAGAATCACTTTGTAGACCAGGCTGGCCTGGAGCCTTCTCAAAGAAGAAATTGTTTGAAGCGTATTCCTGGTGTATGGAAGTCAGAAGTTGTGGTAGGGACTGTGGAGCCAGTGGATGCTACCTTGTTGCAGAGTGACCCTATTTAGAATGAGCATGAATGTAAAGCTTGAATCACCAATGGGATTTCAAGGAAGGGATGAATCTTTAAAATGGCAGTACTTCTCCAGGTACATGTTTCCTCCAATGTTTAAATGGCAAATCATGTGATGGGGAAAGGATAGGAGCTCCACAAGGACCAAATATATCTGGGCACAGGGTCTTTTCTGAGACTGACATTCAACCAAGGACCATGTATGGATATAACCTAGAACCTCTGCTCAGATGTAGCCTGTGGTAGTTCAGTAGTTCCCAAAGTGAGGGGAACAAGGACTATTTCTAACAGAAACTCAATGACTGGCTCTTTGGTCTCCCCACCCCCAAAGGGAGGAGCAGTCCTGTTAGGCCACAGAGGAGGGCTTTGCAGCCAGTCCTGAAGATACCTGATAAAACAGGATCAGATGAATGGGGAAGAGGTCCCCCCTATCAGTGGACTTGGAAAGGGGCACGGTGGAGATGAGGGAGGGAGGGAGGGAGGGACTGGGAGGGAATGAGGGATCGGGACACAGCTGGGATACAGAGTTAATAAAATGTAACTGATAAAAAAATAAAATAAAAATTAAAAAAAAGAAAAAAATGGCAAATCATGTGATTTATATCAATGGATGAGAATTTATTCCTAGCAGTAAATGTCCTGTGAACAAATTATATATTCTCAATATAGTTTCCTATGCACTCCATACTGTCATTCAAACCCAGGTAACACATATTCCCTGAACATTGTGTTTTTTTTAAAAGATTTATTTATTTATTTTATGTAGATGAGTATTCTATCAGCATGTACACTTTCAAGTCAGAAGAGGGCCTCAGATCTACTGTGTACATGGCTGTGAGCCACCATGTGGTAGCTTGTAATTGAACTCAAGACCTTTGGAAGAGCAGACAGTGAGTGTTCTTAACTGCTGAGCTATCTCTCCAGTCATGGTCATTTATTTAAATGATCCTTGACTTTGCAGATCCAAAAGTTTTCTTTCCTGGACCAAAAAAAAAAAAAAAAAAAAAAAAAAATCTCTGAAAACGAGAGTGATTTTATAACTTTGTTGGTCAAAGATAAATCTAGATAATCTTTACTATTAATAAATAATTCTTACTTTTACTGTATGTGTTTGCTCAGTAACTTACAAAGCACTCTTTCTCAGTCTCTCAGCCTGCTTTTTTAAAAATGAAAGTGCTATATAATATATACCAGGATCAAATATGAATCCTTGGAAGTAATAGAATACATACACTAGTAGGTGAAAAATGGTAAAAGGGTTGGCTAGAGAAATATTTTGCTTCAAAAGTTGGGTCTGAAATAGACCTTAGAGAGTCAGGCCATAAAAAAGAAATCCTATTGTGAATGTGTAATATTGAACACCGGTCCTTTAAGGTCTAGGCAGAGGGTGGAACTGCCAAGGGAAAGCCATGACCTTTCTGAAGATATTTTCATAGCTTTTCTCTGACCTTGTCAAGAGATTAAAGACCTTCAGTTGAACTTTCTGGTTTATAGGGAAAGATATCAGTGTTAAGAGAGGGCATGGGCCCATGTTGATTTTAGCATCTCTTGAGACATACAAGAGTTGCTCAGAGCAGATAAAGTGACAGAAACATGAAATGATCCCCAGAAAGTTAGCAGTGATCTGCAGCAGTAGGAGAAATGCCTTCAATTATGTCTAACACTCACTTGTGTATAGCCTGAAGCATGTGGGTGAGGATGTTATTATATATAGGAAGAAACTGAGGCTCAGAGAAGTATGGTGCTAGAGGCAATGATGAAACATTAAGGAGATGTTTAGTCTTAATATCTCCTAATTCTATTGCACAAGACATGAGAGAGGAGAAAGATTTTCTATCATGCAATGTAGAGTTAAACAGCATAAGTTCTGTATCTTTTAAAAGAAGGTTTCATGGTTCTAGTTCTACCCACTCACTGGCTGAAGGACTCTGGAATTTTTTTTTCAACTTCCCTGTGGATAAATGTCTCCATTTATAACATAAATATAGTAATCTCAGGCATTTATTTTTTTATTTTTTCTTCCATCTATCAAAAACAAAGTTTATTAGTTCCATAATAAATGTATAACATTTATACATCTATTGTCACAATGTATTTCTCATACATGTGGGGAAAAGCAAAGGAAGAAACTGCATTGTTATGGAAAGATTTTAGAAAGAAATTCTAATCTCAAATCTAGTTTATATTACATCAGAGGTATATTCTTTACTGCAAAAATTGTTTTTTGTTTTTTTTTTTTTTTCTGTTCAACAATCTCGAGTATGGGTATATCTGCAATGCATTTGACACAATGTATTCTCTTTTTCACACAATGCTTTCCTTTTTAATTTTTATCATTTATTACAATTTATTCATTTTGTTTCCAGGCTCTGGTATCCTCCCTCATCTTCTCCCAATCCCACCCTCCCTCCCAATTCTCCCCATATGCCCTTCCCCTAGTCCACTGATGAGTGAGGTCCTCCCCTTTTATTTGACCCTAGCCTATCAGGTCTCATTAGTACTGGTTACCTTTTCTTCCTCAGTGGTCTGGCAAGGCTACACCCCCCAAGGGGAGGTGATCAGAGAAATAGCCATTGAGTTCATGCCAGAGAAAGCCCCTGCTCCCCTTACTAGAGTCTTCACTGGGAGACTGAGTCTATGGGCTACATCTGAGAAAGGATTTTAGGTCTTCTCCATGCATGGGCATTGGTTGGGATATGGTTCTCTTCTGGCCCCCAAGGGCTCAGGTTTTTTTTTTTTTTTTTTGTTGTTGTTGTTTTTTGCTTTTTTGGTCTCCTTTTTGAGTTTGTGTCCCCTCCAGGTCATTCTATTTCCCCCTTCTTTCATAAAATTCCATTCATTCTGCTGAAAGTTTGGCTATGAGATTCAGCCTCTCTTTCAATACCCTGCTGGGTAGAGTCTTTCAGAGCCCTCTGTGGTAGACTCCTGTCCTGTTCCCTGTCTTCTCCTGCTTCCCATGTCTATTGTGTTTATTCTTCTGAATGAGGATTGAACATGTTCCCTAGGGTCATCCTTGCTGTTCAGCTTCCTTAGGCATATATATATTAGTATGTTCATGATGTATTATATGTCTACTAATCACTTATGAGAGAGTATATACCAAGTGTGTCTTTCTGTTTCTGGGATAACTCAAGATCATCTTTTCTAGTCCCCACTATTTGCCTGCAAATTTCATAATTTCCTGCTTTTTCATAGCTGAGTAATATTCCATTGTGTAGATATACCACAATTTGTTCATCCACTCCTCCACTGAAGGGCATCTGGGCTGTTTCCAGCTTCTGGCTATTACAAATAAAGCTGCTACAAACATGGTTGAGCAAATATCCTTATTGTGTACTTGAGCCTCTTTTGGATATATGCCTAGGAGTGGTATGGCTGGACCTTGAGGTAGCATTATTCCTAATTGTCTGAAAAAGCACCAGATTGATTTACAAAGTGGTTGTACAGGTAAAATTCCCACCAGAATGGAAGAGGGTTCCCCTTTCTCCACATCCTCTCCAGCATGTGTTGTCACTTGAGTTTTTGATCTCAGCCATTCTGATGGGTGTAAGGTGAAATATCAGGGTCATTTGCATCTCCCTGATGAATAAGGATACTGAACATTTTTAAAGTGTTTCTCTGCCATTTGATATTCTTCTGTTAAGAATTTTCTGTTTATCTCCATACCCCATATTTTAATTGGATTAGTTGGTTTGTTGGTTTTTACTTTCTTCAGTTCTTTATATATTCTGGATATTAACCCTCTGTCAGATATAGGGTTGGTGAAGATCCTTTCCCAATCTGTAGGCTGATGTTTTGTTCTGACAACAGTGTCATTTGCTTTACAGAAACTTTTCAGTTTCACGATGTCCCATTTATTGATTGTTGATCCTTAGAGCCTGTGCTGCTGGTATTCTGTTCAGGAAGTTGTCTCCTGTGTCAATGAGTTCAAGGCTCTTCCTCACTTTTTCTTCTAGCAGTTTTAGTGTGTCTGGTTTTATGTGTAGATCTTTGACCCACTTGGTATTTAGTTTTGTGCAGGGTGATAAATATTGATATATTTGAATTTTTCTACATGTAGACATCCAGTTAGACCAACACCATTTGTTGAAAGTGCTATCTTTTTTACCACTGTACAGATTTGGCTTATTTGTCAAAATCAAGTATCCTTAGATGTGTGGGTTGATTTCAAGGTCTTCTATTCAAGTCTATTGATTCACCCTTCTGTTTCAATACCAGTGCCATTCAGTTTTTATTACTGATTTTCTATAGTACAGCTTGAGATCAGGGATGGGGATACCTCCAGAAGATCTGTTATTGCATAGGATTGTTTTAGCAATTCTGGTTTTTGTTTGTTTGTTTGTTTTGTTTTTCCATATGAAACTGAGAATTCTTCTTTCAAGTTTTGTAAAGAATCATGTTGGTATTTTGATGGGAACTGCAATGATTCTGTAGATTGCTTTTGTCAGGGTGGCCATTTTCACTAGATTAATCCTACTGATCCATGAGCATGGGAGATCTTTCCATCTTCTATCTTCTTCAATTTCTTTCTTCAGAGACTTGTTTTTTTCAAAGAGGTCTTTCCCTTGCTTGGTTAGAGTCACACCAAGGTAATTTATATTATTTTTGGCTATTGTGAAGGGTGTTGTTTCCCTAATTTCTTTCTCAGCCCTTTTGTCTTTTGTACATAGGAGGGCTACAGATTTTTTTTTAAGTTAATTTTGTATCCAGCTACTTTGCTGAAGACATTTATTAGCTGAAGTAGTTCTCATATAATTTTTGGGGTCACTCATGTATACTATCATATCATCTGAAAATAGTGATACTTTGATCCCTTCCTTTCCGATTTGTATCCCCTTGATCTTCTTTAGTTGTCTTATTGCTTTAGCTAGGACTTCAAGTACTATGTTGAAGAGATATGGAGAGAGTGTCTTGTCTCTGATTTCAGTGGGATTGATTAAAGTTTCTCTCCATTGATTTTTCTGTTGGCTATCGGCTTGCTGTATATTGCTTTTACTGTGTTTAGATATGTGTATTTTATCACTGATCTCTCCAAAACATTAAACATGAATGGGTGTTGCATTTTGTCAAATGCTTTCAGCATCTAAGGCTATGATCATAGGTTTTTATTTACCTTTTTTTTATGTCATGGATTATGTTGATGGATTGCTGTATATTGAATCACACCTGCATGCCTGGGATGAAGCCTACTTGGCCATCATGGATGATATCTTTTATGTGTTCTTGGATTCGGTTTGCAAGTATTTTATTGAGGATTTTTTCTTCAATGTTCATAAGAGAGGTAGGTCTGAAGTTCTCTTTTTTTTGTTGTGTCTTTGAGTGGATTATGAATCAAGGTGACTGTGGCCTTGTATAATGAGTTTGGTAATGTTCCTTCTGTATTTATTTTGTGGAATAGTCTGCAGAGAATTGGAGTTAGTTCTTCGAAGTTCTGGTAGAATTCTGCACTGAAACCAACAAGCCCTGGGCTTTTTTTTTTTCTTTTCTTTTCTTTTCTTTTCTTTTTTTTTTTTTTTTGGTAAGGAGACTTTTGATGACTACTATTTCCTTGGTGGTTATAGGACTGTTTAATCTATTTATCTGATCTTGATTTAGCTTTGGTAAATGGAATCTAACAAGAAATTTGTCCATTTCATTTAAATTTTCAAATTTTGTGGCATATAGGCTTTTGAGGTAAGACCTAATGATTCTCAGAATTTACTCAGTGTCTGTCATTATGTTCTTCTTTTCATTTCTGATTTTGCTGATTTGGATAGTTTCTCTCTGCCTTTTACTTTGTTTGGCTAAGGATTTGTCTATCTTTATTTTCTCAAAGAACCAGCTCTTGGCTTCATTGGTTCTTTGAATTATTTTTTTTTTGTTTCTAATTAATTGATTTCAGCCCTGAGTTTGATTATCTCCAATCATCTATTCCTTTTGGGTGTGTCTGCTTCTTTTTTTTTCTCTAGGGCTTTCAGGTGTGCTCTTAAGTTGCTTGTATGAGATGTCTCAAACTTCTTTCTGAAGAAACTTAGTGCTATGAACTTTCCACTCAGCACTGCTTTCATTGTGCCCCATAAGGTTGGGTAAGTTGTGCCTTCATTTTCATTGAATTCTAGGAAGTCTCTAATATTTTTTTATTTCTTCCCCAATGCAATAATAACTGAGTAGAGAGTTGTTTAGTTTCCACACATGTGTAGGCATTTTTTAAAAATTTCTGTTGTTGTTGAGGTCTAGTTTCTTTTGTTGGTGGTCTGATAGGATACAAGGGATTGTTTCAATCTTCTTGTATCTGTTGAAGCTTGCTTTGTGTCAGACTATATGGACAATTTTAGGGAAAGTTTTTGGGGTGCTGAGTGAATGTATACTCTTGAGCCTGGTTGAAAGGTTCTGTTGACAACTATTAGGTCCATTTAGGACCTCTGTAAATGTCATTATTACCTTATTTAGCTTCTGTCTAGATGATCTGTCCCTTGGTGAGAGTGGAGTGTTGAAGTCTCCCACTATAAAGGTGTTGAGATGGATGTGTGATGTGAACTTTAATAATGTTTCAATTACAAATGCAGGTGCTCTTATGTTTGGGGCATAGATGATCAGTATTGTGGTGTGCTCCTGGTGGATTTTTTTCCTTTGATGAGAATGAAGTATCCTTCCTCATCCTTTTTGATTAATTTTGTTCAAAAGTCTAATTTATTAGGTATTAGGATAGCTACTCCTGCTTGTTTTCTGGGTCCATTTGCTTAGAAAAACTTTTTCCAGCTCTTTACTCTGAGATATTGTTTATTTTTGTTGCAAAGGTGTGTTTCTTGGATGCAGCAGAATGTTGGTTCTTGTTTCCTCAAACATTCTGTTAGTCTGTGTTTTTTATTGGAGAGTTGAGTCCATTGATATTGATAGATAATTGAACGTTAGTTCCTTTTGTTGTGGAGTTGGTGGTGATAGTGTGTTTGTGTGCTTTTTTTGATCTTTTGTTTTGTTTTGAGGTTATCTATGTCCTGTGTTTTCTAAGATATAGTTGATTTCATTAGAGATTTCCTTCTAGTTTCTTCTGTAGGGCTGGATTGCTGTGTAGATATTGTTTAACTTTAGTTTTGTCATGGAATGTATTTTTTCTCTCTATGTGTTCTTTGAAAGTTTGCACCTGAGACATTTACTGAATGGTGTACTATATGCTGTTCTCAATATTTTATGCATATTAATTCCTATAATCCCCAAGACTGCTTGTGAGATACTGTTTCATAGGTGAGGAAACCAAGGTACAGAGAACTTAAACATCTTGTCTATGACCACAGAGAAAGAAAATATTAAAGAGAGGACTTAAACTGAGACTGTCTGTCCCATTTAGCACATATCTAACACACTGAGGTGGTATGAAGATTAAACTGGATTATATGTGAAAATTCCTAGCCACAAACATTGGCAAACAATAAATACTAGATAAATATCAGTTGTTATTACTGGTCTTTCATAAATCCTAAAATACTGACCAGTATATTATTAATGTTTCCTTGTCCCAATAACCCTCCATTAATATCCCAATTCACCTGAGAGTTTCAGTGTGTTGAATAGTAGAGGGAGACCAGGACAGATATACAGATTTGAGTGTAGGGGATGGACGGGGTAGTACTGGGAACATGAGAGGAGAAAAAAGAAAAAGAAATCTAATTGATTAATAAACATAGATAGCATAAGAGAACAATATCCAAGAACTTTATACTTTCTTTGAAGTTAATTAACCAGAACAGTGCTGGAAATAGATGGCACAATCAATTAATTATGACATTGGGCCAGAAGTCAGGTAACATACAACCCAAGTGGACGTCTATATTCATGTGTTATATTTATCTGGTTGTGAGATCATGGGAGAGTTGTCTTACCTTACTATTCCTGGCAATATCCTCATACCAGTTGTTAGATTTCATATTTAAAGACTTTGTCTAAGGATATTAGACTGATGAATAAAAATGGTATACAAAGTCAAGGTAGCAGGGGAGGTGTTCTTTCCCAGGGAAAAACACACCAATTACAGTACCAAACGGTCATCCCTAAAGATATATATATATATATATATATATATATATATATATATATATGACATTATATAAACTCAATAGGTTATATTCAGGCATACACACACACATGCACACACACACACACACACAGAGAGAGAGAGAGAGAGAGAGAGAGAGAGCAGAGGGAGAGACAGAGACACACACACACACACTCATAATAACAACTAGTGAAAAAAAAAGAGACCACAAATTTGAAAAGGATAGGGAGAAACATTGCAATTATGATCTCAACAAAGAACTGAGCTAGGTATAGCGGTAGACACTTTTAATATCTTCCACTCTCACCTTAGAACAGAAGGAGAATAACCTTTGGTTTTTCCATCATACATATACGGAAATTGAAGAAATATATATTTAAATGTGTGCCCAATAATAGTTAATGCTACTTTGATGATTTTAGGTTTTGTTTTTGAGATTATAATTTACTTAATAAGAAATGTTCTTGAATATCATTTGTTTCGTAGAAAGGACACATTTTATTCTACTCACATATGGCTTATCTTAGTGATACATTCTAACATCATAAAGGATGGAGACAAAACAGAGGCATAGGATATTGGATCACTTCCCCCAAATTCTTCCAATTACATTCTTTATTGAAAAAAAATATATACTATGAGCCTTATGTTTGTGTGTGTGATTTGTTTTCTGCATATAAAATAATCAGAACCAATTAATGTTTCTCCCCAATGTGATCCTAGTCAATTGGGGTTTTATTGGAACAATTCTTCCTTCTATTTTCATAGATCCTAATCCTTAGTCAATGAGCTACAGTTAACAGATAAAAGCCACACTGTTTAAATTGCAGTGTGCTTTAGATGATGTCCCTCTCTCAGCACTACCATAACTTAGAACACTTCCGGGGTGTGCTATTTAAATATCCAACTCTGCATCCTGTGACATAAAGAACCTTCCATGACATTCATTATAATAGAGTGTGTAAGGCACAACTATTGATCAGGGGGCTTCAGTGCACAATAAATCCAACAATTTACTGTTGGCAGTGCACATGATTATAAAAAATGCAAACTGGTTGTTATTAACTGGTAGCATGGAGAAGAGCTACTGTGTTGTACAGGTCATATTTTGAAATGGTACTGTAAACAAAGACTGTTTTTTTAGAAAATCTCAACATCTCCCCTATTCATTTAATTATTCAACCTCTAAGAATTTTTAAATATTTAATGAATGGGAAATAAGAACCATTCATAAAGACTGACAAAGAATTACTGTTTGCTTAAGTGAAGTACATCCTGATTTTATTTTAATATAAAATTACTTAACATAGTATTTTAATGTTATCTATTCAGAAATGGGGACTGAATGATATAAATCATATAGGAATTATCAGGGGAGCCACCCAATAGTTTTAAAAGCAATGAAAGCCATTTGAATTATTTAACCATTTGAATTCTGATGTATAATGGTCATTCTTTGGCCAACATTTATACTGAGCAGAATTCTGCACAACAACAGAAGCATTAAAAACATTCTCATGTTCTTCTGCAGTGAAACTACTGCAGTTAGGTGTAGGACACTTGTGGAAGAAGCAGAGCTCACAGGGATTGTCTGAAAGTCTGCAAGGATGCTATGTGCCTCAGTGGAGAGAGGCTGCAGGCAGGTAGGGATCAAAAACAGGCTTTGTTCAATTGATGCTGGTTTTGTGAATCTTAGTATGGTGCTTCTCAAGGTGATATGCTGCTGTTTTGCTGTTCTAAGAAATATTTCCAGTACTAGCGACAGAGATGTTGTCATCATCATAATTTTTTAAATTTATTTTTATATTAGAGTTTATTCACTTTGTATACCAGCTATTTTTTTCTGTCTGAAAAGGACTGTCTTTAGAAATTGTGTCCATATCTGACTTTGTCCGTGTGTGTGTGTTTGTCCATGTGCATGGTGCTGAAGATCAAACTCCAGGTCTTACACAAACTAAGCAAGCTATACACCATTGAGTTACACCCCCAGCCTGGAAAGAAGTGCCATAGGACACAAGAAATCCTGGCATCAGCTTTAGCTTTAATAGGAGATTCCTCACTGCATATCATCAGAAATTCTGGTTTTCCAATGGAAATGAACCTCCAAGGAGAAGTTCAGCCTTTGTAGTTTCCAATTTCTTTAAAATATGAAAGGGTATTTGGATGATTGCAGGTTTCTCATTAAAGTAGATTCTCAGAATGAAGTTACCTTCAGTTTCCACTATCCACCTCTTTTTCCACCGAAGACAGATACACTTGCTATACACACACAGAGTCTCGAGTCTGGCTGCAGGAGTTTGGCTCATAGTTGTGCTACTTATTAGGTGCGTGACTCAGGGTAAGTTATTTAACCTCTTTGTGCCCTAGTTTCTTCATTTTCAAACCTGGAATAATAATAGCAGTACCTGATGCATTGAGTTGTCGAGATTAAGTGAATTCTTACATTTCACTTAATGTAGAACTCCTTTGGTTAGAGCAGACTTAAACTGACTTGAAAAAAAGATAAAACCAAAAAACAAAAACGATAACTGGCTTAGGTAACCTAGAAGTCTGGCAATCATTCTTTGTCTTCTTCCATTGGCTCTGCTTTACAAACACAAAGTTTTTCCTTAAATATCCGTGCTTCTTTGGGGACCAAGGAAGGAACAAGGGGATGGGAAAAAGGAGTGGAAGGGGAAGATCAGTAAGAATGAAGTATGCCATCATAAAAACTGTTACTCTGTACGCTAATATAAAAAAATCTGTGCCTTCATTGTCTTAAGTCTATAAAATATAATCATAATAAAAATGCAGCAACTTCATATAATCATTGCAAAGATTTAAGTGAGTTTATATGTGTGAAGTGCTTCCAACAGGGCAAATAAAGCACATAATAAGTTTTATAAATCTTATTTATTGTTAATATTAGTGTTAATTAATTTAATATCCAATGTCTTCTTTCTATATTTTTCTTTTACTTCTTTACACTCCTTAACTAATTCATTAACCCTCAACTAATTCATTTGCTATTCTCCCTCCCTTGACTGATTTTTTTCCATCCCCAACACAATCTATTATCACTCTCTCTAGCTACAGATTTCAAAGACTATATAGTGGTGTCAGATTGGGTTTTATATGGGGTGTGGACCAACAAAAACACAAAGGATATACAATAAGTGATATAAGTTTTAAATGACATGATCATTTATTCCATTGATGTTCTGCCTTTTCATCAATGTGCTTCATCAACAGTGCTTTCTGTTTAATTTCTTCACGAAATCTTTCATGATTCAGATTTATATATTCTAATAGTACCTGTAAGACCCCATGCCAGGTGCTTTGTATCACCATGTTTCATTTAAGAGACGAGATAAATACTCCACTGATTGGAATACGAGCTTGTCAAGGACAGATGTCACGACTGTCTGAATTATTCCAGGTGTCTGCCATTTTCTTATATATGTATTGTGTATTCAAGTTCACATATATGTGTTTCTGTGCATGTTGAACTCCAGAATTTGACATTTACTATTTTCCTCAATTGTTCTTCCAACTTCTTTTTGAGAAAGGCTCTGTCACTGAACCTGAAGGTCATGAATATAGCTATATGTACTGACTAACCAACCTTAAGGATCCTTCCATCTCCACCTCCCGAGTGCTAGGATTATAGGCATGTACCACTGTGGAGACTGCAGCTCTGAAATTAGTTTCTCATGATTTTATTGACCGAGATACCTCCTAGGCAGTTCTGCTTTTCTTACATTATACACCCAGAGAATCTAGAGGCCATTTGTTCTTACCTGTTTAAACTGGACTTTTTTCCTAAGGCATCACTTCAAGTTCTGCCTGCTTCACAAACTACAAATAATCACATTCTTTCCTCTCATGACAAAAGTGTAGTGAAAACTACCGTAGCCTTTGAGTTCTGATTTTTTTCTGGGAGTCAGAAGATCAAGCAGATAAATAATTTCCAGATAAGCAATTTTTCTTTTGTGGGAATAGAGTAAACCTATTATCAGAAGGTCCCAAAGAACAATATTACTGGAAATTTTGTTATGTTAAGCCACGGAATGGAAAAAAGAAATGCTGGGAAATAAAAACCCTTTTCAGGCAAAGAGGATGGACATGAGAAGAAGAAGAAAACAGGAAACAAGTTAGGAACCTGCCACAGAGGGCCCCTGAAAGGCTCTGCCCTGCAAACTATCAGAGCAGACGCTGAGACTTATGGCCAACCTTTGGGCAGAATGCATGGAATCGTATGTAAGAAGTGGGAAATAGTAAGATCTGGAGAGGACAGGAACCCCACAAGGAGAGCAACAGACCCAGAAAATTTGAACACAGGGGTCTTTCCAGAGACTCATACTCCAACCAAGTACCAGGCATGGAGATAACCTAGAACCCCTGCACAGATGTAGCCCATGGAATTTCAGTGTCCAAGTGGGTTCCATTGTAATAGGAACAGGGACTGTCTCTGACATGAACTGATTGGCCTGCTCTTTGATACCTCCCCCTGAGGGGGGGAGCAGCGTTACTAGGCCACAGAAGATGACAATGCAGCCACTCCTGATGAGGTCTGATAGACTAAGATCAGAAGGAAGGAGAGGGGGGCCTCCGCTACCAGTGGACTTGGAGAGGGGCATGCATGAAGAAGGGGGAGGGAAGGTGGGATTAGGAGGGGAGGAGGGAGGGATTTATGGGGGGATACAAAGTGAATAAAGTCTAATTAATAAAAGGTAAAAAATAAATAAAATAAAACTTCTTTCAAATCACATGCTGTAAACCACTGGTACCAAATTGTAAGAAGTTTGATTTTGAAGGGTCAATACAATGTGATTTTTCAGGCTTTGCCAATTTTCTTTCCTATTCTGACTAAAAATGAATGAGTACTAAGATTGGGTTTTACATTGCAGGATGTTTCTGGTTATTCCTATCAGTATCAATAATCACTACAGGCACAATAATGGCTCTTTCTCTTCTAGAGTCTTTTATCTTTCCTTGAAGAAAGAGAGAGAGAGAGCAAGAGCAAAAGAGAGAGAGAGAGAGAGAGAGAGAGAGAGAGAGATCCCAAGAATGAAATTTTAATAGAAATAATTCCAGAACTGTTACTATTTTTGCCTTGCTCTTTTTACTGGGGATTGTAAGGTAAAGGCAAAAGCCTTTACATCTCCTTTTTAAGACTATAAGAATTCCTTTGTATTGAGCAGTCAGCAACTAGGATGAGCTTGGAAACTGTGTAGAAATAATGGTGTGGAGATGAGCTGGCACCTAAAGCACTCGTGCCATTGAATTACTGTCCATAGTTAGAATCTATTCTTTACTCTATCCTCAACAGCAATTTGCAGTACATCCAGGCATAAATACAATTACAAAGCAGAAAGGGATTTGCATGCATAAAATGACTCCAATGCATTTTTTTTTTTCTGAAAAACAAAAATTACCCCAGTAGCTTCAGTTCAAAGGCCTTTCTTTTTGGAGCTCCATATATGGACTGGGTTAGGTCTTGTTTAAAGCTATACCAATGTGACTGAAGAAATTATAGTTCCAAAATTCAGTGTACATTAGTGGCTAGGAACAAAATAAAAGTATACACAGTTGGACATTCATCGTGAAAGTGTACCTCTGTGGAAAAGTTTTGTTTAGAACTTCTGATCAGCTTAAGATCATCCAAGTAAGGTATCCTAGAAGCAGAAAGACACACATGGTATACACTTACTTATAAGTGGATATTAAACATACAATATAGGATAATCATACTAAAATCTATAGCCCCAAAGAAGCTAAGCAAGAAGGAGAACCCTAGGGAAGATGCTTAATCCTCATTCGGAAGGGCAAAAGGATAGACATTGGAAGTAGGAGAAAACAAGGAACAGGACAGGAGCCTTCCACAGAGGACCTCTGAACGACTCTACCCGCCAGGGTATTGAAGGAGATACTGATACTCATAACCAAACTTTGGGCAGAGTGCTAGAATTCTGATAGAAGAAGAGTTCCTGTCCTGGAGGGGACAGGAACTCCACAAGGAGAACAGAGCCAAAATGCCTGGGCACAGAGGTCCTGCAGAGGACTGACACTCCAGCTAAGGTCCATGCATGGAAAGGGCCTATACCCCTGTTCAAAGAAGCCCATTGGCTGCTCAGTTTCCAAGTGGGTTCCCAAGTAAGGGGTTCAGGGTCTTTCTCTGACATGAACTCGGTGGCCTTCTCTTTGATCACCTCCTCCTGGGGGGTGCAGCCTTGGCAGCATACAGAGGAAGATGTTGTAGCCAGCCTTCATGAGACCTGATAAGCTAGGGTCAGATAGAAGAGGAGGAGGTCCTCCCCTAACAGGGGACTAGAGAAAGGGCATAGGGAGAAAAGTGGGATGGTGGGTGGGACTGGGAGGTAATGAGGGAGGGAGCTGCAGTGAGTATACAAAGTGAATAAATTATAATAAATAAGTACATAAATACAATTAAATTTAAAAAATCAATATGGAAAAGTAAGTAATATCAATGGCTTTGAAAGATTTGATGTACTTCCAGTATGCCATAAAGAAGCATTAGAGATTAAAAAAAAAAAAACAAAAACAAAAACAAGGAAACAAAACCCAAAACTAACCAACCAACCAAACAAACAAGAAGCAAAAACCATATAGAGAAAAAAGGAGTAAAACATTAAAAAGATTTTAATTCAAATCCTTTCCTTACTTGGGAGAAATTGTCAGGCACTTAGAAGCATGGGCTTTTACATTCTGGTATAAATCCAGGCACAGGGTGAGGTTGAGGTGAGTTGTGTAGAATACTGAAGGATGCATTCCTGCTTCCCTTTCCTAGTGTTATGAGATATAATGCTATGTAACTCTAGGAAAGGGGAACTATATGTCAGTTAAGAGAAGAGAAATCATTTCCAGAGTCCTTGCTCACTGTCTTCTTCCTTATGTGAGTTTTCTAATGTGGGCACACCTCAGAAATGTCCAATAACCTGAGGCATTCAAGGCTTTAGATTCTTAGTGTCACTTCAAGAAACTGATTTGTCTTTGTTAAAGTATGACCCTTCCATGTCCATTACTCATAATGTGATTGTAAGTGATAACTAAGTGATTCTGCCACTGTTTACCTGGGAAGGTGACTCTGAGAAACACTATCTTAGGGGATGACAATCAGGTGCCTCTTTTGATCTCTCCTGTCTCCAAAACAGAGGGCTTTGTAGTTCTAGGGAAAGGGAGGAAGCAAATATTTCTATATGAAATCTCTCCAGTGCATGCAATTATGTAAGAAAATGTTATTTTTTTCTAAACTTCTGTGACTGAGAAGCATGGATACATGACCCTATGAAGGGAAAGAAGAAAGGGTACATAGATAAGAGTACATCAGAGCTTATTCTGTCTCCTTTTGTTTGATTTCCTCTCATATACACTCTGAAATGTTTCTTTTAAATCTTAAGACAGACATAGATTCTAAATAATATCTGTACCTCAAAATATGTTCCTTGGACAAGCATCATTGGCACTACCTGGAAACCTGTGAAAATACAGGTTCTTGGGGAACTTCCTCTAGACCTACTGAAGCAGAGTCTGAGTTTAAGCCAATTTTCCAGGTCTTTCTAATGTATGCTAGAGTTTAAGAACTGTTTATCTATATAAGTGACTATCTTTTAACTTAACAACATTGATGCCTGAGCTCTCCTCACCTTGTGTCTTCATTCTCACTCAACTTCCAATCAAGGATATGCTCTTGACTACAGAGTAGGTGATTATAAATTTGTTAATTGATGCACCTTCTATTCTCTAGGATCTTAATGACCTCAGTCCCAGGAATAAAAATATATGTGTTGATCTTTATAGCAATCATTTAAATTTGGCAAGTGGGCAATTTTCAGTATGTTAGAGATCAGTCTGATAAATCTTCCAGGGCACACTAGCAGTAAGGGAGCTTTGATGGGCACCACAGGGGACAGAAGTATGTGGCCCCGTGGTCAGGTACCCTGGTGATAAAGGTGAACCTCAGGATCCACCGTTATAAAAGACGGCCTTGACTTCATCAGCTTGGAAGAGTAAGTAAAAAATAGTGGAGATGACTACTTTTTAATTATCTAAAAGGCTACACATATAATACACATTCTACTGCTTTTCAAATAGTATTTTTTAGCCTCTCAGAAGTCTAAGCAGTATATTGTTGGAAGACACTAGAACCTTTCTGAACAAAAGTTATCTTACAGTGTCCCCAACGGAAAATGCAAATGAGCATTTAGTATGCCAAGATCATATTATGCAAAATAAATGGCTCTCAACTGCTGAAGGACATTATTATGGCAACAAGTATTATCTATCCCATGACTTTCACCTAAGCTATTCTTAATTCTACCAAAGCTGAGTACATATTCAGATATTATACCTAGTGTGATGAGATTAGCTGCAGAGCCCAGCTAATCTTTGCTTGAAGTGGACTGCTTGAGAGGAAGTCAATACATATATAATAAAGGAAGAAGTAACATAGATATCACACAGTATATTGTACCAAAACAATCAGTAGACTGGAGTTTCAGAAGCTTGATTATATCATCACCGGACAAGTTTCTTAGCATCTTTCTGCCTCAGTATATAAATCAGAAATTTGTCTCACAAGAGTTCAGGCATGAAAGTATATGGAAAAGTTAGAAATATTACATTTTATGTAATCATAAACTTCATTAACAATATTGTTTCCTTTCCATATGTGGTGGTTTAAATGAGATTGTTTTTCATAACTTAAATGTCTAAATACTTGGTTCTGAGTTGTTGGTACTGTTTCGGTAGGTTTTGGTGTTGTGATCTTGCTGGAAGAATTATGTCAAAGGAGATGGAGTTTAAACCTCATGCCATTCCTAGTTAATTCTCTGTTTCCTGCTTTTGGTTAGAGATGTGAGCTCTCAGCTGCTCATGTCACTCATGCTTAGTGCTTGCTGCACTTTCCCACTTTGATGAACTCTTATTGTTAGGTTGTGTAGGCAATTCAATTGGTCTTCCCTTAGGGACTTTCAGGGTCCTGACAATGTCCTATGCCACCAGTAACTGTGTCCTATGACGTCATCTAGGCCAGGTAAATAGTGACCTGTTGGCCACCCCCCCCGGGCCCTGCTCCTGCTCTCTTGCTCTTTTGCTCTTCCCTTCTCTTGTTTTTTTCTCCCTTTAATTGGGACGTCCCCTCCTCCCACTATGTCTCTCTCTTTTTCTCCATCTCCATTCAATAAACCTCTTGGATTTAAGATTGGTTGTGTGCATGACATTTTTATATAAATTCTAATATTTGGTGCAGAAACCCTGGAGGGACTCTTCTAGCAATGTTCAGACATGCTAAAATCTTCATATGCCCCCACACAACAAATCTTTCTCTTGCACCCTCATCTCCCACTTTTTTCATGATTACTTAACCTGTCCACTGGCTGCTGCTGCCACAACTATCTGTCCAACTTCTGGTGGCTTCTCAGAAATTTTTCTTGCCGACCCCCTCATCTGCTCTGGTCTTTCAGCTCGCTTGTATTGGACTCCACTATTAGTTAAGCCAGGCCTCAGGACCCACCTACACAGCACAGAGGGTTTTTAAGAAAACTAATACTACAACCAAGGACCATACATGGAAATAACCTGGAACCCCTGCAAAGAGCCCGTAGACTCAGTCTCCAACTGGGTTTCCTAGTAAGGGAAACAGGGACTGTCTCTGACGTGAATTCAGTGGCTGGCTCTTTGATCACCTCCCCATGATGGAGGAGCAGCCTTACCAGGCCACAGAGGAAGGCAATGCTTCAGGTCCTGATGAGACCTGAAAGGCTAGGGGCAGAGGAAAGGGGAGTAGGACCACCCTTATCAGTGGACTGGGGAAGGGATAAGGGAGGAGAAGAGAGAAGGAGGGTGGGGCTGGGAGGGGACAAGTGATGGGGCTATAGCTGGGATACAAAATGAATAAATTGTAATTAATAAAAAAGTTAAAAAAAAAACTGCCCTCAAATGGTTTTAAATTTTACCACTGCCTCAAGCCCCAGGAATTAGAGTTTTAAATTCCCTGCCTCACTTGCCTGCTTATATGTGGAGCAGGGTTTTTTAATTGCACCAACACCCACTCAGCCATACCACCTATGCACAGTTTAGAACTGCTGTTGGACAGGGACTGCCACGCCATCAGCGAGGTCGGGATCCTGTAATCCCTGTCTTACTATTCCACGGTGGCAATTTTAAAAGTGAAAAGCAGCTCAATGCACTCGCATCTCCCCTACTCCTGTAAAACTCCAAGCCATGCATTCTAAACTCTCAAAATATTTCTGAGCTCTAAGCCCGTACATCCCAGCTCTTAAAAATCTTTTCTTCCTGATGTCAGTACACTCTGCTCTTAATATATAAATAAATGTATTTTAAATTCTGTAAATTCTTATCTAACAATTTATATAATTTGCTCATTGGCTTTACATTTATAAGACTTCCTTAGTCATAACTAACTGTTTATTTTATCTCCTTTTAGACTAAAAGCAACAAGTCTCATTTTAAATTGGTATGAATTTTTATATAAGTTTAAAGTTATATTTTTACGACCTACATATATGATTCAACCTTGGTTCAAAATAATTTTTATATAATAGTAAAATTTCATGGTTATAAACGTCTATTCAAATTAAGCTAATTTAAAATTGTATATCGAACTGCCTATGTCTTTATCTATTTTTAAATTAATGAATGAATGCTGTTTCTCCTGCCAGGAGCTGACTTTGATTCGGATTCAACACTGGGCTTTCCAGCCAATGGATTTGGTATGATAAATTCAAATGTAATTTTAAAATTCTTGTATACTGTTCTACTATGTTGTTTATTCTAAATCTCATAACTCAGGGATTAGCAAGTAAAAGTTTTGGCTTAAATTCCTTTAAACTATATGATACAATTCCATTGATATTCTAAATTAAGATCTATTAATTTTAGAGGCATTTATCTGTTTAAGTTAAAACTTGGTCATTATGCTATATCTTCACTATCAAAAAGGTTAAAATATGCTTGGTCTTATTTTCTGAATATTATTAATCTATAATATAATCTTAGTTTTTGTAAGTTATGGACTTTTTATATACTAAATCATACAGAAAGCTGTTATGCTCTCCCTTTAATGAAATATGTTTATGACTTTTAAGGCTCCAACTTAACAGGCACAAAACCTCAGGTCCTAATATTTGATGGTTAACAAATGCAAGTTAATAGTCAGTCATCTCATAGATGGTCAAGTACTTTAACGTGTTCAAAAATATATTTATAATCCTACAGATGCAAACATGGTCTCATTGCCATCTTTAATTAACAGCTGAGGATGATCCCTGAGCTACCATACAGGAGTTGGTAAAAATAATAAGAGAGGAGTCTTTCTTACAGGCTCATCTACAGCAAAAACTATGCTTCAGACCTTGGCTGCTACTCTGAGGCTGTTGGCATTCCTGCACAGGAAATAAGAGATCTGCAATATCCCATTGGGATATAGCCTAAAGTCAACTCTGCCAGGTGACTGTTACAAATGCAGCCAAAGGGGACGCTGGTCTCGCAGCTGCCTCAAAAAGCCATGCCTGCGTGCTGGCAGACAGGCCTCTGGAAATCAAAATGCTCCCATCCAGGCTTGTCCTGTGTGCCCAGCCATGGAGGCTCAACCAGCACAAGAGCCACACATGCGTCAAGCCTTCGAGCTCCTTGACATGGCAGAGGACAAATGGCTCCTAGATTCAGTGCCTTCCACCACCCTCGCCCAGGCCAGGGTAACATTGCCAGGTCAGTTTTGACCTCACACTGGGGTTCCGTGGTCATATTGCCAACTTCTGTCTTGGGTGACTTCAGATGCCTTCTCAGTTCTTTTCATATGCAGGAAACCAGGCCTTAAGTCTTCTGGAGCTGTTACTGTCAGGTCTAGACACAATATGTCTTGTTGCCAGACTCAAGAAACAGGCTTCAGATGTAACCTTTTACCATCCCTTTAGTAGAAGGACAATAAATGTTCATAACAGTCTCATCTATGTCTCATGGTAAATAACTAGATACAGAGGCCTAAGAAAAATGATGTTTTAGTGTCTTAAAAAATGTTTTAAGGTTGGTAAATGCAAGTTATAAAGGTTGCAAGGTCTAAGGTGACTTAAGGTATCCTAAATAGATAAAAATGTTTAATATTTCCTCCTGTTGCTATGCTACTGTTATATTGGTTGTCCAGAGCTTTGATCTTTATCAACAGAGCTCTAATTTATTAATCTAAATCTAATACAGAAACATTCCACTACACCACCCACTATCATGGTTCCAAGCTCAAGATTTTAGATCTCTTTTGGTTTGTCTTTAATATATAGACTTAAAATTGTTTCTTATTGTGCTAGACTTATGTACACACAGTTTCTTCTGGACAGAGAGGAAAAAAAAAACTCTCTTCCATAATGTGTAATCATATTAAAGTGAGCTTTTGTCCCTTCTATTTCACAGAAGGCTTCTGTCTTTTCAGAGCTCACCTTAAAAAATGTTTACGCTGTTAACAAAAAGGTGTATGTCTACTGTCAGAACTACAATGTACATTTCAATTGCATATTACGATGGTGATGTTGACATGTCTAAAGTTTTATCTCCTTTGTAAAACTTAAAAGGTATTCTTGTAAGCTGCAGAAAATCCACCCGAATCCACCTCTCAGGTCAATTCTCTATTTCAAAGATTGGGATTCCTCCCCTACTTCCCTGGTTTTAGGACCCCTCTTTCCTGGCTACCTAATTGCTGCATCTATACATCCAACACTGGCAGATAGATGAGTTCCCTTCCATGGTTGTCTTAAAGGTTCTTTGTCTGATAGACTGACCATCACCTCACCTTCTCACTGGGGAAAGGAGGTAGTCTCCCTTCTAGCCGACCCTCACACAGACTGTTTTCCTTGTGTGAATAACCTTTTTCTTCTTACCAACATAGTTTCTCAGCTTTTCCTTTCCTCTTGTGCATCAGATTTGCCCTTGGAAAATCCTAGTACTAGGTGAGCCATGTCTCTCAGGAGTCTTCTTTGTGGTTTCTTCGCGATGACCTGCTTTGTCAGCTTGTGCCGCCATACCTCTGGTTCTCCTGTCCTTTGTGGGGAAACCACAAAGACTGGCAGACTGACTTATCTCTCTTCACCCATGGGAATCGCGTCTTCCACCATACTTCCAGGCTCTCCTCTGGGATGCCTCCTAGATAATCCCTACACCTAGCACCCCCTTTAAAGTTCTCTAGGCTTACATGTTTCTGTAATCAAACTTAGCATCAATTTCCTTAGATGACAGATCCAAAGCAAAATCTTTTTTAAATTAAATTTTATTTTATTAATTACACTTTATTCAATTTGTATCCCCCCATAAGTCCCTCCCTCCTCCCCTCCCTGTCCCACCCTCCCTCCCCCTTCTTCATGCTTGTCCTTCCCCAAGTCCACTGATAAAGGAGGTCCTCCTCTCTTTCCTTCTGATCTTAGTCTATCAGATCACATCAGGAGTTGCATTTTCATCTTCTGTGGCCTGGTAAGGCTGTTCCCCCAACAGGGGGAGGTGATCAAAGAGCAGGCCAATCAGATTATGTCAGAGGCAGTCCCTCTTCCCATTACTAAGTAACCCACTTGGACACTAAACTGCCATGGGCTACATCTGTGCAGGGGTTCTAGGTAACCTCCATGCCTGGTACTTGGTTGGAGTATGAGTCTCTTGCCGGGAGCCAAGGCTATTTACTGAAGACAAAGTCAATTAGTGAGCGAAAGCTATTTAGTGGAGACAAAGCTATTTACTGAAGCCAAAACCAAATAGTGAGCAAAGGTCATTTAGTGGAGACCTAAAGCTATTTAGTGAAAGAGCTACCTAGGACCCTAAATCATGGGTGATTTGTGAGGACATCCTTCTGCTAGTTTTAGAGCATCCATGAGATATCCTAAGAAAACATCCTTATGGTATCTTGCGGGTGCAATATTTAACCCATGAAAGCACTCTTCCTATCTCCTGCAGCAGTAATTTAGCCTTCCCACTTTCCTGCCTTCTCCCTATATAAGTTGGGTAAAATTTTCTAATAAACAAGGCCTTGGTCAGACAAACAGACTTGGCTCCATTCCTTGTGTTTCTTGTGTGAAAGTACCATAATATCTGTATCCATTCCTTAACTGAGGGATATCTGGGTTGTTTCCAGATTCTGGCTATTATGAATAAAGCTGCTACAAACATGGTTGAGCAAATGTCCTTGTTGTGTACTTGAGCAAATTTTGGATATATGCCTAGGAGTGGTATAGCTGGATCTTGAGGAAGCACTATTCTTAATTTTCTGAGAAAGCACCAGATGGATTTCCAAAGTGGTTGTACAAGTTTGCATTCCCACCAGCAATGGAGGAAGGTTCCCCTTTCTCCACAACCTCTCCAGCATGTGTTGTCACTTGAGTTTTTTATCTTAGCCCTTCTGGTGGGTGTCAGGTGAAATCTCGGGGTCCTTTTTATTTGCATCTCTCTGATGGCTAAGGATCTTGAGCATTTCTTTAAGTGTTTCTCTGCCATTCAGTATTCCTCTACTGAGAATTCTCTTTTTAGCTTTGTACCCCATTTTTTAATTGGATTGCTTGATTTGCTGCTTTTTAAATTCTTTAGCTCTTTATATATTCTGCATATCAGCCCTCTGTCAGATATAGGTTTGGTGAAGATCCTTTCCCACTCTGTAGGCTGTCATTTTGTTTTGATGAGTACGTCCTTTCCTTTACAGAAGCTTTTCAGTTTCATGAGGTCCCATTTATCGATTTTTGCTCTTAGAGCCTGTGTTGTTGGTGTTCTTTTCTGGAAGTTGTCTCCTATGCCAATGAGTTCCAATGTCTTTCTCACTTTTTCTTCTAACCGGTTTAGTGTATCTGGTTTTATGTTGAGATCTTTGATTCACTTGGACTTTAGTTTTGTGCAGGATGATAAGTATGGATCTATTTTCTTTTCTCTGCATGTAGACATCCAGTTGGACCAGCACCATTTGTTGAAGATGTCTTTTTTTCCACTGAATGGTTTTGGCTTCTTTGTCAAAAAACAAATATACATAGGTATGCGGGTTTAATTTTGGGTCTTCTATTCAGTTCCATTGATCCACTATTCTATTTCTATGCCAATTCCATGCCATTTTTATTACTATTGCTCTGTAGTACCAAGCTCCTCATTTTTAATTAAACAAAAAGGGAGGAATTTTATGTTATACAGGCAATTCAACTGGCCTTCCCTTAGGGACCTTCAGGGCCCTGACAACATCATATGACATTATCTAGGCCAGGTACATAGTGACCTGTCCGCCACTCCCGCACCCCTCTTGCTCTCTTGCTCTTATCTTCTCTTGTTTTCTCTCCCCTCTCTTGGGGCTACCCCTGGCTCCACCATGTATCTCTTTGTCTCCATCTCCCTTTCTTTCTCCCTCTCCCCTTATTCCCTTCCCCCATCTCCATCCAATAAACCTAATTGCGTTTAAGATTGGTTGTGCGCATGGCATCTTTTTATCTAAATCCTAACACTTATCCCTTTGTAACCATAAGCCAAATAAATGCTCTCTTCTGTAAGTTGCCCTGGTAACAGTGTTTTATTACAGCAATAGAGAAATGACTAATACACCATGCAATTGACTTATTTAAAGATGTAACAAACTATAAACTTCTGAATTTGGATACTTTTTTCAAGCTGTGTCCTGAGTTTAATTCAAGTTGTAGTTGTACCTCTCTTCACTTGTAATTCTGGACCTTGCAACTACATGTTCAAAATGGTTCAAGGCCCAGCAAGAGTCAGTGGTATTTTATGTGCAGAACACAGAACAAGATACATCAGAAAAAAAATGTTAAAATTAGTCCAAACTTAATGAATTATTTCAGCATCCTTTCAGTTTCAGCTCAAGCATTTATTAGAAGACTGTTGATTAGAACAGTTCATTCCTTGAGAATTTTGATGGACTGATCCTCAGCTGCCTTCATTTTAATAAAATAAGTGTGCATGCTTAATTTGGCTTTTGCCATGGAACTGCTTCAACAGCTGAACTAAAAAGCACAAAGAAGAGGAAGCATTTTCTGTATATTCTAGGAACAACAGCTGAGCAAGAAATAAAGTGAAACTATAGTATAAACAGAAAATGTCTGTATGATCTGCTTGGGTTTGAGAATCCAGAACCCTGAACTGTTTTTTAATCCTGATTGGGAATCAAGCTGGTGATGGTTGCTTTACTCTGGAAGCTGTTTCCTTTGGAATTACACCATTTGTTTGTGAAGAGAAGCCTCCTGGTCTCCTGTGTGATGTTTTTCCTTCAGTTAAAGGATGGAGTTACAAGCACCTGCAATCTTACAAAGTTTCAGTTTTAGGCACAATGGGAATAGAGTGACTTGATCCATCAAATAGTATGCTTCTGACAGGACTTTGTGATTTCCACAGAATAAATATAAAGCAAAACATAAGTTATAGTATTTCATCATGCTGAACAAAATTTTATTTTTCTTCAGCAATTTAAGGAGTTACTTCAGGGACTTGAAAAGTTCTTGAGCCATGAGGTGGAATACCATGTCTCAATGAATTATAGAGGTGGAAGAAAGCTGATTCATAGAGAAATCTGTGAAGGATTAAAGGGCTGGGAAAGACAGACTTTGTTATGCTGTCTACTGGATCTTGAGAAGACGTTATCTGGATTAATTGGAATATTCTCCCTCCATTTCTCTTTACATTAACCAGCTCCTGTCTGTCCACTGCATCTTGCATATCTCTGTACTTCCATCTGTCTGCTATTTATGAATCTTCTATTTTCCTGGAGTAAAGCAATTACATGTGATTGGAATAATATTTGAGCCAAAACCAAAATCCTACATATATTGTTTTTTTTTTTAATGATTTATTTTGAGTCTAATAAATATCCGTGGTAGTATAGTCTTGAATTAGGGATTCTGGGAGCATCCATTGTCTGCATCTTTATGTGGAAATTAGAGCTATTTGTGATGACTGAAACACTGCTTACTTATGAAACC
Source organism: Meriones unguiculatus (assembly GCF_030254825.1). NCBI lineage: Eukaryota > Metazoa > Chordata > Mammalia > Rodentia > Muridae > Meriones > Meriones unguiculatus. Next base: position 81,168,384 of record NC_083369.1, on the reverse strand, counting down.
TGCAGAGTGCTATAAGGACTTTCCAAAGTATTTGAAATTGACCACTGACCTTTCTTAGTGTGGGTCAGAATTTAAATTTTGAGCTTGGAGAGACTTCAGAGATCACCTGGTTCAAAGGGTTTGGACTGTATTTGCTCCATGCAATCACTTAGTGTGTTGAAGTCTCATCCTATGCTATTATCTCACCTACCTCAGTGTCATACCATAAAACTCAGAAGAGTAGGTATTACTGACTGTTTTACAGACAGATAAACAAGTCCAATGATACCAAGCAGCAGTGTAAACAATACATTTTAATAATTAACAAAGTTGGGATTTAACCATATATTCTGTGACTCTTTCAAAGGTCATGTTTGATCTGTACATATCAGAAATCTTTCCTGTCACTGCTGGAGAACATCCAGTCACCAATGTGGTGTTAACATTGCTCTCTCAGGCTTTCTCACAGAGGCACATTTGAGCTTACTATCAGTGTGCAATGGATAGACAATCTTTGCAACTTTGTGGGTTCTTTTTTTGCCATCCTTTATTTCCCCCACCCCATTTTACCACCTAACACTAGATAGGATAAAAAGAAGGAGAGAGGGGAAGAGAGAGATCCCTGAATATAATTTCTTTCCTTTTGTTTCTTCTTTGAGCATGACTACTAATAAAAGCAACCAATCTCCCTGAATGACTATCAACCACTCCCCTCATATCAGCACACTAGCATTTACACACCCTCTGAAAAGTTCCCAGTATTCCAAACATCACAAATCACAAAAACTATCTGAAGCTGGCAAAACCGTACCTCTCCTAGAGCACAAAGAAAATCATAGTCAGCTGCTGTGAACACAGTTCAAAGCAGCCCCACATCCCTATACCTGGGATTAAAATGAAAACATATTCTTATAATATTTCTGTTCTTTAAAGAAACCAAAATTCCACAATTCTCACTATAGTACTGTATAGTATAGTATTTCAGGGAGGAAATCCATTATATACAATAGAATTTGGCCTCACTTGTTTGCTGTAGCATGGCAGGGCCTCCATCCTCAGATTCACACAACTTTCTCCAGCTTTACTTTTTTACTCTGCGTTTTCTGTCTTTGTGCTGAAAAGCTAGTAGGAACCATATCAAAATGTACTGGACAAACTAGGCAGAGGAGTTGAAATTTCAGTCTCTACAGATACATTGCCCAATAGAGGTTTCCACAATAATAGCAATAAACTGTTCCTGTGCTGTTCAATTTTTTAAATTTATTTTTTTAATTATTATAATTTATTCACTTTGTTTTCCAGCTATAGCCCCCTCCCTCATCCCCTCATAATCCCACCCTTTCTCCCTCTTCTCCCATGCTCCTCCCCCAGTCCACTGATATGGGAGGTCCTCCTCCCCTTCCATCTGACCCTACCCTATCAGAACTCATCAGGACTGGCTGTATTGTCTTTCTCTGTGGCCTGGTAAGGCTGTCCCCACCTCAGAGGGAGGTGATCAAAGAGCTAACCAGTGACTTCATCTCAGAGAGAGTCCCTGTTCCTCTTATTAAGGAGCTCACTTGGAGACTGAACTGCCATGGGCTACATCTGTTCAGGGGTTCTAGGTTATCTCCATGCATGGTCCTTGGTTGGAGTATGAGTCTCAGAAAAGACCCCTGGGCCCAGATTTCTTGGTTTTGTTGTTCTCCTTGTGGAGCTCCTGTCCTCTCCAGATCTTTCTATCTCCCTCTTCTTTAATAAGATTCTCTGTACTCTGCCCAGAGGTTGCTGTTCAATTTTTAAAAGATTTATTTGTATTGTATTAAAAAGTTCATTTGTCAGAGACATCCTCTGTTTTCCTTACTACGGAATGCACTGGGAGACTGAGCTGCCATGGGCTACATCTGTGCAGGGGTCTCTGACATGAACTCAGTGCCTGGCTCTGAAGGTGGGGAAAACTTACCAGGCCACAGAGGAAGACATTGCAACCAGTCTTGATGAGACCCAATAGACAAGGGTCTGATGGAGGGGGAGGAGGACCTCTCCTATCAGTGGTCTGGTGGAGAGGCATAAAAGGAGAAGAGGGTGGGAGGGCAGGATTGAGAAAGGATAAAGGAGGGAGGCACAGCTGGCGTACAAAGTGAATAAATTGTAATAAAATTTAAAAATGCTAGGAAAAAAAGTTCATTTGTGTATATGTGTGTGCATGTGAGTACTGGTACCTGTGGAGGTGAGGAAAGGACTCCAGTTTCTCTGCATCTGGATTTACAGGGGCTTGTGAGCAACCTGATCTGGGTTTTGGGGACTAAACTGTTTTTCTACAAGAGCAGCAAGTGAGGTGGGCCACTAAGCTAAGCAGTCTCTTCAGCTTAGGTGCTGTCCAATTTTTTAGCCACTGCCTCCACATAGCTAGAGTGGCTGGTGGGTCTAAAGACTTGCAGTTTAAGTTTCATTTAATCATAACTAATTTAGAATTCTATTGAAACTATCATATGTGTCTAGTAGCTACTGTTTTAGAGAGCATAGCTTGTGGGGTATAGAGCACAATAGTAGCAAAGCTTAGAAAAAGTACTTTTTAAAGAAGATAATGTGACATAAAATAAATGATAGGGCTGTCACTGACAAATTTGGCTTGGTTATCTCTGCTGACTCTAGCTATTATTTGACTGCTTTAAATTGTAGAAATCTTAGATACCTAGTGACCACAAAGATCTCTACCTATTTCAGAGGATTATTTCTAATAAGCATCATGGCATACACATTCTGTCCTGTAACCTGATTTTCTGAAGTAATAAAATTTTGTTCAATTTCCACATAATATTAAAAAAAGAGAAAGTACTTTGGCAGGAACAGTATGTCAGTTGTTCTAGAATGGACTGAGTAAAGACTAGGACCATGAACACCAAGTATAGATCGGGTGTAAATTTCAGTTGTGTCAGTATATAAGCTGTGTAATCTTTTGAATCGCTTAAGATCTCTGAACATTCACCTGCAAAATAAACCAAATAACCCTGTCTAGACCACAGAGTTACTTTGAGAATGACGAATGAGATAATATCCATCCATGCACTGTGATTAGCACAGATTAGATATGCTCCTGAGTTTGGGGATAAAAGTACAAGTAGTCTCAGGTTTCTTAGTTGTTACACTGGACCAGCTGTACCTTCAGATTTAAAGATATCACATTCTGAAAATGGCTACATACACATAGGCATTCGTGACAAAGACTGAAGATGTGATCTCAAGGGAAGGGAATATGTTGTGTGGAAAGGAATCAGTATTTTCCATACAAACTATGAAACCATTGAAAGAGTAAGAGCTTGGATTAAAGGCATATGTATTAGAAGAAGAAGAAGAATATGGAAGGCTGGAACAAATGCATTTGATGGAACAAACCCATTCCACAGAAATGTGCCTTTGGATAGTGCATGGGGCACTAGGTTGAGTGTGGAGTGATAGCCCATGAACTGTTGTAAGACCTTAGGATGAATACTTTGTCTTCTTATGTATAAAAAATACCTTCATTTGTTTGATAAAAATTTGTATGTCTTGTGAAACTATCTGCCAGATATAAATATGAGTAAATAATCTTAAGCCTCACCATCCTTATATTGTTGTGGAAGAGACAGATATGTTTTGGATACAATGGTGAAAAAGCAAAATTAGAGGCTAAAAGGAACAAATGATTCCACCTGGGAAAATGAGGACAGCCTCATAGTCATGGGATGCTATTTAATATGAGCCTCAAATATTATAAACTAAGATATCAGAAGACTCACATGATCTCAAGGATCCTTCAAAATTTTCAAAGAACCAACAGATATTTGTGCTCTAGTTTGCACTACAAGGACCAAAATCAAACCCTAAAAATCTTAGTTGTGCTATACTGAAAAGAGACCACTGGTTTATAATTAAGAGCATGCTGAGGCTGATAAGGCACCAAACACTCCTTCTGTTCTAGGCCCATAAATTATCTTTGCTTGTTTGACAAATGGGTATTTTTGTGCTAAGAAGACTTAGGTGTTTGGATTGACTTTGTGATTATTTTTGAAATTTGGGAAAGTCTTTTCAAGAACAGATATATCCCAGCACCTGAAAGGCAGGCAGAGAACTGCCTTGAGTTCAAGGCTAGCCTGGTCTACATAGCTAGTTATGAGCCAGTTTAGTAAGACCCTGTCTGAGAGAAAAAGTCAAAGAGGCAAGTGAAAAACAAAGAAGAGACCAGATTAGAGCAATGGTAGAGCCTAGTAGCATCTGACGCACCTGACTGCCTTAGTTTGATTTTTCTGATTCATCATTCAATAACTGCATGACTCTAGGCAAGTTATATAATCTTTCTGCACCTCATAAAATGTTGGTGACAAGCCTCATAGGGTTGTTCTCAGGATTAAGTGAGTCAATTCGTATAAAATACAGAGTGCAGTTCCTGGCACATAACAAGCTCTCAGTAAGGTCTGCTATTTTTGTCACTATCATTACCATTATGATTGCCATTCAACGGCTTCATTTCTGGAGTTCATACTCCTCAGCCTCTGTAATTGTCTTGCATGTGAGCCAGCCTCCTTTCTGTGTTCTAATTTTGTCATTTTTTTCAATGTCAATGTCTTGGTAGGTGCCTCAGCCACTGTACTATCCTGACTAGCAAGAATTTAGTCTGATCCACTCCCTTGGGTACAGGTTGGCTTCTATCTAGTGTGAATCCGCAAAGTTGCCTGATACTGACAACATCTTACATTTTGATGTTGTACAAATTGTTAATTAGGTTTATAAGTATCCTCCACTTTACTTCCTTAATATATATATTGGCCATGGAACTCTTCCAATCATCACTCTTGGGTCTGTGCTTGGCGCTTAATTACATCTGGGCAGCTCTGATATCTTCACAGTGTGGTTGCACCCCGCAGTTTGTCTTGATGTTTGCTTGTGATGTACCTTCTGAGACCCAGATCACTCTCTGGAACATGGAGCATGGCAATGCCAATACATATGTTTTTTCATCTATCAGAGGGCAGGAAATGATAGAGAAAAATAGCACACCAAGTTGAAAGGTTGGTGGTAAGAGGCAGATATAGCTAGTTCTAATGTGTAAAATGGCTTAATGACGTTACTTTTTTTTGTTTGTTTGTTCTATAGAGGTGATAAAGACAAGCCTTACAATGAGATTGTTTTCTTGGTCCTGTCTCTTTTCCTCCCTTAAATCCTCAGTCCTTCAGTCCCGTGCTTTGGAATTAAGCATGGGCAAGTGTCACATGCAAGCAGATTCAAACTGTGAATAACATTATTTTAGTTTAAGTATGACTCTTCTATTTAGGTTGTACTCATAATAGAAGAATGTCTTTTTATTTCTCTGAAAATAAAATTTTATTGGAATACCTACATTTTATCTGGCAAGTCTAAATTAGGTAGTTTGGATAGCCAGTTAGATAGGAAAAACTAGGAAACCTGAGAAACTCGCTGCTTTTTCTTTTACTGGCTCATTATTTGCAGGCCTAGCCATGAACAATGTCCTGAAATTTAGTAATTAGAAACTTCTGTCAAAACATGTATATTACCTGGGATGAGTTGTATATTGAGATGCTAACAAGCATGCAATTCCTTTGCCCTGATTAATTTAGTGAATTCAATGATCATTTTATGCACTATGGAAATGAGACAGAAAACAGATGAATTTCTTTTGGGAGAGAGGGAACTGCGTTACAGCTATGTTTAGGTGGTCTCTAAGAATCGGTACTAGAATGGAGAGCACAGGCCTTGTCTTATACAAAGAATGTCTCCTATACAACAGCAGTGAATGAGTGTTGCCTCTCCGCCCCTGTAGTTAAAGTGTTGATACAACAGCATTGGTTTTCCATTTAAGTTATCATTGCTTTTTCTCCCAGAGATCTCATAGGCCAGAAGTAGGGTGAGATCCCATAACTTAGAATCAGACCTGTATTCAAGTCTCTAGTCTGTAACTTACAAGTATGGTTTATTTTGGGCAAACAACATCTTCCTGATACTGTCTTTTTTTTTTAAGACCAAGAAATGATTCTTTTGTTTGTTTGTTTCATTTTACTCTTTAATTTTTTAAATTTCATTCATCTTTTATATATTACATCCTGACTGCAATTTCCCCTACCTTCCCTCCCCAGTCTCTCTACCCCACTTTTCCTGTCTCCCAGATACAACACCCCCACAGTTCTGCCTGATACAGTTCTGCCTCCCTCCATTTTCCCTCAGACAAGAGCAGGCCTCTCAAGGACATCAACCAAAGATGGCATAATGAGCTACAATAAAACCAGGCACATAATATCACATCAAAGTTGGACAAGTCAAGCCAGCAGGAAGAAAAGTGTACCACAAGCAGGCAAAAGTGTTAGAGACATTTCCTGCTCTCACTTTTAGGAATTCCACAAGAACACCAAGCTATTTTGCTATAACATATATGTAGAAGACCTAGGTCAGATCCTTCCAGTATCGTTTATATCTGTGAGTCATCATGAATCCTGGACAATTATTTTGTTGGCCATGTTCTCCTGGGGTCTCTGGCACCTCAGATTCTTCCAATATTTAACTCCCTCTCTTCCTCAGGACTCCTTGAGTTCCAGCTAATGTTTTTCTATGGGACTCTGCATCTGGTGCCATCAGTTGCTGGATGAAGTCTCTCTGATGATGATTATGCTAGGCTCTGGTCCTAGAACACTCTACAAGCAGTACAAACTGTAGGTCAAAGGTTTTATATCTTTATTGGTGTCTCAATCACTTCACTTGAAGCCTTGCCTGTTTTTTCTTATCTTTAAAGTCTAACTCAATTGTTACAAGGTGGTAATGAAAATACAGTATGTATAAAAAGTCCTTGGAACACAGGACATTAACAAATCACTTTTTTTTCTTTGTTCTCTTCTTTAAAGTTATTGTGATTGTGTATGTATAAGTGCAGGTGTTCACATGCCATGATGCATAGGTGGTAAGCAGAATATAACACTCAGGAGTCAGTTCTCTCCTCCACTGTGGGTGCTAGGGATATAAACCAGATCATCAGATTTGACAACAAGCAAGTTTACCTGCTTATCCATTTCGCTAGCCCTCCTATAAAATGCTTCCAAAATGTCAAAATGCTTGTTTAACAGCTAACTAGTATAGGCTACCAGATATATTCTATAACTATCATCCTGGAGTGTGGAGCGATATACCCATATGCAAGGTGGTTATTAGTGATAGGTGTAGCAATGGGACTAATAGGTTGTGGATGGAAAGGCTCAAGCAAGAAAACTGTTATTGGACTTGTTGCCCCCATATAAATTTCTACCCACAGAATTTTGCCAATATGGGTGCTATGACATGGTCTTACAACAGGAAGGCAAGACTGGAGGGAGCTGGTGCAAAAGCCTCTCTTAAAATACTGTGGGTGGCATTCACCAGTTCTTAAGGAAGAGCTCCAAATTTGAGGGGACAGGTGGCCAAAGGAGGTTTTGAATTTACCAGAGGGAATTATCCTTCCTCTGTATGCCCAGGATAAGAACTGAGAGCCAGGGAATGTTTGTAAATGGTCTCTCTCATTTAAATAAATCCCACTTAAATATTTATCAGATCATGAATATGCATGTATCTCTCTCAGTGCTGGAAAGAGAACGGGAATGTAATTTTTAGATGATCCATAAATAATGTAAAGGGGGGGGGACTTTGTTCTATGTTGCCTGTGTATTTACAGCATTTCAAGAGGTCTTAAAATAATGGACTGATTTTTCCCTTTCCCAGCTTAAGTGTTCACTTGGAACTTCACCTTTCATGTCTTTAGGGTGGTTTGCACCAAATTGTATCCTCAGAGGAAAATTTATGAAGGCAAGAAAATGAAAATGGTCAACTTCAATAATTAGTGAGTTAGGTAAGACAACCCTTCCCTGGCTGGCTTTCTTCTAACTGTCCTTGCTTCTCCTTCTTTAGGCATATAAAGAAAAAGGCGTAGAAGGCACTTCTTTCCAATTTGGGGGTATTTTATGTATATAGGTGTTTTGCCTACATTTATATCAGAGTACCACATATCTACAGTGCCCATGGAGGTCAGAAGAAGGTGTCAGATTGTCTATAAAGAGAGCTACAGATGGTTGTTAGCCACCATGTTGGTCATAGGAATAAAACCTGTTTTTGTTTGTTTGTTTTTTGCAGTGGGAGATCACCCAGGTACTTCTTAAGAAAGACAATGACATTGAGATGAGGACCATTGTCCTCCATAGCCATAAGCACTTGTATGTGGCTCCAGCAGTCTGGTAGAGTTCTTGATAAAAGGAAACAAGGCAGTTTTGATGATGAATGTGGGTAAGAGGGAATGTGTCTAAAACTTTAGGAGTGGACAATGCAAAAAAATGACAGCTGTGATTTCACTGTTCAATCTGGCTAAGAACCAGCTGTGACTGGAGACCAGGGTGTGAGGAGAGAGAATGACCCCCTTGCCAACTCCTTTTCACTGGACTCTGTGTCCTTTTCAAAGCTAAAAATTCCTGGCTTTCATATTAGGCAAGATGTGCTTTCTTTGTGCACGTCTCTCCTCTATGAGTATGGGGAACTGAGAGAGTACCACTTATCTGTCTGCTCTAAAGCATCCTTAAAAATAACACCTCTTTCTTGTGAATAGGAGAGCTGAAGGTGGCTGTCAGTGTGGAGTGGTAGGAAGAATATTTTAAACAGGAGAAGAAACAGAATGTACACTGCTAGCTCCATCACTTTCTAAGAGAATTATGGAAGAGAAAATTGCTTAACCTTTCCATACCTCTACTTACTCATCTGTAAAAGAAGGACCATGGCAGTCATTCTCTGCTAAAACCACTCTGACGATCAAAGGAGGTGATACATTTTAGAGGCTTATTGCAGAGCCTGGCACATAACAAGTGCTCCATTAAGGCTACATATTAGTCTGAGGAACTGGTTATTCATTAGCACTCAAACTTTTCCATAAAGCGTGAAGCCTTGATGGTCCTTAAAAAATAACCCCTTGTCTTAAAGGTATGCAATGGTCCAATGAAGAAGAAAGATTTTTGAATAGGGTGTTTAGAAACTTGGGCTCTAGTCCTGTCTGCTTTTATTTTTTATTAGTTGTTCAACTTGGGCTAATCACTCTCTTATTTGGGGATATAGATTTGTTTCATCTTCAAACCAAAGATATATTTGCCCTGCCCTCCTCACTAGATATGAAAAATGATAAAAGACATGGGAAAAGTGCTTGGAAGTGTCAAATGGTAGGTTTAATTTTGAGCAAAATTAATTAGAATAACCAAATGATCTTTCATTTCAATGGATTTCCAACAAGCAACAAATTTGATCTCAAAGTTACATATTGGGTGAGGTCATGAGAGTAAATATTGTATGGAAATGTTTTGCTAGTTTCATGTTGGACCACTCAAAGAGCAAAATAGATAGGTGCTAGGAATAGAAATCAGATCCTGGGAACTCTGAATAGTTTATCAGAAGCTATGAGAAACTGAGTCAAGAATGTTACCCTTGACTCCTATTTTTATGTTTTTCCATTGTTTCATTTAAGATGCTTTGTTTAACGGAATCAGAAGTAGTACATATAAATGTAGTGATAAAAAAACTAGGGTTTTCTTTGACATTCTTCTTTTTTGTCTCTTCTATTTTTAATGAAAGTGATTGGTGAATGTTATAATAGTAATTTAATATTGCTACCTTTGAAGAAGTTTAATCAACGTAAGCAATAACAACTACTAGATATTGAGTGCATTACCTTTTATCAGGTACTGTGCTAAGCTTGTTCACAGTATTTTATTTAATTTTTTTATAGCAATTCAATGAGGTAGATACTATAACTATTGCAATGTTACAGGGACACAGAGAGGTTTATAGCTAAACTTCATACAGCTAATTGATTTACCATGAAAAAAAATCTGTATACAAAAGAAGAACTTGCTGAGAAAGAAATTAGGGAAACTACACCCTTCACAATAGCCACCAATAACATAAAGTACCTTGGTGTGACTCTACCCATGCAAGTGAAAGACCTTTATGGAAAAAAATTTCAAGTCTCTGAAGAAAGAAATTGAAGATGATATCAGAAGATGTAAAGATCTCCCATGCTCATGGATCAGTAGGATTAACATAGTGAAAATGGCCAGCTTACTAAAACAAATCTACAGATTTAATGCATTTCAATCAAAATACCAATACAATTCTTTACAGACCTTGAAACAATAATTCTCAATTTATTTGGAAAAACAAAACAAAACAAAAAAACATAATAGCTAATAGAATAAAAGATTTTCTGGAGGTAAATCCATTCCTGATCTGAAGCTGTACTACAGAGCAATTGTATTAAAAAGTGGATGGTAATGGCATAAAAACAGAATGGTGGATCAATGGAATCAAATAGAAGACCCAAATATAAACCTACACACCTACAAATACTTGATTTTTTACAAGGAATCCAACATCATACAATGGAAAAAAGATAACATCTTCAATAAATCGTGCTAATTTAACTATATGTCTGCATGTAGAAAAAAATGCAAGCCTACCCATATTTTTTTACGCTGTACAAAACTAAAGTCTAAGTGGACCAAAGATCTCAACATAAAACAAGACACACTAAATCTGGTAGAACAAAAAGTGGGAAAAGCCTTGACCTCATTAGCATGAGACAACATCCTGAAAAGAACACCAACAGCACAGGCTCCAAGATCAACAATCAATAAATGGGACCTCATGAAACTGAAAAGCTTCTGTAAGGAAGGGAAATTATCAACAGAACAAAACGACATTGTACAGACTAGGAAAAGATCTTCACCAACCCTACATCTGACAGAGGGCTAATACCCAGAATGTACAAAGAACCAAAGAAGTTAAAAAGCAACAAATCAAGTAATCCAATTAAAAAATGGGGGTACAGAGCTAAACAGAGAATTCTCGACAGAGGAATATCAAATGGCCCAGAAACTCTTAAAGAAACTCTCAACATCCTTAGTCATCTGGGAAATGCAAATCAAAACAACCTTGAAATTCCATCTCATACACATCAGAAAGGCTAAGATCAAAAACTCAAGGGATAATACATGGTGAAGAGGTTGTAGAGAAAGGGGAACCCTCCTTCATTGCTCATGGGAATGTAAACTTGTACAACCACTTTGCAAATCAATCTGGAACTTTCTCAGAAAATTAGAAATAGTGCTACCTCATGATCCAGCCATTCCACTCCTGGGCATATATCCAAAATATGCTCAAGTTTACAACAAGGATATTTGCTCAACCATGCTCATAGCAGCTTTATTCATAATAGCCAGAATCTGGAAACAACCTAGATGTCCCTCAACTGGAGAATGGATACAGAAATTATGGTACATTTACACAATGGAATACTACTCAATAATTAAAAATGAGGAAATCTTGAAATTTGTAGGCAAATGGTGGAAACTAGAAAAAATCATCCTGAATGAGGTAACCCAGAAGCGGAAAGATACACATAGTATATACTCACTTATAAGTGGACATTACACATATGATATAGGATAAATATATTAAAATCTATACTTCTGAAGAAGCTAAGAAATAAGAACAATCCTAAGTAAGATGCTTAATCTTTATTCAGAAGGGCAAACAGGGTAGAGATCAGAGGTAGGATAAGACAAGGAAAAGGACAGGAGCCTTCCACAGGAGGCCTCTGAAAGATTTTACCCAGCAGGGCATGGAAGCAGATGCTGAGACTCATAACCACTCTTTGGACAGAGTGAAGGGAACCTTATAGAAGAACGAGGAGATAGAAAAACCTAGAGGGGACAGGAGCTCCACAAGTAGACCAACAGAGCCAAAAAAGCTGGGCCCAGGGTGTCCTGCAGAGACAGATACTCCAATGAAGGAGTATACTCCATGCATAGAGAAGACCTAGACTCCTATTCAGACGAAGAGCATAGGCTGCTCAGTTTCCAAGTGGATTCCTAGGAGGAGCAGGGGCTGTCTCTGACATGAACTCAGTGGCTGGCTCTTGGATCACCTCTCCCTAGGGAGTGCAGCCTTACCAGGTCACAGAGGAAGATGATGCAATTAGCCCCGATGATACCTCATAGGCTAAGGTCAGATAGAAGGGGAGGAGGTCCTTTCCTATCAGTGCAGGGACATAGGGGTAGAAAAGGGAGGAAGGGTGGGAATGGGAGGAGATAGGGGGCTACAGATGGGACACAAAGTGAATAAATTGTTCTAAATAAGAAAGAAAGAAAGAAAGAAAAAAAAGAAAGAAAGAAAGAAAGAAAGAAAGAAAGAAAGAAAGAAGGAAAGAAAACTGAATCCTAAGATTTGCCTTAGAGAAATGAAAAGAAGCTATTTTCATACCACTTGTCTCTGCATTCAGAAAAGATGGCCAGTGTACTACAGATTTCTAAACATTTGCTTGGTGGGAACAGTCCTTAAAAGCAAGTGATGAGTCAGGCATAATGGTGCTCACTTGTCATCCTAGCACTCAGGATACCGAGACAGGTGTTTTATGAGTATAAAACCAGCCCAGTCTTCAGATCAAGAATCTAGACTCAGACAAACTGAATAAAACAAAACCAAGCTATGAGAAAAGCTAGTGTCTGGACAACAATGGCTTCAGATCTTTGAGGGCTATTAATGAGTGTAGTCAACACATCTTTCTAGGTGTTCACTTTTAAGATGACAAAACAATCCATTTCTTGATTGTTTCTAATATCTGTTTGTTCTTTTCTTATCATAACCCCCACTCAGGTTAATATACCCAGATATTAACAGCTGGTCTATCCAGCTGTTTGGATATAACCTCAGGGTTTGGTCAAAGGGTGAATCTGGATGGAAACTTGGAACTACTTTCTAATTTAGTCCCTCCTAATTTCTATCTATCTATCTATCTATCTATCTATCTATCTATCTATCTATCTATCTATCTATCTATCTATCTATCTTCTATATATCTATCTGTCTGTCTATTTGTCTATCTGTCTGTCTGTTTGTCTATCTACTTTTTTTTGAGGCAGAGTTTCCATGTGTAACATCCCTGGCTGTCTTGGTAGATCAGGCTGGCCTCAAACTCAGAGGGATATACTTGCTTTTACCTTCAAGTGCTGGGATTAAAAGTGTGTGTCACCACGTCTGGATATCCTCCTAATTTCTAATATACAGCAGTTTAAGCCAAACAAATGTAAAATTGCAAACTGAGATTTGCTTTCTAATTACTAAAATTCATTATGTACTAGTAGTCTTGGGGAATTTTTAAAAAATATGTCAGAAAAGACAGACACTGAGCCCTGTCAGCTTAGTTAAGAAGGAATGCATATGTGTGTTTTGGATGGTGTCACTGAGTTCAGTACTTTGTAAATAGGTTATCTGATTAGGTTAAGTTACCTTTAGGCATTTCTATATGATGCAAATAAAGAGAGTGCCATTTCTCTGGTATTATTCTCCAGAATATATGCCAAGTAAACCATCAGAAAAGCTTTTCTAACCACATTATTTTTTAATCAATAAGATCACAATTAGTCATATTAGGAACAGATGGAAGGCTGGCTACAAAGTCAGGACAACAGAAAAAAAAAAAAAAAAAAAACAAGCTGTACTTCCTGATCACCAGTCTTGTAATCCCCCCAACAAGGCTTCCTCTATTTGGGCCTGACCATCTCTGCACTTACAGAAATGTCATGCCTGGAACCATTGTAATTTTGTCATTCCTGCCATCTTCTGTGCATTTCCAATCTTTTTTCATGGGAACAGTTTCTGATTCTGATAGAGAAGAACCAAAATTAGCACATTGAAAGGAACAAGGCTAGGGCAGCTTGGGCAATAGGGCTCTTCTTTCTCTGTTGAAGCAGCATCACTTTTGCATGGCCCTGTTAAGAGCTTTTTAACAATGGCTAACAATTACAGATGCTTTGTGCCAAGAACTGATATAGGTACATTTTACATGTGTAACCTGTACAGAAAGCCTATGAATTAAGGACAATTACGGCATCCATTTTGAAGTTGAGTAAACACACATGCAATGTAGAAGCTAGTGCCTGTGGTTTTTCTTGGTAGCCGTGATGTAGCCCAAGACATTTATTGTAGGAAACACTTGTTTGGTGATCATATATAGAATTCTTTCCTATTTGATACAATGACTTGTTGACTTGTTAATCAACAGAAGAAATGAGTAGAACTGGTTGGATTGACTGCATAGGTGAACATGGGTAGGTGCATTAACTCTTTGAGTTTAATTGGGTAGAATCTCACAAAGAGAATTGTGATTCTCTGGACACAAGAAATATGAGCCCTTCTCACATCCTAACCACTCATTTTATTTTAGCTTTAGAGAATGGCCTGGTTGTGCTCAGCATTTGATTTTAACTTACATCATGTCATTCTCCTTTTTTTCCACGAGACAGGTTATAACACACACACACACACACACACACACACACACACACACACATATATATATATATACACACACATACATATATAACTATAAATATTACATATATATATAAAACTATCATTATACAGATAAAATAATGAAAACAGAGTAGAAAAGGTTCAATGTGATAGATCTGGACCAGCCTTTCAACTTTTTTTTTAGGATGACACTTTTTAAGTAGAATTACAGATTAGGAATTTCATGAACATGACAAAACATGGGGCCGATTCATAGTTTAGAATCCCAAACTTTAGACTTAAGAACTTTCAAAGCCTTTCTAACATGATGTGTATAATAAAAAATGTAATGTTACTGTTTAATTCTGTGCTAAGTGGATAAAAAGTCACTTAATGAAGGTTTAGTTTTTTTGAAAATTTTCAGTTTGTCGATGAATCATGACACTTTGTGTTTTTGAAAGTCATGAAAAAAGAAAAGAAAAAAAAGAAAGAAAGAGAGAAAGAAAGAAAGAAAAAGAAGGATAGCTTCAGTAAATAACACTGTCCTGTTCCCTTCCATGTTCTGTGCCAAGTGGAAACCAGAAATTCTTCCTTGGGATTTCCAGCAGGAATGTGCTTCTGCTGAGAGCTTTCCAAAAAAGAAACTAACCTGACTAATTTTTGGGAGCCTAGGCTTAGCCTTTCAGTGACATAAAGCACATCAGTGGAATATGTCTGTACTTTGCCTGTGGGAACCTGGAAATTTCACAGTTGATACAATTTGAGTTTCTGAAGTAATCAAAAGTCTTATATCAGATCTCTTTAGCAAAAAATGATTGGGCTTAAAAGTGGTTATGGTTCTTTACCTTTGTTCCTATTTATATCCTTTAATCATTATTGTTTTAAATATGGTACCACTCAGCACTTTGTTGATGTTCTTTTGATGTTTTGATAGTGTTTTTTTTCTCTATCTCCCCTAATTCTGGTTTTATAGGCAAAGATTGTGTTTGCTATACAGTCCTATTTTGAAAACAAAATGATACTTTTGTGCAGGTGATAAGTACCGTTCTGTTTGCACACTTATAAGTGAATATTAGCCACAATATATAGGGAAAACATATGAAAATCTACAGACCTAAGAAAGCTAAATGACAAGGAGGATGTTAGGGAGCTTAATTCTCATTCAGAAGGGAAAACAGGATATATACAGGAAGTGGTAGAAGAAAGGGAACAGGATGGGAGCCTACTACAGATGTCTTTTAAAAGACTCCATACAATAGGGGATCTAAGCAAGTAGACAGACTCACAATCAAACTTTGGACAGAGCACAGGGAGTCTTCTGGAACAAGGGGGATATAGAAGGACCAGGAGGGGACAGAGCTCCACAAGGATATCAACAAGCCAAAAAACTGGGTGAAGGGGATATTGCAGAGACTGATGCAGCAACCAAAGACCATGCAGAGAGAGGACAAAATGGTACTTTCAATCCATGGAAAATTTATAATTGAAGAGACATCCTTAAAAAAATCCTTTTTGCTTAAATACCTTCCTTACTTTCTATACTCAGACAAGCCAAACTTGGCTAGAATCAAAAAGGAAGATCTGTTTTCACCAGACACTCTTTTATTCTGATAGAAGGGCCCTTTAGATCATCAAGGTCTAGCTTGACCCTTGTGAATATCCAGGAACTGAACATATTGGTTCTTACGAACACTTTTTGTGGTTTTAGCATTAACTGCACAGACATTTCATAGTAATTTTTCTTTAGTTTTATAATTGGATCTATGGAGATTAATGTCATTTTACTCTCATGTCCAAAGAATTGATGTGGTTTGCATGAAATATTGCAACAGCAACATCCTAGACCTTGAGAGTCCTCAAATTTGATGACTTTTAATTGGCTAAGGTTCAAGAACCATGCAGAGTTTTGAAAATCTGTCCATTACCTAGAGCCTCATTAGAAATTTTGTGTTGCTCCTTAGTTAGTGTTAGGAACAGGAAGTATATTTAGTATGGAGGTATATTTAGTATGGAGGGTAGGTCACAGGAGGACTCAAAATCATGTTTAGATCCTGTACAACAACAGATCTTCAGGAGGTATCTCCATCCCTGATCTCAAGCCATCCTACAGAGTAATAGTATTAAAAACTGCATAGTAATGGCATAGAAACAGAATGGTGGATCAGTGGAATTGAATAGAAGACACAGAAATAAACCCACATAACTATGGACACTTGTATTTTGACAAAGAAGCCAAAACCATACAATGGAAAAGATAGCATCTTCAACAAATGGTGCTGATCTAACTGGATACCTATATGTAGAAAAGTGCAAATAGATCCTTATTTATCACCCTGCACAAACCTAAAGTCCAAGTGTATAAAAAAACCTCAAAATAAAACCTGACACATTAAACCTGGTAGAAGAAAGAATGGGGAAGAGCCTAGAATTCATTGGCACAGGAGAAAATTTTGTAAACAAAACACCAACTGACAGGTTCTAATATCAACAGTCAATAAAATGGGACCTCATGAAACTAAAGAGCTTCTCTAAAGCAAAGGACACTGTTGTCAAAACAAAACAACAGCCTACAGACTGGGAAAGGATCTTCAACAACCCTGCACCAACACAGGGCTAATATCCAGAATATGTCAAGAACTCAAGAAGTTAAACACCAACAAACCAAGAAATCCAATTAAAAAATGAAGTACAGAACTAAACAGAGAAGTCTCAATAGAGGAATATCAAATAGCAGAGAAACCAGTTAAGGAAATGCTCAACTATTAAGGTGTTGGCATTCATGGATATAACTTAGAACCCCTGCTCAGATGTAGCCCATGACAGCTCAGTGTCCAACTGGGTCCCTAGGAAGGGGAACAGGGACTGTCTCTGACATGAACTCAGTAGCTGGATCTTTGATTACCTCACCCTGAGCAGGGAGCAGCCCTGCCAGGCCACAGAGGAGGACAATGCAGCCAGTCCTGATGAAAACTGATAGCTTAGGGTCAGATGGAAGGGGAGGAGACCTCCCCTACCAGTGGACTTGGATAGGGGCATGGGAGGAGATGAGGGAGAGAGGATAGGTTTGGGAGAGATTGAGGGAAGGGTTTATAGCTGGGATACAAAGTGAATAAAGTGTAACTAATATAAAAAGTAAACATTTAAAAAGAAATGCTCAACATCCTTAGTCATGAGAGAAATGCAAATCAAAACAACCCTGAGATTTCACATTACACCCATCAGAATGGCTAAGATCAAAAATTCAAGTGACAACACTTGCTGGAGAGGATGTGGAGAAAGAGGAACCTTCTCCATTGCTGGTGGGTATGTAAACTTGTACAACCATTTTGGAAATCAATTTGGAACTTTCTCAGACAATTAGGAATAAAGCTAGCTCAATATGCAGCTATACCACTCCTAGGCATATATCCTAAATAAGCTCAAGTATTCACGGACATTTGTTCAACCATCTTCATCACAGCCTTTTGTTGTAATAGCCAAATCTGGAAACAACCCAGATGTTCCTCAATGGTGGAATGAATGCAGAAATTATGGTACATTTACACAATGGAATACTACTCAGCAATTAAAAACAAGGGAATAATGAAAATTTCAGGCAAATGGTGGGAACTGGAAAAGATCATCTTGAGTGAGGTATCCCAGAATCAGAAAGACACACATGGTATATACTCTATAAGTGAATATTAGAAATATAATATAGGATAAACATACTAAGCAAGAAGGAAGAACCTGGATACATTGCTCAGTCCTCATTCAGAAGAGCAAATGGGATGGACATTGGAAGAGAGAGAAAACAGGGAACAAAACAGGAGCCTACCACAGAGGGCTTCTGAAAGACTCTATCCAGCAGGGTATTAAGGCAGATGCTGAGACTCACAACCAAACTTAGGCAGAGTGCAGGGAATCTTATGGGAAAAGGTGGAAATGAAAGACTTGAGGGGACAGGAATTCCACAAGGAGAGAAACAGAACCAAACAATCTGGGCTCAGAGGTCTTTTATGAGACTGGTATTCAAACCAAGTACCATGTATGTAGATAAACTAGAACCCCATATACAGATGTAGCCCATGGCATCCCAGTGTCCAAGTGGGTATCTCAGTAAGGTGAACAAGGTGATGTCTATGACATGAACTCAGTGGCTGGCTCTTTGCTCACCCCCCTCCACCCCGAGGGAGTAGCAGCCGTACCAGGCCACAGAGGAAGACAATGCAGCAAGTCCTGATTAGAACTGATAGGCAAGGATCAGATGGATGGGAAGGAGGTTGTCCTGTATCAGTGAACTTGGAAGGGGCAAGAGAGGAGAAGGAGAGAGGGTGAGATTGGGAGGGGATGAGGGAGGGGGCTACAGCAGGTATATAAAATGAATAAATTTTAATTAATAAAAATAAATTAATTTAAAAATCATGTTTATGCTAGTACACTGAGTATAAATAGCTACCTAAAGCATGATCTGAGAACACGTTCTACTTAAACTGCAGGGTAAGCACATTTCCATGTCCTTCATTACATCTTCAAAGCCTATGTAATTCTACATTTTGTTTTTAGCTAAGGTTCTTTTCTCATTTTTTACTTTTTTCATTAATTATTATTGTGTATTACAATTTATTTACTTTGTATCCCAGTTGTGGCCCTCTCCCTAGTCTTCTCCCAATCCCACCCTTCCTCCCTCTTCTCCCCCTATGCCACTCCCCTAGTCCACTGATAGTGGAGGACATCCTCCACTTCTATCTGACCCTAGCCTATCAGGTCTCATCAGGACTGGCTGCAATGTCTTCCTCTGTGGCCTGGTAAGGCTGCACTCCCCAGGGGGAGGTGATCAAAGAGCCAGCTACTCAGTTCATGTCAGAGACAGTCCCTCTTTCCCTTTACTATGTACCCCACTTTGATATTGAGTTTATGGACTGCATTTGAGCAGGGGTTTTAGTTCTTCTCTGTGAATTGTTCTGGGTTGGGGCTCGCAGAGCTTGGGTTTCTTTTTCTTTTTTTTTTTTTCTTGGCTCTTTTGGAGCTCCTGTTCCCTCCAGGTCTTTCTATATCCCCCTTCTTTCATAAAATTCCATGCATTCTGTCCAAAGCTTGACTTTGAGTCTCAACCTCTCTTTTTTCAAGATATTGAGTATTGTTTTTCTGGGTATTTTTCATCCTAGAGTTTTTTTTTTTCCTCACAGATGGTCTCATTTACAAGAGACCCCACATATCATCATAGCTTTTGGCAGTTGCTGTGACCCTCCTGCTTTTCTTGAGGAAGTTCTGAGTTCTTGGTTGAAGTATTCACCATCCTTGTAAAATATGTGAAACTGGTGTCACTTGTAAGAGAGAGCAAAACTGAATCTTTTTCTCTTAAGTCTATGCCTAGTAAATTGAAAACTTCAGTATTGGTTCCTGTTATCTTCTCAACTTTATTCACATTACTTTTATTAGGGAATTCAGTTAGTTACAAGAATATGTTGTCTAAGCCATCTCTCGAGAATATGCTAAATTCTTGTTACAAGATTGTTCCAATCCTGGGAAACCACCAAAACAAATTTTCCCAACATTAAAAAATTGCTTTGAAACACAAGATCCACAATACAAGGAAATAAAAGGGATTAAACTCAACAAAATAGCAGCAAAGCAATAGACTTTGAAACTTTGGAAAGTCTTCCTACCCCTACTTTTTGTATGTAGGTGTAATTTTTTTTTCCTCAGATGAGCCTACTTTTTGTATGTAGGTGTAATTTTTTTCCTCAGATGAGGGGATGAAATGAGAGCCATTTCCAAGACTTTCTACCTCTTTCTCACCTCTCCCTTGCTTGTTCAACTGAGCTCTTCTGGCTTAAACACTACTCTAAGCTAACTGATTCAATCTGGCTTTCCCTGACTTCTGACTGAATTGCTCTGCTTGGTCTTATACTAACTTTGGCAATCTTTTATAATCTGGCTCCTTCACATTCTCTGGCTTGTTCTGTCTTCACCTGTGTCTAGCTTGTTCTCTCTGCAACCTGTCTCTGTAAAACTGTCCCAGGAAAAACCTCTCCTACTGTCTCTCTGTCCTGCTTTTAAGTAGCCTCTCTTTCCTGTCCTGTTCTTTTAAGAGTTGGGTGCCTCTCTCTGACTCATTCTGCTAAATCTTTTCTGATTCATCTCTTTGTCTGTCTCTCAAGTAGATGTCACTTTCAAATACGGTTGCTTCCTTCTACAAACTAACCTTACCTTCATTGTTTGGGATTAGAGGTGTGTACTAAGGGCATGTCTTTATTTCAGACAGATCATACTGTAACCCAGAGCATGTCTGCATTCTAGCTGGATCACATAAACTTAGAATGTCTTTGGATTTGATCCCTTGTCAACCAGCCAATCTACTGGATTAAAATTCCTCTTCATGTAGATACAGGTTTATTGTATAATAATTCATCATAGGGGGAAATCAACCATTTCATCTGAAAATACATTTTAAAATATTAGAACCAAAGAATCTTAAATATTGAATGCAATTTGGTACTGTTGCTCTTAAGAGAATGTCTTTATTTTGGGTTACTGTGAAAGCAGAGTCTAAGACAAAGGCTTTTGTAAAATTGTCTTAATACAATGTTTTAGTGAAGGAGAAATCAGAGTAAGGGGCATAGAGAACAGTGAAGGAGACAGGAGGACCACTTGTCAAGCTGCATTGAAAGGATCCTGTCTGCAGAACTCTTTTTTTTTTAATTTTTAAAAAAATTTATTTATTTTTTATTAATTACAGTTTATTCACTTTGTATCCTCCCCTCCAAATCTTACTCTCCCTACCCCTTTTCCACCCATACTTCTCCCACAGTCCACTGATAGCATAGGTATTTTTTCTTTGTTCTGTATACTTACTATTTTGATTATTATGTGTAGGGAGGATTTTCTTTTCTGGTATGATTTATTAGCTGTTCTGTTGGCCTTTTGTATACTTATAGGAGTCTCCTTTGAGTTGGAGAAATTTTCTTCTATGATTTCATTGGAAATATTTTCTGGTCCTTGGAGATTTGAATCTTCTTTTTCCCCTGTTCTTATTATTCTTAGGTTTTGCCTTTTCATGTTGTCTTGGATTTTTGGGGGATGGTTTGTGTCAGGAATTTCTTTAGATTTATTATTTTCTTTGAGGGATTCATTGATTTCTTCCATTGTATCTTCCACACCTGTGATTCTTTCTTCCAACTCTTGTAGTCTGTTTGTAATGCTTACCTCTGTACTTCCTGTTTTCTTTCCTAAGGTCTTCCTCTGGCTGATTTCCTCTGTTTGTGTTTCCTTACTTTCTTCCAAATTCTATCTTCAGATCTTGAACCCTTTTGTTGATTTCCTTCAACTGTCTGACTGTATTTTCCTTCAATTCCTTCAGCTGTTTGCTTGAACATTCCTCTGTTTCTTTTATTTCTTTCAGTGATTTAATTAGTTCCTCTGTGAAGGCCAAAAACTGTTTGGCTGCATCCTTCTGTATTTTTTTATGGATGGCCATATTCTGTTTGACTTTATCTTCCTCTATTTCTTTATGCATGGTCCTAATATGTTTGACTTTATCTTCCTTTATTTCTTTACACATTTTATTTGTTTCCTCCATTATCCTCTTCATAAGCATAGATGTAAGGTCATCTTCTTCAATTTCACTTATTATAGGGTGTCCAGGGCTGATTGCCCCTGGATAACTGGGTTCTGGAGATGCCATATTGTTTCGGTTTTTGTTGGTTGTGCTTTTATGCTGGCCTCTACCCATCTGGTTGTCTCACGTGTTGGCTGTTAGTTTCTGGAGCCTGCTGGAATCCTGGGATGGGGAGAGTCCCCTTGGCAGGAAAATGTTTGTTCCTGAAGGAGGAGCAAACATTCAGCTTTTTGGGTATGGTCACCCATTGTCTGGTGCATCTCAGAAATTGCCACAGCTCACCTCAGGCTCATAGACCTGTGTGGTGACTGTGGTTGTTGGTAGTCAGTGGGACTATTCTCTTACCAGGAGAAATCCTGGAGACAGCTGCCCTGCTACTGGGTTTCTTGCTGTGAATTTAGTGAGCTGCTGCTGCTGCTCTTACACTGTGTTTTCTGGGAGCAGGCCTCTTGAAGAACCAGAGAGCTTCGCGGTTTGGTCGGTTTAGCTAGGGATAGTGGTTGTGCCTTGGAGCAATATCTTGTATCTCGGAGCTGATCCTGTGGATCCCAGGATTCTGTATGTCTGAGGTTGGAACTCTTTGCTCCAGTACCCAAGCTGTAATCAGTGGCAGGTGAAAGAAGCACTCATGTTTGCTGCAGAGGACTAGAGCCTGGAGCCTGCTGAAACCCAGAAACTTTTTTTGGAGCTGTGTGTCCTGAAGATGGACCTGATATTCACCCCCCCAATGGGGTTTCCTATTGACAGGGAGACCCAGTGTTTTGTTTCAGGGTCCACAGTTCAGTATGATATGGTGAGCAGAAGATGCAGGCACAGGTGGCCCTGCACTGCACTGGTGACTGGGTATCTACTAGAACCCTAGAACTTTTTCCAAGACCTTTGTGTGTGTGTGTGTGTGTGTGTGTGTGTGTGTGTGTGTGTGTTTGGGGGAAGTTTGGCTGAGTGCCCTGAGGTTGGACCTGATGTTTCTCTCACCATGGGGTTTTTTTCCAAACAGGGAAAGCCAGTGTCTGGTGCCCCAGGCCCCACAGTTCTGTCTAGGATGTTGAGTCAGGTACACAAGCAGGTCTCTGGGCTGGAGGCTGAGTGCCTGCTGGAACCTTGGATCTTTTCCAGGGATTGTCTGGGTGACCTGAGGTTGGTCCCAATTGATTCCTTCAATGTGGGGTTTTCTCTCAACTGGAAAACCCAGACTCAGGTGTTGTGGGGCCCACAGTTCAGTCCTGGATGGTGATCAGAGCACATAAGCGATTGCTTCTAGGATGATGACAGAATGCTTGCTGGGACCTGGGAACTCTTCTGGGGTTTAGGTGGGTGACCTGAGACCGGACCCGATTGCTTCCCACACTGTGATGTTTCCTCTCACCTGGGAAACATAATCACTGGTGTTTTAGGGCCAAGAGTTTGGTCTGTTGGTTGATGTGCAACCACTGCTGTCCTGCTTGTCAGACACAGTGTCCTCCTGGAGCCACCATCTTGGATTGGATTCTTAGCTAAGGTTCTCTTGCTCCCTCATTCATTTGCTTAATAGTAACAATCAATTACTATGTTTTACTCAATACTTAATAGAGTGCTTACAGAGATAAATAAGACATCAATCTCTCCTTCAGTAAGTTGGCGGTATTGAATAGAAGATAAATATGTAAACAAATACTAATAATAACATTTTGTGTTCAATACCGTGCTACAGATATAGGCAAAAAACTAGGAGGCTGAGGGCAGTAGGCAGGGAAACCTAAGTTTATGAAAGCAAATGTGTGAACAGGACTTTGAAGGATGAGACATTTTCCAGATTTCTGTGTAGATGTGTACGTGTGCACTTGTGTGTTGGAGGGAAATTGAGTGAGGAATCTAAATGACAAAATAAAAACACCACATGCAAAAGACTGAAGCCTGAAAAGCTTTCTGAAATGGGGCATACTGAAACATTCACAGCAGAAGAATAATAGTACAGAGGGGTTCATGGTTAGTGGAATGTGATGATAGGGGAAGGTTCAAAGTTGAGTTTTCCGTGCTGTAGAAATGACTCAGTAATTAAGAACATTTATTCTTTCAAAGGACCCAGGTTGAGTATCAACACCCACATGGTGGCTCACAATCATCCATAACTCTCAACCCAAGGGATCTAACATCCTCTTCTGACATTCTCAGACATGAGGCACATACATGGTATACATAAATGCATGTAGCCAAAACACTCTTGCATATAAAATAATTCTAAAAGATTCAAACATGAGATTTCTGGAAAAGTACATGGAATATAAAGATTTTCTGGGGAAGAAGAAGTCTAGATAGGGCATCAAGATAAATGGTTAAGGGGGAAATTAAATGTAGAGATCCAGAATTGGGAATTTTACATGGGTATTTTACAGAACCTCTGTAAAATTCACATGAAATTTTAAATCTTCTGCTTAGTTAAGCATTTGAATCTCTAGAGAAACTGGTTATATTCAAGAAACAAGTGAGTATATCCCGTGTTTGTCTTTCTCCTTCTGGGATATTTCACTCAGAATGATCTTTTCTAGATCCCTCCATTTGCCTGCAAATTTCATGATTTCCTCCTTTTTGATTGCTGAGTAGTATTCCATTGTATAAAAATACCACAATTTCTGTACCCATTCCACCGTTGATGGACATCTGGGTTGTTTCCAGGTTCTGGCTATTACAAATAGAGCTGCTATAAACATGGTTGAGCAAGTGTCCTTTTTGTGTACTTGAACAAACTTTGGGTATATACCTAGCAGTGGTATAGCTGGGTCTGTAGGAAGCACTATTCCTATTTGTCTTAGAAAGCGCCAGATAGCTTTCCAGAGTGGTTGTACCAGTTTACATTCCCACCAGCAGTGGAGCAGGGTTCCCCTTTCTCCACAACCTCTCCAGCATGTGTTATCGCTTGAGTTTTTCATCTTGGTCATTCTGATGGGTGTAAGGTGATATCTCAGGGTCGTTTTGATTTGCATTTCCCTGATGGCTAATGAGGATGAGCATTTTTTTAAGTGTTTTTCTGCCATTCGATATTCCTCTGTCGAGAATTCTCTGTTTAGCTCTGTTCCCCATTTTTTAATTGGATTACTTGGATTGCTGCTTTTCAGCTTCTTTAGTTCTTTGTATATACTGGATATTAAACATAATGAAATCTATACACCTAAAAAAGATAATCAATTGAGCGGACATGGGGTAAGATGATCAATCCTCATTTAGAAAGACAGATGGGATGTGCATTGAACGTATGACAGGAGTCTACTGAGCGCATCTGAAAGACTCTAACTAGCAGTGTTTTCAAAGCAAAGACTCATGACCAAACCTTTGGCAGAGTACAGGGAATCATAAGAAAGAAGGGGAGTTAGTCTGATGGGGAAAGGATAGGAGCTCCACAAGGACCAAACATATCTGGGCACAGGGTCTTTTCTGAGACTGACATTCAACCAAGGACCATGTATGGACATAACCTAGAACCTCCACTCAGATGTAGCCTGTGGTAGCTCAGTAACCAATTGGTTTCCCAAAGTGAGGGGAACAGGGACTATTTCTAACAGGAACTCGATGACTGGCTCTTTGGTCTCCCCAACCCCGAAGGGAGGAGCAGTCCTGTTAGGCCACAGAGGAGGGCTTTGCAGCCAGTCCTGAAGATACCTGATAAAACAGGATCAGATGAATGGGGAGGAGGTCCCCCCCATCAGTGGACTTGGAAAGGGGCACGGTGGAGATGAGGGAGGGAGGGAGGGAGGGACTGGGAGGGAATGAGGGATCGGGACACGGCTGGGATACAGAGTTAATAAAATGTAACTGATAAAAAAAAATAAAATAAAAAAAAAAAGAAACAAAGCTTCTTTCCTTTGATTATAGAAATTCTTAAATAATTTCTAGTAAGAGATACTTCTTTCATTCCCAGAAAGCAAAGAGATTAAAAATGACTTTGGGGCCATGTTTTAAGATGCTGAAGGATGCTTCTGTAAAACTCAGAAAACATTGTTAGAAGAAAAATCTTACAAGTGCATTATGGTGTGGACATTTACCTGAAATGATTTTGAGAAAGAATAGGACATCCCCCACATGCAGGAAAATAAAAATAGATCTATATTTGTCACCCTGCACAAAACTAAAGTCCAAGTGGATCAAAGACCTCAGCATAAAACCAGATACTCTAAAGCTGTTAGAAGAAAAAGTGGGGAACAGCCTAGAACTCATTGGTACAGGAGACAACTTCCTGAACAGAACACCAACAGCACAGGCTCTAAGAGCAACAATCAATAAATGGGACCTCATGAAACTGAAAAGCTTCTGTAAAGCAAAGGACACCGTCCTCAAAACAAAATGACTGCCTACAGATTGGGAAAGAATCTTCACTAACCCTTTATCTGACAGAGGACTAATATCCAGTATATACAAAGAACTAAAGAAGCTGAAAAGCAGCAAAGCAAGTAATCCAATTAAAAAATGGGGAACAGAGCTAAACAGAGAATTCTCGACAGAGGAATATCGAATGGCAGAGAAACACTTAAAGAAATGCTCATCCTCATTAGCCATCAGGGAAATGCAAATCAAAACAACCCTGAAATACCACCTTACACCCATCAGAATGGCCAAGATGAAAAACTCAAGTGACAACACATGCTGGAGAGGTTGTGGAGAAAGGGGAACCCTCCTCCACTGCTGGTGGGAATGTAAACTGGTACAACCACTCTGGAAATCTATCTGGCACTTTCTAAGACAATTAGGAATAGTGCTTCCTCAAGACCCAGCTATACCACTGCTAGGTATATACCCAAAGTTTGCTCAAGTACACAAAAGGGATACTTGCTCAACCATGTTTATAGCAGCTTTATTTGTAATAGCCAGAACCTGGAAACAACCCAGATGTCCATCAACGGAGGAATGGGTACAGAAATTGTGGTATTTTTACACAATGGAATACTACTCAGCAATCAAAAAGGAGGAAATCATGAAATTTGCAGGCAAATGGTAGGATCTAGAAAAGATCATTCTGAGTGAAATATCCCAGAAGGAGAGAGACAAACACGGTATATACTCACTTATATAGACCTATAAGATATGATAAACATAATGAAATCTATACACCTAAAAAAGATAATCAAGAGAGCAACCATGGGGTAAGATGATCAATCCTCGTTTAGAAAGACAGATGGGATGTGCATTGAACGTATCACAGGAGTCTACTGAACGCATCTGAAAGACTCTAACTAGCAGTGTTTTCAAAGCAAAGACTCATGACCAAACCTTTGGCAGAGTACAGGGAATCATAAGAAAGAAGGGGAATTTGTCTGATGGGGAAAGGATAGGAGCTCCAGAAGGACCAAATATATCTGGGCACAGGGTCTTTTCTGAGACTGACATTCAACCAAGGACCATGTATGAATATAACCTAGAACCTCTGCTCAGATGTAGCCTGCAGTAGCTCAGTAACCAATTGGTTTCCCAAAGTGAGGGGAACAAGGACTATTTCTAACAGGAAGTCAATGACTGGCTCTTTGGCCTCCGCACCCCGCAAGGGAGGAGCAGTCCTGTTAGGCCACAGAGGAGGGCTTTGCAGCCAGTCCTGAAGATACCTGATAAAACAGGATCAGATGAATAGGGAGGAGGTCAGCCCCTATCAGTGGACTTGGAAAGGGGCACGGTGGAGATGAGGGAGGGAGGGAGAGACTGGGAAGGAATGAGGGATCGGGACAGGGCTGGGATACAGAGTTAATAAATTGTAACTGATAAGAAAAAAATAAAATTAAAAAAAAAAAAAACATTCCCAGAGTGCATTTTGCCAGCTGCGAGCCTCTGTGGAAAAAAAAAAAAAAAAGAATAGGACATCCCATTCTATCAACGAGGCATTTCACCCTTTTCTCTCTTGTCTCAAAGGACATGGAAAGGCTAAAAGGATGATAACTGAGAAACCACCAAAGAGGAAACAATTGGATACCTTTAGTAGCCCCTGGCTAGTTAAAGAAGTCAATGTAGATAGTTATTTGCATATTCAACTCCCAGTAAGTGTAGTCATTTTTTTTTTCTTTTTTTCTTTTTTTTTTCAATGCAGTTTATTCAGGAACCTTGAACAATCCTCGGACCCTGGGGAAAGCCAGCCCACAGCTTAAATAGCCTCTGGGTAGCCAACCCAGGCGTGCCACGTGGGCAATGCAGATAGGTCCACATACATGGAAGCAAGCCAGATCCTCAGCCTTAGCCAAATGTGGAATTGTTCGTGACAGAGAGCACTCACCATCGGGAAGGTGGAAGGCAGAAACCAGCTCCATCTTTAAGGCATAGCATTCCGCAGCTCTCTACAGTTCCCCCTTTTTGTTTTAGACGCATCAGGCAAGAGTAGAGGTCTGATCTCTGATATTAGAAATAAATTGGGACTTTGTACCGATGTTCATTTAGGTGTCATCCACCCAAAGAGCATCAGACCTGTCTGATACCTTTTTCTCAGAGGCGGGACCTGGGACATCAACCCGCATGCAATCAGACATGCTCTTCTCTGGGTCGAAAGCGGCTGACCCTGAGTGCAGTGCTTAGCCTCGCATCCTGAGCGTATCATTTTAGCTTTTTATGGTATCCAACCATGCTTGGGGAG
This sequence comes from Meriones unguiculatus, assembly GCF_030254825.1. Classification (NCBI taxonomy): domain Eukaryota; kingdom Metazoa; phylum Chordata; class Mammalia; order Rodentia; family Muridae; genus Meriones; species Meriones unguiculatus. Next base: position 81,139,906 of record NC_083369.1, on the reverse strand, counting down.
AATGTCCTGCTTCAATGGCTGTAAAGGCCTGAATGACTTTCAAAATTGGAGGAAAACATGGAGTTAGTCAATTGGCATGGAGCACATCTCGCCCCTGGGGGCAATGGTCTCCTGAGCCTACTCAGACCTCGGACACCACCACTGCTAGTTCTAGAACTGACGCAGGATGTTCCAACGAGGGGTTAAGGCTTCTCATAATATTTCCTATAAGCCCACACCTGTTTGTCTATATCTCCCATTTTTATTCATTATTAGCCAGATAGAGCCAAGTAATTGTGGTAATGATACTTGCTTTTTTGCCCAATGCTGGAATGCTAGTAAATTTAGGTATGCCCTGGTTACTCGCATGCCTCACTGGGTGCCTGTGCCCATTGATGCCCCTCATGCTATGACTCTCTTCAGACAGAAAAGGGATCTTGGAACTACAGCCACCATTGTTACTACCATCTCATTGGCGGCTGTTGGAGCTACCACCAGGGCATTAGCCATGAGTCATACTAGACAGACTGCTCAGACCCTGAATAATCATTTAGCCAATGTAGCTCATGCCTTAGTTGTACATAAAGGAATTAATGCTCAACTAAAAGGAAGCTTGATGGTGGTCAATCAGAGGATTGACCTCTTGCAGGAGCAAATTGATACCCTATAGCAAATCGCTCAACCTGGCTGTCAATGAAAGTATGCTGGACTTTGTGTCACTAGCATACAACATGAGAATTTTTCCTGTGCTGCAAATCTGTCTAAGTGTAGTCATTTTTAAAGGAATTCTAGTTTCATAATAAATGGGAGTGCTATAATAGCTTCCAGAATTTTACAGCACTTAACATTTGTGCTAGATTCTATTGAAATCCATATCTGGGTTGCCTTTCTCAACTGTGAGCTTATTATGAAGAGGCACTTTGTCCATAGTAGTGCACTGATGGACAATTTTAATTGCAGAATGCAAAATCCATCCTTTATTTTACAAATGTGGGAACTGGGGGCTAGAAAGGCCATGTGACTTGAATTTGTTCACAGCTATTTGATGATGAAGATGGGATTAGAACCAGAGTTCTGCTTTGATGATTCGTTCTTTCAATGCCTTTAACTGTACCACTCACCTCTTACAACAGCATATTCTTGGTGTGTGGTGACAAAGATTCTGTCCTTAAATAACTCTTGTCAAATTGCTCTAAGACCTCTACTTGAGGAGCTCTCAAGCTTGGCCTAGCAGAATTTGAAGAAAACTCTGACATAATTTCCAACAACCCAAGGCCACATTCCTATGTTGCTCATACCCAATTCTAAAATGCCTGTCTGAGAATATGAAGGCTGCAGAATGAATTTCCTGCTTGTTCTAGTCAGTACGTAATTATAATGCCTATGTAGCTCAGCCTCTATTGGATGGTAGGAAGATGAATTCAGTGAGTACCACTTAACAAAACTGCATGCTTTCTGGTTATCTGTAAGTTTTCACTATGTGGTGATTGAGAACCCTGTTCTGTGGCTGCAATTTCCTCACTTTTCTCTAAAACACCCAGGAACTTTTGTACAAATTGAAGATGAGTTCAGTTTATGCTGAATTCTTTCCTTATAGTAGTAGTATGTTACTGCCTAAATTCTGTTCTAAACTGTGGGATGTCCAGCTGTGTTTATCTTTGACAGTGGTTAGGGACTCTGATTATATGAGAGGAGAAAGAATGTTCCTGGATAACTTGCATCTATTTTTGAGCTTTCCCTTTCCTTCATGCCACTTAGATGCATGCTATAGTCTTAACTTTAAATCTTAGAGGATAGAATGCCACTGCTCCACATGCCTGTTCCTATGAGAAGGTAAATATGACCTAAACAATTTACTATGTAATTTGTGACATCCTCAGTTTAGACAAAGGTCCAAATATATCTATCTCCTGCTCTTAATAACTCCACTGTAGGTCTGTTATCCATGAAATCATCCAAAATTTATTTGGGGGAAGGGAAGCTATTTATATTTTCAGTCTAATCTACCACTTGGTATAATGAGTTCCATATGCTTCTCCCATTTTTACCTTCTGTGAGAAGTAGAGCTTCCTTTATTTGTCCTAAGCTCACCTCTATATGCTATATGTTGGTAAAACATAGAGCACATATGCACATGATTTAGTAGGGAAATAACCTGACTATTAATTTTTGTCTTTGTTTACAAGCATATTAAAAATTAAAATGAAAGAGAGCCAGAGTAATGCAATTGAAAGCAAACACACTGGCATGTAATTACCCCAAGGAGAAGGATATAAATTCTTAACAAAACAGAGGCCTGTTGATGTAAGAACCTGTGGAAATAAACTGGAGGCATCCTATGAAATCAGTGCCTAGCCAAGTGCTGCCTGCTTGCAGTGAAGTTGAAACACTTTCTAAAAGTTCACTGCGGCTCAGGAACATAACCTGTCAGCCTCCTTGCCTGACACGATCTTAATTAGCCTCTCTTTTACTGCTGAGAAAGCCTGCTGAGGCAGTTAGCACCAGAGAATTCACCAGATCATTTGTGGAGTTGACAAAGCAGGACAACAGCAACAATGGCAATATGCTGAATGGAACAGATCCCTGAAAATGAGGAAGTAAAATATTTTAGTCCCTTCTTCTTCCCTGAGGTAAGATGTTCCACAGAGAATTTACAAGGGTGGACAAAGGGTGCTCCATGTAAACTTTCCCCAACCCCCTTGGAAGTTAATATTCTTTCTTGTTCTTGTAATTTTTTTTTTCAATTGAGGCATCCTGTATAGCTATGCTTATACCAAACAGTGTGTTTTACTGAAAGACAAGGGGAGAGAACTTCGTTGGTTTTGCTGTAAATTGCACTTTTGCTAGAGCCTTAGTTGAGAAAATGGAATTTTCGCCTGCAATGCCCTCCCTTTTTTGTTCACTGCATGTTTTCAACAGCCTTGTAATTGCTTTCCAATTTGTAAAAGGAACAGTGCTCTTTTTAATTTTTTTTAAACGTGTGTCTTCTGATCTCTTATGTTTGGAGAGCATTGATGGGAATGCCGTGTTGTTTTGGTTCTAGAGGCCAGCTTGACATTAGCAATGAAGGTGAGTCATTGAGAGGTGAAACTGTTTCATTGTGGGCTCTAAATGTATTTAATTCCATAAAGCCTCTCTGATGACTCTAGTCTACCCATCATGAACTCTCTTTTGGTCTCCCTTGGAACTTGAAATCTATTTCACACAATATAGCTCTTGCCTTATGCTCTTTCATGTTCATTATTGTTTCATGTGCATTACTCTTAATCCACCTATTTGTCCATGATGTAAGTTATTCATACTCTAAGACTACCCCGTATTGTTAACGCCAATGACACAAATAATGAAGCTCTCAGTTAAGGTTGTATTTGTTCAAGACCCATCTCTTGAAGATGTCCAGTAACCAGTCCCCTGACTCAATACTGTCTTTCTACAATCATTATTTTGTAACAGATACTTTAATGTTGGAGAAGGGGATGTTGTCTTGTATATTACAGAATGCATAACATTATTCTTGGCTTTTACCTACTACTAAAATGTGTTTATATGCTGCCCTATATCCCCCGAGGAACCAAAATTTATTTCTCCCTCCAATGAGGGGTAAAGTTTTGAAACTATAATAAAATCACAAGAACTAAAATTCATTGAATATGTTATTCTGCTCAGCTTGGTAATAAAGACTTTATATATAAATGCACTGTATTCTTTAGTTCCCATATTCTGCCCTCACTTGAATTAATGTCTACAGGACTCCAAGAGATAAATCTCAAAATTAGAGTTGCCAGATTACTACAAATCTGTCTCATTTCCAAGATTTTCTCTGGTTCAAACAAACTCAGAAATTGTAGCCAGTTCCTAGTAGTCTATAGAACATTCATTTATTAAGAACTAGATATTCAGCTCATGGAGGGCTAATTCCTGAAGGGACCTGATGGAAGCAATGGAAGGTCAGAGCAAAAGAGTGGCTCTGCCAGCTGTCATCTTTTTTCCATAATGATGTGACTACAGTTTTGAACAGCTAAAGCATGATGGCAGTGATGGTGGTGGGACACAAGACTTATTTCTTTTGCTTCAATGATGACATTCTAGGGACAAGAAGCACGATTTCTAGCTAGCTTCCTGAAAGAACTCCTATCCTAAATCCTGACTGTCTTGTAAACAATGCACTTGGTAACAGGAAAAACAGAGGAAAATAAAATAAGTAAGGCAGTACAGAGTTCTCCTTCTAAGAGGGAAGTGGATACTCAATGCACATCTTGCAACAGGAGTACTATCTCTGCATATGAAGGACAACCCAAGAGAGAAAATCTGACATTTTTATCAAATGTGTCTTTGGAGATGAATATAGCTCTGTCTATGAAATCAATTCAACTACAAACTCACTGCTACCAAAAAGTTAACAACATATTAAAATTGGTCATACAATTTGATGGGAAAATATTCTACTTGTGGAAATACCTTTAAAGGAAAACTGCCTTTCTGAGTCTGAGCTGGAAATATTACAGTAAACAGGATCTAATCACAGCAAAGCCTTTTTTCAGCTTTGCATGACAGCTGTAAAATATGACAGTATTTATTAATAGTTGATGCAGTCTGATCTGCAGCATTGGAGAGCTATAGCAAAAATATGTTAAGCTTCTAAGAACAATTTCCACAGTAACTAATATTCAGCTTTTGAAAGGATATTTTAATGTCTTGTGATTTTTTTTTTATTCTTCCCCTACTGTTAGTCCAACCCCACGAATAAAGGAGCTACTAGGCTAATAACCTCTGTGGAGAGGAAGTGTTTAAATGATAATTTCTTTCAAGAGCTGACAACAAATTGCTTGATATTTTCCCTTTTTATGCCCCAAAGCAGTCAAGGATGTGCAAATCGAAGTATTAAAAATATGACAGCTTCAGTATTTTCATTTTCAATGAAACTCTCATTATAGACATATGTACAGTCTTTTATTCACAATCCAGTCCAAATATTCATTCACCAGTATTATTGTACAGGCTCTCAAGATGCTCTCATAGTTGAAGACTCATCACAATAGATTAAGCAGGCTGCAGAAACTACCAGTTGTCTTAGGACCTGTCAACCCTGATTACTGCTGCTCAAACAGGGGAATTTAGTATCTGTCTTTCACAAGATAATGTACTCTCCAGGCCTTTGTAATTTATTCAAATATAAAAAAGTAACTTGAATTTCAATAAAAAATCTCTTGACTTCACTTTTCCCAGAAGACAAATGAACATGACTAGAATTAGAGCCATCTGTTACCTTTGTATATACTTTCATTAGATCTTGAAGTGGGTGAGAAAAAGACAAGGCAAAACAAAACAAAGCAGCATGATTTGTTTTGATGGAGAGACCTGTTGTTCACAGTATTTGACTGGAAATTTAATCTTTGATAGTAATCCACTGTTGGCCATTCATTGCTTTTAGCCACTCCACACATAACTCCTTAGCAGTATGAAATTTTAGGTTCATGTCTTTCTGAGCTTTAGAAACTGTCTTAGCTACAGAGAGGAGTGTATGAGTTCTTGTTGCCTTAGATGCAGCCTTCCCTACAGCTGTCCATTCTAAACTTGCCTTTACCTGAACTTTGTCCTTTCTCTAATTCCACTATTTTGATTCATATGCCCTTTAACTTGGATCTTTAGCCTTCTGTCTATCTCAATTCCTGATATTCTGGTGCCAAAAGATATTGCATTCATTTGTATTTACTGTGTTATAAGAAGTAAATTGAGAACTGCATTGTACCTACAACTGAAGTAAAAAATATCTAAGTACAGTGTCCTTTGAAGGACTTCTACAGGAAAAATGGAAGAAAGGGTAACTGCTGCTTTAAAATGTTTAGATAGTGGGAAGCAGCATGACAATCAGAGAAAAGCATATAGCGGGTGGAATGTGGCAGATCTAAGGTGAGTGTTGTATAACTCGAGGAACCATCACTTGAAGATTTTTTTTTTTTGCCTTGGTTGCCTCAGTTGCAGAGATGTATAGATATTACAGCAAGGAAATGTGATAATCTATAAACTCAAGAACTAGTATATATGTTAAATACTGAAGAAATGGCATGTACTTTTATTTTTAAAATATGATATACCTCAGCATGAGTACACAGGTCTGTAACCTCAGCTACTAGAGAGGTTGGAGCAGGAGGATTAACAATCCAGGGTCTATCTGAACTGCAGTATGAATTAAAACCAGTCTGGGCATCTTAATGTGACATTTTGTAAACAAAAAAGTTTTTGAGATCTGGGCACAGACCGAAGGGGTAGATGTTTGCCTAGCATGCATTTCTTTGTACTGCATTATTCTCTTTGATATGTTCTGTCTGTCTGTCTTTCTCTCTGTTCCTCTCCCTCCCCACCTTTGTGTGTGTGTGTTTGTTTGTTTGTTAAAATGGAGAAAAAAGAAGAGGAAGAAGAAAAAATGGAACAAAGATATGGAAGAGAAAGAATAAGACAGAGTGAAAAGGAAAGTTTCTGTGCCTTATTTGGTAAAATAACATGAAGTTAAGTCATGTAAAAAGTGTGGATGACTGCATGTAGAAAGGTGTGAGAAAAGAGAGCTCTGCTCATCACAGGAGAATTAAAATCCAACCAATTTGAAAACATTCATAATCCTCCAAGGAAAGGCCTCTTTCTGTTTGTCTTTGGGAATATCTTTACTACTTAAGACCCCAAGGACCTTCTAAAAATTCTTCAGCATCTTAGCAGTCTGAGGACCTTTATTATATTCCCAAGGCCCATGCTGTAATGAATGCAAATGTTACCCCTAAGGATGACAACAGTTGGTTTTAATTTTTTTCTAGACCCATTAAATAAATCACTCTCTCCACAGTAGGACTGTAAATTCCTCAAAGTCTGGGATCACCTGTGCTGCTTTTAAATCCCATAAGTGAGCTAGAACAACCTAATACTATAGAAAGTTCAAGAATTTCATGTTCACCAACAGAATAATTATTATAGCTTTCCTGGTTTTGCCACAACCTTTAAAATAAGATAACAATGTCTCTTAAAAGGCTGTTGACTTTCAGAGAGTTACTTGGGAACTGAGTAGGGGACTTCAGATTCACAATGGGAAGACAGAAGGAGTTTGTTGAATGCTGGAAAGAAAGGTGGCGCTAGTTGTCTCAAAGGGCACCCAGCCTATTATCTCATAATCTAAGTCCACAGTTACAGCTGGGCCAGATTCCTTCATGTCTGTGGGTTCTGTCCATTGAAGCCAAGGAGAAGCATCGGGTACTCAAAACAGCCTGGCTTCAGTTCTCAGGTGTGCCACTATAGTGGAAGAGATTTTGTTATTATTTAGAATACTTGAACGCTGACAAATACTTGTAATAACTGGAAGAAGGGAAGAAACAGACATTTTCTTGGAATGGTTTTGGAATCTTCTGTGTAGAGGAATGTATGTTTGTAAGCAACCTCCCTAATAGTGTTCTTGGTGATTGAAGTTGACTTGTAGAAGTAGTGAATAGAATGGTGGTTCCCAGAGACTGAAGGAAAAAGATAGAAGTTGGTCAATGGGTACATAGTTACAATTTGAAAGAAGGAATGGGCTCTGGTGTTCTGTTTCCCAGAAACATGAGTAGAGTTAACAGCATTCTGTATATTTCAAAAATAATCACATTTTGTGAGTGTTTGCTGTAAAGAAATAATAAATAGATGATATGACCCATATGTTAATTACCCTGATTTTGATCACTACACAATGTATACATGTATTAAAATATCACATTTTATCTCACAAATATGTATTACTAGTGTGTACCAATTAAAAGTGATAATAATAAAAAGAAAAAAACATTTTTGGATTAAGGTTTTATTTCTACCGAAGTTCCTTTCCTGAACAGAAATTTCTTTTATCTTGGATACACTAAGTCATTAGTAACCATGTAAACTGGCATGAATAAATTGGTGAGCAGAGATGTTGCCATTAGTAGAGAAAGACTATTAATCAAAGGGAACAAAATGAAGGACATGAAGATTTCTGAAGGTATGGAAGAAGGCTAGGCAGAGATGTGGTTTTGCTCCTAGCAGTGAGGGCAGTCAAAGAGATGATGTACAGTGAGGAACACTAGATAAACAAGGAAGTCAAGTAACCGGGAAGTCAATAAAAGGGAAGGTTATAAAGGAGGTATGTGACATACTTAAATCAACCTCATAATTTTCCTCAGAACTGACCTTTTTATGTATATAGAACAAAATGCATATTTCTAACTTGAAGTTAATGAAGCAAGGTGGCATTTTATTAAATAAATGAAACAGTGGCTTGCAAATCCTGAATCAGACCTTCATCTATAGACAGAAATCAAAAACAGAGGTAGCGTATTCCACAAATTCATTCACTGTTTAATAATGCCAGAGAAAATTGGTCATGGACCTCCAAAGTTTAATCCATTCCTTGGTTTCTTATTCAACCCTGAATCTAAACAGAACAGTCACAACATTGTATATTTAGCATATTTGAAAATATTATCAGGTTTCTCTTCTATGTCTCTTTCTCTTCCACATCTCATGTAATTTAAAATATTCTAAAATTATATTTGAAGGCATAACAGCTCCCCATCATTTGATTATTGAAGCAATAAGTGATCATTGAAGAAAAAAAATGGCAAACACAGAAGAGATACTTTACCTAGTAATTTAAAACATTGTGTACTATCATATTGGAGATAAGTGTTTTAGAGTTGTTTATAGCAGGCAAAAAGAAATAACAATAGGAGACATTTTTTAAGCACTAAGTGAATGGTGTGGAGAAAGGGGTTTTCTGGGTGTTTAGAAGTGGGCAAGATTTATGCTTCTCAATGCCTTCTCATTTTTACATCTCATACATTTCTCTACCTCTAGCCTTGTTCAAGGTGTCATCATTCCAACCCAAATGACCACAATGGCTTTTTTCTTTGTTATTATTATTTTTTTTTAGTTCAGCATTCTGTTAACTATGTGAGCTTCAATCAACTCATTTGACCTCTCTGATTAGAATCTTGCAATGCCTTCCCACTCTAAAATTTACTCTCCTTACCATACTCCATGGTTAAAATATGGCTCTCATCTTTGTATTCTTTCTAACCATTCTTCTCTCTTTACACTAATCTTTACCCACACTGTTCTTTCATTAATTTCAACATTTTGTTTGCACTGGCTGTTTCCTCATTAGGCTGTATCCTTCAATTCTTTCTGTTGTCAGGTTATACTGACTCTCCTCGATAAAGCTATCACTGGACATCCTTTACAAATTAGGTCCAAACATTATAAGCTTACTTTGTTTCTTTCATAGCACATTATCTTGCAAATTATAATTTGTTATTTACTTGATTTTTTTTCTGTCTTTCTTATTAGAAGTAAGGTTTATGACAGTAGGACACGTATGTGTCTTTTATATCATTGTAAGCATAACAACTGTTGAATGAGGAGGATGGTACAATTTGCTATGAGTTTAGAAAAATTTAAATGATTTTTATAATCAAGATATAGAAGAGTATTTTGGGCAGTAGTAGAAGCAGTGAAGTTGATAAATCAGAAGGATTTATCAGAAGGATGGATGTGGCACATTTTGAAAATAGTAAAAAATGGGTATTGCCTACAGTGAAAGGATCTTATAAGATTGCATAGGAAGAACAGGATGGTTAGTTGGCTGAGGCACAAGCATACTGAATATTAAGTAATAGACTGTGTGCTTTTCCCATGAGGGCAGTAGAAAGCTATTAAAATTTTGGGATAGTTTTGATGCAATGTTTTGAAAAGACTTTCCAAGATGGAAATAAATGGTAAAGTTTATGTAATATATTTCTTAAAATAATAGATTAGTCTACCTATTAAATAGCTACAGGGGAAACAAACATAGATTTACATCAATCATAAAGGTTTCTTTTGGCTATCAGACCACACCATCATCCAAGATATTTAATGAGATGATTTAAGGATAAGAGGGAGAATAAGCATGCAGAAATATACCAGCTTTCTTTTTCATAGTAGAGATCACATGAGCAGAGGTGGCTCATAGGTGATGATAAGAGAATGCATGCATTGGGATCTTCTTTTGAATGATTAGAGTTATACCACTAAGAGAAATGATCTCCTGAGAAAGTGCCAGATTGATTTCCAAAGTGGTTGTATAAGTTTACATTCCCTCAAGCTCAAGCTATACCACTCCTAGGCATATATCCAAAATGTGCTCAAGTATACAACAAGAACATTTGTTTAACCATGTTTGTAGTAGCTTTATTCGTAATAGCCAGAATCTGGAAACAACCCAGATGTCACTCAATGGAGGAATGGATACAGAAATTGTGGTACATTTACACAATGGAATACTACTCAGCAATCAAAAAATGAGGAAATCATGAAATTTGCATGCAAATGGTGAGAAAGGATCATCCTGAGTGAGGTATCCTAGAAGCAGAAAGACACACATGGTATATACTCACTTATAAGTGAATATTAGAAATTTAATATAGGCTAAATGTACTAAAATCTGTACACTTAAAGAAGCTAAGCAAGAAGGAGGGTCCTGGGTTAGATGATAAATCCTTATTCAGAAAGGCAAACAGAATAGACATTGGAAGAGGAAGAAAACAGGGAACAGAAGCTTTTCAGTTTCATGAGGTCCCATTTATTGGTTGTTGCTCTTAGAGCCTGTGCTGTTGGTGTTCTGTTCAGGAAGTTTTCCCCTGTACCAATGAGTTCTAGGGTATTTCCCACTTTTTTTCTAGAAATCAATCTGGCGCTTTCTCAGACAACTAGGAATAGCGCTTCCTCAAGATCCAGCCATACGACTACTGGGCATATATCCAAAAGAGGCCCAAGTACACAAAAAGGACATTTGCTCAACCATGTTTGTAGCAGCTTTATTTGTAATAGCCAGAAGCTGGAAACAACCAAGATGCCCCTCAACTGAAGAATGGATGCAGAAATTGTGGTACATCTACACAATGGAATATTACTCAGCAATGAAAAATAAGGAAATCATGAAATTTGCAGGTAAATGGTGGGATCTGGAAAGGATCATCCTGAGTGAGTTGTCCCAGAAGCAAAAAGACACACATGGTATATACTCACTCATATAGACATACAACATAGGACAAACCCACTAAAACCTGTGCATCTAAAGAAACTAAGCAAGGGAGAGGACCCTAACTAAAATGTCCAATCCCCATCCGGAAAGGCAAAGAGGATGGACATCAGAAGAAGAAGAAAACAGGAAACAACCTAGGAACCTACCACAGAGGGCCTCTGAAAGCCTCTGCCCTTCAGACTATCAAAGCAGATGCTGAGCCGGATGGGCAACTGTTGGGCAGGTGAACAGAATTTTAGGTAAGAACTGGGAAATAGTAAGAGCTGGAGAGGACAGGGTCTCCACAAGGAGAGCAACAGAACAAGAAAATTTGAACACAGGGAACTTCCCAGAGACTCATACTCCAACCAAGGACTATTCATGGAGATAACCCAGAACCCCTGCACAGATGTAGCCCAGGGCAGTTCAGAGTCCAATTGGGTTACATAGTAATGTGAAGAGGGACTGCCTCTGACATAATCTGATTGGCCTGCTCTTTGATCACCTCCCTCTGGGGGGGAGCAGCCTTACCAGGCCATAGTAGAGGACAATACAGCCACTTTTGATGTGAACTGACAGACTAAGATCAGAAAGGAAAGGAGAACCTCCCCTATTAGTGGACTTGGGGAGTGGCATGCAAGCAGAGGGAGGAGGGAGGGTGGGATTGGGAGGGAAGGAGGGAGGGGCTTATGGGGGGATGCAGAATGAATAAAGTGTAATTGATGAAAAATTTAAAAAAAAGGAAAAAATAATTTAAGAACCTTAAAAAAAAAAAGAAAATAATTGATTTCGTTTAGATTTTAGTATAAGTTTCCAGAATAAAGCATAATGATTCTTTGGAAAAAAAAAAAAAAGAAAACAGGGAACAGGAGAGGAGCCTACCACAGAGGGGCTCTGAAAGATTCAACCTAGCAGGGTACTAAAGCAGATGCTGAGACTCATAACCAAACTTTGGGTAGAGAGCAAGGAATCTTATGAAAGAAGGGAGAGATGGCAAGACCAGGAGGAGACAGGAGTTCCACAAGGAAAGCAACAGAACCAAAAAATTGGGCGCAGGGTTCTTTTCTGAAATTGATACTCCAACCAAGGACCATTCATGGAGATAACCTAGTACCCCTGCACAGATGTAGCCCATGGCAGCTCATTCTCCAAGTGGGTGTCCTAGTAAGGGGAACAGGGGCTGTCTCTGACATAAACTCAGTGGCTGGCTCTTGGATCACCTCCCCTTGAGCTGGGAGCAGCCTTACCAAGCCACAGAGGAAGACAATGCAGTCAGTCCTGATGAGACCTGATAGGCTAGGGTCAAAGGGAAGGGGAGGAAGACCTCCCCTGTCAGTGGACTGGGGGAGGGGCAAGAAAGAAGAAGAGGGAGGAAGGGAAGGATTTGGAGAGGACAAGGGAGGGGGCTACAACTGGGATACAAAATGAATAAATTGTATTTAATAAAAAATTAATTTAAAAAGAGAAATTATCTTTGGTTTTAGTGAAGTTTCAGGAGAAAAGCTGACGATTTCAACCTTCAGTTCTGAAAACTAAATTACAGTGCTGCATATTGCATTATAAGCAATGCATAGAAATAAACAAATTCACTTTCCAACCAAAGAAAATTCATTAGATTTGAGTAAGATGTGATTTATAAATTTTAAGTAATATTTAAATGATGTTGCTACTCTAGTGAATCAATGCTCTGCTTCAACACACAGAGCTCCTTTCTTTCTTACTTTTCCTTTGCCCCTGTTACACACACAGACATGTGCACGCACACACACACACACACACACACACACACACGCACACACATATTTGAAACCATAATATAATGGCATTACTTTCACCCTTCCCCTCTCTCCCTCCAGCTCTTTTCTTGTAGCCTTATCCATTGCTGTCTCTCAAATTTATAGTGTCCTTTTTAAAATTGTTGTTACATATGTAAAAATATTCCCAAATGTATAACTATAACCTTCTCAGTAAATATAATGTTATGTGTATGTTTATGGTCTCAGGGCTGACTACATGGTATTTGGTAACCCACTGTGGGACCTCTTCTTTGGAGAAGACTGTTTTTACCATTACCAGTATTGTCTAGTTGCCTATAGTTCTTTGTTTAGAGTTGAGTCCTTGTGGTGTTCCTGTCTTTCCTTCATCAAGAAATCCAACCATAAAGACCTTCTTCTTCTAAGGAGTAGTCGCTGATAATTCTGCTTTTCTAGAATACTACCTTTTCACAACCTTTAAAGCAACCAGAATCTAGTATAGAATTCAATTCAACATTGTTCTGTATTGATCATGAATTGTTGCATGAGTGATTATTTTTGCTCATTCCTATTGGAACTATATTTTATACAAATCTGTCCCAGAGGTGGAATACACCATTATGGGTAGATAGCAGCTTATAGAATCACTAGTAATATGTAAGCTAAAACTAGTTTCATGATACATAGTTTCTTGTGTCTGGAATACTGTTAAAAAAAATCACAAAGTCATAGAATTTTACATAAAAAAAGGGACTCAAATTAGGTGAGGAGTCCAAGGTCAAGAGAGGTTTAGTGACTTGGTCAAGATCAGAAAGCTAGCTAATATCAGATTTTGGGTTAGAATGCTCAGATATTGATCCTAATTGGTGAAATTCAATCCCACATTGCTGGTATGTATTCTAAACAAACACACACGTTCACTGACACGACCTGGTGCTGCAGATACATAAGAGGAACGTGAGAATACCCTTGCTTCTCAGAGCTAAACTAACTTTTCAAAATATGTTGACCAGAAAGTGCTTTTCTGTAGATGCCACCAAGACCAGGAAGACAGGCCTTTCATTGGTTTCTTTCTTCTGTGAATCTGAAACCCTGAAGATACAAGAACATTATTGTTGGAATGTCATGATGATAAGGTCCTTCTGCTTCATTGAGAGCAACCTTATAAACAACTGGATTGGGGAGTACATTTGGTTGTATATGATGCATCATATTTCAACAAGTCAACTAGTATATATTGGAAAGGCAATCATAATCTCACAAGATTCATTTTTTTAAACTTTCTAGATTGGACTTCCATGTCCTCTGTGATATAATAGATCACATCTGTACACACAGTAGTACACCGAATTTTTTATGTTTTAGATCTATTTTATTTTTTAAATTTTAAAGGTTGTTTTATATTCTATCCTTATGTATTTTAGATCAAATATGGGTTTCCTGGCTGTGTTCTTTTGCAAAAATAATGCCTATGGGTGTATTCCACGTCACTTTTTCAGTGAGGATATATGTATGTATATGACTTAGAAAATTAAGTTCTACCATTACCATTGATTTTAATTTTTTCATATTTGATTAATTTTAAATACTAAAAACAAATATAAAAGAGAACTGGACTTCATTTACTAGACAAAAGGGTGTGTGTGAGATGAAGCTTAAAAATCATTATCACATGAATACCCACACAGAGGAAAGTAGATGCCACCTCTTACCTCGCTCTGTGTCGTAGAGGTACACAAACTTCTCCCACTTGTAGTAACCCAGAAGACTTAGAATGGCACCCTTCAAGGCTGGGCGCATCTGGATGACAAACTGCACATCTGCATCAGTGGGAAAGCTAGGTGTGACAAAGGACGTGTGCAGAGCCCCACAGAAGGAGGTCAGAGTATTCATTGACATCTGGTCATAAAATCCAAAGATAGCATACACCCCTCTGGAGAACTGGGAGCAGACTGCAAAGAGAAAAAGAGGAATGCATTTCAATAGGTCAGTTGTCCCCAGAGGCAGCTTGTAAGGTTAGAAAGCCAATGCATAATTAATCTCTAAATTAGGCATGTCAAAAAGCAAGCAAGCAAACAAAAAAATAACAACAAATCAAAAACAAGAGTCAAGACTCTAGAAAAATATAGAGAATCCTCTGACAGTCTGCCTGGATAGCAGGAAAATAATTAAGGAAAATCTTCATTGGCATTAGTTACATATTATCTGTGTTCACAGTGGCCAAAAATACTAAGGGAAGAGGTAACAGTTGTATTACCTCGTACAAATCTCCCTGCTCACCTCCGAGGCTCTTCTGGCTCATATCTTCCCACAGTGGTTGCTCAGTGACCCCTCAGTGTGGCAGTGCCACCATCCAGGCAAATTTGTCATTCTACCCTTACAGTTCTTTTTCTCTTAGGTCAACACAGTGGATGCAGATTGCCTAGACTGACTACTAATGTGTCTGCCTGGAAATGTGTTGCTCTTGCTATGTTATATAGTACTCCATCTACAGTTGCATTATGACAAAAAACCTTTTAGTGGCCACTGAACCACAGGAAGCAGTTGGCTGTTTATTCTGCTCATGGATAATTGGCCAAGTTCTACTTTGTTCCTATTCCATATATCTGGTGGACTCATTAGCCTACATAGACAAATTCCATGACCCTCATCATTATCAGTTTTTCTTCATTTCAGTGGGCCATGCCAGTGCGTCTTCTCTCTTCTGGCCCAGAGAAGCTTAAAAAATGTGAACCAATTTTAATATCAGCTTCAGTAGAACATAACTAGCAAAGCAAATCAGCTACAGTAACACTGTGTGGTGCATTCCAAACCAAGTGGAAATGATCTTTAGATTATCTGCACCACTGCTTCCTTCCATTCATACGAAGCAGACATAACAGGAATAATGCATTGTGATTTAAAAGGTCCTGCATGGCCTCCTTTATCTGCTGTGAAACCATAGATTCCAGTGGTAGGCTCATTTCTTTAGTTTTATGGTGTAAAAATAAAGCTTATGGTTTGGGAGAGGGATTAAGTAGAACCTTTAAAGCCATGGTAAAACAAATTTATATGTTCAATTAATTGTTGAGGTGAGTGGGAAAGCAGAAGGATAAGTGGTGATGGGAATGGGTGCATTAGGGAAGAGAATTATAGGGTTTGGTATCCTCCCTGGAAGGAGGAACAGTAAAGTCACTAAATAATACAAGGAAGAAAACTTTGGAAGTAGGAAGAAGGCAAGTAGAGACCAATCTAATTCATTTCTTCACATTATGAAAAAAGTGAGTTCTTGATATTTGTAATATCTTGTTTTTCACACATGCTATTTAAATATATGTTGATTAGAGTCACTCTTGAGTAAACTAATTAGTAATTAGTTTGAGGGAGGCATTTCAAAGATGATCATTTACTCTACCATCTCCAGCAGAGGAGACCATAAGCCTTTCATTTAAAAGTGGACTTAAAACATATGGAAAGTAAGGTTCTTTATATTAATTAAAGAATGGCAGCTAGATGGTAAATATGGGGTACTTCAAGATGAGAGCCACAGGAGTACTTAGAAATAACAACAACAACAACAATAATAAAAGTCAGTCTCTGACATGAACTCAGTTGCCTGATTCTTGATCATTTCTCCCTGATTGGGCTACCTAGGCAGTCCAAAGAGGAAGAGGATCCAAACAGTCCTGATGGGACCTGATAGGCTAGGGTCAGATAGTAGGGGAAGAGGACTTTCCTTATCAGTGGACTAGGGAAGAAGGATAGGGGAGGAAGAGGAAGGCATGGTGGAACCGGGAGGAGATGAGGTAGTGGGGTATAACTGGGATAAAAGTGAATAAATTGCAAATAATAATAACAATAATAAAAAATAACAGCCCCCTCCCCCCAAAAAAAAACCACTTTGGTTATCAGGAAAGGAGATACTAAGGAAAAATCCATTAAGTTTAACCATGTAAATGGAGAGCTTGTGATAGCAAGTCAAACACTGACCAATAATAATGCTAACAGTCTTAGTAATGGAAAAGTTATTTAAAATAACAAGAATCAGTAATAGGGATAACTAGTATTTAGCTTAGATATTGCTACCCTTACTATTTAATTGCTAATTTTTAACCCCAAAATGTTTCAGTTACTAAATAGAGAAATGAACACTCTAAAACTTACAGTCCTGGTAGCCAAATCCAACAGTGTTATGAAATAAATATTTGCTTATAAAAAGTAAGGTTTTAATTTTTAGCAAAGAAAGATAGATATGCAATTAGATTTGTGTTTCATATATATAATAAATTAGTTTTAACATATGCATGCTACAAATTTAGAGTAACATGTATTTGTGGTTTTTTTAGAATTCAAATTCAACCACCCACCCTTATTTTACTTATAATTCAATAAGAAGCTGTCCCTATTAATATTCATGGAACTAAAAGGCTTGAACAAGCAATCATGGTCTTTCAACCAACATGATTCAAAGAATAACTGATAGTTCTCAGCTCCGTACCAACTAGTAATCATGAAAGGAAGACCCAGGGGCTCTGCCTAAAAAAGGCTTTAAAGTGACACAACATGTTTTTAGCATGGAGGACCTCGTTCTGACTAATTTGCTTTTGGCAAATAAATGAAAAAAAATTATAGCGATGAGATTCCTGTTGATAGGAAAAGAAGTGCTGTATTCCTGTTATATCTATTATTTTGGGATTCAGAAGTCATTTATGGAACTTTTATACTTCACTAAATTTGCTTATTTATTTAGAGTACAATAAATGCCCAGAAACACATCACTTAGTCCAATAACTGTAATATAACTAATAATTTCTAGCCTTCTATTTCTCTTCTACTTCACTTGTTATGACAACCTTTTTCCAAGTCCAAAAGGCAGACACATAATGTTAGAAATCAAGTGGTGTTAGGAGAACCTTATCACATGTTCTAATGTCTTCAATATAAAGCAATGACCCAACAAATACTGATACTTGTAGAGGGTTTCCTTTGTTCAATTCACAGCAATAAGTGTAGGCACCATGAACAGAGGGCCAGAGACAATAAGGTCACTGAGGACAGCTATCACTAGAGGACAGGTTTAGTAGCTTCTGAAAGAAACTGGGACACAGGCAGACTTAGTGAGGCTTACATAGCATATTTCTACAATCATCATTGGCTGCAGAGAGTACAGATGAATAGAACAGTTGAACTTACCCATAGAACAATCTTTTTATACACACACACACACACAATGTATATGTGTGAATAATAATATTAATATTAGCATAACTTATATATAATATCAATATTAAAAAGGAGAGCTCATAAAATTGAAGGGGAGCAAGAGGGGTGGAAATGATGCAAATACAGTAGTAATGTATTAAATTTTCAAAAGTTTAATTGAACAGAAAGTGTGGTTTTAGATTCCTAGAGTGAGCTGGGAAGAGCCTAATAAGCTCGTTCCTTACTTGTTGTTTTGTCAAGTGTAGTATTTGGGGTTGGAAAGCTTCTTTGAAATGAATTTTATTAAGACAGAGTTTCACTCAGTATCCCTGATTGTCCTGGAATTTGCTATATGGACCAAGTTAGCCTTAAATTCACATAGATCTAGCTACGGGCTCTGCTTGAAATAAAATTTTATGTGCAAAAGTTGAATACCTATATAGAAAGACAAATATATAAAGTGGACAAAGTGGAGTTCATGTGTTTGAAGAGATTTCCACTGGGCTGACACTAGCTATCATAAAGAATTTCTGATATATAAAAAAGTATGATCTTGTACAGGGTCATACAATAAATTATGAATCAGGCTCTTAGGGATAGTTTATCAGCATGTCCTCAACATCCCTATCCTGGACCTATATAGAGCAGTGTGGATTAGGATTTTCCTAGCATGAAAGTAACTTACTTTCAGTTCTTAATTCTCAGGCAAAGGGATATAGATGGATCCCAGCCACCTTCCTGAGCCTCTTCCAGCTCCCAGAACCAACAAGAGCCAGGGGCAGATTGGTCACAGTTTTGGTATTTGCAATTTTTGAAGGAATGTCTGTTTCCTTTGCTGAATCCTTAGTGTACTACACCCACTTCTTTTACATCTTAGAAGACTGTTGTTGTTAAGTAGCGATGGAAGAAATATTTGTCTTGGCAATGTTTTAAAGTCATAAGTAAAGAGAAATGGGAACTATATTTTAAGACAGGCAGATCTTGGTTCTAGTTCTTGGCTGTCTGACTTAATGTAGATTAGTTAATACCTGTGAGCCTTGGATAGGATCATTGTTACATATGCATATTCAGAAGTTACACTATTATGATAATTAATATTGATTGTCAACTTGATAGGATCTGGAATCTCCACGGAGGCAAGTCTGTGAGCATGCGTATAAGAAAGTTTTAAGGTTAGTTGACATGGGAAGAGCCACCCTAAATATGCGTGGCACTATTCCATGGATTAGTTTCCTGGACTGAATAAAAGAAGAAAGAAAAACAGAGCAGCAACATTTATCTCTGTGTTTCCTGACTATGGGTCGAATGCCACCAGCCACCCCACCTCACACTCCCGGACCCCATGAGTTCCCTACAATGATAGACATAACCTTGAATGTGAGTCAAAACAAACTTTTCTGTAAAGTTTTTTTTTTTTTTTTTTTTTTGTCAGAACTTTTTTTCACAGCAATGGAAAAAGTAGCTAAGCAATTGTTAGCTAGGTTACCTGCTACTTAATCTATGCCTCTAACCTTGTTTCATTTATTTATTTTTTTATAATTGAGATAGTATTAATGCCTATGTCAGCACTGTTGTGAAAATTAAACTGGGCTAATTGATGAGAGTCATATAGTGTGGTGTGTGCTACATGGGTATTCTTAGAGGTATGAAAAACTATCCTGTCCTCTTACATCTTATATATTATTGACAGGAAAATCCAAAAAAAATGATACAAATTTTAAAAACATGAAGTATAAAAAAGACAGCATCTTCAACAAATGGTGCTGGTCCAACTGGATGTCTGCATGCAGAAAAATGAAAATAGATCCATATTTATTACCCTGCACAAAACTAAAATCCAAGTCTATCAAAGACCTCAACATAAAACCAGATACTCTAAATCTGTTAGAAGCAAAATGAGGAACAGCCTAGAATTCATTGGCACAGGACACAACTTCCTGAACAGAACTCCAACAGCACAAGCTCTAAGAGCAACAATCAATAAATGGGACATCATGAAACTGAAAAGCTTCTGTAAAGCAAAGCACACCATCATCAAAACAAAACGATTGCCTACAGATTGAGAAAGAATCTTCACCAACCCTTTATCTGACAGAGGGCTAATATCCAGTATATACAAAGAACTAAAGAAGCTGAAAAGCAGCAAAGCAAGTAATCCAATTAAAAAATGGGGAACAGAGCTAAACAGAGAATTCTCCACAGAGGAATATCGAATGGCAGAGAAACACTTAAAGAAATGCTCAACCTCATTAGCCATCAGGGAAATGCAAATCAAAACAACCCTGAGATTTCACCTTACACCCATCAGAATGGCCAAGATGAAAAACTCAAGTGACAAACATGCTGGAGAGGTTGTGTAGAAAAGGGAAACCTCCTCCACTGCTGGTGGGAATGTAAACTGGTACAACCACTTTGCAAGTCTATCTGGCGCTTTCTAAGACAATTAGGAATAGTGCTTCCTCAAGACCCAGCTATACCACTGCTAGGTATATACCCAAAGTTTGCTCAAGTACACAACAGGGATATTTGCTCAACCATGTTTATAGCAGCTTTATTTGTAATAACCAGAACCTGGAAACAACCCAGATGCCCATCAACGGAGGAGTGGATACAGAAATTGTGGTATTTTTACACAATGGAATACTACTCAGCAATCAAAAAGGAGGAAATCATGAAATTTGCAGGCAAATGGTGGGATCTAGAGAGGATCATTCTGAGTGAAATATCCCAGAAGGAGAAAGACAAACACGGTATATACTCGCTTATATAGACTCTATATAGCTTATATAAGATATGATAAACATAATGAAATCTATACACCTAAAAAAGATAATCAAGAGAGTGGACATGGGGTAAGATGATCAATCCTCATTTAGAAAGACAGATGGGATGTGCATTGAACGTATGACAGGAGCCTACCACAGAAGGCATCTGAAAGACTCTACCTAGCAATGTTTCAAAGCAGACACTAAGACCCATAACCAAACCTTCGGCAGAGTACAGGGAATCATATGAAAGAAGGGGAGTTAGTATGATGGGGAAAGGATAGGAACTCCACAAGGACCAAATATATTTGGACACAGGGTCTTTTCTGAGACTAACATTCAACCAAGGACCATGTATGGATATAACCTAGAACCTCTGCTCGGATGTAGCCTGTGGTAGCTCAGTAACCAATGGGTTTCCATAGTAAGGGGAACAAGGACTATTTCTAACAGGAAGTCAATGGCTGGCTCTTTGACCTTCCCACCCCACAAGGGAGGAGCAGTCCTAAAACAGGGTCAGATGAATGGGGAGGAGGTCCCCCTCTAGCAGTGGACTTGGAAAAAGGCAGGGTGGAGATGAGGGAGGGAGGGTGGGATTGGGAGGGAATGAGGGAGCGGGATACAGCTGGGATACAGAGTTAATAAAATGTAACTAATAAGAAAAAATAAAAATTAAAAAAAAATAATCAGCTTTTATTCCCTCAGCATGTTTTGCGCCCCTTAACTCCATCACATTATTTTATACTCCTTCCAGGTGCTATTGCCCTCAGTCTCACAGTGCATCTCTTGGTAGCACAGCCTGTTTTCTCTTTTGCCAGTCTGATTCATTTCTTCACTGTTTTTCCCACTCTCATTCCTGGGTAATAATGGGTTTCAAAAGAAATCTGGTTAATTTGGCTTAAGAATGTGTTATTGTCCTCTGCCTCTTGCTTTCCCTAAAATACTATCTCTGGCCAGTGGTCTCTGAACTTTCTTGATATGAAATAACTTGGTTACCTTTCTCATAGGAATGCCTGTCTCCATCACTTCCCTCTTACAAAACCAAATTCTTCTCATTGAGGATGTTGTATCTGATTGCCTTTTGTTTTACTAGGAACTATGTTGTAGTTTTCCAGCTGTGTTCCCTTCAGTGGTGAGAGACAAGCGGATGGATCCAGTGGTCACACTTTTATTTATAGTCCCCCAAATTCATAGGCTGGCGACAAGTACTGTTAATGTACTGCATACATCTAATTACACTACCTGTAGTCCAAAAAGCATAATTAAAAATGTCAAACAACTCAATTATTCCAAAGATCCAAATAAAAATATTGTGGATCGTTTACAGAACACTTTTCATACCCTTTTGAATCAAGCTGGAAAAAAAAAGAAATAGAAGTCATTTTCTGTATTAACATGTAAAGCAAATACAAAGCAGAACAACATAGTTATGAAGGAACTGATCCAGATGGATCATGAGAAGCTTCTTTACATTATATCAGAGTGTATTGAATTCCAGCAGGTCAATGAAGCACAGCACTTGGAGAGATTTGAAAACATCATATAGACTAGTGATTCCTAAAACTGTTCTTTAGTCCACAGTGGAATTCTAGTCTTGTGAAATGTGTGTGTGTGTGTGTGTGTGTGTGTGTGTGTGTGTGTATGTGATATGTTTGTGTGATGTGTGTGTGTATGTGAGTTATATTGGGGATAAAGTCAATCTCTCATACACAGACATACTAAGACATCTTCATTTGCAACATTTTGCTCATTGGTTCATTGACAACTCACACTCAGGGCAGATCCTCATACAAGCAGGAATTAAGATGCCTGTATTTTGACTCCCCAGTTAGAACAAAAGGGTTAAAAAGGCTAATTTGGTAATAACACTATGTAGAGTATGAAAAAACCTGCAAGGGCCAAATAATAGACTATTCTTCTAGCATATGAGGAAAACTTGCACTGAAGGTGAGTAGGAGATTGATACTCCATGTGCTTTCTTGAGCAAAGTATACTTTTCTCCATATTATTTCTGCTTCCTAGTATTCAATAAAGAGTCAGATTTCTTCTGAAAAGATGATGTTGATAACTATGGCAATGTGTACCACAAAGAAGACTGTATCTCTACCCATTATCATATCTCTATCCCTTATGTGGTAAGTAAACTTGTGCCCTCTGCAAATATATTCACATCTTAATACTCACATCTTAATGTGAGTGAGATGAAATGGTAAAGGGAAATTAAAACCGTATGTGTAATTAAGGTTGTTAGTCATTTGATCCCAAAATAAGGGAGTTTGTCCTGGATTATCTGTATGGCATGATGAAATCAAACGTGGAAGACGGAGGCAGACAGGGTACATATTAAGGTGATAGGATATGAGAAGTTCTTAACTATGCGTTGCTAGTTTTAGAATCAGAAAGAGTTCATGGACCAAGGAATGTGAGGGCCCTCTAGAAGTTCCTTTTTGTAACAACTGGATCACAGTGTAGTCCTGCTAACACTTCAAATTTAATATGACAAAACCTGTATCAGACTTTTGACCTCCAAAACTGGACAATAATAAATGTATGTTGTTTTAGAACTGTGAATCGGGCATAATGTTTTATGATAGTAAATATTAAAATAATGTGCCAAACACAGTAAAAATAGGTTGGAAACGGTGTGGATCATTCCTCTCAATATGAAGGGACCTCACTGTTTTACCTGTGAGACACATCTGATTGAACCTACCTGTTGGGTCTCTCAAATGCCACATAATAACTATCATTTCAATTCTACAAGTTCTCAATGATTCTTTTTACTAGTTATTCCATAATGCAACAATACACTGAGAAAAAGCATAATATATATGATGTTCAAATGTGTCTCTTTAGTCGCTAAGCTGTCTTGTTCCTGTCAGGGTGAACATCAGCTGAAATATTCTAATTAACCCCCAAATCCTTGACACCTATTTTTCTAACTCTTCTCTCATTCTGCTTTATGATGTGATAATGGAAACCCTTTAACCTTCAGTTTCCGCAACCTCTGCTCTGCTGCCATCTTTAAACTGAAACATCCAGCTTTATTGATGATCTTGACTGTTGCTCAACATTTGTTATTTTTGATGAAACGCTACCTCTTAAAATTCTTTTCTGTTTCCACAGCATAAAATTCTGGTCGCTTGGGGACTGGAGAAATGGCTCAATGGTTAAGAGCAGAGTATTCTTCTACAGGACCTGTGTTTGATTTCCAGCACCCACACAGTAGCTCACAACAGTCTCTAACTCCAGTCCCAAGTGGTTTGGTTCCCTTTTCTGACCTCTGTGGGCATCGGGCACACTTGTGGTGCACAGAACTTCATGCACCAAAACATCCACATACATCAAACAAATTAAAAAGAAATTCTGTTCACTTGACCTCCCTCACTTCTCCTTTTCAGTTTCCTCTTGATATAACAATTCAATGAAGATGTTTTTAAAGACATTGTCCCTGACCTTCTTATACCAAACATGATGGTCTTTCAACAAATATTTGCAACAGTCCTGCTCTGTTCCAGGCAGGACATTTCACCTCTTTTTACTTCCATGTGGATGAATTTTAAGTAGATGCTTATGAACTCCTTTAAACTCCCCATTAAAGAGACCCAAGGTGAATAAAGACAGTAAGATTAAATTAAGAACAATTCCTAAATTCAATTACAAAAGGAGCAAATAAAGCTTGTCAGCATAACTCCTTAAAGACATTTTAAAATAATTTTTAAATGTAGTAACTTAATTAGTAATACTTACAGTTAAAGACTGAAAAATTGCAAAAACTATTATCTATTTTTTATATGATATTGTTGATCATGTTGGCAATTGTGTGAGTGGTCATATGAATGTGACTAGCAAGAGGGGATTTTGGTATCGAAAAGGTTGAAAATGGATAAGGCTAAGTCAAGACAGTGATATTCTGTAAACAAAGAAACAAACAAACAATCCAAACAAAAAAGAGACTCAAGGCATCACAGACTGAACATATTTTTTTTCTTATTTGTATCTTCAACCCACTATTCTGTTCCACTTGCCCACGATCATTCTAACACATTACACTTCACCCAGTCACCCAAGATAGAGTCTGAGATGTCATAGTTGCCTCCACTTTCTCCCTCACTCCTTTGTCCTACCATTTTATAATGCTCCATCTAAGCCTCTAAAGCAGTGGTGCGTCAACCTTCCTAATACTGTGACACTTTAACAAAGTTCCTCATGTTGTGATGACCACCGAATCATAAGAATATCTTCATTGCTACTTCATAACTGTAATTTTTGCTACTGTTGTGAATCATAATGTAAATATTTGTGTTTTCCAATGGTCTGTGAAAGGGTTGTTCATGACTCACAGGTTGAGAACTACCACTCTAAAGTATGTAGAGTTTTTATGACCTATTAACCCTCAGTTTATGTTCTCAGTCTTTCTAATAATATGACAATAGATTCTTAGCTAGACACATCCTAGTAGTATTTTATCCTTTTTCATATTCCTCTTCTTCTTTTTGTTTGGGTTGATTAGTCAAAATATAAACATCTCAATTTCCTATTCCTATGAATAAGTTGTTAATGGTCCAATGAATGCAATATTGTGAATGACTCATCTCAAGATATCTCAACCTTGACACTACTGACATTTTATTTGGAATATCATTGTGTGAGTTGTCTTGGGCACTATAGGGTGCTTAGTAACATCTTTGGCCTTTATTCAATGGGTTCCATATGTACCCTTTCAGCACTGTGATGATAATCCAAAATGCCTCAAAACCTGTCCTCTATCTGTCCCACATATTGAGAAACACAAATTTAGCTGATGACCTCCTTACTGAATAGAAAAAAAAAAAAAAAACTAAAAAACTAGGAGATCAGAGTTGGCTCAGCAGTTAAAAGCACTTCCTGTTCTTCCAGATAGACCTGGAAGACCTGAGTTCTATTCTCGGCAGCTCACAAATACTTGTAACCATGTGGAATCAAGTGCTTTCCTCTGGCCTCCATGGGCACCACACAGCACGTGGCATACATTCACACAAATATGCTTATAAATAAAAATACAAATAAATCCTTTAGAAAACAAACTAACCTAAGGATAGTAGATAGATGTCTACAAAATCCCAAAAGAGTCATTTTAATGGTGAAAACTTAGCAAATGTATAAATTTTAGACAATTCAAAGCCCACTAAATGAGTAACTTATATTCTCAGCCTAGTTTTTTAATTGTCTGTCTTTATTCTGGGTATGGAAGAGAAGAGAAGAAGATAGAAGACAGTAGAGAGTATGTGGAATGAAACTTAGATTATAGCATCCCTGTCTTTATACAGATCAGTCCCCACCTGCCTTGATAGCCTTTGGTCTTGGAGTTCTTTAATCATAGTGAGTTTTATAGTTTTGAGTAAGAAGATGATGTCTGCCCCACACTGCAGCTGATGATTCTATGGTTTGATTTCTATCTTGGGGTTAACTCCTGTGAACATTTTGTTTTACTCCTAGGAAAGTACTGACTTCTGACCATCTAACTAGGTATTTCGGCAATTATGTGACATGTATCTAAATGCCAATGTTCTGCTTCTGGGATACCTCACTCAGGATGATCTTTTCTAGTTCCCACCATTTGCCTGCAAATTTCATGATTTTCTTGTTTTTAATTGTTGAGTAGTATTCCATTGTATAAATGCACCACAATTTCTGTATCCATTCTTCAATTGAAGGACATCTTTGTTGTTTCCAGGTTCTGGCTATTATGAATAAAGCTGCTACAAACATGGTTGAGAAAATGGCCTTGTTGTGTACTTGAGCATATTTTGGATACATGCCTAGGAGTGGTATTGCTGGTTCTTGATGAAGCATTATTCCTAATTGTCTGAAAAAGCAATAGATTGATTTCCAAAATGGTTGAACAAGTTTACATTCCTACCAGCCAAGGACCATGCATGTAATAAGTTAGAACTCCTGCAGAGATGTAGCCCATGGCAGCTCAGTATCCAAGTGAGTTTCCTAGTAAGAGAAACAGGGACTATCTCTGACACAAACTCAGTGGCTGGCTCAGTGGCTGGCTCTTTGATCACCCCCCCCATGGGGGTGCATCCTTACCAGGCCACAGAGGAAGACAATGTAGCCAGTCCTGATTGAGACCTGATAAGCTAGTGTCAGATGGAGGGGGAGGAGGACCTCACCTCTCAGTGGATTTGGAAAGGGGCATAGGAGGAGATCAGGAAGGGAGGGTGGGATTGGGAGAGAATGAAGGAAGAAGCTACAGCTGGGATACAAAGTGAATAAACTGTAATTAATATTAAAAAATTAAAATTAATTTTAAAAAGTTTAACAGTTAAAAAAACTCAAGTGACAAAACATGCTCGAGGGGATGTGGAGAAAGGGGAACACTCCTCCATTGCTGGTGAGAATTAGGAATAGTGCTACCTCAAGATTCAGCTATACCACTCCTGGACAGATATCAAAAACATGCTCAACCATACAACATGAACATTTTCTCAACTATGTTCATAGTAACTTCATTCAAAATAACCAGAAACTGGAATCAACCTAGAATGGATTAAACTGAAGAATGGATACAGAAATTGTAGTACATTTACACAATGGAATACTACTCAGCAATTAAAACCAAGGAAATCATGAAATTTGCAGGCACATGGTGGGAACTAGAAAAAAATCATCCTGAGTGAGCTAACCCAGAAGCAGAAAGACACAAATGGTAATATAATCATTTATAAGTGGATATTAGCCATATAATATTGGATAAACATACCAAAATGTATAGTTATAAAGAAGCTAAAAAGCAAGGGGATCCCTAGTGAAGAGGCTTAATCCTTATTCAGAAGGGTAAAGATGATAGACACTGCAAGTAGGAGAAGACAGGAGCCTTCCACAGGGGTCCTCTAAAAGACTTTACCAGGCAGGGTATGGAAGGAGATGCTGAGACTCATAGCCAAACTTTGGGCAAACATTATGGAAGAAGGGTGATATAGAAAGCCCTGGATGGGTCAGGAGTTCCACAAGGAGACAAACAGAGCCAAAAATCTGGGCTCAAGGGGGGGGGGGGGCGCTGCAGAGACTGATACTACAACCAAAGACCTTGAATGGAGAGTACCAAACCCCCTGCTCAGATGAAGCCCATGGGCTGCTCAGTCTCCAAGTGGGTTCCCTAGTAAGGGAAGGAGAGTCTGTCCCTGGCATTAACTCAGTGGCTAGCTCTTTGATCACCTCCCCCTTGGGGGTGCAGTCTTGCCAGGCCACAGAGGAAGATGATCCAGCCATTCCTGATGAGACCTGATAGGATAGGGTCAAATTGAAGGGGAGGAGAACCTCCCTTATCAGTGGATTATGTGAGGGGCATAAGGGGAGTTGAGGGAGGTTGGGTTGGACTGGGAAGAGATGAGGAAGGGGCTACAGCCAAGATAAAAAGTGAATAAATTGTAATAAATAGATAAAAACAAAAAGTACAAAAGAAAAAAAGAAATTAAAACACTCATTATCAACATTTGAAGCTTCTTGAATGTAATGGCTTAGAAATACAGCATTAAGATACAAGTGCACATATTTTGGAAAATTCTGTTTGTACTGTTAACTATAAACCACCTTCTTTAACAGTGTTATAAATATCCAGGAATGTACTGAAATGGGTCAACCACTTTATGTTGAGATAATGTAGTTAAACACTTGAACCTCAGTACTCAGATATGGGCTCAAAATATTTTTAATTAGTCATTAATTCAGTCATTCATATAATAACATTTTAATTCCTACTGCCTGACAAACATTGCTATTATGAAAATCCTAAATATCTTGGTTGGGCCAGTTATCTCAATGAACTTCCAGATCTGTCATTTGTAACATCTGTCCTGACTACTTCATAGGGGTGTGCTGAGTATAAATTTGAGTAATTGAGATTCTTTTAGAAAAAATGACCACTCACTGCTGAGTTTCAGTGAATAAGTAATATTGGTACTGAGTTCCCAGGAATCATCTTTCTCTTTACAAATAACTCAACAGGCTATCATTCTTTTCAACTTTTGTCTTTGCCATTCACCACATATCCCTGTAAATAATCTCACATAGTAAGGGGCCCATCTTGACTTGCATCTCATTTAAAATGGGAGCTATCAAGACTCCTTATTGAAAAACTAATTGAACCAGTGATCCATTCATAGTAAATGAAATAATTTCTATAGCTAGATTGAAAAAGGATGCTCTTATATTGCCTCAGAATAAACCCTAGAATTTGTCATGAACAGATAAAAGCTAAAAGCTTGGTAACAACACATAAATAACTTGAAAAAGCATTTCTTTCATCTTGTAGCTTATACTTTTGGAAAGAAAGTAAAGTAGCCTCCAAATAAAAGCAATTCTTAAAAGTTAAGCCATGGTTTTCTTTTATGCCATTTTCTATAGGCTTGAAATATTCATAATTTAGAAATCAAATAAACTACTAAAACACTTAGTCCTATTATTAGTTAGGACTTCATTCTTCTACTTCCCATTCTGTTTGAATTCTCTCACACATTCTTTTTCTTTGAGAGTGGAGTCTTTCTATATTTATGTTATCCATGTGGGCCTTGAACATCTGTACTCATGCAATGCTTTTGCCTCAGCCTCATAAATTGCTGGGATGATGGACATGCTTCATTATACCCTATATTTTTCACATTTTTAGTGTATTTGTTGGACTAGGCCAACCCCTCCAGGCTCCTAAATTGTGCAAAAATCTTCTCTGTTACTTGATTAACATACCATGTCCTCTTAAATACAGCTGATGATTATGAACTTACCCAATCATAACACAGTGCATTCTACTTTTAGATGATTTTATTAGAAATTCCCTCATCTTACTGAATACAAATCTGCCTCCTTATGCAACTTTCACCATATATTGATCCTTTCTACACACAAGGGTCGAAGCTCAAATATTTACTGCATAATCTAATAGCAAGCCATAATCCATCTGTAGATCTGAATATAACTCCTTTTCTTGAGGCTAACTACCCCCAGTACCAGCTATTCTTTAGATGTATAACATGGGACCAGGTCCAGACCCATCATCATTCTAGCCATCCTCTTCTGAACATGTTCCAATTTGCCAAACCCTACTCAAAATCTACTCTCAGAATTTGTGGCCAGACCTGAGTATAACTGCTAGTGAAGTAATCAACAAACAAACAAACAAACAAACAAACAAAATTTGATATTTTGCCCCCATTTTGGTATAAACAAGATATATTTACCAGTGCCACCTAGAATGGTAATGATATTTTTTCGACAAGCCCACAATACGGTTCTATACGGTCCTACTTTGTGGTCTTGAATTTATAGGTCATATGTACTATTAAGAATTTTGAGGCTGGATATGGTTCAGTGGTTATGAGAACCTACTGCTTTTGCAGAGGATCCCAATTAGTTCCCAAGAGGGTCAGTTCACAACCTCCAGTAAACCCAACTCTAGGGAATCTAATGCCCTCTTTTGGCCTCTGTCTCCTACACTTAATGTGCATATAAAGGATTTCTGTCATGGTTCATACCACACAAACATAGACATATCCTGTAAATATTTTTTTGTACTTAAAAGAATTCCATGTCTGAACTCAATAGCGAGTTCTTCCACTCCCTTCCCATGAGGGAAAAGCAGCCTGGGTAGGCCACAGAAAAGGACACTGCAGCCAGTCCTGAGGAGACTTGATAAGCTAGGGTCAGATGGAGGAGGAGGAGGTCCTCCCCTGTTAGTGGACTTGGAAAGGGGCAGGGAGAAAACAAGGGAGGGAAAGTGGGATTGGGAGGGAATGAGGGAGGGGGCTACAGCTGGGATACAAAGTAAATAACCTGTGATTAATATAAAAAATTTAAAAAATGTAACTAACAAACAAAGACTTCCATGTCTTTAAAATATCCTCATGGTTTTGACCCACCTTCAGGCAATTTAAAAACCTGATTTGCTTAAGTTTATTCACTGTTGCTCTCAGTTATGTGGCATCTGGAAATTTGATCAGATGGCCTTTAGCAATGTTATCTAAGTTATTGATAAAATGCTAAAGATGAAAGAATTAATGGCCATATTGCTCAGAACTCTACTTCCTTCTCCCTTTCCCCACCTCTACTTTCCAGGATGTGGAAGATTAGTTAAGAAATACTCTGGCTAGAATTCCTTAGTCCTGCAAATGTATTCTTCAAACACTTGAAGTTTAGGCAGTATGAATGCTTAACACTGATCTTAGTTCCTTTGATCTGTTCCTAGGCATGGAGATAGAATAATTTTCTCACAATCTACTAGCTGTTTTCATATCCTTCTTTATTGAAGACAGGGATAGTTTCTAAGGATTAAAGGCAGTTGCCAATGTGTAGGCAGTTAGTTACTTAGTAACTAAGTGGTCTACCATAAGGGCCCATGGAAAACCTTTCTGCCTTAGATGGTCTTATTTATCAACTCCTATAAGGTTGAAAAATACCATTTTTTGTTAGGTAAGATGGTGAAGGCCTCAATAAAGCTGCAAATGTGTGGTGGAAGATGAACATATAAGTCTGAATTGCATATGACTTCTTTAGTATGATTGGCTTGCAGTCAACACCTGACTGTGACCATGTGTTAAGATAATAAATAGAACATAGTCAATATAAGGGAACCAGAAAATAACCAAGCCCGTGGGTTGTTTCCTAGAAGAATTTTGTTCTCTTTCGGGCTATCTCAATAGAGGGGCATTTTGCCTGAGAAAAAAATGCTGGATGCTGTTGTAGCAGGGACAAAAGAAAAGGTAAAACAGCTAACAATAACCTCTGTCACCACTGCCACCCACCATGGGTAAGTTTTAATTTTCTCCATGTTTAGATCAGATATGTAAATTCAAGCAGCCTATGTGGCTTAAGCTTGATAATTCAGCAGATTTTGTAAATTACATGTTTATTGAGCAGTATCAAGCTGTCATAGATGCTGGGAAAAGAATTTTTATAAGTTTCTTTTATAAGACCTCCTGCTGAGAACTTAGGCAACCTCACACTTGTTATTCACTTTTCTTTTCTCCGTGTTTATCTTAATCCCCCCCTCTCTGTGTGCCTGGGGGTGTGGGTGTGGGTGTGTGTCTGTGTCCCTGTGTATTGTATTTATCATCCTTATTTTTGGTTCAGTTCAGACCAAAGTTGGATAGTTCCGGGAAAATGGAAACAATGAATGAAAATTAATCCTTTTTTTCTTTTCTCTATAGTAATGTTTTTGCAAACTGCAGGATATAGTCCATTAGTAGCTTATGAAATCATTATAGTGAATCATGCCTTAACATTTAAAAAAATAAAAGAAGTAGAACAGAAAATGCTAAAGAATATTTATATGGTAAAGGTAAATACTGTTTTATGAAACTGAAATGCTGATTATCAAACACATCTGTTAAATGTGTTTCTTTATCTCCCCACACCGTTATCTCACCACACTCTGTTCCAAGCTGAACACTATTTTTCTCTATAGAATTTGTATCTTCACTGGTTATGGCCTGTGAGAGGTGACATCCTATTCCTTTTGCTGTTCTCCAGGTCCCTCTCTCATCCTTAGACCCCATGAGTACCATCTGAATGCTTATCTTCTCGCTCACCTAGAATCACACTGAATTGGTATCTGATGATGAGGGCTGAAAGGCTTTCCACTTCTGACTCAGTTAGGAATGATTACGGAACTTTGGAGTTAAGAAAGTGAACACATCTTCCCACAGAAATATTTGCATACAATAGTGTTAGGTTCCTCGTTGCACTATCCTTTAAGTTCCAACCTAGTTATATGTGCTTTAGCTAGCATCTCTGGCACTCAGGCCACATGTGTGTCCACTATGTTATACATCTTGTTTTAGAACTGAATCTATTTTTGAAGTGAGACGAGAAAGCACTGGTGCAGAACATCGTTTAAATGGATTTCTACTCTAACCTCCTGCTGCAATACATAACATCTGAATCTCTATCCACAGACCCCACAGCTGCTCCTTCAGTGGATTTAAAGGAACTGTGTATATTCTGAAGCACCTAACTTGTTCCATGGGGAAGAATCTGACTAAAAATAGCTAGAAATAGTTGGCACTAAGTTAGCACATGAAATCTGTAGCATTGTAGTTTCTTCTTTAGACAAAATAAGTAGCCTCTCTAATGCTTTGCTGTTCAGTCATGTATGAATGGGCAACTTTTATGTATCTGACCATGCCTATTTGTTTATTTGCTCTAAGATGAAGAGGAATTAGTACTCTGTAACTCTCTTGAGAACTGGCATGAAAAAGATAAAACTTTCATATTTTCAGATAACAATAGCATTTCCCAAGAGAAGCTACATATTCAGTCATAAAAAGCCATTCAGGTTAGTCTAAGGACACTCAAGGAAGACATCTGCTCACACTAGATCTCATTTTATATAATGGGAATCTGACCTGGGCTCTATGTGCCATATTCCCTATTATATATCATCTAAAAACTTTTCATCTTAAAATTCATGCTAAGAAAATGCGAAGCAAGAAGCTACATATAATAGTCATGTAACAGGTATTCAGAAAGTAGTTAGTGTTTGACTTCTATTACACGGCTCTTCATTTTTAAAACTTAGGGGCTACCCAACTTTATCTCTCATAGTTCTTCCTCATGTGTTTTCTGTTCCAGCTGATGTTTCTATGCCTGCTCCACACTTGAGTCAAGCTGTGTTCTAATTATGAAATGCCATTCCACAAGTCTCTGCCATTATAATTTTACTCATCTTCAGAAACATAGCTGAAACTTCTTCTCTCATCAAGCTATAGGCAGCTCCTTCAGCCTCTAAGAGACCCATTCTTTCTCTAAGTGACAGCAGTACTTGTCCTGATAGCCCCATGGCCATGTTTGATAGTAGCATGTCTGAATCTAGTTGAGGTATGCTTGCTTCATGTGTGTGAACATTATACTTTTTATGATCAAGAAGATTTTAGAGAGTGAAATGCTAGGAAAGGCTCCTATAAATGTGTTCTCTTCATTTTGAGTCATGCTTTGTGTACTTTGCTTTATACTTTAGGCGCTTAAAGTGCTGATGACATAAATTGGTACTGAGAAGCACAGTTCTCTAGGTTCTATTTCTTAAGTCACTACTGATTCAAACTGTGACCTTCATTTTACCTTTCTCTGAACTTCAGTTTCTCACCAGCATACTGACAACGACAGTGTTTATATACCCTAAACAGACGTTTTGTGTATTATCTGTAATGAATATAGATTATGAAGATTTGTGGGAAACCCTTTATTATAGGAATAATGGTAATTATAGTTGTACTTAGCTAAATGTTTCAGAAGTCATATAGATGAAACCCTCTCTGGGTGGAGAAGAGCAGAGTTCTTTTCCAGCAATTAGGCAATTATGAGTATTCTTTTCTTATTGCTTGTGATTTAGGGTTCTGTACACCACTTGGTTCTAGTGGTCTTTTGGGTTTTACATGGAAAAGTTGATTAAAAATAATTTTTACAGTGCTTAGGTTCCTTTAAACAATGTAACAACGCTGTCATCTTTATCCTTGAGTTTTTCACTTTCACCCAAAGCTCCTTCACATGTGGGTTTTTATCTATCTCTAGGACAGAGTTGCTCCAGAGTGGCCTGGGTGGTACTGAGCATAAGTGTCAGGCAGGCAGCAATAATGGTTTTTGAGATTGGTACACTAATGGCAGAGTCCTTTGGTGGCTGCTTGGGAAAGTTATAAAGAAAGTAAAACTTTAGCTATGAGTGAATCCTTGGGCCCTGTGAAATGCTAGGAAAGGCTGCTATAAAATTTAAAGAAACTGTCAAGAAACATGCAAATTCCCCCTCACCCCTCTAATGGACAAAGAGACACCTTGTTGGTGGTGGTGCTCTTATACTAGTTAGGGAGCAGATGGCAGTTCTTTGTTCATCCTAGCTTGATGCCTGGCCTGGTGGTCAAAGCTTTTATTCCTAAAATTCATTAAAAACAAAAATAAAGAAAGAAAATGAGGAAAGAAAGAAAGAAAAAGAAAGAGAGAATGAAAGAAAGCCAGGCAATGATGGTGCTCATCTTTAATTCTAGCACTTAGGAGGCAGAGGGAGGTGGATGTCTGTGAGTCTGAAGCCAGGCTGGTCTATAGAATGAGTTCCAGGACAGTCAGGGCAGTTGCACAGAGAAATCTTGTCTCCGAAAAACAATCGAACAACAACAACAAATTAAAACCCAAACAGAAAAAAAAAAAAATGAAAACTTAATATATTTAGGAGAGCTTCTCTTTATTCCAGTGTGGAGATAGTGAGCTGACTTCTAGATACCTCTGCATTCACCATGAACCTCTGGCAAACACATTTTAAAAGAAGCGTTCTCTAAGACTTATCTATCTCTCTCCCTTTTCTTATTTACTGGACCACCTCAGCCTTGTATAAAATAACATTCCGTAAAGCTTTCTGAAATTTCCAAGTCAAGTCCTTCTGTGCATGGTTACTTCTGTGAATATAAGAAGGAATATAGTTGATAGAAAAAATAATTAAATGATGACACAGTTTTTCATCTCATCTCATTCATCCATCCATCCATCCATCCATCCATCCATCCATCCATCCAGTTAATACCAAAGTTATTGTCGCTGAGCTGTCACTCATTAAATAAATCTTTATGTGGCTGACCATCAAAATTGGAAATCAGAAAGCAAAGGGCGTATGATTATTACTATTATTCCCTTTGTTTACTGTTCATAAGTTAACAGGCTCTCTCTGCTTTTCTGGAGGTTGGATTGCTGCATACTTATGTATTAGGAGGCTTTTTGTTGTTCCTTTCTTGAGATCTTAACACAAGCAGCTTTGGAAGGATTACAGGGAATATACTTTAAAAGACATTCCTAATGTAAGGAAGCAGCTGCTTTTATGAACACTTCATTTATGTTTAATGCATTATAAAATTCTCCTTAGAAAGTTACTAATTTTCTAACCCTGCCTTGCCTTGCTCCTTTTCTCTTTTGTGGATGCCTCAAACTCAGACAGCTTTTGCCTCAGAGGTATCATGGATACAGTTGGGAATGTCCAGCTTTTAAAAGTGGCTGCTCTGGGATTCACTATAAAAGGAGGTCTTAATGCAAACAACATTACATTCTTATATTGTTTTTGTATAAGTGTTCCAAATTTTAGATTTTTCTGCTGTTGCTTTCTCAATGTTTTTTTATTGCTTCCTATTTCTGTTTATGTATTCAGCACACACTACAGGGTGCCAATCTAATTTTATTGGACCATTTAAAAGGCAAATAAACCTTTGTTTTTAAAAGGAGAAGATAAAGGACCAATTATCCTGGCCTTCAATGCATATTTGCTATTTGAGTTGCAATCTAGTTAGGCCTCTTTAGAAGAGATTTTGCCATTTTACATCTGCTTCCCTTATTCCCTGGTATATTCTTTTGATAGCATAACACATTTACCAGTGGATACCTTAGCTGTTAATGAACACCATTATTTTACTAGATGGCATTGTCTTATTTATGTGCTAATGTACCCCTGTGGAGCAGGCCAAGTGTGTTCCATGCCTGTAAAATGAAGGGTCTTTTGATCTCAATGTGTTTCAACAACATATGAAATGATCAGATACATACTGTAATTGGATTGCCACTATTCAATTTATTTAAAAAATAAAATTTCATTTATTTATTTATTTTACAGTTTATTCACTTTGTGTCTCAGCTGTTTCCTCCTCCCTCATCCACTTCTAATTCCACCCTCTCTCCGTCTCCTCCTCCCATGGCCCTCCACCAGACCACTGATAGGGGAGGTCCTTGTCCCCTTCCATCTGACCCTAGCCTATCAGGTCTAATCAGGACTGGATGCATTGTCTTCCTCTGTGGCCTGGTAAGGCTGCTCTCCTTTCAGGGGTAAGTGATCCAAGAGCCAGCCACTGATTTCATGTCAGAGACAGTCTCTGTTCCCCTTAGAAGGACACTGAGCTACCATGGGCTACATCTGTGCAGGGGTTCTAGGATATCTTGATGCATGGTCCTTGGTTGGAGTATCAGATTCAGAAAAGACCCCTATGCCCAGATTTTTTTTTTTTTTTTTTTTTTTTTTTGGTTCTGTTGCCTTCCTTGTGGAACTCCTGTCCCCTCCAGGTCTTTCTATCTCCCCCTTCTTTCATAAGAATCCCTGTGCTCTGTCCAAAGTTTGGATATGAGTTTCAGCATATGCTTTGATACCCTGCTGGGTAGAATCTTTCAGAGGTCCTCTGTGGTGGCTCCTTGTCTTGTTCCCTGTTTTCTCCCTCTTCCGATGTCTGTCCCATTTGCCTTTCTGAATGAAGATTGATTAACTTACTTAGGGTCCTCCCTCTTGCTTAGTTTCATTAGGTGTACAGATTTTAGTATGTTTTTCTTATATTGTATTTCTAATACCCTGCAAATCAGAATGACACTGAGATTTCACTTTACACCCATCAGAATGGCTAAGATCAAAAACTCAAGTGACAACACATGCTGGAGAAGATGTGGAGAAAGGAGAACCCTCCTCCACTGCTGATGGGAATGTAAACTTGTACAACCACTTTGGAAATCAATCTGGTGCTTTCTCAGACAATTAGGAATAGTGTTACCTCAAGATTCAGTTATAGCACTCCTAGGCATATATACAACAAGTACATTTGCTCAGCCATGTGCAGCTTTATTCATAATAGCCAGAACCTGGAAACAACCCAGATGTCCCTCAACTGAGGAATGGATACAGAAATTGTACATTTACACAATTGAATACTACTCAAAATTAAAAACAAGGAAATCACGAAACTTGCAGGCAAATGGTGGGAACTAGTAAAGATCATCCTGAATGAGGTATCCCAGATGTAGAAAGACACACATAGCATATACTCACTTATAAGTGGATATTAGACATACAATATAGGAAAAACACCTATTCAATTTCAAAGAGCCAGGATAGCAATGCTGGCCTTTTGCTTAGAATGCAACTTCATCTGAGAAGCCACTCTGAAGTGGCTCATCCCGTGGAGAGTTATTTCTTCTACATGTCAGTTTTCCATTCAACTTATAATAATACTGTTAGAACTTCAGAATTAGTAACATTTGTGTCCTCCATTCCAGGAGAGAGGGTACAAATCTTTTCAAAGTAGAATCCTTGGAGAGTGGCATGAAGAAGGTATTTGTCATGTAAAAGAATGTTGTGTTGTGAAACAGCAATGAACACAAAGATAATGACATGGTTAGAAGCTGGGTTTCCTGCTGAAGCCAAAGTCATAGGCTGGCAAAGGGATCAGTTTCTATTTCTGGGCAAGTAGGCAGAGCCTTAGAACCTGAGTGCTAGCATTAAGGTAAGTGATAGCTCAAAAGTAGGAGAAGAGAAGAGATGATCCACAGGCATGCCTGGCAGAACAGCGCCAGCTATTTACATTGTGTTATTTTTCTATCACCCCATGTATTACTTTTGGAAATGGAAGGAAACATGATGAAAAGGAGTGGAATACGTTTGACTATTAAAAAGGGGGGTACTATCGTCTTCCTAATTTTGCTGTGACATTTCTTTTCAGAAACAATAAACATGGAAAAAGACTATTTTGAACTATCCATACAAGCCCTTCTAGGGTTTATCAAGCAGTTAACAGCTTCATCAAGCTAATGGTTCTCAACTACTTACTACCCATGGCCTCAACCTCTGTTAGCTAAACTCTCTGGAAAAAGGCATTTTACTCAGCTTTTTCATTTCTAGACCTTAAGTATAAAAAGACTTTGGTAGACACAAAAGCCCAAATAGTAGGAACAAAATTTCAAAACAGGTGAGACATTAATGAATTCTACATATTTGATGCATTCTAACAGATCCCTTAGAAACTGAATGTTTAGCAAATTCTCACACTATCAGACTTATTTTTGAGACATTTGTAAGGGACTTGTGTCAGGGAAGGTAATCTGTCAAGAACTGGAGATTTGGGGTCCCCACGTGTTATCCATGAATACTTGAGCACTTGAAGAGACCTAAAAGACAAGCCAGAAACTGAAACTCAGTGACAAGAAGTCTTTTTCCAAGTGACTCCCCATTTCACAGATGAGGAAACTGAGGGCCAGAATTTCAATGACTTCATGAATTTCACATGCCTGGACAGCAAATGTTAGAGCTAGGGTGTAAACTAAATTGGGTCTGTGACAGTTGGAAGACTGTGCCCAAAGCTTATCCTTAGGCTTAATTCTTGTGGCAAGAAGAGTTATAAAAACTAGAGATGACTATGAATGGTGGCAGTGAAAACAAGAAATTAGGAATATACTATGGTTTCCAGATAAGGGGTAATAAAGACCTAAGTGAATGGGTCCTACAGGAGAGATGTTGGAGGCATTTTTCCTAGTGGCTAAGTACACTCTCAAACAACACTGCCTTGGTTGGATTCCAACATCCTCAACTATTTACCTAGTCCTTGTTCCATGACAATAAGTGTTCTCCATGCTGAGGTTAGGAGAGTGAGCAAGATAAATGTAATTATTCCCTTCATGGAGCTAAAGTTCTCATGGGAATAGATCTTGTGAGATAAATGACACAATGCATATGAAAGAAATAGTGGCTCTTGCAAAGTTCCCTTGATTATGCTCATACCATTTGTGAATGATCACAGTTTAAAAACTAAAAATTTCAGGTCACCGTGGATATCTCTGGGAACTGTGATTGCCAAATACTCAACCCCCCTGCACTTTCCCTTGCCCCCAAGGGTGGTTTTCCCTGCTCAGTGGAGGCAACTCAAAGCAGCCGCTGTCCCCACCTCGGGCCTTCCTGCTCAACGGGGGTGGCAGTGGATGCCCCAAGATTGAGCCTCTGAGCTCGGTGACTAAGACAGCTAAAATGGCTGCAGCAGTAAAGGCCTGCCAGGACTATGACTGCAGCTGAGCAGCAGCTAGCTCAAGCCAGAGCCTCAGTGCTCTGTGACTGAGATGGCAGAGGTGGCTCTTCCAAGCAGGAACCTTCTTGCTTGGTGACTGAGACAGCAGAGGCAGCTGTCCCAAGTATGGGTCACCACTGAGCTGGTGGATCTCATACAGTCTCATTTGTCCCTGCAGGCTCAAGTCTGAGAGTAGAGAACAGGGGGAACCCCTGTGCTTTCTGATTAGGCCTGCAAGAGAGTGAGTGTGCCTTCAAGTGAGTGAGTGCAGAGCCCCATATCCAGGGACCCTCTAAACTAGGATCCAGACAACGGATCCCTCCCACCCACACCCCCACTGTGGGCAATATAGGGATACTTGGAACAGCATTCTCAATATTGAAGCCCATGATCTGTGGGCCTAAGAGTGGAGTCAGGCAAACAATTACTAGACCCAAAGAGATCTGAATACCAGAAACCAGTAGGAGAGGCCTGTATTCCAACAAGGTATTCAGGGCACCTGCACATGCCCATTGTGTCCACAAACAGGGCCAGCACCTCCTTCTGTGCTTAACCTCCATCCTTTCAGGCATCAACAAGCTCTCAAGCTCTATCAAACTGTCCTTCAAGTCACACTTCCTGCGCTAGTGCACATGAGCCTTTGACCTTCTGCCCTTAGTTATAGCTGAAGCACCAACATCCATGCTCGAGCAGGTGGACCCCTCTCATCTTCCTGAAGAATACTCCAGATACCAGAGACAGGTGGACCCGATCTGAAGTAAAGATTCCAGGAACAAACAGCTAAGGTTACTGAAAAGCAGATGGCTAGAGGTCACTTAAGAACACATCAAACAAAAATCAGGACATCATGGCTTTACGAACAACTCCAAAAGATCAGTGGATATTCTAATTCGTCGGAAACAAAGGAAAATGATCTTAAATCTATGATTATCCAGTTATTACAGGCACATAAAGAGAAAATGAAAAAAAAAAAAAAAACTATCAAAGAAATACGGGCAAAGACAGCCAAACAAATAGAGACACAGTTAGAGGCACAAGTAGAGACATGTAGAGAGGAAGCCAACAAAAAACTAGAGGCCATCATGGAAAGACAGGAATCCACACTCAAACAGATGAAGGAAATGGTGCAAGACATGAAAACAGAATTAAAATCAATAAAGAAAACACAAACAGAGAAAACCCTGGAGCTAGAGAACTTAGAGAAAAGATCAGGAATCACAAAGGTAAACATTACCAACAGAATATAAGAGATGGAAGAGAGACTCTCAGGCACAGAAGATAAATTTGCTCTCAAACAAAGAGTAAAATTGGAAAATTTACAAACACAAAACATACAAGAAATCAAAAAGAAAAGAGGAAATCTAAGAATAATAGAATAGACAAAAAAGAAGTTTCTAGGTTCCAAGGTCTGGAAAATATTTTCAAAAAAAACATCAAAGAAGAAAATTTTCACAACTTAAATAAAGAGATGTCCATTAACATACAAAGGGCCTACAGAACATCAAATAGACTAGACTAGGAAAGAAACTCTTCATAT
Organism: Meriones unguiculatus; assembly: GCF_030254825.1. Classification (NCBI taxonomy): domain Eukaryota; kingdom Metazoa; phylum Chordata; class Mammalia; order Rodentia; family Muridae; genus Meriones; species Meriones unguiculatus. Next base: position 81,098,822 of record NC_083369.1, on the reverse strand, counting down.
CACATAAGAGTGAAAACACTAAATCTACAGAACAAAGAAAAATATTAAAAGCACCAAGGGAACTATGACAAGTAATATATAAAGGTAGACCTATCAGAATCACAGCAGATTTCTCAGCAGAAACAATGAAAGCCAGAAGGGCCTGGGCAGATGCCATGCATACTCTAAGAGAACACAGATCACAACCCAGACTACTATCCAGCAAAGCTTTCAATCAACATAGATGGAGAAAACAAAATACTCCATGACAAAACTAAATTTAAACACTATCTACACAGCAACCCAGCCCAACAAAAGATACTAGAAGGAATACTCCAATCCAACGAAATTAACTGCACCCAAGAAAACACAGGATATAGATAACTTCACAAGAAAAAATTAAAAGAAAACAAACAGAAACAGTAAACCACCAACTCCACAACAAAAGGAAATAACATTCATTGTTCACCATTTTCTATCAACATCAACTGACTCAGCTTTCCAATAAAAAGACACAGACTAAGAGAATGATTGCAGAAACAGTATCCAACAGTCTACTGCATCCAAGAAACACACCTCTGTAATAAAAATAAATACTACCTCAGAGTAATGGCTGGAAAAAGGCTTTTTAAGTAAACAGACCCAGAAAAAAAGCTGGAGTAGCTATCCTACTATCTAGTAATGTAGACTTTCAAACAAAATTTTTTAAAAAAGAGGAGGGAACGTTCATTCTAATCAAAGAAAAAATCCACAGGAGGACATCATAATCCTGAACATCTATGCCCCGAACACAAGAGCACCTGCATTTGTAAATGAAACATTATTAAAGATGAAATCACACATTGATCCCAACACCTTAATAGTGGGAGAATTCAAAACTCCACTCTCACCAAGGGACAGATCATCTAGACAGCTAAATAGGGAAATAATGACACTTACAGAGTTCCTAAATCAAATGGATCTAACAAATGTCTACAGAACTTTTCACCAAAACTCAAAATAGTATAACTTCTTTTCAGCATCTCAAAGAACCTTCTCAAAAATTGGCCATATAGTCAGGCACAAAGCAAGCCTCAACAGATGCAAGAATATTGAAATAATCAGTTCTATCCTCTCAGACCACCATGGCCTAAAACTAGACCTCAACAACAACAGAAATAACAAAAATCCTACATACACATGGAAAATAAACAACTCTCTACTCAGTGAGAGCTTGGTGAGGGAAGAAATGAAAAAGAAATTAGGGACTTCCTAAAATTCAATGAAAATAAATGCACAACATACTCAAACTTATGGGACACAATGAAAGCAGTGCAAAGAGGAAAGTTCATAACACTAAGTACCTCCAGAAAGATGTTTGTGATATCTCATACAAGCAACTTTATGGTACACCTAAAAGCCCTTGAAAAAAAAAAGGAGACACACCCTAGAGGATTAGACTGTTGGAAATAATCAAAATCAGAGCTGAAATCGATGAATTAGAAACAAAGAAAATAATTCAAAGAATTAATGAGACCAAGAGCTGGTTCTTTTAGAAAATCAACAACATAGGCAAATGCTCAGCCAAACTAACTAAAAGCCAGAGAGAAACTATCCAAATCAGAAAAATCAGAAATGAAACAGGGGACATAAGAACAGACACTGAAGAAATACAGTCATTACATCTTACTACAAAAGCATATATGCCATAAAATTTGAAAATCTAAATGAAATACACAATTTTTCTTGATAGATTCCATTTACCATAATTAAAGCAAGATCAGGTAACTAGATTAAGTAGTCTTATGTTCCCCAAGGAAATGGAAGCAGTCATCAAAAGTCTCCCTTCTTTAAAAAACCCAGGGCCAGACTATTTCAGCACAGAATTCTGTCAGACCTTCAAAGAAAAGGTAACTCCATTTCTCTTCAAACTCTTCCACAAAAAAGAAACAGAAGAAATATTACAAAACTCATTCCATGATGCCACAGTCACATTGATACCTAAACCACACAAAGACCCAACAAAAAACAGAACTTCTGACCTATCTCTCTTATGAATATTGATGCAAAAGTACTCAATAAAATACTCACAAACAGAATCTAAGACTTATAAAAGGTATCATCCAACATGACCAAGTAGGCTTCATCGCAGGCATGCAGAGGTGGTTTGATATATAGAAATTCATCAACATAATCGACCATATAAAATAAACTGAAGGAGATAAACCACATGATCACCTCCTTAGATGCTGAAAAAGCATCTGACAAAATCCAACACCCATTCATCTTTAACGTCTTGCAGATATCAGGGATAAAAGGCACATACCTAAACATAGTAAAGACAATATACAGCATAGCTATAGCCAACATCAAATTAAACAGAGAGAAACATAAATAAATACTACTGAAATCGGGGAAAAGGCAAGTCTGCCCACTCTCTCCATAGCTCTGGACCATAGTACTTGAAATCCTAGCTAGAGCAATAAGACAACTGAAGGAGATCTAGGGGATACATATAAGAAAGGAAGAAGTCAAAGTATCACTATTTGCAGATGACATGATAGTATACTTGCGTGGTTCCCAAAGTTCTATCAGAGAATACTTTCAGCTGAAAAACACCTTTAGCAAAGTGGCTAGATACAAAATTAACTCAAAAAATCAGTAACCCTCCTGTATAGGAAAGACAAAAGGCCCGAGAAAGGAATTAGGAAAACTACAGCTTTCATAATAGCCACTAATAATGAAACTTACCTTGGTATGACTCTAACTAAGCATGTGGAAGTCCTGTTTGAAAAAACAAACAAACAAACAAACAAACAAAACTTCAAGTGTCTGGGGGAAGAAATTGAGGAAGATAGAAAGATTTCCCATGCTCATGGATCAGTAAGATTAACATAGTGAAAATGGCCATCCTACCAAAAACAATCTGCAGATTTAATGCAATTCCCATCAAAATACCAACAAAATTCTTTACAAAACTTGAAAGAACAATTCTCAATTTCATATGGAAAAACAAAAGCCCAGAATTACTAAAACAATTCTGTACAACAAATCATCTGGAAGTATCTCCATCCCTTATCTCAAGCTTTACTACAAAGCAATGATAATAAAAACTGTATGGTAGTGGCAAAGAAACAGAATGGTCAATCAATGGAATCAAATAGAAGACCCAGAAATAAAGCCACACACCTACAGATACTTGATTTTTGACAAAGGAGCCAAAACCATAAAATGGAAAAAAGACAGCATCTTCAACAAATGGTGCTGGTCTAGCTGTATGTCTACATATAGAAAAATGCAAATAGACCCATACTTATTTGCATGCACAAAACTAAAATCCAAGTGTATCAAAGTCCTCAACATAAAATCAGACACACTAAATTGGTTAGAAGAAAAAGTGGGGAAGAGCCTTGACATCATTGGCACAGGAGACAGCTTCCTGAACAGAATACCAAAAGCACAAGCTCTAAGATAAAAAAATCAATGAATGGGACCTCATGAAACTGAAAAGCTTCTATAAAGCAAAGGACACTGTCATCAGAACAAAATGACATACTGCAGACAGGATCTTCCTGTATCTGACAGAGTTCTAATATCCAGAATGTATAAAGAACTCAATAAATTCAACAACAACAAATCAAGTAATCCAATTAAAAATGGGATACAAAGCTGAAGAGTGAATTCTCTATAGAGGAATATCGAATGGTAGAGAAAAATTTAATGAGATGCTCAACATCCTTAGTCATCAGGGAGATGCATATCAAAACTATGCTGAGATTTTACCTTACAGCCATCAGAATAGCTAAATTCGAAAACTGAATTGACAACACATGCTAGAGAGAATGTGAAGAAATGGGAACCTTCTTTCATTGCTGATGGGGATGTAAACTTGTACAACCACTTTGCAAATCAATATGGTGCCTTCTCAGCAATTAGGAATAGTACTACTTCAATTAGGAATAGCTATACCACTTCTAAGCATATATTTAAAATATGCTCAAGTTTACAACAAGGACATTTGCTCAACCGTGTTCGTGGTAACTTTATTCATAATAGCCAGAATGTAGAAACAATCCAGATGTCTGTCAACTGAGGAATGGATACAGAAAGTGTGTTATTCTTACACAATGGAATACTACTCAGAAATTAAAAAAACAAGGAAATCATGAAATTTTCAGGCAAATGGTGGGAACTCGAAAAGGTTATCCTAAGTGAGGTATCCTAGAAGTAGTAAAACACACATAGTATATACTCACTTATAAGTATATATTAGACATATTATATAGGATAAACATACTAAAATCTGCACACCTAAAGAAGTTAAGCAACAAGCAGGACCCTTGGTGATCAATCCTCACTCAGAAAGGCAAAGGAGAAGAGGGAGAAAACAGGTGACAGGACAGGAGCCTACAACAGAAAGCCTCTGAAAGACTCTGCCCAGCCTTGTATCAAAGAGATGCTGAGGCTCATAACCAAACTTGGGGCAGAGTGCAGAGAATCTTATGAAAGAAATGTTGCAGGATAGAAAGACCTGGAGGGGACAGGAGCTCCACAAGCAGAGCAACAGAACCATAAATCTGGTCAAAAGGCTCTTTTCTGAGATTGATACTCCAAACAAGACCATGCATCGAGATAACCTAGAACCCCTAGGTTCTGCAGATGTAGCCCTTGGCAGCTCAGTATCCTAGTGGGTTCCCTAGTAAGGTGTGCAGGGACTGTCTTTGACATAAATTCAGTGGCTGGCTCTTTGATCACCTCCCCCCGAGCCTTACCAGGATATGGAGGAAGACAATACAGACAGTCCTGATGAGACCTGGTAGGCTAGTGTCAGATGGAAGTGGAGGAGGACATCCCCTATCAGTGGATTTGGGGAGAGGTATGGGTGGAGGGTGAGAGAGAGAGGGTGGGATTGGGAGGAGTCAAAGGAGGAGGCTATAGCTGGGGTACAAAGTGAATAAACTGTAATTATAAAAAAATAAACAAAAGGAAAACAAACTAATAGTTTAACATTTTATTGTGGTAAAATACAGATAGCATAAAATTTGCCACCGTAATTATTTTAACTACATAGTTCTATGACATTAAATACATTAATACATACTACTATTCATTTGTTTTAAAACTGAAAGTCTGTATCTATTAAGCAATCATTCCTTATTCCATTTTACCTTCAAGCCCTGGCAAACATCTTTCTACTTTCTTAAGAACAGTTAATTTTAATCTTAGATGACTGTAAGAAGTTTGGATACAGGTACTTGTACTGTGAGGAAAAGATGGAGACCCCTGAGAGCTTCAAATGCATCATTCCACATCTAGGGATACATTATGCCAAACCTCTTATGAGCTTAGCACCTGCCATCAAGTTTCAGTGGCTTGCTCTTGTGGCCGAGATACTTCTAGTAATTACTGGAAGGGAGGGATGAATGCAAGATTGCTGCTTGGTAACGTATGTGCAAAATTTCTACCATCTTTCATTTCAACAGTGATCTTATTTTCAGAAAGCATCCTTTAAAAGCAAATACTTCAAGTATATGTTTATTCTAATATTTAGTGCTGTATAAAAGGATGAGGATTTGGCCTTTAGGAAAGCTTAAAACCCATTTTGCTGCATGGTATTGGGAAGTAAAAGTAACTGTTTATTCAGAGAACTGATTTAGTAAGTATTTTAAGTAGGTCTAGGTGGCTATAATACCTTTAATTCCTCTATACACCATGCTTCTGAAAAAAAATGAACATGTTGGTGATCTTGCTGTTTAATAAAATGTGCAAGCTGGAGAGGTGAAGCATGCGAAAGCTGGGATAGCTTTAGATTTCTTGGGATTCTACATGTTGTCTAGAATGTTCTATCCCCATTGCCCTCCATCAACAGCCACGTGGTAATTTGTTCTCAGTTATAGGATTCACCTTTTGTTTTTTTGGTCCTTAACCTAAATCATGGTCTCTCCTATTTACTTCAACAATGTCAGATTGATTTCATAGATTCCTGTACTTAACTTTCAGGGTGTGGATTATCTTGCTAAAAGTGAATTTGTTTAATGTTTGTCAATAATGATGAGAGTAAAGGCCACCTATGTATCCCTACCATAGCACAATATGTGAAACAGAGTGGGTACTCAAGAACTTTGATTGCCTGAGTAGACAAATTAGTTATAAGCATTCAAACTCATTCAATTCTAATCTCTTTCATTTTCTGGATATGTGGCCAACGTTATGCCATTTCTGTCTAAGTTTTTTTTCTATCATGGACACTTTAAAATTCCATTAGAGTTGAGTTGATGGCTCTTACCTATGGTAGAAAATATTTCAATCAAATACTACCTTGGGTTTGTGGCCACTGTTTTTCCTACGGTTCTTCAGTATGCTAATATTTTGAATGGCCATGGTATGAATCTGTTTTGTTAGTGGATTCCCCTTTAAAGTGTAATGCAATGTTTGTTTAGTAGAAAGAATATCAATTGGTGCAGTGCAGTATTCACTCCTCTCAACACTTGCTCTGTGTTTAGTTTTTACCTCTAAGATGAGGTGCTTTCACAAGAAGGACTGCATTGCTTTTGTGTGTGAAACAAAAAGAAGTATTTAAACCTGAGAGGGAAGTCTCTGATGGAAAGTGAGTATAAGTGAACAGCTGCTAGTCTTTTTCCTGCTGCTTTATTTCCTTTGCCAATCAAATCAGCAGCTCAAAGTTTTGTTTGGGCCCCAGCTGGACCATAGAACTGGGAGCTGCAGAATGTGTCATAGTCATCTTTGTATCCACAGCATCCAACTCAGTGCCAGGTTCAGAGTAGGTGTTCAAAATATCTACATAATTAAATAAAGTGACAGTTGGGAGGCCCTGCACATAGGTTGAGTAGGCAATTTTCTCATAATTTTGTTATTTTTATAATTTATACCCAGTTAACTTACTAGAATGATCTGAAGCATAGCCGCCCACATAGTATTGTTTAAGGACTACTAAAATGGTCCTATATGGCCGTGATTAGCTCCCATGCCAGCCTACTCAGGTTTGAGAAATTCCTATGAAACTGAATTATGTTGACACAGAGGGCTCATTAAATGAAAATATTGCATCCAGAATCTCTAGGATTAAATGGGTATTAGCGATCATTAGTATCTAAAAAGGAATTAGGTTTTGCATTATGTAAGGCCAGAGTCCTGAGGGCATGGGCATAAGAAGGTGAGATACTATTGTTTTGTTTCAGAGTTGGGTATTGCTATGCAGTCTTGGCTAGTATTTCACTCAAGGCTTTCTTCCTTTCTCGGCATCTTAAGTGTTGGGGTGCAGTCACAACAACTGCTTTAACATGGATTAGTTTGGGTTAGGGATTTGGGGGTATATTAGGAAGATCATAGACTATTCAGGAGAATCAGGCAGTAGTCCAATAAGCTTCCTTCTAGTAGCTAGTGTTCAACATAAAGCACTGTTTTCCTGAACATGGAAGTGTTCCCAGAAGCCCAGTGGGGTACTGAAAACTATTTAGGACTACTACACAGAGGCCTTTCACAATCCAAATAAGAATGCTGAGAAGTAAATGAACTTTCATTATTTTCAAATTCCCCGGTTTAATCATTTATTAAATATGTATGTTCTCCTTGATGTTTTTCTAGCCCAGACTGACCTTAACTTTACTATACAGTTCAGGCTGCCCTTGAACTCATTATTCTCCTACCTCTGTCTCCTGAGTGCTGGGATTACAGATGTATATCATCATGGATGTTTAACCCTATTGTTTTTGCATTCCTATGTCCCTCTCAGTGTCTAATTAGTTATCCAGTTTTAGTAGATCACTAGATAGTTTTAGTCCTTTGGCACACATTTTTTTTTTCATAATAATCACAATAATGAATACCATTTGATGAGTACTAACTCTTTGCCAGAAACCATGCTAGGCTCCTACATATTGTGTTATCTCAACTTGGATCTACTTAAGTCCCAAATATATGATGTTTTTGCTAAGCTACATGGATTCATTTTTAAAAGCTCATGGGCCTCTTTTCTGGTTCAAGGAGAGCATCATAAACTGGGGAGCTCTGTGATCAACCTATGAGCAGTTCCTAACAGAAAATACAAACCAGTTAGGAAAGGGATTACTGTTCAAGTTAATTTAAAATTTTAGTTGGTAGAGAATTCTTATAGACACAAAATTTCAAGGAAGGAAATGCCATGAGAATCATATCATACTGGCAATATTAGAAGTAGGCTATGGCTATAGGCAGTAATTGGAATTTTCAGGGTCACGTACATTTTCAAGAACATCATGATGAATTTATTATAAGTATCATACATAGAAGAATAAGAAGTTTGTATATTAGGGGGTCAAGGTAACCTTAATTTTAGTCTTGAAGTTACAGCCTTAGGTATACTCCATGCCTCAGATTTTTAGGTGTAAAGAGGAGATGTCAGTCTCTAGTGTCTAATAAGTCTTCCATCTCTTAAAATTTCCACTGCAAGTTCTGCCTACCCAACATAGAGACAGCAGGGTTCTGGTGGGTTAAATAGCGTTTTTAACATTTCACCCCCAGTGAGACATTCCTCTTTTTCAGTTAAGCAGTAAGGATGTCTATGACAATCCAGCTTCAATAAAGTGTGTGCCCCATTTTGTAAACTTGTGTTATATAATTAAATGGTCTGTTTTATGGAGCTCTGTGTTGAGCTTCCCTCTTTCTCTGGCAACCCCTAAATGCCTTCCATCAGTAGGATCTTGCTTTTGCCATGTCTTCCATATGAAACCTCTGAACCTTGTTCAGAGAATGTTTTGGTTTCAGCTTTTGGACTAGTGACACTATCCCAAGTGCTGAGGGAATGATGGTAGGCATAATGACGTGCTTCCATAAAACCAGAGATTCAAACATCTGCTTTTGAATGGATCTTTAATAATAGAAAGTGTCACTGAAGCCAGACAGTCTATCCTGTGGTGTTACTAAATCTTTTCATAAAAATATTCATTTCAGGTTACTTGCCAAGTATTTCATATCTTAAAAAATAAGCTATGCTAGCCCCTAACCAAATTCCCAGCCACCAAAGTTTAATGTTAATGAACCCATTAGCTGCCCTTGGGCTTATCCCCAGCATGACAGTGTCTTAAAATGCTGTTTTGAAATGTTCCCTTGGACCTCGGAGTCCCTCCTAGACACCCTGCAATCAGTAAATGTACAATAATTCAATTTGCCATAATACAGTTTTCCTTTTCAAGCAGCCCAGCTGTCTGTGATCTCCAAGTCCCAGTGCACTATATTTGATGAAGGGTGTATTTAAAATGAGCAGCTGAAATGGCCCCATAAAATGTTTCCTCCATATCTTTTTTATCTTCTCATTGAGAAGCATAGGGCAGCTCTATGGGGTTGGCTGTTGAGAGGCTGACATTGTTGGGGCAACAAGAGCATTCTATTATGATAATTTCCATTTTTCATATTTGCTGTTCTGTTATTGTTATTGGTGCAGATTTTGTTCTCTAAGTGCTACCAGGGGAATATCTCTAGAACTTGGTAGGTAGCTCCCATTTCTATGGTCCTTAAAATAGTAGAAAGCGTCTAACAAGGAAATTACAAAAAAAGACTTTACTGTTACTCTTTCTTCATATGCTATTTTCCCCAACTAGTATTTGGTTTCACCAGTTTCACTATAATTCAAGATCTCTCTCAATTAATTTCCTACTGGCTAAAAAGTAAGGGTGAGAGAACAAAGAAGATATTATAAAACAGACTACATATTCTAATAACTGAGCCATTCCATGAACTTAGAACAAGAGAGTCATATAAAAATGGCAATATTCTGTCTCCAACTTTTTTTCACCTCATGTGCTAGAGAAAATTATTTACCTGAGTTGGCATGCAGATAACGGCATGACTCACTTAATGGGATGATTATGTTTCAATTGTGACTTATATATACAATCAGTGTTCAATTCTAGACCCAGTTTCTTAACCCCTACTAATTCAAGAATAGCTGAATCAAACAGATAAGTGCTTAATAACTATTCTTAACTAATTTATTATCACTTGCCAGCCACTCTCCTTGTTAGATAGTGCTATAAAATCCATTATTAAGATAAGTAATTTTTCTTGGAAACACTATCTTTCCATCCATCCATCCATCCATCCATCCATCCATCCATCCACTCATTCATTTTAGGATTACTTTAGTGAATATCTCCACTGACAGGTACTGCAATAACTGCTAGAGAGGCAAAGATTGAAATGACATGATGTTTTTCTGAACTAGCTCATAGTCTGTATGACAAGTACCACAGAAGATAGAAAGGGAATAATAAGTATGAGCTGTCAAAACTTCATGATCTTGACAAGGACAGAAGATTTAAATACCTTCAATTATTTAAGGACAAGATAATACAATATTGAAATCTAGCATTAAATCAGTTAGCCAGACAATTAAATAAAAAAGGGGGAATCAACAGAGGAGAAATATAGGATGTAGGAGGTACGAAAGATAATAAAAGGAAGAAGGCCCTAACTTTAAGCTTTCATTAATTGTCCCTATTGGGTTTCGTGAACATAAAAATGTAATTTAAAATAAGAATTATTCAAAGTGATTTTCTTTAAGTTTTTGGCTCCTGATGGGTCAACCATATTTCAATAGATGACTCCACACACATGACTATATGAGCAACATAAATCGTACTTGGTTAGTTACTAAAAGTAATGAGAGAGAGGTCATGAAATTTGGATAGGGCAGAAACATAGGTCAAAGAATAATTTGGGGAAAGAGTGGGGGGTGTATATGATAAATACACATTGTATGCATGTATAAGATTGTCAAAGAATAATTAAAAATATTGTACTAAAATATTACCCGGTTTCTCAGCTGTGTGTATGGAGAGAGCTGGCCAAGAGAAAGAATAGGAAGCTAAAAATTGCAGATAACTATGATTTACCACATCTCAAAACATCAGATCCTTTCTGTGATACATGCACACAATAATGCTTATTTGCATTCTGGATTGTTTTTTTTTTATATCAATGGAATTTTCAATAGTTTCTTCATCTTAATATTTATTTTTAATATCAAGAAGATTAAGGAATTGTCATCTCTGTTCATTCCCAGTGTTTTTCACAATCTAAATTGAATAAAAAGTCCTAGCTCCAATCTTTGTTCAGTAATAGGCTAGTAATAGGCAAGGTTGGTTTTCAGATGAACACTAAAGATGTGTTATTAGCATAATCATCAATACTCATGTTTGAATGGATATTATGCACAGATATAAAATTTTCTCTAGACTTGTGGTATAGTATCTGTACTTCTATAATGTATTCCTCTGAAGAACTAAAACCATGAGAAACCTTGTACACAGAATTACATTTTTTTTCTCCTGAAATTCTTAAAATTCTTCAAATGTAGGTGGGGATGCTCAGGAGGCAAGATTTGAAACAGAAGTGTCAAATATGTAGGAACTGGAAAATATCACCAAATAATGCTAATTGCATTTGGATGGACTAAAAATATTTTCCTGAAGCTTGTTAAATTGTTTTTAATAGACAATGGTGATTATGATGACGACAGTGATGATTTTGATGACAATAATGTTTCAGGTGTCTGATTATATATTTACTCACACTTTGACTTTATTTTTGTATTTTCCTATGGACTTTTTCTAGCTCTAAGTAAAAAGAAACTAATACTTGTTTTTGTTTTGTTTTGTTTTGTTTTGTTTTTCAAATAACAAGTGTTTTAGAGTATGCTAGAATTTGGTTTACTTTATCTCTGCAAGTGTGTGCTCACAAACATGTTGTACATACATGGATAATATTTGTGTGTGTGCACTTCCATATTATGCATGCATGTATCTATAGATGAAAGTCAGAGGATAACTTTGAGTTTTGGTCCTTGCATTCCACTTTGTTTGAGGCAGGGTCCCAGGCTGTTCACCACTGCATATGCCATGCTACCTTGCTTGCAAGTTTCCAGGAATTCTGCTTTTGCTGTATGAATGTTGGGGTTACAGACATGAGCTACCATACTATGCTTTTATGGATTCTCAGGACTTGAAATCAAGTTCTCATACTTACACAATATCACTTTCATCCTCTGGAAAAGCTTCTCAGAGCTAAAATCTGACTTTTAAAAAAGTTATTCTTTATCAAAGAATATTAATCAGATTACTGTGAATTGAATATTAAAGGTAGCCTATCAGAAATTCACAACTAAAATGAAGGTCAAGATATCAAAATAGCCCCTGGGGGCAATGGTCTCCTGAACCTACTCAGACCTCGGACACCACCACTGCTAGTTCTAGAACTGACGCAGGATGTTCCAACGAGGGGGTTAAGGCTTCTCATAATATTTCCTATAAGCCCCATTTTTCTATATCCCCCATTTTTATTCATTATTAGCCAGATAGAGCCAAGTAATTGTGGTAATGATACTTGCTTTTTTGCCCAATGCTGGAATGATAGTAAATTTAGGTATGCCCTGGTTACTCGCATACCTCACTGGGTGCCTGTGCCCGTTGATGCCCCTCACACTATGACTCTCTTCAGACAGAAAAGGGATCTTGGAACTACAGCCACCATTGTTACTACCATCTCATTGGCGGCTGTTGGAGCTACCACCGGGGCATTAGCCATGAGTCATACTGGGCAGACTGCTCAGACCCTGAACAATCATTTAGCCAATGTAGCTCATGCCTTAGTTGTACATAAAGGAATTAATGCTCAACTAAAAGGAAGCTTGATGGTGTTCAATCAGAGGATTGACCTCGTGCAGGAGCAAATTGATACCCTATGGCAAATTGCTCAACTTGGCTATCAATGAAAATATGCTGGACTTTGAGTCACTAGCATATAACGTGAGAATTTTTCCTGTGCTGCAAATCTGTCTAAACAATTGTCGAGCTATATTTTAGGTAATTGGACTGGAGAATTCGATACTACGATGAAGCAGCTGAGAGTGGCCATCGTCCCAGTAAATTCTACCAGAGTGGACCCAGGACTAGCCACAGGATTATCATCATGGATTGCTGCAACCATGAGTCATCTGAAGGAATGGGCGGGCATGGGAGCGTTAGCAGGCCTTCTGGTGTTGGTCTCCTTGGTTTGCCTGTGGTATATATGCAAGATTAGAGTCTCACAACAGTGTGATGCAGCCATGATCATTCAGGCCTTTACAGCCATTGAAGCAGGACATTCTCCCCAAACATGGTTGGATACCATAAAAAGCTAAAATTACGCTCAGGATGCAAGGCTAAGCACTGCACTCAGGGTCAGCCGCTCTGGACCCAGAGAAGAGCATGTCTGATTGCATGCGGGTTGATGCCCCAGGTCCCGCCTCTGAGAAAAAGGTATCGGACCGGTCTGATGCTCTTTGGGTGGATGACACCTAAATGAACATCAGTACAAAGTTCCAATTTATTTCTAATATCAGAGATCAGACCTCTACTCTTGCCTGATGCGTCTAAAACAAAAAGGGGGAACTGTAGAGAGCTGCGGAATGCTATGCCTTAAAGATGGAGCTGGTTTCTGCCTTCCACCTTCCCGATGGTGAGTGCTCTCTGTCACGAACAATTCCACATTTGGCTAAGGCTGAGGATCTGGCTTGCTTCCATGTATGTGGACCTATCTGCATTGCCCACGTGGCATGCCTGGGTTGGCTACCCAGAGGCTATTTAAGCTGTGGGCTGGCTTTCCCCAGGGTCCGAGGATTGTTCAAGGTTCCTGAATAAACTGCATTGAAAAAAAAAAGATATCAAAATGGTATAGCTGGGTCTTGAGGAAGCGTTATTCCTAATTGTCTGAGTAAGCGCCAGATTGACTTCCAAAGTGGTTGTACCAGTTTACATTCCCACCAGCAATGGAGGAAGGTTCCCCTTTCTCCACAACCTCTCCAGCATTTGTTGTCACTTGAGTTTTTCATCTTGGCCATTCTGATGGTTGTAAGGTGAAATCTCAAGGTCGCTTTGATTTGCATTTCCCTAATGGCTAATGAGGTTGAGCATTTCTTTTTTTTATTTAACTTTTATTAATTATACTTTATTCATTTTGTATCCCCCTATAAGCCCCTCCCTCCTCCCCTCCCTGTCTCACCCTCCCCCCCTTTCTGCATCCATGCCCCTCCCCATGTCCACTGAATGGGGAGGTCCTCCTCTCCTTCTTTCTGATCTTAGTCTATCAGTTCTCATCAGAAGTGGCTGCATTTCTTTAAGTGTTTCTCTGCCATTCGATATTCCTCTGTCGAGAATTCTCTGTTTAGCTCTGTTCCCCATTTTTTTTAATTGGATTACTTGGTTTGTTGCTTTTCAGCTTCTTTAGTTCTTTGTATATACTGGATATTAGCCATCTGTCAGATAAAGGGTTGGTAAAGATTCTTTCCCAATCTGTAGGCATTTGTTTTGTTTTGATGACAGTGTCCTTTGCTTCACTGCTAGGTATACACTCAAAATTTGCTCAAGTACACAACAAGGACATTTGCTCAACAATATTTGTAGCAGCTTTATTTGTAATAGCCAGAACCTGGAAACAACCCAGATGTCCATAAACAGAGGAATGGATACAGAAATTGTGGTATTTTTACACAATGGAATTCTACTCAGCAATCAAAAATGAAGAAATCATGAAATTTGCAGGCAAATGGTGGGATCTAGAAAAGATCATTCTGAGTGAAGTATCCCAGAAGGAGAAAGACAAACATGGAATATACTCGCTTATATAGACCTACAAGATATGATAAACATAATGAAGTCTATACACCTAAAGAAGATAAACAAGAAAGCAGACACAGGGTAAGAGGATCAATCCTCACTTAAAAAGGCAAATGATTGTGTTTTGGACGTATGACAGGAGTCTACCGCAGAAGGCATCTGAAAGACTCTACCAAGCAGCGTTTCAAAACAGATACTAAGACTCATAACCAAACCTTCGGCAGAAGGGAGTTAGTATGACGTGGAAAAGATAGGAGCCCCACAAGGACCAAATATTTCTGGGCACAGGGTTTTTTTCTGAAACTGTTTCTCCAACCAAGGACCATATATGGATATAACCTAGAACCTTTGCTCGGATGAAGCTCGTGGTAGCTCAATAACCAATTGGTTTCCGATAGTAAGGGGAACAAGGACTATCTCTAACAGGAACTCAATGGCTGGCTCTTTGACCTCCCCACCCCCCAAGGGAGGAGCAGTCCTGCTAGGCCACAGAGGAGGACTTTGCAGCCAGTCCTGAATATACCTGATAAAACAGGGCCAGACGAAAGGGGAGGAGGTCCTCTTCGATCGGTGGACTTAGAAAGGGGCAGGGAGAAGCTGAGGGAGGTACAGTGGGATTCAGAGGGAATGAGGGAGGAGCGGGATACAGCTGGGATACAGAGTTAATAAAATGTAACTAATAATAATAAACAATAATAAAATATGATAAAAAAGATATCAAAATTGATTATAGTTGAAAGGGAGCAAAAATTAAAAAATCATCACTCCAAAATTTTATTGGTTGAGGGGTTTAGAGTGAGCTAAATCTCCAAAGTCCCAACTTTAATATACATTGATGAATATTGCTTCAATAATATTTTTGAACACACTGGTTTCACTGTAAAATTATTGATTTCGGAGGCCCTCTATGGTAGGCTTCTGTCCTGTTTCTTGTTTTCTCCTACTTCCAATGTCTATCCCATTTGTCCTTCTAAGTAAGGATTGATCATCTTACCCCGGAACCTCTTCTTGCTTAGTTCTTTTAGGTATATAGATTTTAGTATGTTTGTTCTATATTATAGGTCTAGTATCCACTTATAATATATATAAGTGTGTGTCTTTCTGCTTCTGGGATACCTCACTCAGGATGATTTTTTTCAAGATCCCACCATTTGCCTGCAAATTTCATGATTTCCTTGTTTTTAATTGCTGAGCATTATTTCATTGTGTAAATCTGTACCAGATGCTGAGACTCATAACCAAACCTTGGGCAGAGTGTAGGAAATCATATGAAAGAAGGGAGAGTTAGTAGGACCTGAGAGGACGGGAGGGACAAAAAAACCAAAATATATCTGGGGTCTTTTCTGAGACTGATACTCCAACCAAGGACCATTCATGGATATAACCTAGAACCTTTGCTCAGATGTAGCTCATGGCAGCTGAGTATCCAAGTGGGTTTCCCTAGTAATGAGAACAGGGACGGTCTCTGCCTTGAACTCAGTGGTGGGCTCTTTTACCTCCCACGCACACACCGAGGGAGGAACAGCCTTGCTAGGCCACAGAGGAGGACATTGCAGCCAGTCCTGATGAAACCTGATAAACTAGGGTCAGATGGAAGGGGAGGAGGACCTCCCCTATTAGTGGACTTAGAGAGGGGCAGGGAGGAGATGAGGGAAGGAGGGTGGGATTGGGACAGAATGAGAGAGGGAGTTACAGCTGGGATGCAAAGTAAATAACCTGTAATTAATATAAAAATAAAAATTATAAAAAATATTGCTTGCTGTATGAATAATTATCAGATTAATTTTAGATCATCCTCTATGTCCAATGTCAGAATAGGAAAAAAGTCTTTGGATTTATCTGGGAAAAAGATTTCATAAGTATAGTTCAAAACATATACTTGTTGGGAATAATGATGAGACAGGTTCTAATTCAAGTGATAAAGAACACTTAGAAGGCTTTTGGTTATCACAATTATAAATGCAATGCTTTGATGTCAGAGAAAGAAATTCAATGTATATTCCAATTTCGGTGATGCTGATAAGAATACAAAAATCAATAAAAGAAGCTGTTCAATTAGAAAGTGTTCTCAGAGCTTCTTTGCTGTTGTTAATATATTCAGCAATCATTTATTGAGTGCTTGTTCTGTGCAAGGCTATATGTCAGCTATAGAAGAAAATAATCACAGCAAACATATATTATTTATTGTGTACCAGTATTATAATAGTTTTATGAAGATTATCTCATATATTCTTCCTCCAGCATTATATTGTCCCAAGTCTTGAACAGAAGAACACCAAAATGAGGAGGCAGCATTTAAGTTACCTAAAACTGTACATCTGGTAACTATGAGTACTTTAATTGACTAAAACTGTACAATCAGTAACTATAAGCAGTAGTACCCAGTTCTTGGTCTATCTGATTTCAGAGTTGGTGATATTAGGCATGAAGGCTAAGGTTGAATTCCAGCCCTTAAATAAAGAGCTCTCGCACTGTTAATTATAAAAAGAATGGCAATGAGTGCTAGAATTATGATCTATAGAAAGTTCAGAGTTCAAAGGGGACCTTAATTAATTTTGCCTGAAAATTTTACATAGGAATTGACATTTTAATTGGACAAGGTGATATTTTAAAAATACTTTCTGGAAATGGGATGAGGGTGTTCTTGTAGCCACTGGAAGTAGCATACAACAAAACACTGAGATTGCATGACATATTTAAGAAATAATATAATAAGACCAGTGGGGATGAATGTTTTTGAGTGGGAAGTGATGGTAGGGTAGATAACAGCAGTAAAACTGGAAAGGTAAAATGGGCACAGCTTATTGGGTATCTAGACTGCCATGTGATGATGATGTATAGATTTATTCTATAGGTGGAAGGAAGCCCTACTAATCTTTAAATATAGAGCAATATCAAATATATATTTATGTTTTCAGGAGAAAACTCTGGGAATGAAAGTGATAGATAAGAGATTCAAAAGAAACAGGGATGGGAGTCAAGTTAGAAGTTATTAAAACAACTGAAATAGTACAAGAAAGGAGCCGGGTGAGAATGGGAATAAGGGTCTACTGGACTTTATAGTGAAGATGTCCAAAAGGGACAAAACAATATAGGCTTGGTGTCTTGTAGATTGTGTGGCAGAAAAAAAAACATGAAGATAGGAAGAGGGAATGAGAAGGAAAGGAGGGAGGGAGAGAATGCCAGCTTTGACAATCCTGTAAATCATATAAAAGTAAGAATAGAGGGTCTGGTAGTAATATCTCAGTGGGTAAGAACACTGGCTACTCTTACAGAACACCCTGGTTTCATTCCCAGCACCAGCATGGTGGCTCACAAACATCTATAACTGCAGTTTCAGGGGATCTGACAGCCTCGTCCGGCCTCTCCGGGCACTGTATACACATGGTACACTGACACACATGCAACAAAAACACCTATCACAGAAAATAAAAATAAATTAAAAAATGTTAAAAAGTATTTTTAACAAATAAAAATAACATCAAGAAAAATGTTCATCATATAAGGGGTGGATAAAGAAAGACCTGTTTAAGTGGTTGACTGAAAATAATAGAGAAAAAGAAGCTGGAAGATCATGTCAAAACAAGAAAGGGAGGAGATGTTTGACAGTTGCAAATAGTTATGTCAATTAGACTTAAGCCTGAGAGCTGACAGCAGGATGTGCCTATTAAGGTGCCCTTGGCATCTTAATACAATCAGCTTCTATACTACAGATTATGGGTAAGTAACACATAATCAAAGTAGATATATTAATGTTCTTTCAAAGTATTTTGCAGTGAAAGCAAAAAATACACTTATGTCTTGTTGGTAACTTGACCAAAGTTCTACAACAAAACACCTGTGTTCTTAGCCAGCTGTGAAGGACTTCTGAATTACATATAGCTAAAAAGCCATGTAAAATTCTAATATTTGAAATTTGTGTTTTAGAATCTTGGTAGTATAAGGATTTTCTTTATTCTGATTCCTCTGTAAGCTTCTTTCCATTCTTATGCTGATACTGTATCAGTCCTTATCACCTATATACAGATCAAGGAAATATTTGTGGCAGAGTGCTTCTAGAAATAAGCCATCTTATGACCTTGAGGTACTTTCTGTTGCCCATATAATATTCATACCATTTCTTAGCAGCCCTACATTCTGATAAGGCATTGTTGATAGAATGCTACTGGATAAAAATGCTCATGTCTTTTTGAAAATAGCCTAGTATATTTTAATCTTACATTTCTAAATCCTTGATATATCTCCTCTACAACAAACCCACAGCTCATAGGTGTTTTGACAAGTAAAGAAAATAGTAAGATGTCACTCCATTTGCATTCATTGCTGATGAGCTATTGGTTCTTACTGTATCATTCATGGCCATAATGCAGTTTGTATGTTAAATCAATACACTATAAAACTCCAGCATAACTGTTGGCTTATTATTTAAAGCAAAGAAAGAACAAATCAATTCCGTTCATGTCAAGGACATTCTTGACAAAAGGCTGAATGGTATGAACAGGCTGATTGCCATGAAAGAATTCAGTGAGATGGAAAGCTAGGAATTGTGCTTACAGATCAGGGGGAGCCCTCTGGACTGTTCACACTTAATAGTTGGGTTTTTCTACAAAGTGTGAGTAAACATGCTTTCAGGACACATCCTAGTATCAAGGGATTTTCTTTGGTGGTAAAATAACCCACCAAATCTTAGAAATTAGATTTAAATAACATCGCTTAGGAGTCCCAAGAGTAAATAAAGTTTTAAGTCAATAGGTAAATGGGGTGCAATGAGATGCTAGGGTAGATCGAGTGATGTATGGATTTAGAAGGGAGAGTAGAAAACAGGCTGACAGGGCAACTCTGATACCATGAGAGTCAGCTAAAGTCAGCATATTGATTTTCAGAGTAAGAAGAAACCTCAGGGATCATCTAGTCCAGTGGTTTTCAACCTTGCTGTCATATCATACTTACCAGGGAATTTCAAAATTATATCAAAGCTCAGGCCTTTCCACCATCAATTAAATCTGAAACCCTGAAGTTAAGATTTGGCATCCATCATTTTAAAAACTCCTAAGGTGATTTTGATGTGAATCAGAGATTACCACACTGTTAGGTTTAAAGTGGGAAACTGAGGCATGAAGAAGGCAGGTGACTTCTACTTCCTCTGATTGATGCTTTTAGATGAGATACTAGACACTAGAGTAAATGTTGATAAATTAGTGATTGGGAAAGAAGAGAATTTCCTAACAGCAACTATTAGCTTTAATCTGACTTATCTTGTTTATATTATGATTTTAATTCATTTTATCCATTATTCTAATGACTTTAAAACAATGAAGATACACTTTTACTATTGCACACGTAAAAGCATGTTCTTCATTCACTTATTTTATGTGTCTGATATCTTAAGCTATATGCTGGATGTTATGTAAGCCAAATGTATAGGATTTTTCTTATATGGAAGGTCTTGGATTTCAAAGATGCTTATATTTTAGCAACTGAACAAAAAAGAGGAAGACAAGATAAAGCCACAAATGAATTTGATGTCCTTGGAAAAGTTACTTAGCTTTGTTAATGGAGAAAACTGTTTCTTGGTCACACAGTCCATCACTGTTAAACAGAGACGTTTTAGCACTCATCACAATGCTTGTAAATGTTGGTTATATATGACAAGCGTTGTTGTCATGATGAGGTGTACTTCAATAACAAAGGGCTGGAAGGCAGTCAAGGCTTTGGTGCCATACCAGAGAGAGGAAATGTCATTTAGAGAGGTAACACACACACACACGCACACACACACACACACACAAATGCACGCACACACAGTCTTACCCCTTGGTATTGAACAACTTTGTAGGAGCTCATTCCTAGAGGAAACTGATTCTCCACTCAGTAGCCATTGATCTCTTCACTCAAAGGTAAGCCATCATAGAACTCCCCTTGTTCATGTTGCTATGTCAACTATTGCCATTATGCTGGTCTTATTCTGGCAACCATATTGTTGAGAGTTGATGGGTGCATTTTGTTCTCATTTCTAGAAGATGCTATGTAAAAACAGGCATTTTCCTCCTCTAGTTTTTACAACCCTTTGCCCTCTTTTCCAGATCTTAGGTGTAAAGTGTTGCATTGAAAATGTATTAGTTGGGATTGGATACTTTATTTCAATTGCTGATTACCATGTAATTCCATGTTCTTTCCTCAAGAGAAGGGCTGCTATCTACCAGTAGGCATCCTGGTCCTCTGGCTCTTAAAATCTATCTGGCATTTCTTCTTTGATATTCCTTGAGCCTATATTGCAGGGCCTATATTGCAGATTTATCAACTGAGATTGAACACCCCATACTCTTATTCTCTGCATTTTGAATAGTGGTGGTTTTCTGTAGCAGCCTGAACCTACTGCAAAAAGGTGCTGCTTCAATGAGGGGTGAGAGATAAGCTTATCTGCAAATTTCATGATTTCACATTTTATTATAAAAGTCACGAGTATAGGACAATCATATATTTTGGTTTGAATCCCAGTTTTTCCTCTTTTCAGCATCCTGTGTAGGGAAAATTCTTTTGGAACCCCATTCTTTGTCTAATGTGATGATATAATTACTGAAAATACCCTTTTGTACCTCCTCCTCTCAGGGGTCTCATCTTTGGTCAAGGCTATAAGGAACAAGAATTCCAGTATAGAAGTAGTCTGTTATTGGCCATGGAAGAAAGTTCAGCTTTGCAATGTCCTGAGGATTCTTTCACATGTGTGTCCTAGAGTGCTACTACTTTATCTCAACATGGTATTTTCATATATATCATTTTAATATAGGGATTTTTCTTCATTTGGTACCTTTTCAGCACCTATGCATTCCTTTACCCTGAAAATTTTCCAAATGTTATGCTGCTGTAAGATAAATAATAGAAAGCAACCATATTTTGTTTACATTATAGATACAAATTGATGCTATCTTGACCTACTGTGCTATGATCATTGGTAACTTGGATCCTATTATTTGGGTGTCATCTTGCTTTTCTTTAAAATAAAATTTACTTTTTTATGAGATAAAAATCATATTTTGACCATAGCAATGCATTTTATCATAATTTTTATTCCTTATTTTACTTGTAGTAAAGTAATATCAACTTAATGTGATTGTTGTCAGAATTAAGGAAAATAATGAATGTAGAAATGCCGGACACCTAACAAATACTTGATAAAAGCTGATTTCATGTTCCCCCTGGGTATTTCTAAGGACAGACAATATATTTTTACATACTAGGAGAGTATTGGAATGTTCAAGTGTTTTTCTTATCTATAATAATATATTCTCCTTATGCCAAGTCATAAGGCAGGTAGCTGTGTCAATATATTTTATTTTATTTTTTATTTTTTTTATTTTTTATTTTTTTATCAGTTACATTTTATTAACTCTGTATCCCAGCCGTGTCCTGATCCCTCAGTCCCTCCCAGTCCCTCCCTTCCTCCCTCATCTCCACTGTGCCCCTTTCCAAGTCCACTGATAGGGGGGACCTCTTCCCCATTCATCTGATCCTGTTTTATCAGGTATTTTCAGTACTGGCTGCAAAGCCCTCCTCTGTGGCCTAACAGGACTGCTCCTCCCTTCGGGGGTGGGGAGACCAAAGAGCCAGTCATTGAGTTCCTGTTAGACTATTTCTAACAGGAACTCAATATATTTTATAAAGGAAAAAGATGAAACACAAAAACGTGCCTCTCTTAGTGTTGCCAAGTGAGTTAGCAGGCCCCAAAACTGAATTTGGACCCAAAGAGAAGATTCAATGGTTAAGAGCAGTTCCTAGCACCCACACACTGAGAAGTTTACTCCAGTACCAGGAGTTCATGTGCCATCTTGTGGTCTCCCTATAGATCTGGATGAACACAAGATAAGAAAATATGCACACATGCAGAGGCCCACACACATACAAACAAAAGAAACTATTTTTTAAAGTTAAACTCAGACTTCCCAAATTCAGACACAGGGCTTTTATTGATTATGTTTACCATTGAGAAGTTGGTTAATTAGTGCCAAGTTGACAGTAACAGAGATACATTAGGAGAGCGAGAGAGAATGAATTTCTTTCTTGAGATTCAAATAAGGACACCAGGCATAGCATCCACCCAAGTATATTCATCTCTATTACAAGGCTAGCACAAGTCTGAATTCCTGATTGGAGAAGTACTCACATTGTCACTATTCTTCACCTTTGTTCATTAACACCCTTCCAAGACAATTCCTCAAGTTTTCTACAATGAAGAATATGAATGGTTTGCCTAGGCATTTCTGGTACATTGAGATAGCTCAATGGCTCAGTATGACCCTGCTGTGGGTTGTTCTCCCTTTCTTTTCCTTCTCCACTCAGACTGAATCATCATATGACCTTGAACAGTGGCTTTTGTTCTAAACTTGGTGCCTGAAGCACGAAACTAAGAATACAGCCCCAGGGTACTCAGAGTACTCAGGGTACTCAGGTGGACTAGATAATTTCTGATTTTCAAATGTAAAAGTTTTCTAGTGAGTCCCATAAGGCTGAGGATCCTTTGAGGTGATGTGACAGGGGGCTGGCCCACAAGCCCACAGCCTGTGTCTCCTGTCCCCATCTGAGTCTAGGCTGCCTGCCAAGTGCTATTTTGGAAACAAGGCTTGAGTAGTCCATTTTTTGAAGGTCGTGGATGTTCTGCTTCATAGAACTGCATGGAGCACAGTGTACTGAGACAAATTTCAGTGTTACCACTACTGCTTTAATCTAAATGATGGTGGTCCATATTCATGGACACAGTCAATACTTGCTATTCAGTGAATAACATTGTGGTTGATAGTCATTTAGAAAGGCACAGGAAGCAAATTATAATAAGTTCCAAGAATAGCCTTAAAGACTATGCCAGGTATCATCCTATTAGTCACTGGATCTTGTGAAGTTCTGGAGTAGAATCTGAAACATCTAGTGGCAATTTACCAGCTATTATGGGAGTGTTTAGTATTTTAAGAATTACTATTCCTTACTGATCAGTTTGGTTCAAGATAAGCATTTTGCTTATTTGTGAAATTAATGCACAACATTATTATTACTTGGTATGGACTTCATTCTAGATTGAGTCAATGAAGTGTCTACAATATTGCTTTTCCCATATATACCATATGGATAAAGTAGGATATACCTTTTTGGGTTTCTATTTTTGTCATGTGCTTGTGTGTGTGGTGTACATGCATGTGTTTTTGCATGTATGTGAGAGCTTATATTTGTATGTCTACATATGCATATGTGTGAGCATATAGTGGACACCTGAGGCTAATGTCAAGAGTTTTTCTTGATTGGTCTCTACATGTTTCACTGAGGTAGGGTCTCTCATCTGAACCCCACACTCACCCACTTGACTAGGATAACTAGCCATGTTGATTCAGGGATCCCCTGTCTCTGCCTTTGGAGGTCTGAAATTAAGAGGAACTTCCTATTCAACCAGCATTTACTTGATAACTGGAGATCTGAGCCGTAGACATCATGCTTGCTTGGCAACCTCTTTACTCACTAATCTTTCTTCTTAACCTGAGGCCTACTGTGCACACATACATGCAGGCAAAATACACACACACATTAAAAGAATCTAAACTAAAACAAAAATAAAAGAATTGACAGTTACAAGTTAGGGATAGGCACATCTCAAGACATTAGTAAGGAAAAAATGAAATACCAATTAAGCAATTTCTCTTTGCCTCAAATAGATATGTCAGTAAAAAAGCACAAGTACAAAAGACAAAGCAAAAATGCATAACACTGGTTAGTGATGGATGCTAAGCAGCAGGACTATATTCTCTTTTATTTAAGCATCCTCTGTAAGCTGGGATGAACCAAAGCCCCTCCTGGTCTTTATTTAGGAAAAAGAGTCAGCCATTTCTACCACGTGATGAAAGATGCATCCGTAATCCTCTTATTCATTACTATTATTGCCACAAGCTAATACACGCTTTAAAAGCCTATCTGGAAATGTATTTCTTGTTAACCAGGGTGCTCTAATTTGAAGGGCCATGATTTCAAGTCATTATTTGCCATGACAAATTTAACACATAATGTTATACCCAGTTTGCGAGCCCCCAAAAGATCTACAGGAGTTGACTCCGTTGCAAAACACATGAGGGTCTTTTTATTGTAAATTACAAGCTTCAGCTTGGGCCTACACAACCCCACCGCCAAAGCAGTGGGAGCTGAGTGCGCTGTCCCCAGGTTAGTTGGGTCATTTATAGATTCTGGTCCCTCCCAGCATGCCCAAGGCAGGGTTTTATTTAGTAAAATTGATAAAATAAATACCAAAATCATTGTCATACCCAAATGCCTGATAAACTTTAAACATTTTTTTAGCTTTAAACATTTAAACATTTTTTAAAACCCGTTTTTGCAATATCAAAATAAAGTACCCCTTTTTTAGGAGAGAAGTCACAAGGCATAACCATTATCTTAAAAGTCAAAACCAGATTTTAAAACCAGAATTTACCAGTGCAAACAATTTAATTTCTAAAACCAATACCAATTTAAAATAAGTCATCCTTTTAACCTAGAAGGAAATGAGAATTATTTGACCAAGGTTCCCTTTTTTTTTTTATCCATACCAAGATGGCGATCACATTATAAAACACATGGTAAAGTCAAGATGGTGCGAGACACTGAGGTACTTCATACCACGTGGTAACCTGTACATATGTGTTTACAGATCTAATAAACACATAGGCACATATTTTAAACAAGTTTTGTGAGGCCTTTCAGAACAGAAAACAGAAGGTAGACACAGATACTGCACAGAGACATTGCGACAAAAAAACACCCACCAGCTGGCCAAATTTCCCGGGACCAAAACTGACTCTTCTCAGGCAGGCCGAACATAGGCCTTACAGAAATTCCTCCAGGATGGGCCCAAGGCCCTTCCTGGGTAAGGTACTTCAGATTCCCGCTCTGGCTCCTCTGCCACAGAAGCCTGAGTGGTGGGTGATTCTAGACCACCTCCAGAAACTGATGAAGTTGGGGGATGTCTCTCCCAACTTCAGTGACTGTGATTGTTTGACAGGTTTGTCCAAATCACATTTAGTCACTCATACAGATGCCTCGAAGCAGAACAGAATTCAGAAGATAGGTGCCAACAGGAACACTGCACACCACACAAAGTGACAATGACGGAGACTGAGACACAGACACGGCACTTACCAGCTGTTATGAGACCCTCCGGATCAGTCCTGAGGTCTTGGGGGGCCCTGGAATCTCGGTGGGACCTCCAAATGTTATACCCAGTTCGCGAGCCCACAAAAGATCTACAGGAATTGACTCCGTTGCAAAACACATGAGGGTCTTTTTATTGTAAATTACAAGCTGCAGCTTGGGCCTACACAGCCCCACTGCCAAAGCGGTAGGAGCTGAGCGTGCTGTCCCCAGGTTAGTTGGGTCATTTATAGATTCTGGTCCCTCCCAGCATGCCCGAGGCAGGGGCAATTCCTGCTTGGCAAGCATCTATTGGTCAAAATGCTACATTTTGAAGTTATTGGCTATAGGAAGGTCCCCAGACCATAATGACCTGGTGTCCCTCCCTAGAGGGATGGGCCAGTTTCCTAGCAACTGTTATCTCTAGTGGGTGGGGAAAGAACACAGCGAGGTAGCTCTCCCCTCAGGGCATTTACTAACTTCTATACCGCACCTACTCTAGGTCTTAAAGATCGCTGCTACTTTATCTTTTGGTCTCTCAATAACAATAATTCATAAGTTTCCCAGCCGTTTCTTTGGGAAGCAGGAAACAGGATTCATAGACTAGGGACAGAATCTTATTATGGAATGGAACAGATAAACACGGAACTGAAGGCTGTGAAGGTATTCTCAGCCACCAGACTGAGAAAGGCTAAGGGGAAACCTAAATGCCCAGGAGAAATGGGACCCAATGACAAGAGTATGGGGAGGCTCAGGTATAGAGTAGGCAGAGAAAACCAGAGACAAGTGTGATCTTACTCAGGCAAGTCCACTTTGAGGTCATAGAGGTCACAACTTTCTTTTTCCAGAGAGGTCTCATTAAAAAATGAATCAGGATCACCAAGTGCTATCATGGTTTGGAATTTAGAACTCTTGACTAGATGCCTTTCTTTGAAAACTCAGCTGTGATTGGGCATCATTTGTTAGGAAATCAGACTGGTCATGAGTCAAATAGTTTTCTCAATAGTCAATAATAGTGTCTTATATAGTAGATAGTATGTCAGCTGCATAACTCATCCACAATCACTAAGAAAAAGCCCTCATTGCTTATCATTGCTCGTGTCCTTTAGAAAAGCCATGCCCTCTCTTCATGCCCAAGTACCAGATTCACAAGCTGGGGCCATGGGTAGATCAGGTTATATACTCTCTTATCTAGCACCTATGGAGGAGTGTAAGTTTTTTTTTTTTGTTTTTTTTTTTTTGTTGTTGTTTTGTTTTTTTTTTTTTTTAATGCAGGCAATGTTTATTAAAAAGTGGATTGTTTTTAAGAATATCTTCCTCACAGTTTGGAATATAGTTAATCCTCTTAACTGTTATATTTACTTCTCCCACACCAAGAGGTGATATTACAAATTAACAGTTTACAATATATTGGAATAGTTCAAATGAAGTTCTTGTGTCTTGAGGCCTATATAAGAAGCTATCTTGTTGCATCAGGATCTTAATTTGTAATGGGGCTTTTGTCCAGGGTGTTAGTTGCATGGCCAGCTAATGCTTAAACAAGGAGGGAGGGAGGGATTGCTACATATAGAGTTGAATGTAGGATTCTGCAGCATGTGTCTCTCTGAGATCCCCTCTTCATTGGAAATCCTTCATTGGAAAATCACCACATATAATACTCTGTTACGAGGAGACAATTTAATTGTCAATGTTTGACCATGGTGGGGACTATACTGACTTATGAGTTGCTGACATGGCTTAGGTCAGTTACAACAAAATGACAAGGTCAAGCTATGCTGAGGAAGGAAACCATTTGAAAGACAATGGGATACTGAGGAAAGTTTGAGAAAGGTTAATTTGTAGTGTAGGAAAAGACTGTTTAGCAGTCATCATTGATGGCATCTTTGAGTGGGGAGAGCATGGAAAGTGGGACATATTAAGGATAAAGAGCATCTGCTTCCTTCTTTTGCCAATGAAGAAGACAGGTAGTATGTCTTTTCTGTTCCTTTTTCTCCCCCAGCCCCCATTATCAGGATGCTCCAGGTTCTTACAGAGTTTCTGTCTTGGCTGTTGTGCTATTGCTCTGGCTCTTGGGACTGGCTGGGCTTTCTCAATTCTCCTGACTCATCCTGCAGAATCACTGTCCTCTCCAGCGACCTTGTGAGGGCTCATGGCTTTGACTTTGCTGGCTCAGGGAGGTCTCTGATCGGGGTGGGGGGAGCTTGCAGCTGACATATGCAGCCGTTTTGTTGCCTTTGCAAGATCTGAACACTATTTGTTATGCTAGAGGGTGGCATTGCAGAAATGTCTGCAGTCCTATCAGCACCTTTTGCCCTTTGACAGCATCAGATAGTACTAAAAATCTATTTGAGGACTCAGATAAGAACCGGTTAGGAAGGAAGCACATCTGTCTAGTAGATTCTAAGCTGAATGGCTGAGATTTGACCAAGTTTCACACTCTACTTGTTCTTGGAGATAGCTTACATAGTTTATTCTTAAGTGTTTATTCAATTATAACTCTTTATTGTAGTTTCTCCCTATTACACCACAATTCTGGCCAAAAATCAGGGGGAAAAGTGTTTGCTTAATATATTTCCTTTCCCTGCCACTCTTTTTTCCATGTAAGAAACAACACTTGTGCTATTTGAACAAAGCTGTCTTTAATTGTGGTATGCCTTTTCCTCAGTGGTGGTGGTAGTTGTGGTGGAGTCTTGGCACAGTCATAAAGGAAGATACAAGAGTCTATTCCTGCCTCTCAACTCTGTTTCCCCTCCCCCATCTCCAAGGAGTCCTAACCTTGTTGATTCCCAAAGCTCTGCTGGATATGAAAAAAAATGCAAGTAGAGAGGTGAACTGCAGCAGCTTCCTTAAGTTTGTTCCACTGCCTGAAGAAGCTTAAGACTCAGATGGGAACATTTACAGACAAGGGGCTGTTCATGCAAGCATATCTGGAACTGACCTTCTATCCTTTCTCCACCAACCCTACTCCAAGCAAAGAACAAATAGTAGCTAAAAGGAGGAAGAAATGTTAGGAAAGCTCTATGCCAAAATTAATCCCACTACTGACATACAGTTCTGATGAAATCAATACATTAATAATAATCACAAAAATCTCTAAATTTCTGGAAAAGGCAGAGCAATAAGGGTGGCTGGGGATTTGGGGATCACTTAGTTTTAACTCATCTAAGATTTTCCATCTTAGAGAAAAATGGACAGGGATCAGATGAGAGAATTATGGGAGTATGGTATTTATCTGTTTGTTCAATGCTAGCTTTTTGATTACTTTTCATGTGCTCTAGAGATTTGCCTTAATCAGTGCTTTCTCTTCTAAAGGGCAGAGATCACCTCCATTGTACTGGTTTTGTACTATATGCAGTACAGCACCAATCATAAAAGCATAAAACAGCCAGTGACTGGCTTTCTGCTAGCTGGAACTGAGCCTTGGAATTGCATTCCTACGTTAGTCTATTATCTATATTTTCTGGGTAGATAAAGATGATACTGGGTGTCTAATGTCCACTTACAAGTGAGTATGTACCATGTATGTCTTTCTGCTCTGGGATACCTCACTCAGGATGATGTTTTCTAGATGCCACCATTTGCCTGCAAATTTCATGATTTCCTTGTTTTTAATTGCTGAGTAGTATTCCATCGTGTAAATGTATCACTATTTCTGTATCCATTCTTCTGTTGAGGGGCATCGGGATTGTTCCCAGGTTCTGGCTATTATGAATAAAGCTGCTATGAACATGGATGAGCAAATGTCCTTGTTGTGTACTTGAGCATCTTTTGGATGTATGCCTAGGAGAGTTATAGCTGGATCTTGAGGAAGCGCTATTCCTAATTGTCTGAGAAAGCACCAGATTGATCTGCGAAGTGATTGTACAAGTTTACATTCCCACCAGCAAGTGGAGGAGGGTTCCCCTTTCTCCATATCCTCTCCAGCATGTATTGTCACTTGAGTTTTTGATCTTAGCCTTTCTGATGGGTGTAAGGTAAAATCTCAGGGTTGTTTTGATTTGCATTTCCCTGATGACTAAGGACATTGAACATTTCTTAAAGTGGTTCTCTGACATTCTATATTCCTCTACAGAGAATTCTCTGTTTAGCTCTGTACCCCATTTTTAATTGGATTACTTGATTTGTTGCTTTTTAACTTCTTTATTTCTTTATATATTCTGGATATTAGACCTCTGTCAGATATAGGATTGGTGAAGATCCTTTCCCAATTAGCAGCCTTTCATTTGTTCTGACAGCAGTGTCCTTTGCTTTACAAAAGCTTTTTAATTTCATGAGGTCCCATTGAGGATAAACATACTAAAATCTGCACACCTAAAGAAGCTAAGCAAGAAGGAAGACCCAGGGTAAGACGATCAATCCTCACTCAGAAAGACAAACGGGATGGACATTGGAAGATGGAGAAAACAGGAAATGGGACAGGAGCCTACCACAAAGGGCCTCTGAAAGACTCTACCCAGCCCTGTACCAAAGCAGATACTGAGACTTATAACCAAACTTTGGGCAGAGTGCAGGGAATGTTATGAAAGAAGGGGGAGATAGTAAGACCTGGAGAAGACAGGAGCTCCACAAGAGAGCAACAGAACCAAAAAATCTAGGCAAAGGTTTTTTTTTCTGAGACTAATAATCCAACCAAGGACCATTCAGGGATATTACTTAGAATGCCTGCTCAGATGTACCCCATGGCAGCTGAGTATTCAAGTGGGTTTTCTAAGTGGAACAGGGACTGTCTCTGACATGAACTCGGTGGCTGGCTCTTTGATCACCTCTCCCTGAGGGGGGAACAGCCTTGCCAGGCCACAGAGGAGGACAATGCAGCCAGTCCTGATGAGACCTGATAAGCTAGGGTCAGATGGAAGAGGAGGAGGAATTCCCCTATCAGTGGACTTGGAGAGGGGCATGGGAGGAGGTGAAGGATAGCATTGGGAGGGAATGAGGGTGGGGGCTACAGCTGGGATAAAAAAATAAACAAACTGTAATTAATATATAAAAAATAAAAAATAATTTAAAAAAATGACAATAGGTGTTCTTGGGCTCAGTCATTTTTCTTAGCTGTAAAGAAGTTTCCATTACTTTAACTGGCCTCTGTGAACAGCTACAACCCTTTCTTTCGCCCCCACCAACTGCCCATTTTCTGCCACAGCTAGGCACACTCAGTTTAGCTACTACTCTTCTTGGAGCAACTTGAGGGCAAGACTTGTCCTTTCTTCTCGATGGACCCTTGTTTACTTGTTAGTGGAATTGAAGAGCTAGTTCAGTACCCTATACATGCCCTTGAATTAACGACATTGGAATTCATTAAAGGATA
Source organism: Meriones unguiculatus (assembly GCF_030254825.1). Taxonomy (NCBI): domain Eukaryota; kingdom Metazoa; phylum Chordata; class Mammalia; order Rodentia; family Muridae; genus Meriones; species Meriones unguiculatus. The sequence continues at coordinate 81,067,754 of NC_083369.1, read as the reverse complement.
ATGCCCTCAGAAGAAAAGAGCTGCTTCAAACCCAACAACAAAATTTTCTGCCTACTTGCTACACTAACAAAGCTGTTGTCACAGTGCTATGACAGGAGAGGTGAGGAGGGGAAATAGGAAGGCACATATTTTAAGCTTAATATTTGAGCTGAAGGATTGGGATGCATGCCTCATTTGGTTCTAAACTCACCTTTCTCAGAAGAAACCAAGTCAAAGTGGTGACATGGCTTTTTGAAGTCCTGGCATAGAGCAACTGGGAGGGCATATTTGCCCAACTATGGCCCACACTGCACTCTGAGGTGGTTACAGAATTGGGGACTTGTTCTGTATATATTTTCTGGACCCGTTACATAACAGCAAACATTTTACATTGTATAAGCAAACTGATCTTTTTATTCTTATTATTTTTTGACTGATCAGATGGTTAAATACCAAGCATCAAAATGTAGTCACCAGGTAGTTTTCATATTCAGGATTCATTTAGTTTCTAAGACAGCTTGGAAGAATAGCTATAATGGTGTTCCTCAACTGCCACTGTCTTTGGGACAACTGATGCTTATTTCAACATGACCTAAGGCAGGGTACCTGAGTTACTGAGGAATCCAGATTTGAGGACCTCTCCAGACATAGATAGGTACTAGAGATCTGTGGTAGGGCTACTGATGTCACTTTCCCAGGCCACTAAAATAATCATGAGAAAAATGGGTGCAGAGCAGCACATTCTCCAAGTACACATTGAGTTTCCTTTTCTTCATCTCAGAGGCAAATGATCAAATAATGTTTACTAAGTATGAGTTAAAATAATAAGTTGCTTACTTTCTTTTAAGGACTTCTTAGATCCCTTAATATGTTTGTGTGTATTGTGATTGTTCAAAAGGAGATTGTAGTATGCAAAATAATTTCATGGAGTCAATTAATGTCATACATGACTGTGCCCTTGGATAGTATGGAAATACATTAATCTTACTTATGTTTGAGCATCCCAAATTCAGAACATGGGGCCTGATAGTTTCATCATTGTATGTGATTCTCAAACTTAACTGTGTTAGAAGTGATCTGGAGTACTTGTTAGAATGCAGATTTAGAAGTTGTGCTCTCAGAGGATGGGCTTAAGAATCTTCTACTTTTACCAATCATTTCAAGGCATTCCAATGAGAAATGCTGACATACTGGTTCTGTTTAGGCAAGCTGTTAAAGCTTTCAGTCAACTGAGAATAGAGGGACTGTATTCCTGTCTTACAGGGGTGAACTAATGCCATTGAAGTATTCATCTTTCCCAAAAGCTGCCTTGATGGATATTACGAGAGAATGGCTTCAACATGTTCCTACTTTCTTCTCTAAAAGGTAAAAATGATGAGATGCTAAAGAACAAGGACTGTGGCAGGCTCCTAACTTGTTTCCTGTCTTCTTCTTTTTCTGATGTCCATCCTCTTTTCCTTTCGGGATGGCGATTGAGCATTTTAGTCAGGGCCCTCCCTCTTGATTAGTTTCTTTAGATGTACAGATTTTAGTAGGTTTATTCTATATTATATGTCTATATGAGTGAGTATATACCATGTGTGTCTTTCTGGTTCTGGGACAGCTCACTCAGGATGATCCTTTCCAGTTCCCACCATTTACGTGCAAGTTTCATGATTTCCTTAGGCTCTGCCCTGCAGACTATCAAAGCAGATGCTGAGAGTTATGGCCAACTGTTGGGCAGAGTGCATGGAATCTTATGAAAGAAGAGGGAAATAGTAAGATCTGGAGAGAACAGGAACTCCACAAGGAGAGCAAAAGAACCACAAAATCTGAGCACAGGAGTCTTTTCTGAGACTCATACTCCAACCAAGTACTATGCATGGAGATAACCTAGAACCCCTGCACAGATATAGCCCATGGCAGTTCAGTGTCCAAGTGAGTTCCATAGTAATGGGAAGAGGGACTGCCTCTGACATGAAGCGATTGGCCTGCTCTTTGATCACCTCCCTCTGAGAGGGGAGCAGCCTTACCAGGCCACAGAAGATAACAATGCAGCCACTCCTGATGAGATCTGATAGACTAAGATCAGAAAGAAGGAGAGGGGGACCTCCCCTATCAGTGGACTTGGGAAGGGGCATACGTGAAGAAGGGGGAAAGGAAGAAGGAGGGGTTTATGGGGGGATACAAAGTGAATAAAGTGTAATTAATAAAAAAAGAACCACTAAAAAATAAAATGAAATAAAAGAACAAGGACTGTCTCTGACATGAACTCAGTGGCTTGCTCTTTGATTACCTACCCCTGAGGGGGGAACACCCTTGGCAGGCCACAGAGGAGGACAATGCAGCAAGTCCTGATGAGACCTGATAAGCTAGGGTCAGATAGTAGGAGAGGAGGACCTCCCCTATCAGTGGACTTACAGAGGGGAATGGGAGGAGATCAGGGAAGCAGGGTGGGGTTGGGAAGGTTTGAGGGACGGGGCTACAGCTGGGATACAAAGTGAATAAAGTGTATTTAATATAAAAATAAAAAAATAACAAAAAATTGTGTTCTATAAGATTAAAAGAAGCTATGTATACAGTTTACTGTTGTCAATGATTTTGGGTTGACTTTCATGATTAAGGTTTTTGGCTTCATGAAAATGCCTCCTTAAGTTCATCTGTACACTTTTCTAGCATCTTACGTTGTATTAGAAAGTGTTGGGATTTCAGTATAAACCTATCTAGACTGAGAAATACCCTAGTTCTTCCCTCACTAGCAATAAGTCCTTGAGAAAACTTAACTTCTGTAGCCTTCTTTCTTTCATTTATAAAATATATCTAAAAATAACAGCCCCATAAGGCTGATGAAAACACTAAGTGAATCAGCTTTCAAAAAGTACTTGGCCCAATTCCTGCTACATGGTACATGCTTGCTATATATTATTTCTTCACAATAAACAAAACAATTCTATGCTGAAGTCGTTCTGTCTGAATAAAGAATTCCGTAGAGAGACTGAGACATTTTCCATGGAACATGCATGGTCTGGACCTAGGACCCTGCAAATATGTGACTGATGGGAGGCTTCATCTTCATGAGGGTTGCCTGGTGAGGGTGTGCTGCTGTTTCCAACATGGACTCTATTGCCTGCTTTTGAATCACTTTCCCCTGGCAGGCCTGCCTTTTTTGGCCTCAGTGGATGAAGAAATGTTCAGTCCTGATGTGACTTGATGTGCTAAGGTTGATACTGGGGGAGGAAAGAGTGGAAGGGGTAATGAAAGAGAGGGGAGGACTGGGAGAAAAGGAAAGAGGGGGCACCCTTTGAATGTGAAGTAAATAAATTGAAATTAAAAAAAAAGAACAACAACAGCACAAACAAATACTGTAGACCTGTTTGTACTCTCACTTTTGTAGGTTCAATGTCCCTTTTTATAAAATGGAACCAGCAGTAGAACTCTTTTCATTGATTGCTGTACGGATTTAAATGGCATTATACATATAAAAGCATTTACCAAGTATTTGACATAGAATAAATCAATGTTTAATAGCTATTATTACTGATATTATTATCCATTTTGTACTTAATAATCCAAAAAATTCCACAGAGTAATTGAACAAATAGTATTGGTTTAGATGAGAGACTGTTGAGATAATTTCTTGTTTTTTTAAAAAAAGTTATAAGTAATTAGTAATTTGTGCCAGGAACTTGAATATAACTCTTGTTACATAGAAACAAACACTTTGTCATTGGCACTAACCCACCTGGAGCCCTTGATGGATAAATTGGCTTTGTGTGGAACCTTTTGAAGTCTGCAATTGTGACAAAGAAATACAGTAAAATTGACCCCTGAGGGTAATATCGTAAATGGCCTAAACATGTTTAGAGATAAGTAAACAATATGACTTCATAATAAGACCATAGAACATCATCATTTTTAAAAGCAGAAAATTAAGATTTCTGATATAAAAAGGGTAGGATATCAAGAATATTTGAATTTACAATTGCAAGGTAGTTTGTTTTAGATTTATTTTTTAAATTTTGTGTGTGTAGGGAGTGTTTTGCCTGCAAGTATATTTGTGTACCTTATGCATGCAATGTGGGTGGAAGACAGAAGAGGGATTAAAATCCCCTGAAACTGAAGTGGCAGATAGACGGTGGTGAGCTTCCATGTGGGTGCTGGGAACTGAATTTGGGTCCTCTGTAAGAATTGCAATTGCTCTCAACTGCTTATATCATCTCTCTAGACTGTTATTATGTTAGTATTTTTATGACATTTCTGGAAACATTTATTCTCTAAGCTGTTTGTTTTCCTAGAGACCTTAAGATCAATGTTGCCCCCCCCCCCCGCAGATTCACTAATAGTGTCCCTATTACAAAGATACAACCTTGATTTAACAATGCAAAGACCTTCTAGGGCATTGCTGAATCATATGAAAGATAACTTGATACAGTGTACATTTGAGTTCAGAGCAGTAAGCCTTACCAGTCCACAGAGGAAGACAAAGAAGCCAGTCCTGATGAGACCTGATAGACTAGGGTCAGATGGAAGGGAAGGAGGACATCCCTTATCATTGGACTGGGGGAGGGGCATAGGAGAAGAAGAGGGAGGGAGGGTAGGATTGGGAGGGGATGGGGGAGCTGAGTACAACTGGGATACAAAGTGAATACACTATAATTAATGAAAACAAAATAAAAAAGTTTAAAAATTGGTAAACCTTTTATCATATGGTGCTTCTCTTGTAACTTGAATATCCAAGTCTATTAATTTGAATTTTCTATCCCTGGGAAAAGCTTAACAATAAAACTATATGATATAATAAAAACCAGTGTACCTAGCAGATTTTGAGAGATGCTTCAGTGGTATATGGTTTACTGGTGAGAGATCAGAGTAGGGGGAGAAGTAGGAAAGGAGAGCAAAGGGTGTGTCATGTTTTAAATAAGTTTATACATTTTGAACTTTTGACAGAGATCTGAGGGCCTGGTGACTCAGCCATTGAGCTTCTCCTGCTGTGTTTAAAATGGCAGTATATCATGCTTTGCTGAAACACTGACACATTTATGGTCTATGGATCAAGAGAGCTCCTTAATGCCCAAGATCTTTCAAATTCATATATTCTTTGGTGGTAAAATGGTAAGAAAGCAACAAAACCTCAGCTGTTTTTGTTTGTTTGTTTGTTTTTTCTTTACATGACTTTCTGTGGGAGCAGCATTAGGACCTTTTCCCTTCTCAACCAACTTCCTTAGCAGAGACAGCATCCTCTACTTTGTACACTTGAAGTTTGCTTTGTTGTTGTTGTTGTTTCCATTTTGTCATTACTAAGCTATATTTACTGTATACCCTTTGAATTCAGGAATTACAGTATTGTTGCCTTTCAGTTGAAACAAGAAATACTTCTTATTCATAGGATTGGAAAAAGTCTAGATATTAAGACATAGGTAACCAGTCTTTTCCTTTGTGGTTTCAGGCTCCCTTTAAAGTATCACATAGAGCACTTGAAATATGAGTAAAAGAATGAAAATTGCTAAACATTTTATAATGTATCCTTTTGAACATTTTTCAAGGGATATTGCATGGACAATTAATAAGAAGGTTCATAAAACTGCTACAGTGTATTTCTGTATAGCATACAACCTCAGTATGAAACTCTCAAATATGTTCTTTGTGACTATTTGTTAATGACATTGGTGAATTCTGGCTCTTATACTTTGCCATGTCTTCACTTGGCTAAATAAATGTTCTATTTTCTGAACAGCCAAATTAAATAGAACAAGGAGAAGAATATCTGCCAATAGGTATTTTAAAAATGAATATGTTGCATAAGCAACAGGATGTAGCTTCAGAAAGTACCTTACATCTATTTTTAAGAAGGACACCATGTAGTATACAGGTCTTTCCAATATGCACATGCAAATATGGAAGGAAAGAAAATATAGGTTAAATATGAACAAATCAGCAAAACCTCAGTCTTATGTAGCGTGTACATGTACTGCTAACACAGACAATAGTGACTATAAAACGTTGAAAATGTAATAGCCTTGAACTTGTTTGTAGGTTCTAGCAGGGGTGCACAGGTACTCATATACCCTTGACTGAAGACTGGTCTTCCTCTATTTGGGGAACAAGACAGGAGCCTACCACAGAGGGCCTCTGAAAGACTCTACCCAGCAGGGTATTAAAGCAGATGCTGAGACTAATAACCAAACTTTGGGCAGAGTGCAGGGAATCTTAGGAAAGAAGGGGAAGATAGAAAGACTTGAAAGGGTCTGGAGCTCGACAAGGAGAATGACAGAACCAAAAAATCTGGGCCTAGGGATCTTTTCTGTGACTGATACTCCAACCAAGGACCATTCATGGAGATGGTCCTAGAACTTCCGCACAGATGTAGCCCATGGCAGCTCATTCTCTAAGTGGGTGTCCTAGTAAGGGGAACAGGGGCTGTCTCTGACAAGAACTCAGTAGCTGGCTCTTTGATCACCTCCCCCTGAGGGGGGAGCAGCTTTACCAGGCTACAGAGGAAGACTATAAATGACAGTCCTGATGAGACCTGATAAGATAGAGTCAGATGGAATGGAAAGAGGTCTTCCAGTATCAGCAGACTGATGAGGGGAATAGGAGAAAATGAGGGAGGGAGGGAAGATGGGATTAGGAGGGGAAGAGGGTGGGCCTACAGCTGGGATACAAAGTGAATAAACTGTAATAAATAAAAAATATATTAAAAATGTAACAGACAGCTAGAGTCACCTCAAGAATCACAGGCATAGCTCATCCACTCCCAGACACTGGATGGTTGATGTGAAAATTACATCAGATATTTTCCTGTTTAAACTTTGGTTTTACTGATGAAGATGATCCAAGCCTAGAAACAAGCTACTTACTTACCATCACAGGCAAAAGGGGAACAGGTTGAAAATTAGAGAATTAACAAAATGTAATATCAGCAGAAGCTAAGGAAGAAAGCACTTCAAAATGATGAGAGAGGAGGGAAAATTGGAAGGCCATGGGAAAGGAGTAAAGAGAAGAATATGGAAGTATTGCATGCTTTCTTTTGTGTGGATTCTAGATTCAAAAATATGTATATGACATGAAAGCAGAGATGGGACTGTTTAGAGAAAGGAGACTAGTTGTTTGAAGGAGGGTGGTGAGAAACAGTAACAGAGAGGTAAAAGCAGGTAAAGTATATTGATATTATGTTACAGAAATTTCATAATGAAATCCATTTTTGTGCATGATAATTTTTTAAAATTAATAAAATAAAAAAATGGATAAACAAGTGTTACATACCCGAAGAGACTTATGAGGACAAAAACATTAAAAATAACCATGAATTGGTAAATAATGGATTACTACTGGACATAAAAGATAAATATTGATAGATTAGTCAGAAAAATATATTGTAAACTTAGAAACAAAATGTGTGGCAGGAAGTGAAAGTAATTCCCACAAATCCCAGAGGAGAAATGTAGAAAAGCAAAAGGAACAGGATGGAATAAAGAAGAAAGATGAAATGAGAATTAATCTTTAAAGAAGCAGGTTTGAACATCTTTTTCAGTGCTTGATAACTGATTCTTTGATTAGTTCTTAAATCGGTTCTTGAGTTACCTCTAGGGATGGATACAGTAGTTAAAATATTGCAAATAGATGCAGATCTGCACATCAACATCATTTGTACCCATGAGTGCTGCCGAGTACAGTCAAGGACATGCATCTTAAAAGCCTTCATAGTACAATAAGATTGTAGATTAAGAGTCAAGAATACACTTAAGTATTCTGTAATTATATCTTAGAATACATATCCCATCTTACCATCAAAATTCATGTATAATAGATGATATCATCCCATACTACAGTGTTTAAATAATTAAGGATTGGGGATGTTAAGAGAATTGTAAAGGTGAGATAGCTAGTTGTATAATGTGATAGGGTTGTAAACCTAAATTTGATTGCAAACACATCCTACCAGTTTTCACTACATTAGTGTCTCCATTCTTCCTTGCTTTCCTGCTCAATGAAGTCAATTTCATTTTTTTAAAAGAATTTTATGTTCTCAGGTTCTCTTCCCTTTGATTTAGCTCTTATGATATGATCTGCTATATAGTCACATGTAATGTGTCTAGTACATGGTAAGGGCATGTAGATGTTATCACATCTTTGATGGGTATTTCTACTGTGTTTGTTTTCAGGGCAGAATAAAAGTCTAGGCCCCCCTATTAAAGGCATTCTGGAATCAGTAAACACTAGCAGAGAGGGACAGTTCTGAATGAAAACTCTTAGGGAGGGATAACCTATTCAGGGGCAAAGGTCACAGGGCTCAACCTGGTGCCTGCAACATATATTCAGGTGTCTGCTGCTATAAAGTTGGCTTTAGCTCCATTACTTAAATCAAAATTTTTTAGACAAAGGGGAGTGTGACAGGTTAGGAAGAAATGACTGTTACTATTTATTTAAAAATGATGCCACACATACAACAGGTATTATATGAAAGAGATTTATTGGATGGAGGTGGAGAAATAGAGAGAAAAAGGGAAGAGAGAGGCATGGTGTGTGTGAAGGGGGAAATACTAACAATGAACTTTAAGGCTTTTTTTATTTCAGGGTTTCAAAGAGCCTATGATTTGATGACTCAGAGAGGTGAACAATTATCTAAAGCTATGAGCTAGAACTGTCTCCAGTGACCTGAGTTGTTCAGTAAGACTGCAAAACAGATAAAATTTTTGCTTCTTTTGGTCAAATTTTTCCTTTTACTTCCTTGTTTAATTATGGAAAAATAAAGATTTATTAATATATAGTGGGGGAGGCCAAAATCATTAAAGATTTGATGTTGCAAATACTTTCGTAGGGCCTTTTCAGTTTATAAAAGGCCTGTGTGAGTTCCAGAGGGGCTGTGGTACCTTAGAGACAAAGTGGGTTATAGAACACAAGAAACCAGTCTCTTAGATTGTGGTTCTATTTAACATCTCCCACAATGCAGTAGAATCCCTTTTCCAGATTCCTATTTTCCTTTTGTCTCTGGGAAGGCCAGAAAAATATATCTACCAAAGTAAGGCTTAAGAAGCAAAAATACTCCCTTTCTACTCAATTTCTTTCCTTTTAAGGGGTTTTCTTTCTTTCTTTCTTTTTTTCTTTTTTGTATTTGTAGTGCCAAGTATCCAATGTAGGGTCTTGTGAGCCTTAGGTAAACTGAGCTAAACTCCCAGCTTTAGGGGAGGTAAAGGTTGTTTTTGGATATTTTGTCAGAGGCTAGTATGGAGTGCTAGCTGAGACCCTGTATCAAAATAAAACCAAAGAACAAGCAAGCAAACAATTTCTGAAAACCAGCGAATCCCTACGAATAGGATGCTTTTATTTGTTTAGGTGAACCACCTTCTATTGCTTGCTTTTCTTTCCAGTTTATCTGCTTTTTGAGCAGCAGGAGGGAGACTGGGCTTCCAAGGTATTTCCTTTGTGTAGTTGCTCTGCTCCCAGTACAAGAAACAGTGAGTTTGTATTTGGGTGACCTGACCCCTGTGCCCCAGTAGGGAACCCCTAATTGGTGGTCTGATTCACACATGAATTTTCCAGGCCCTGCCTCTTTTGTTCTTCTTTAGTCAGCACTGTTGCACAGACTCAGTGTACAGGGCCAAGGGGATGAACCTACTGATTGGTATTCCTATCCTCAAACCCAAGCTTTTCTTCTACCTGCCCTGCCACCTCAGCTTGATTTGCCTGATGCACCTTAGACTTGGTGGCAGTGACACTTGAATGTGCACTTAGAATGGCGCCAGCTGCACTGATGTAGAAATCTGTTTACACAGAAGCTTGAGCAAAGAAATCCTCTTATGGATCAAAAAGAAAAGAGTAACTTCCAAAGATGCTGGGATTTGTGGTCCTTCCTACAGTATAGAATGGTGTTGCAGTTAAAAGTTAAGGTCCTAGAGCTGAGCTATGTGTTGTCTGCTTCTGGGGCTTAATAGTTGGGTGACAATGGACAGAAAATTAAACTACAAACCAGCTTCTTTATTTGTGAAACAGGCTGAAGTTATATACGTTGTTTTGATGAAGTTAAATAAAGTCACTTGTAGCATTGTGTGCTTCATAGCAAGCACTGTTAGCTGTTGCTGTGTCTGGTAACTCTTCCTAAGAGTGTCCATAAAGAAGTCATGGGAGAAACAAATGGACAGTGTTGTCTTCTACAATTGGTTGAAGCTGTCATTCTTTGGGTTCCTGGACTTTTTTCAATTTGAGGCAAGGTGAATTTTCCTCTTTCAGGTGTGCCAGCATCATTGTGTTCTATTCTCTAAATTGATGTTAAAAACTTTGTCTCACACTGATGATGATCTTGCATACACATAAATTTTTCTTAAAGAGAGGCTCAGTCCTCTTGCTGTTGCAGAAATGAATACTGTGTTGAGTACATGGAAAGTGAAGGGCCCTTGTAAATAAAGTAGCAAATTAGCAATGATTTTGCCAGCAGTCTTAAAACAAATGGATTGAAAAGAGATTTCAATAACTATACACCTAACTTAGAGCTGCACTTGAAGCATTTAGTAAATGTGTCATTTCAGTATTGAAAACAGCATCTAATCAAAGCATGTTTATAATTAGATATCACATATAATATCTCTCCAAATTATGTTCGCCAGGTGAGATGCCATTCCTGGGAACACTGAAATCGAATGTTTGTTTGGCTTTTGTTGTTATTATTAAAAAGAGCAGGTTGGGGGTGCCATGGGACTCAGTGAAATGAAAGTGCTTAATTTTAATTAGGGAAAGAGAAAAAAAAAACACATAGTATGCATAGCCTGTACGGTGAACTTTATGCCAGTAAAACCTGCCTCAAAAGGTATGACTCTATATTAATTTAAATCAGACAGACATTGGCACTGAGTTCTTTTATTTTTCATTAACATTTTGATTTAGAACAACAGATTGCTGCAATGAGGGGACAAGAGCAGCATCCAGTGAGCCATCTGCCGAGCATCATGCTGATGACTCCACTAGTGAAAGGAACTAGTGACTATGGAATGTATGCAAGAAGGACACACACCATTAGCTAAGTGACAGGATAAAAGATGGGAAACTTTGCCGGGTCAGAGGAGACTGAGATGGAAAAAGCAAAGCAGAGCCCACTCTGATTGGAATTTGAAAAGTTCCAAGTACTAGCAGCGGGCCAATGGGTTGGCAAGCTAAAGAAGGCTTGCTTATAGGTTCCTTTCTCTCTCTCTCTCTCTTTGAAATTATATGTGGGACAAGGAAAAGGAAAGTGACAGACTAAAACCACAATAATTTGCTATGCATCAAACGAGAGATGTGTTTTCCAGATCAGTGAAGATTCACCTCTTTAGACGCACCACTGGAGACATCTTTCTGAAATATACCTCACCTGGCTTTTAAAACATAGTAGCACAGTGGTGAGATGGGAGTCATCTGCCCTGGAGCAAAGAATGAGAGGGTAGATTTTGTGTGCAGAATTTAAATGCTGTAGGTATGCCTTTTATTATCATTATATGCAGTACCAGTTCCACTATAAACAGTACCAGTGGAAGGAATATTTCTCCCACTTGTGATGGACCCCTCTCATCACCTATTCCCCACAGAGCATCAGTGAAATAGAATGAAGAAGTCAATCTTCTATTGACATTTCTGAGTTTTTACTGAGAATTTCTATTCCAGTACCATATTTGTTGTCTTTGACGTTATTTAATCCCTTTGATCTGTATGTCCCTATACTAAATAGACCCAGTCTGATGAATTTTTGTAGCTGGTGATTGTGCATACTTTTCCTTCACCAACACCTGCCATGTTTTAGTAGTCTGCTTTTAGAAGTATCCATTTCACATATGCTCTCTTGAGTAACCTAGGAAGCAGTCAACATCGTCAGCCACAGAGTGAGAAGAGGTAGGCTACTGTGAACACAGATGGAGGACTAAAAGCACAGTGATCTGTTCCTTCTGCATAATAAGGCACAGAGGTGTGGAATGCATTGTAGACAGTCTGTCTTCAAACAGTGGTTCAAATAAAAATAGCACCTTCACTGCCAAAAGATGACTGCTTCAATTATCTGGAAAATTAGCTTAGATGGAATACTCATTCTCTCATAAAGCTAGTTAAAATGGAAAGAACATGGTGAATTGAAAGAGCAGAAGGTTAGACTGAGGTTTGCATCCCACTGTGACATTTTACTAGGAACAATGCTTTAATTCTCCTAACCTATTTCTTTAACCATAAAATCAGACACTATTAATATTTTCTTTGCCAACCTTCTTGTGTAACAGATTTGTTTTAAGCAGGTTTCATTCCTGGATTATTACATTTGGACCTCAAGTGTCTATGAATTGCAACCTTAGTCACCTGTCTGTAGTGCTGGGAAGTCACAGAATCTGTAAGAAGTGGGGCTGGTGGAAGGAAGTTATATCACTGGGGGCATGCCTTTCACGTAGATTGTGGGATCTTGGTCTCTTTTTGCTTCTTTACTTGCCTTTTGTCTACCATGAGGTTAACAGTCTGCCTCCACTTAATGCTTCAGAGATGACATACTAAGCTGTCATAAGAACAAAGGGAAGGAATGAAGCAACCATGAATTGAAGCTACTGAAATCATCATCCAAAACAAACTTTTCTTTCCTATAAATTGATTATTTTAGTTATTTTGTTACAGTAATGTAAAGGTGTCTAACACATTGATGTTCTCTCTGCTAAATGTCAGCTATTAATATAGGCCATGTGCTTATCTTCCCTCATCATGATCCTGACATACAACTTTAGAGATCACCTCTATTTCTACTCTTCTTTCCCTGATCTATAATACAACCCCCACAGCTAAGACTCAAAGTACATTGTAGAATATTGGTCTGAAATACTGTACACACCAGAAAAACAGTAAGTTTACTGTGAGATTGAATATCCTAAAAATGCCAAAGCCTAAACCCACAAAGTCTCAACATCACTGCTAAAAATTGAGGTGAACAAAGATAACAAATTTTTAGGACATATCTAAGCTCACTCCTAGATCTCCCCTAATTAATGGGATCTTGCCACCAAATGTTGATGGTTTCTTACTCAGAAAAGCCAAAGAAGAGGTTATATTACCAGCGTCATGCTTTTGAAGTGGATTTTGGGACTTTGGTCTCTTTTCTCCTCTTTATTTCCATTTTGTTTGCCAAGAGGTGAACAGTTTTCTTTTATTTCTTGCTTCAGAGATTATGTATTAAGATGTCATAAGAACAAAGGGGAGGGACCAACAACCATGGGTTGAAGCTGAACAATGAAGTTTTCATGTCAAAACTGACCCTTCATATCTGTTGTCATTCTCCCATTTCAGATCTCAAATATGTATATGTATACACATACACACAAACATACAGCGTACAAGATTTGAGGAATAATTAATGCTCCTTTATCAACCTGTCCTGCAGTGTTGTTAACTTTGATCTTGGCTTATCCCACCTTCATCATTTCATCTTGCCTCCTCAAAGCAGTTCCTCTTTTCTCAAAATGAGATAGGCTCACTCTGAAAATATTTGGCTTTGCCTTACCAAGCTAATTTCTTTGTTCTCCCCAACCCCAAGGTAGTCATATAGTAAGAATCCAACAAGCCAGGAGATAGTGACAATCCCTTATTCTCATTTCACAGTTTCATTTTACACCTTCAAAGAGAAAGGTGAAATATTGCTTATCATTGTGAACATATGAGCAATATTGGTGAGTCATTATAGGGAACTTCCTTCTGTATCAGCCATCTTGTAGGACTCCCATGAACTCAACTGGTTACATGGGAGGGAGATGTGGAAGTAACATTTACTTAAGTAGTATGTTTGGAGGTTTACCAAACATGGTTTATACATGGTAGCCTCATCAGAAACAGTTCTTCCTGTTTGTCCAGTTTCCAAAATGGCCCTAATGAATATATACATGCCATTATAGGAGGCAGAATACATAAAGCCACAGGAAGCCAAGTAATTAGCCTCTGCTTCAAAGTTATGGTATTGCCAGGCATAATGACATTTCCTTTTATCCCAGCACTTGGGAGTCAGAGGAGGGCAGACCTCTGTGGGTTCAAGACTAGTGTGGCCTCCATTAGGAGGCCCAGGCCCCCAGGTTTGCACAGTGAGAACCTGTCTCAAACAATAACAATCAGTTACAACCTTATTACTTCAATCTTTATTAATTTATCGATTTTAAGTTTTAGCTTAATATTTACTTAGTGGATGATGGAGAAATTGCACACTGATGACAGAATAAACTTTGAACCAATAATTATGCTGAACACTGATGTGAATATCCTCCTTTAATTATCATGAATCCACTAGAAGGGAAGCAATACTATGACTGTTATTCTGCTTAGCTGAATGTGGCAGAAAAAGAATCCTCACTCAAGGCACATCTGCAGTTCTGATGGTTTTTTTCTTGTTGTTCTTTTCTGGTGCTTTTAAGACAGGACCTTACTACATAGCACATGACTACTTTAAAGTAGCTGTGGGTCTCAGACTATCCTTGAAGTTGTGACAGTCCTCCTGCCTCAGTCACCCAAGTGCTAAGATTACAGGTATGTACCAGCAAGTCTATCTCTGGTGTTAAAGTTTACCTAATGTTGCCTCTAGTATATGGAGCTCCATTTAAAAAAGAAGAGGGGCCTTAGAAAGTGGGACAAAAGTTTATGAAGTACAAATTCTAGAGCATGTCCATTTATGGTGGAGGAGAGATTTGAGTGACACTTTGGTTGGAGCCTGGGACATCTTCTGAGCTCCTGGAAAGCTTGAAGTCCTGTGTAAGGAATCCTCCTCAGTGCTCTGGGGAAGTATATGTTGCCAATTGAAGTAAATGTTATTGAAGCTAGGAAGAACTCAAGGAGTCATTTACTCTAATGACTTTATTTTACAAATGGGAAAGGTGAAGCCTAAAGAGGAGGCTGTCATCACATAAGTGGTTTGTAGTAGCAGAATAAGGGGGTGGAATCCAGGCCTCCTTTTTTCCTTCCTTCCTCCCCTCCCTCCCTTCCTCCCTCCTTTTCTCCCTTCCTCCCTTCCTTCCTTCTTGTGAAATATTGTTTCCCTGTGGGTTAGGACTTTACTGAGATTTTAGCACCTCACTTTGAAACAACTGAAATAAACACAGCATCTCCCCATTAATTGGAAAATACAGTCCCAGTTCTGAGAGTATGCTTGTTTTCAGGACTCATTTCACTGAGCTCAGAGATTAAACATATCCTAAACAGCCTTGTTCTCCTTAATAACCTACTGTTGCCTTAGCAGTCACAAATAAATTGAACCTGAGTATTTATACATTCTGGCCTAAGGAGTTCTATATATTTACTTCTCATGGTGTAAAGTGGCCCTGACTTTGACTTGCTTAGAATTTCTTCCCTACAAGGATCCACAGAGAAACCCCTATCAGCATAACAACGTCGGTTTTTTAAAAAAAAGGTAATTTCTCTTTTTCTTTTATCATGGTGATTTCACCAAAGTTTCACTACCTACTTCAGATTCAGGAAGCCTGTATTTAGCTGCACCTTGGCTGGTAAAAAACCAGTGCAACAGGTTATGATCCCTGCAGCATGACAGAGCTCTCTAACTTCTTTCTCCAAAGCTCCTAAGCCAAAGCAGACAAGTAGTCTCCCTTTGAAGAGCTGTCCAGATGACTGAAAAAAAAAAAAAAAAAAAAAAAAAAAGCTGCCTCTGAAACTAGGATCCTTTTCTTTTCATTTATTTTTTATTTTTATATTAATTACAGTTTATTCACTTTCTATCCCAGCTGTAAAACCTTCCCTCATTCCCTCCCAATCCCACACTCCTTCTCTCATCCCCTCCCATGCCCCTCTCCAAGTCCACTGATAGTGGAGGTCCTCCTCCCCTTCCATCTGACCCTAGCCTATCAGGTCTCATCAGGACTGGCTGCGTTGTCTTCCTCTGTGGCCTGGTAAGGCTGCTCCCCCCTCAGGAGGGGGTGAGGCAGAAAGGAGTATTTTTCGTATTAGAAAAGGGGACAGAACTTAATAGACACTCTCTAGGCTGCAGTGGCAGTGAAGACAGTGAGAACTTTAGAGCTAAGAATAATGAGACCTCATTTGGGTTTATCATATTAATATACCTTGTACTACATTTTAAATGGGCTGCCTTTTTAGATGGCATTTATAGTCATCTTGGTAATCTGCTATTGAAAAAAATTCTTTTTTTTCCTCGTATAACTTTCTATGCCATTGAACTTGAAAAGATTGTCAGACACAGTGTTTATTTGCTTATGCCTCAGCTGAAACAACTAATGGAAATATCAAAGTTCCCAACACCTAGAGCCATAAAAGGCAAGGGGCATAGTAAGAGCTGAGGTGCTGTTGGTGATGCAGTCATTTCTTGGTGTGGACTTCACGCATGCTACAGTAAAATGAACAATCCTCTGGCAGTAGCTGGTTAGCCCCTTCAAATAAATAGAAATCATATTTTCAAGGAGTTGGCAATTTTTCCACGTTATCAAGTTTTCCTCAACATGCATAACTGAGGAACAGCTGTAAAGATAAATGTTAAAAATCAAAGAAAGGTTATTCGATGATGCAGTGGTCATTGCTAAGGAGAGTAGTCAGCTCCTCAGAGTCTGAATATTTCTCCTGCCTGAATAGCCTGTCACCTTCCTGATGCCTTACTCCCCCACACTTGGGATGAAATTGGCATCTAAAAAGCTAAAATGATACGCTCAGGATGCTAGGCTAAGCACTGCACTCAGGGTCAGCCGCTTTGGACCCAGAGAAGAGCATGTCTGATTGCATGCGGGTTGATGCCCCAGGTCCCGCCTCTGAGAAAAAGGTATCGGACGGGTCCGATGCTCTTTGGGTGGATGACACCTAAATGAACATCTGTACAAAGTCCCAATTTATTTCTAATATCAGAGATCAGACCTCTACTCTTGCCTGATGCGTCTAAAACAAAAAGGGGGAACTGTAGAGAGCTGCAGAATGCTATGCCTTAAAGATGGAGCTGGTTTCCGCCCTCCACCTTCCCGATGGTGAGTGCTCTCTGTCAGGAACAACTCCACATTTGGCTAAGGCCGAGGATCTGGCTTGCTTCCATGTATGTGGACCTATCTGCATTGCCCCCGTGGCACGCCTGGGTTGGCTACCCAGAGGCTATTTAAGCTGTGGGCTGGCTTTCCCCGGGGTCCGAGGATTGTTCAATGTTCCTGAATAAACTGCATTGAAAAAAAAAAAAACATAGTTTTAAGTAGTTATGTGATATTTTCCTTATCTTTGTATGAGATGCAAATTAATCAGTTCCTGCCTACAAATAACTAAATTGTTTCTTCACTCTTAAAAAAAAGGTCAACTAAAAAATGCAGAAATGATTGTTTTGGGACTCTGGGAATAGGCGATAAGTAAGTTCTATTCCTACTCCTGTTAGTGGTACTGTGGCTTGGATCTATCTGTCTGTCTTTCTGTCTGTTGGTCTATCTGTGTGTCTCCATCTCTTGTGGTATCTCTGTCACTGTCTCTGTCTGTCTGTCTTTGGCTTTTCGGTTTTGTTGTTGTTGTTCTATAACACTTTATGGTTTGCCTTATAAAATGTTTTCTGAGGCTCTCAATACTCAGCCTAGTCGCCACCAGCATCATCAGCAAACTGTAGTTCTACCTTATGACAACTGCACACTACATCTAACTTTATACATGTTACAATCTCCAAATCACTTGATGTTGGAAAACTTAGGTTCTTTTTTCTTCTTAGCTACCACATAACCTATACTCTGGCACTAGTTTGACTCATTTTGGTCTCTGTTTCTTTATCTACAAAATGGGTACAATAATACATGAGCTGTATAACTTACAGGAGTATTATGAAGATCAAATTAGCAAATGTATGGAAAGCTGTTTTGGAAACTGTGAAGTATATAAAGTTTGATGTGATACACAAAATTTGAACTCAGGGATTTGGCATTTTTGTACACTCTGCCTAAGTGTATAATATGTATTTCCACTGTCCCTTTTTTGTTCTTTCTTATTTTTAATTAAAACATAATTATATTATTTCTTTCTTGCCACACTTACCATTTTCCCCTCTCAAATTCATGACTTATTTCTCTTTATTTATTATTGTCAGACACACACATATATATTCATAAACAGATAAACACAATGTAATGAGACCATATAATATTATTTGCATGTGTTCTAGATAGTTTTATGTTAACCTGACATAAGCAAAATCATCTTAACTTCAACTAATATATTGTCTCTATAAAGCCAAGCCTCAGGGCATTTTCTTAAATAGTGATTGAGGGGGATGGCCCAGCCCACGGTGAGTGGTGCCATCCCTAGGCTGGGAGTTCGGGGTTCTATAAAAGCCGGCTAAACAAGCTATGTTGCGTAAACCAGGGAGCAGCACCTCTCCATGGTTTCTGCATTAGCCCCTACCTCTCGTTTCCTGCCCTGTTTTAGTTCCTGTCCTGAATTCTTTCCATGAAGAATAGTGATATGGAAGTGTAAGCAAAATAAATATTTTCCTCCTCAACTTGCTTTTTGTCATGATGTTTCATCTTACCAATAGAAACTCTAACCAAGACAGTATGTATATAATTTCAGGGTTGAGCACTTGGTATTGATTAACCAATAAAATGACTCTCCTTGGAAAGAGTATTTCTCCCTCTCTCAGCAGTGGTGGGACCCTGTAAAATTCTTTCTTTCCATGACAGCATGCCTATTGGTGTTATCATTGTTCAGTTACTCTTTATGCAACCATATTGTTGAGGTATCATAGCTACAGCATCTCTCTCCCTTTTCTGAGGCAAGGATTTGTTGTATACCCTAGGCTGAACTTGAACTCACAATCCTTCTGCCTTAGGTTTCTAAGTGCTAGGGTTATAGACATGTACCATTCTACTTTCATTTTAGCTGTGTCTGGTGGAGTAACAGTGATCATTGCAGAAAGAATAAGTTATTACTTATGACATATTTACTATGTTTTCAAAACTGACCTAGAATATTGATGTTACAGCAAGTTGGTGCATAACTGTAAACTTCTGTGAACAGAGAATAAAAATTCCTGAATGTATAAAATTTGAAAGTAGTGTTATACGTATACATATAAATGTATAAATCTAATATAGGGTATTTGTTTTATGTATCACAAGCATGTAATAAAATAACTATAAGATATAATAAGTATAAATATTAATTATCAGTTTTTAATTTAGAAGATCTAGAAAAATGTCTCCAATATAATAATAAAAGGATATAATTAATGGATAAGATAGGATCCTAAAAATGTGGTAAAACTTGATTTTTCTCTTCCGTCCTTCTCTCTGTGTTTTGCATTCCTTTTCTTTCCCCTTCCTTTCCTACAGGACAGGAGATATATCAGGGCTTTGCACTTGCTAGGCAATTGCTATATCACTATGTGACATGTCCAAACTTTATTTTTACTCTATGTAACTGATTTTATTTATATATAATTTTGAAGATTTTTTTTAAACACTGATCATGAGTGAATTTGACATTTAACTTCTATAATCACTGAAAGAAAGGTTTATTACATTTGAAAATTGGTTTGGGGTGTAACAACTTATAAATTTGATACAATTCAAGAAAAAGAAATAGCAAAAAAGTAATAGGCTTGGTGTTATTGGTTTAGTATAGCTTTCTGGTGAGAAGGTTGAAAAGATGGTGGAAAGACCACACTGAGAAGTTCAAATTCTCATCTTGTTTCTGATACCAGGGATTTGCATCATCTTTGGCAAGCCTTTTCTTTTTTGTCCTCACTTTCTTCATCTACAAAATGAGGTAATTGAACTAGAAGTACTTGATATAGCTCCAAAATTATATGATGTATAAATGGGCTCTACACCTTTAGCTTTGTTTTGCTCACTCTTGACCATAAATCAAAGGGTGGTAAAATGTGGAAAAATTAACACTGGGGACACTAAATAAAAGATATTAACCATGGCTACTGAAACTTGAGCTTTACTGCATTTCTAATTGACTTGCGATGATTTTTTTTTTTCTTTTCTAGCATCTATTTAAAACTGACAGGGTTTTCCTTTTCATGCAGAGTCACTGTGCAACATTGTAAAGCTAGGAGCAGAAGAGCCATAGTTAGAAGACATCTTAGCGATGTCAAGAATTAAGAACCATACTGCAGACCCAGTTCTGCTACCAACCATAGGACCTTGGGATAATCACTTAGCCAATGGTCTTCTCAGCTCCCTTTACTGAAAGCCAAGTTTAAGAAAATCTATAAGAAAAACAGTGACAGCATTGTGTAATAATGAGAAGAGGAGATGAAGCTGATGAAGCATGAATATCTTGATATATGAAAGAAAAAGTCTACACTGCTTTTGGTCATCACCCAGGTATCAACCTGCAAGAGACAGGTTGCTGGTAGACAAAGGCCAAGGTGATGGGAAAACAAAGGAGAAAAAGTGCTTATATTGTCTAGTGATTCTAAGCCCCACCTTCCCCAGTGAATGGAATTAGACAGTTAACCTTTGCTCTGGAGAGAAGGGAGACTGAAATGTGGAAAAAGTCATGCTAGCAAAATTTCTCTGTTAACCTTTTTCCACATCACCCTCTTTTAATATTTCTAGTCTGACTTAGGCACCATCAAAAGGAGAAAAAGCCATCCACTTGAAAGGAAATGTTTGAGGCTGGAGAGATTGCTCAATGGTTAAGAGCACTGTCTGCTCTTCCAAAGGACTTGGGTTTAATTCCCAGCAACCACATGGCAGCTCACCACTGTCTGTAACACCAATTCCAAGGGATCTGACAACGTCATACTAATGCACATAAAATAAAATTAAATATTTTTTAAAAGGAAATGCATAAATCAACCAAGGACCATGTATGGAGAGGACCTAGACCCCCTGCTCATATGTAGCCCATGGGCAATTCAGTATCCAACTGGGTTCCCTAGTAAGGGGAGCAGGGTCAAAGGATGCAGGGCCTGCCTCTGTCATGAACTCAGTTGCCTGCTTTTTGATCTCCTCTCTCTGGTGAGGTGGCCATACTAGGCCACAGAGAAAAAGGATCCAGATAATCCTGATGAGTCCTGATAGGCTAGGGTCAGATTGAAAGAGAGGAAGGCCTCCCCTATCAGTGGACTAGGGGAGGGGCATGTGAGGGAAGTGGAAGGGAGGGTGGGACTGGGAGGAGATGAGGGAGGAGGCTACAGCTAGGATACAAAGTGAACAAATTGTAATAAATAATAATAATTGTAATAAATAATAATAATAATAAAATTTTCAAAAAGGAAATGCTCTGAACATCCATCCTGCATGTGTCACCTGAAATGAAAGAATTTATGAAAACTGTGCCTGAGAAAGTTCAGTGGGTACTACATTCTTTCCCTTGATTGTGTGAAGATTTCTGGGCTCACTTTTCTCATCTGAAAAATTAAAACAAAGCAGATTTTATGTCTGAAGAAAGTTTGTTCTTTCCTTTAATCCAGCAAGTGCCTATCCTGCTTAATCCAAAGCAGTAAGATCTTTTATCTGAAGCAGAATGGGTAGTAATAAAATCATACCCAGTTCTGAGACAGTAAATAAGGAAGGACTGTACCCTAAGGAACTCCACTTAATTGTGGCGTGGTTAAAGCCTAGTAGTGTATATAGCCTTACTTTTTGATATTTCATGAAATTCATTTTCTACCTTTTTAATTCCAAACCTAGTCTCTTATACTCAAGGTAGCATTCTCAGTATTCAAAGGTTGTCTCATTCAACTTGTTCTCAGCTACAGAGTCACAAGGGAGATGAGTTGCCTTGCAGAGCTTCGGAGAATGGAAAAAAAAATACAGGAAAAAATTTCTTCCTCAGTTTAATTTTGAAATCTTTATTTTCAACTACCTTCCCATTCTGTCAGCACTTACTATATACCACACATTATGGTAAATGTTATACACGAATGATCTTCTTATTTAATATTCACAGTACCTGTATAACATATGTACTGTTATATTTATCCTTATTTCGCAGGGGTATTAAGACATTTATCTAAGGTCAGGTAACTACCAATAAGAGAGCAAAGATTCAAATTCTTATATTCCAGTTTAGTGCTTGTATTTGTCTTTTTAGTGCTTGCAAGTGGAATAGTAAGAACAGCTTTCCACTAAGGAAGGGTTAGCAACCCTTTGCACCAAAAGTATAAGAAAGGAGAACACAAGAATCAGGAGTAAGTGGTATAAAAAAAACTGGGTAATTCCAGGTCACTTTTATCCTGCGAAAAGTGCAGCTTGGCTTTCTTCATTGTTTTCATGTCCTTGTGTTCCTATATCTCTATAAGATGTAGAAGGAAGAATCAAGGACAGTGGGTTGGTTCTGGCAGAAACCAGGAGGCTAAAGGACATTACGAATAATGATTATGAAGAGCAGACTTAAACTCTTATGTACCAAGAGCCTGCCTGGACTTAGAAATATACCAGAAGTAGGTTTCTGTTTGGCTTTCACCATCTTTAGAGCAATGCATTAAAAGAATTATCAAGGACTTAGTGATACCAAGAGGTAGAAAGGAATGAGAGATGTATGAGAAATGATTGAGTACAGAGCAGTGCCTACCAGGGAAGAGAATGCATGGAGTGTTTTTATCCTCAGTTCCTCTGGCTCAGAAAGAACACTCACTTACTAATATGATGCCCATAGGAAAAAAATGACCAGGGGTCTCCTAAACATTTTTTTTTGCTGCTTTTTCTGATAGTCCTCAATGGGCAGTCCTGTTTCTACAGAAGTTTTAGGTATTGCGGAGCCAGTCCACTATGTACTTGGACAGAGTGTTTTATTTTGAATCATTTTCATAGGACAAATTGAATGTTTGGCTAATTAATCTCTCTCTCTCTCTCTCTCTCTCTCTCTCTCTCACACACACACACACACACACAAACATACACACATACACATACACACACAAACAGTGCCTCATGAAGATGAGTGTTTGTGATTAAAAACATATTGAATTAGAAAAAAAATAGAGTTTCTTTGGGAGATGATACCATAGATCTTCCTTTGCAATTTTGCCTTAGGTTATGCAGAGATATGCAACTCAGAAAGTTTCTTGATTATGGAGTGTCTGGGTAGTTATTGCTGCCAAGAGTTAAAGTGTATTGCAAACTTGGATGCATGGGCGAGAGATGTCTGAGATTAGGTTGGTGGGCTGGAAATATGAGGGGGTGTCGTGATGGGTTTCTTGGCAGAAAAAATAATCTTTGGTTTGAAGAAGAACTTAGAACTGTAGAAATACTCAGAGAACAGCTGTTCAGGAAGGAAATCTGGGTTTGTGAAGTGACAAGTGATTTCACTTTTCAAAGGAAACTAAGTTTCTGTTTTTAGACAAAAAGCTCAAAATATCTTGAATTAATGATGGTATCAATAATGATGGCCAGTGGGTACTGGACACTATTATGCATCTTTTATACATATTTGTGATTTCATTTCAAGCTCCCAACAACTTAATAGGAGTTATCATGATGTGAGGCATGATGAAGTCAAGTAAGTTGCTCAATGTCTCATAATAACTGGAAGAAGTTGGGATGTGAAAAGGTAAGTAAGTAATAACTAGCTAGAAAACACTATCCACCAGTTTTATGATCTGATAATTTGATCCTAGAATCTAGCAGTGTGGGCTAAGACAAAAATCATGAACAGAACTTTCTGGATACATAAAGAGTTGAGAGATTCCATTTGGATGTTATTTCTACAGCTGGAAATGAAGTGAGCTTGTAAGGCATAGTGATAGGCTATCAATGATAAAAGTCTCAGATGTTATCCAGAAGAACCTCTCTACTTAAAAAAAAATGCCAGAGATTGGAACCAGAGATACAGAGGCTGGTCCATAGTGATCGAGGCAGTTGATGTCAGATCTGAGACCAGATCTGGATATCTGTCTTAACTCCTGGTCAATTACTTACTCTTATGAATCTCTGTTATCCTTTTATTGTTTCACAAAGCCGTAGAAACACCAGATCTATAGTGCTCACTTTTTTTGTAATTTACATTATGACATCAGAGTAAACTGTATGGTGATATACGGGGAGGGTGTCTTAATTTAAACTCTAGACATGTCTTTACTGAGAAACACATCACCCTGGAGTAGTTATCTAGCATTCATAAAGTTCTAATCAAGTACAGGTTCTATAGGCACCCCAGACATTTATCTCCAATTAGCATCAAAGGCTTTGTTCATTAAATTATCGTTGGTGAATTGATAGTGTGCAATATTTCTTGATTAATTATATATCTGTCAAAGGTTTTTATTTTTAACCTAAAAGAAAGAAACTACTGATAGGGATTCTTGGTTAGTAGAATGCTCTCAGTAGATGTTATCTTGACTACCTCAAGAGAACCAGCAAGCAGACTACTTAACAGTTGGAACACCTAAAATGACAGGGAACTGACTTTGACTGAGTACAAGAATAGGATACCAGATTGTTTTCGTGTTTACTATTTTAATAAGAAGCGAGATTTTATTTGTGTCCTACTTTTATTTCTGGTAATGGGGTTATGATAAGAAGACACATTGCTCTCACTCTTACTATGGTAGGCTATTGATAGCCTACAAGTAGTACCTAATGGTGGGGTATGACCAAGGTGGCTTGTGTCTGTCTGCAACTCCAAACAAATTAGAAAACATGTCCCTTCTGGTTAAAAGATAGTAAACCTCACTCTTGAAATATAGGTTAAGATCTTTCCTTAGGTGTTTCTTCAGAGATTCTTAACTTATACAGTATCTTCAATTTGTGGGAAATGTGTATGAGAGCCTAAACAATGTCTCCAAAGCAAGACCCCCATAGAAGACTTCTTCTGGTCTGTCAAATATATATTAATGACCCCCTGCCAGCATTCTGCCCTTGCTATACATTTCACCTTTGCCCAAAGGAAGGTTGGAGTTGAGGTGGCATTTAGCTACGGAAAGCAACTGTATGAAGTGTTGTATATGTAAGATTACATATGTGATGTATACAGAGGGGACCGAGAGTTCTATTACGCTGGTATAAGTTAATGTTTTGCTAAGATGAAAAGACAAATGGATTTTGTTCCCCTACTGAGTACAATTTGTCTCTCTTCTCTCTGCTTTTCTCCAAACCAATAACTAGGTGCTAAATGGATTATACTGTATAGTGTGGTACAGATGTCAAAAACATGCGCCTTCCACCTCCAGTCATCTTAGGGACTATCTTGTTTTTTTCATGGTCAGTTAAAAATAGGATTTGTATATGTTCAAATAGGAGTTTGGAGTATGAGATCATCAAAGGCTTCACAATTCCTTATTAACATATGTCTCACATATGTCGTCTGTCTGGCCCTTATAATCACTTAAGATTTCAACTCCTGTTTGAAATTGAGTAAGGCTCTAGAGGCAGGAAATTCTCTTGGTGCTATCATGGAGCCAGCTGTGAAACCTTGAACTAGCTGCTTATGAATTTTGAACCACTTCTGATTTATAGTTTGTATAAATTGGAGTGAAAGTGCCTCATGTCTGGAAATGCTGTAATGAATCCTTGGGCTGTACCATATAAAATGTTTCAGATGATGCTTTCCACATGGTACAGCATCAATGAGTGGTACTTATTATTTCAGTTTGTTGACAACAATCATGAGGAGAAGGGGTACAATGAATGCTACAAAACATCCATTTTAATAAAGAGACTGACATTTGCTGTGCCATCTAGTTTATAGCATTGTGTGAGTGCTCTCTGTCACGAACAATTCCACATTTGGCTAAGGCTGAGGATCTGGCTTGCTTCCATGAATGTGGACCTATCTGCATTGCCCACGTGGCACGCCTGGGTTGGCTACCCAGAGGCTATTTAAGCTGTGGGCTGGCTTTCCCCAGGGTCCGAGGATTGTTCAAGGTTCCTGAATAAATTGCATTGAAAAAAAAAAAGAATCATCATTGGCCAACAATGGCAAAGATGGGAAGATACACAATAAAAGTGAAAATCATTCTGTTGTTTCTACTTGCCATCTCAGAGTTGTGGCTTTATTTGAGCTGGGGACTATGAGTCTATTAGTCTCTTCGTTTTTTTCAAGTCCTATCCTAAATTTTTAGGTTAATGATTACCATGGGTCAATAGGACTTCAATTACACAGAGAAGCAACATGTGAAAGTGCATAGACACTGCTTGGTACTTAGTGGGTGTTCAATATATTTCAGCCTGAATCTGCATATCTCAGTGTATAGTATCAGGATTTCTTAAAGAAATTATTCTCAAATTGAGTTTATGTTATGAGTATCACTCACAAAGCTTGTTAGACAGGCTTACCGTGTATTTTCAGAACTGGGAACTGATATTTAAAAAAGCATCTCTGTTGATTCTGATGCAAATGGCCCAATTCAAGACTCAGTTTTAAACTAATTGACAATAGCTTTGGAAGCTGCAGTGAGATGTAAGGATATTTGAGGGTTATAACAGGCTTAAATTTACAATTCTTCCATACAGAGAGTGTCAATGTTAACACCTTTATCCATAAGCTTACCTTTCTGTGGGTTGAGTCCAGATCTCTACCTGTCTCATCCATTGCCTGAGCCCTTTAAGGCCTTTCTTGCAGTGAGTAATTGGCAACAGAGCAGCAAATCGTGGATAATTGAAAGTGGCGGGGTGATGGTGTTCTTTTTGTTTGTTTGTTTGTTTGTTTTTTATCATAGCAAAATTTAAAAAGCTTTAAAAATGGCTCACAACTTTTCCTTACAAACTGATTTTACTTCTGAAAGTTTCTCACAGTAACAGAATTTTCTCACAGGAAATTCTAACATCAGTTATCTATGACAACAAACAACCATGCATAGAGCGGGTATTATATCAGAAGAGATCAATTCCATGGGTCAAATGCCACTAAAACAGCCAAAAATAGATAAGAGCCTAGTGAATAGGACCAAAGATTATTACGGAGGACAAATGTGAAAAAAAGAGACAGTGTATACTAAGTTGACCCCTTTTCCACCAAGGGTCTCCTACTACCTTCTTAATGTTCACCATCTAATTTTTGCTCAACTACCTTTGGTAGATAAGTGTCTTACTCTAGGTCACTTACCTGTCCTGGATATCACTTCTGAGGACTGTGCAAAGTAATAGGTGTTAATCTGAATAATAATAATAATAATTCTGTTTAAATGTGAGTGGGTAATAATTATTTAGCTCATTCCCTTCCAGATAGCACACTCACATTTTAGTATAGGTTTCCAATGTAATAACACAGATAGGTAAATTTGTAAAATTATAGTGTCAATATTTTGAGAGGGGGTTGTATCAGTTTCAGTTTTCAAATGTCACTGGATAATGTTTGCATGTCTTCCTTGGATCAGTCCTCAGCTAAGATATGTTCAGAAGCAACATTACACTTCCTTCCTCACTTTGAGTACCTCGAACACTTAGTTCATTTTTCAGTTTCTTCTGGAAAAAAAGCTAGAATTCTGTTGGACTTCCTGTTTATAATCCTGTTTAAGAGAAGCCAGGCAGCTGAAAAGCAGATGTTACATGCCTCCTTCTGGCATGTCTTGACCCAGATGCAAAGTGGAAATAAAGTTGGAGCTAGAAACCAAGTTTAGATCTCTTGTACATTCAGTTTCTAAACAGGGCACTTTGGGATATGGCAAGTAGCCAACACACTGTCATTCTGACTCATGAGCTACATTCTCTCTCACCTGTAGCTCACCTTCCACAGTCCTACAAAAAACAACTCTAAGAAAATGTCCTCAATGGACATCTAATAATGCCACCTTCCTGGCTGAAACGTACATGAGATTATTGGGAATATGATTGAGACATGTGTGGCTCAGAATATACCAAATATATCTCCTAAAAAACTTTGTTTGATTAGTGAAAGTGTGCAAATGTTGATGATAAAATCGTGTTAGAAAGAGTCTATACCTTGGTGAATAGTCTCTCAGGTTTGAACTTTTTTGTTGTTTTGTTGTTCAAAGTTTGATTTAAGGACCATCAGCATTAGCATCACTTGGAAACTTGGTAAGAATGAGAAGTGTTGAGCCCATAGCTAACTTTTAAATCATACTGTTTAAAATGTTCTTCAGGCATATGGTGTACACATGAAAGGTTGATAAATGCTATTTTATAGTGAATTGTGCCACATGGTAAGAGATCATCACCAGCAGTGTCTTCTGTCTTGTCCAAATACAGACAAATAGTGTTGTGTTGAGGATAACTGCCTAAAAAGCAAGCCACAATTGGGAATCAAGGAGCAGGGAGGTCATTTATTTTTCTCACTAATATTCAGTTTGAGTCCAGAAGAGAGTAGGATGTTTACTTCCATTGGGAGATAGGCCAGAATGTATAAATGAGCCAAGATAAGAGAAGGCTAGAAAGAATGAGAAAGAGATGCTTCTCAGCTAGGTTCCGAGTACATCTAGTGTTACCATCACTGAGGTGCGATTTATTATGTCATTCCAGAGAATAGAAAATTTCTGCATAAGATTCAGTTTCCCTACCATCCTCGTCTCTTCTCTGACTTTCCTTTAACCTGCCACTGCCCACATATAATTACAGATCATACAACAGCCACTTCAATAAAATGAAACCCTATGTAGTTGGGCTGCTTTCCAAAATAGTCCCAAAGGCTTTCAAGTTTTACATAGGGAAAGTGAGCCTGTTGTTTTGCTGTACTCACACTCATCCTAGTACTTGTTCCTGAAAAAAGACTTCCATGACCAAAGCCAGCTATCTTTGATTTGGGTAAAAAGCCAGTATAAATATCATATCCTAAGATCCTCCATTTGAGTATCTTCCCTTATAGTGCCAGGTTTTAAATTCAATACTCTCATTACTCATTTTAATCCTTTCTTCTACTACTTTAGGTTATATTGTTGTGTTCAGAAAAAAGCTGGTATCCCCAAAATAGTGTATTGTTCTTAAGAAGAGTGAACTAAGAACAAGGCTATTATACTAAAGAAGAAAAGATTTAGACTTTCAGTGTAGGAAATAGTCCCTGTGTAAAGTTAGTGTGGTTGGGCCAGGAAGTGCGTGGGTGGTCAGCCAGAGTAAGAAAAGAAAATAATGGTGATAAAAATAGTAGAAATTATCATTTTGCTAAGCACTGACTCTTTGGAAAGACAGTGTCCCTAACTCTGTGTTGATTCTAGATTTTAGGATGAGACTACTTGAAACTTTATGCCTGACTTGGATATTTCCTGAGCAACTTTAAGGAGGGAGAGCATTGCTTTTGTGCATGTGCAACTCCCTTGTTCTATTGAAGTATACCTATTGCCCCATTGGTTGTTTTAGTGGTTTTCTCTCCTGAACATTTCATCTAATTAAAGCCAAAGTACTAAAATACAAAGGAATGGAGTCAAAATGTGGTTGTAAAATTATTTTCTTGTTCTTCATAGGAGATACAAAGTTTCACAATTGTATGAAAATGACTATTCCCCTGTCCAGAAAGGAAGACAAGCAATGTCATCTCAGCACCTTCATTTATTTTTCAATTTGTCAAAATAGAACGAGCCAATCATCTCCAAATACCCATAACCATGAAACTTATAGATATATCCAGGGCCAAAAACATTAAAGCAGCTCACAGTACTGACTAAATTTTAGGGACTATGAAGGGAAATGTAAAATTAAGAAAACAGCCTCTATTGAGGTAAAAATCAGGGCATTTAGAACATTAATTTCATTTAGGAGAAAAAAAACAAGTTTAAATTGTAGCAAGAAATAAAAATCATGGCTTATTTTTCAGGAAGAAAAATAGAATGACAAATAGAATGACAGAGTAACTCTCTTTCCTCTTTTTTTTTTTTGTTGTTTGTCTTTTTGTAAACCCTCTTTTTCCACTGCCTTCACTTATTAGATCAATAGGAGGCTGTCTTGTATGAGAGGTAATACACTTTGCAAGAAACTCAACTTTACAGCCTGCTGATTGCCATCTATTTTTATGGCCAAAATGAACAGCCTCGTTTCTCCATTACAAAACAGATTAAGAAAAATAAATGATAATAAACCTTGTGAGAAGGTGACTTAAATCTTTGACTGACACCACTGAGGCAACCTCTTTGTGCTTCAGTGGGCTAAGCCAGCTGGCCAAAAGGACTAAGGGAGCTAATCCAGTGAACTTCCTGTGGACTAGCCAGGAGAGAGGCAGGGCAGCAAATGTGCAAAGATCTTTCAGGGATGGGGGTGAGGGGTGGGGATAGTGAGAGCAGATAGTGGTTAGAACGTGCAAATCTATTGGAGGGTAAGAGCCTTGATCTCAGGGTCTTCACTTTAGTTTATAAAGTCATATGAAAAAAGACCAGCACTCAAACAAAGCCAAAACAGAACCACTAAATTGCAGAGCTTGTGATCAAGAGAGACATTTCCTTTCCAGTGGACCTAAATGGTTAAGTGGGTCCTTCCTCGAAATTAGAGTAATTAGGTAATTAGATTGTGACTCTGTGGGTAGGAGAGAGAAGCCTGTCTAGGCTATGCACACTTGGCAGCAAACAAGCTCAGTTATAAAAAGGGTAAGTTCTCAGTTTTCAGGTGTATTGCAAGTCACTTGTAAAAATTAATAGAAGAAAAAATTGCAGCTGATAGGTTAGGTTTAGCCGACAAAAGGGATTTTGCCTGGGGCTCCAGCTGAGCTAGTACTCCCACTATCAACAACACTGAGCTTTCGTCAACAATTTTTTATTTAAGCCAATGCATTTAGAGCACAATTCTGTAACCTTTAAGGTTACATTTGCCTTTTCCCTGCTTCTAGCAAACAGTACGTAATCCACGAGCACATTTGTTGGCTCTAAAGGTGTACAACAGCAATTTTTGCAATGACAGTGCGGAGAGGGAATATGAGATCTGTGTGCTAATGAGCTGACACTGCAGAGGCTGGGGCGGTGTAGTGTGGAGTGCACTACAAGTGCACAGCAGCAAGACACAGGAGGGGACTTCAAGAAAATTAGCAGTGTTTACCGAGGAACCAGGACAGCAAAGTTACACCATGGGACCCTAGAGGATCCTGATACTTCCATACCCTTTGAAACCTGAGAATGATCTAATTGGTTTATTTTTTATTTTATTTTTTTCATTCCCTAAATGCTAGATCTGTAACTTACAAACTGTGTGTGCATTGTTTTTCATATGCACTAATCATGTGTGTGCCTATAGATGTTTATAGACACATGCATGCTAAAAACCATTTATTCACACCATCATTCTCCATTTCCCCAGCTAAACTGAAAAGTAAGGCAGTGAACTCTATTAGTACCTATGAAATGGGAACATGTGCTCTAAATCAGAAGATCTCGCTGAGAAACTTCAATTCTCCACTGAGCTAAGATCCCAACTGAACTACCTTTCAAAGCTAGGGAGGCTTTTATTGGTCTCTTAAGGCACAGAATGTAGTCAGAGTCTGTCTTAAGCAAACCTCTTGATGCTTGTACAGAAAACCTTTCTTGCTAGTAGAGTCTTTAAATAACTGGTGCCTGGATTCATTGTGAGAGCAATTTCTGAATACATTGCATGGAGCAAGATGACAATGCAAAGGGAAAGCAGAGGGCATGAACAGAAGGCATTACTGTTTGTTTATCCCTCACATTTCTGTTTACCTGCATACCTTATCCCCTGAGAAGTGTGTGCTTGTTTTGGGATTGAAGATGCAGAAAAGATAATGAGATCAACGCTAGTCCCAAAGAAAGCTGAAACCAGTCATTCTGCATGACAAGGAAGGTTCTTTAATTTTTGCTAGCCCAGTTCCACACTGAACTATATAGGAGGGACGTGTGGCCAGAGTTGGACTCATCTGAGGTTTTCTATAGAGTTCCTCAGATAGGAAGATCAGAGGATACTGGAGTTATTTGTTTCCTCTGTAGAATTAGGTAATCGCTTGGAGGACTGGGATCTGCAGTCATTTGCTTGGTTCAAGTACTGTTAGAATTCTTTGCTTTTATCTGAAATATTTGACTTAGGCTTCCACAAGAAAAAGAACAATCAAGGGGGAGAAAATAGGCCTCTCCAGGGCTTCTCTGCCTCCTTGAACTACTGTTTTCAGAGGCTGTAGTTAGACTAAGAATCTTTCTCATGCCAAACCACCAAGCAGCAGCTGCCAAGAGAAAGCTTTTGGATCTGACTCCTTTTCAACAATTGTGACTTTCTTTTTTTATTTTATTTTATTTTGTTTTTTTTTTTATCAGTTACATTTTATTAACTCTGTATCCCAGCCGTGTCCCGATCCCTCATTCCCTCCCAGTCCCTCCCTCAATTGTGACTTTCAGACCTGACTGTTTCATGGACAAGAGAAGATGGCAGCTTTTCTCCACTGTCTTCTGAATTAGCTGTAAACTTTGAGAGTGCAACAGGCCGCTAGGTACACATCACTTATTTCTAGATTGTTCTCCCATGTGTTCCCTGTGTCTGTGCATACATATATGTGTATTTGACATAACTAAGGAGGAGGTGTCCTTTTGGTTTTCTTTTTCTAGCTGCCTAGTTAATCTTACTCCTTTTCTCACTCTCTGATGTATGCAGCTATAACCCAGCCTTGTAAGTAAGTGTTGTGGATTCAAGTTGATATTTCTATCAATTCCTTTTCCTTTCTTATATTGTTCCCTTATTTCCCTGATAGGTAAGGAGTTAAGACAACTCAACACCAATATGGGTGACTTATTTCCTCTTCCTAAATCTGAGATTTTTCTCATGACAAATGTCATTTCTTGACTGTTGTTCAGGTAGGGTTCTGATAGCCAGAGGTAGACTTGTGAGTGTCAGACCAGTTTGATCATAAGAACAAGATCCAAAGCTTTGGAAATCAATCATTCCTGAGAAATCAAAAGGTCCTCTTAGCCCACTGCTCAACAGTGGAAAGACTGGGAAGGGAGATGAAATACATATTATTCCTCGTTAATTATAGTACACTTGTTAGTTTCATGTATTTGGTTTTAAATCTGTTCTAATTGATATTTAGGAAATTACATCTGAGAGCCAGCCTCTTGAGCAGATCACAGTGCAGCAGGATTAAGAATCAAATGTGCCTTGTAAATGCTAGAGGGAGGCTGGGGATCACAGAAGACAGACACAATGTATAACCAGACATTTTGCAATTTTGATACTTAACTAAAATTAATAAATTTCCTTTTGTCAGTGTTAGAAAACTAAACAATGTCAAATACAGAGTGACTCAGAAAATGTTTGTAAAAGGATCTGCACTTTCAGCTGAATTTTTCTGCAAGCTAATATCCGTTATATATTTTGAAAATTACTTTTTCATTCCTCTTTCCCTTTAGCTCAAGTTTTCAAATCCAAATATAAAAATGTGCTCTGGGGGACTTATTTATGGATTGTTAGGGATTTCCTATCTTTTCAGATGGACGGATTTGAAAAAAGTCATATACAAAGTCAAACTCAACCAGACAAACACACACACAGACACACACACACACAGACACACACACACACACACACACACACACATTTATCAATATAAATGAAACTTCAGATTTCAAACTACACCAACCAGAGAAACAAGACACACTTTGTGTTAATTGCCTTCATCTGGGAGAAACTTTTAGTGAAATAATGTAAGCTTAGATGAAGAATTCAGTGTTTCTCACAAAAATCCCTTGAAGTTAAACAAAACAAAACAAAGCAAAAACCCTGTGTCCAACAAGCTATTAGCCATTTGAGTTCCTGTAATTTTACTGTTAAAATTTCCCCTTTGCAAAGAGATAATCACGAGGACAATTATTGATTTCAGAAATGGCTTTGGGGCTGATGAAATTCCCCTTTTTGGTATTCGTTTTTCTTGCTTCAAGTCTCTTCCCAGCAGCAAATCTTTTGCTCTAAATTAAGAATTGTGTTGTCCTTAACAATCGTGTGTGTGTGTGTGTGCTAGATCTAAAGCATGTGTGTTCTACAGACAGAACTGCCTTTTCAAAAATTCACCTGAGCACTGTCTTCCCTCTTCCTTTCAGGCTGAAAAGCATTTATCACTTGCAATCAGTTTTGTAGTATTATCAGTTCTTATCAGAGCTCTCTGGGTAGGACTGAAAGAGGCCAGGGAAACCAGCCTGATCTATGCCTCAAGGTCACTTATTTGCAGGGTTCTCATATTTTGTTCCTATGTGTCAGGCAATCCTACAAGCTCATTCCTACCACCAGACACAGCTTTAACACTCAAGTATTGTATGCCCTGCATTAACTCAATCAAGGAGCTGCTTTTGCTTCTTTTTAAATCCATCTGAAATTTCCCTGAACAACCATGCTATTTTCTTTCTTTCTTTCTTTTCCCCCAACAACAACAACAACAGAAAAAAGATGCGGGGGAGTGGACACCAGTTTAGCAGGGAGGAAAGTGAAAGTTTTTCATGAAACATAATTCACCACAGAGTTTTGCCCACTGCTTTCGGCCCCGCTGCAGAATCCTTCAAGGTTGATTTATGCAACATGAACCCAGGATTGACTCCTACCTCAGTCTGCTTATAAAGCAGTCTCTCCACACACACACACACACACACACACACACACACACACACACCTTCCAGGGCACAAATAAGCAGTGCATCACAAACAAAATGTAAATGAGGTCCTCCAAGGTCCCAAAGGGAGCCAAGGCAGATCTACTTACAAGCATTAGTCACAGAAAAACTATTGGAGGAATCCAAGTGGTCTACGTGGTAATTCAAGTGGAAGGGCTTCTCAGTAGTGTTCTGGTTGGTGTTGTATAACTGCACAGCAAAGCGGAAAGCACTGTGCTCCTGCACCGTGTTTCTCATGAAAAGTCCACCTAGAAGCAAAGGCAATCGAAATTTGGCTTGTGTGCCAATCCCCCTCCCCATACTTCAGAATGAGTTAGAAAGTAGCAAGTGTTAGATACCAGGCACCTCTGTGTTACTGCGAAGCTCCATAGAGGATTGATTTTTCAACCTGTGTGTCTTTCAATACTTGTAAACTCTGATTTCCACTGTGAAAAATCTGGGTTTTCTACACTGAGGAAACTAAAGAGAATGGAGGAAGGAGAGAGGGGGATGCTGTAGGGTCGGATGAAGGAACTGAAAATGGGACTTGGTTCTTTCTTAAGCTAGAGCCTGGCCCCAAGCCCTGACTCCAGCCCCACCCCCACCCTTATCCCCACAGCTGGCTCATTTTTGGGGGAGGTGGGGGGAGATACAGGGATAGGGTGAGAAGAAAAACAAATTCATTCTGGTTGCTGTCCCAACTTTCCCCCATAACAATACAGGGGGGTAGATCAATAAAAGCAACAATTCTAACTTCTCTACTTGTAAATACAGGCAGAGGCGGGGAGAACTCCCTTCCGGCTACTGGAGCTGGTCTCCAGACAGACACAGCAGCAATTCATGAATCCCTGGTCTGCGTGACTTCCCTGCTTGCCCGACTCGACTCGTTGTATCACCCCCACTTCCTACCCCATCCTCCATTCACCCAGCTACTTCCTTGGTCTGGGGGATTCAAAGTGGGTTCCATCTCCTTTAACACTTGTCTGTCTCACTGGAGCCAGAGACGCAGGACAAGGCGACCTGGGCCCGGGTTATGCGTCCTGGAGCAGCCAGACAGGCAGTATCACCCTGGGACAACTTCCAGCGGCTGCAAGCATGCAGTGGCAAAGTCCAGAACAGCGAGCTGAAAAGCCGCGACTCAGCCTCTTGCAGCATCCCAACCTCCAGCCTGACTCCTTTGCTCCGTGGTCAGCTCAGAAAACCTGGCCATCTACCCGCATTAGCCCCAAGAGATCCCCTCTCTCATTTCGGATGACCCCCATACTAGTCAGCTCCTCGCAGCTCAGGTCCCCAAGATTTCTGCTCAGTCTCCCATCCTTAGTCACTGTCCCCAAGCAATGTAGAACAGGACTCGCATTGCGATAGCCCCCAGCCCCACTAGGGTAGTGGGTTTCAGATGCAGAAGAGCCTGGCCCCCTCTGGCTGGCTCTGGAGAGCTTACCTATGCTGATGGTGTTGGGGAATCCTCCATGAGAATGACCCAAAAGCCTCAGGACTAAAAAGAAGACCGCCCGGAGCACGCTTTGCCCCATTTTCTTCTGCTTGGTGGTGCTACGCCTAAAACGAAGCTGACAAGAGCATGGGCGCAACTCAGGAGTCGTCAAAATAATAATAGAAAAAGAAAAAGAATTCGCCGGCTCTTACACCCCCTCCCCTCAACTTGCTCTCGCTCGCTCACTCTTCCTTTCCACCTCACACTAATCCTCCTCCACCACCGCCTCCTCCTCTTCTCTCCCTCTTCTCTGTCTCTCTGTTTCTCTGTCTCTCTCTCTCCCTCTCTCTCTCTCTCTCTCTCTCTCTCTCTCTCTCTCTCTCTCTGTGTCTCTCTCCCTCCTCCCAGGATCTCTCAAACCCTTCCCCGCCCCCCCACCTCACTTCTGTCTTCACACCAATCTGGAAGGCTGGTTCATTGGCTGCAAGCTGGGTTCCCCAAAGCGATTTCTTTGAGAGAGAGAGAGAGAGGCAGAGACAGAGACAGAGAGTGCGGAGAGACAGACAGATGGAGAGAATGAAAACCGGAGCGAAAACAAAACAGCGAAAAACAAAAACGAAAAAAAACTGGGAAGAGATAAAGAAATAAGGAAGAAATTATAAAGAAAAGCAAAAGGGCTCCACCGCCCCCGAAGATGGTGGCTTTAAAGAGGGGCAAAGAAGAAAAGAGCTAAAAGCCTCAAAGGCTCAGCTCCGGTGAATTGGGTTCTTCCAATTGGGCCGGTAGGGGGATATTGATCAAAGTTGATCTGACGTGGAATTAAAGCCGCAAACCGCTTAGCTCCACTGCAAATGCAGCTCTGGACTGCAAAGCCTAGGCGCTGGCGTTTGTCAACACGGGAGATGGGATCAACAGAAATACACCAGTCTTCACGTGGACCAGACTTTCAACTGCAACCAGTTTCCTCTTTTTAAAAAGCTGCATTGTCTCTACATTTGTCTGCATGTCTTAAAGATGAGGGATCTTGAGGGATGGTTAGTGGTTACTCTTGAGTCTTTGTGAAGAGACTCAGAAAAGCAGTTCCCATCACAATGCACCCTAAGATGCTGCGCATGCCTGGTCTCTGCCGCTCAGATCAGCTTTTACAGCAGAGAGAGATTGAGGGCAAGTGAACAACCCCCACCCGCATTCCCCCATCCCCGCAGCATTGGGAGGTGTGTCTCCCCCTATACCCAAGTGCTGAGGCAGGTTTGCCAGCTGCGGGGGCTGTGACTGCTGACTGCTTTGGAAGGTATAGGAAAATAGTATGGGTATGGAGGTGGGAGCTAAAAGGTTAATGAAAAGGACGCTCAGTCCTGCAGACCAAGGAGAGAAGTGTGGGAGTCAACTGGGATGGGGGTGGGGATTGAAAATTAAGGCTGGAGGAAACTGTCCCTAGCTGCTTTGCTCCTTTTATGTTGACTTTAGATGTATCAGCTATTCCCTCACCCCACTGAGTGCAGACTTCAGAGACTACCATTCTCCCCAAACTCTACTGCCTTTTTCCAATCTAAGAAGAAAAAAGAACATAGGAACTCCTACAGTTCTCCCTGGGTCTTGGTGAGGAGTAGCCTTCTTGACAGCATCTTGTGTATGATCCTCTTGCCCCGCATTATTTTCCACAGCCTTATTCCACTCTTTGGACAAAAGGATATCTTCTGTCACATCTTTCATTCCTTCCTTATAGCTATTCTGTAAACTACAGATTTTTATCCTCTCTAAATCTTCAGTTTTTCTTTTCTAATTTTCTTCTGGACTGAGTGGATCAAATGAGCCTTTGTGCCACAGTAAAGCAAAATAATATAAATGGGGCCAGGAATGAGGGACAGGGGGCCTATACTTATTACTCCAGATCTTTGACTTTAGCAATGCATTCACTGGAGCTGAGAATAAGTGGCCTCAAATCCCTGTGGCAACCAGAAAAGTTGTTCTCTCAGCTCTTCCCACATTGCCGACAATTCTGACAATGCTTGATCTCTAACTCCACTATTCTTCTATCTCCATTTTGACAGTCCATTATTGGAGGGAAGAAAAAACTTCGGATCTGGCAGGCTCCTTCTTCCAGTGAAAGGAACATTGGAAGCATAGGGTTAGCAGAGATGAGGTTGAGTATCCCTTGACAAATGTAGTGGGTGATCCAATATCATTGGGGATCATAAGCCCAGGACATGGGTTCAAATCTAATCTCCATCACATATAGGTAGTATGTAACCTTGACGAACTTCAGGAGTCTACAACCTAGTGTTTTTGTCTTCAAAATGGGATCATTACTTTTTCTTTCTTTGTAAGGCTATTTTAAGAATAAAATAATGGTTGTAAAAGCTATCTAACTCACAGAAGAATCAATGAATGTTAATTTCCAAACTCACTTCTCTTTCTCACCTTGCAAATTGCTCTCAAAAACCTCAAGTGTTGCCATCTGTCCTCTACCACAACATCAGGCTATTCTCCAGCATTTTCACCATTGGTCCACAGCAAAATCTTCCCATATTAGCTCTGCAGCTGTCCCTGGAGATAAGAAAGAATCTGGTAGGCGAATCTTTACTAAAGTTTTAATGGCAGGCAGTGACAATTTAATACTAAGGTGCCACATTTAGAGAACCCACTTCCTTGTGTCACACTATGCCATCTATTTATCTATCTATCTATCTATCTATCTATCTATCTATCTATCTATCTATCTATCTATGAGTTAAAATAGTTGGTATTTTAGTAAGAACTTTGAATGCCATGACCCAAAGTAATAACTTCAGTGAGTAGTTTTCAGTTTTAAGTTTGGGTAGGTGGATAATATATTTCATGTTGAGGAGTAGTTAGTTGGTAGCTTTTAGCACATCTCACTTTACTCCTAAAATCATCAAGGTCCCTATCAATGCTTGGGCAGCCATGAGAAAATTTGGAAGAAGAGATTTGTGGTCATCTCTACTGTCATTTGACATGAAGAATATTCTGAGTAAGCCAGGAACAAAAGGTATGAGAAAGGGGTACCCTCCAGTGCCTCTGCATTGGCAAATCTATCTTCCATCAATGCCATAACCCTGAATGCTGCCCATCTCTTCTCTTTTCATCACTCCTATTTACCCTTCTCCTTTCTTTCATCTTTAAATGCTGCTCTCAGTGGCAGCTGTTGTTCTAGTCTCACCTGAGCCAAGAGAGGTGGGCACAGTGGTAGATGCATATTGCTTTTGTTAAAAGCTTGTGATTTCTTTAGATATCAATGAGATTCAGGTATCATGTGATTTCTTTAGATATCAACCCTTTGTTCAAGGGAGCAGTGAGACACTTTTGGAACACCATGCTTCTTTTTCCAATGCAAGGAGGAAGATGATATTAGTAGTTCCATAGCCAGAAGAAATCACCAACAAAGACTTACATCTGACTGTCCTTTTGTAGCAAACAAGTATTGCGAGTACATTCAGAATTACGTGCTTGTTTTATGATTTGCAACATAATTTTAAGCTTGCTGTGAAATACAGATTAAGTAGTAAAAACAAAACAGAACAAAGGAACAACACAAACACCCTCCCCCAGCCCAGTTGATTGCAGTTCTTATTAAAATGTGAAGAGTACTTCTTTTCATGAGATTTATAGTTCACTAAAGCTTAGGTTAGTTACATTTGGATAAGCAGAAAGAAATGTTGACTGGTAGGGCTTGGGGTGATGGAGCTATATATTAAGCCTCATTTCTTGCTAACTGGATATCTACCAAATAAACATAGCAACAGGAATCATCCTGATTCATTGGTGGTTTACTTCTATACCTTTTAAAGCTAATGAAAACAAGATATTTTCCTTTTCTCCATGGGAGGATAATTTTCCTGTCATTTGATTTGAAACTTCAATTTCTTCAACAAACACTTATTGACCACCTACCTGGTTTATGATAGGCTATGCTAATCAACAGGGACAGAAGAGCATGAGAATTTTGATTTCAATGAATTTTTAAGTTTAGAGCAGATGTATTCACTGGCAATGACACTGCAATATGCTAAGTGATCTGAAAATGGTATGTCCTAGGTTCCATGACAGTACACAGGAGGATGTTTGCATATGGGAAATCAAGTTTCCCTT
Organism: Meriones unguiculatus; assembly: GCF_030254825.1. NCBI lineage: Eukaryota > Metazoa > Chordata > Mammalia > Rodentia > Muridae > Meriones > Meriones unguiculatus. The sequence continues at coordinate 81,027,900 of NC_083369.1, read as the reverse complement.
TTAATTTTGATCCAGTCCCAACCCACTACAAAATCCCATTGGAATAAGGTGGTGTCTAAGTTTTCTTACTGCTCTTACGTTATATAGTCCTGAACTTCCATGAGCTGAGATTGTTCTGAGATCTGAAATATTGTCCAAATTTTAGCTATATGCTAGTCAAATGACAGAGTTAAAAACAACTGAATTTTTATGGCTATTTCTTTAATTTCTATATCTAGGTGTTTTTTTTTTTTGTTTGCTTGCTTGTTTTCTTTTTTTCCAGAAGACTAGAGGTTTAAGCCACATCTGAAGCTTTATTGGGTTAGATATGACACATAAACAGCCTTGGACCTACTGTTTGATTTCTCTATCATCTTATCTTTTCTATGATATAAACTCTCTGGAAAATTTGTTGGCATTCTGTAGTGTGGGTAAACTTTGCTGTGGCTGAAATGGGGTAAGCTAGAGTTTCTTATAATAGAGTATACCTGTGTGTCAGCAGACAAGCCTTTTAAATTGGGGTTTAATGTGTCCAGAAGTGGAACTATAGCAGCTTCCCTAAAAGGCATTCAATACCTAGTGATCAGTATTCAAGGGAATAATAGTGTATCAGAAATATTCTCAGAATGGTTTGATTTTTATACATTGCATAAGTGTTTAGAGGTTGAATTTTGCCCTGAAGACATATTTAGGAGTTTTTTGGGATGCAGAATTTGAAGTGATCGTTTACTTTTAATATCCCTCATCTCTCACTTTCCTCCTCACTATAAACACTTTTTACAGCACCTTCTTTAAGAATCCTTGGAGCCAGTGACCATACATTGACCCTTTCATCTCCTGTATCATTTAGGAGGCTTCACGCTGCAGGCAAAAACACATTTCTAAAACGCATATAACCAATAATAGAGATGCATTGACTCATACACCTGAAAGGCCAAGAAGTACAGCTAGCTTTACAATTGATTTGACTCTGTAGTTCAACAATTTGATGCAGGATCTCCTTTTACCCTGACTCCCTTTCTGTTTCTTGCATGAAGTCAAAATGGCTGGAAAATTCTTTGGTTTCATATCTGTGTCACATCCCCTTGTTTTATGCTCATACAAAATACCATGACTATTCCGGATCCAATTCTACAGCGGAATAATGCCACATTCAGTTCTAAATTACCAGTCTCAGTCAGCATGGTCTGTGTGTGTGCGTGTGCTTGTTTGTGTGTGTGTGTCCATGTGATGACTCTGTCCCATTCACAGGGCTTAATATAGAGTTACTTCTCTGCTTCCAAACCAACTCATGTGATTGACACAGGGTTGAGGTAAAAAAATATGGAGCCTAGGAAATACCTACAATACCTCCTAAAATGTATCTTTTTATTGATTTACTCCCTGACCGATGTGAACAGTAATACTATTATTCTAGAAATATTAGAGGGAACCGACAACTTGCTTTAGTCTAGTATTTGGTGTGTTACTGTTTGATAGTTCACTAATTAGATCTGAGAGATTCATGGTACATTGAGAGTTCAAGATGAGAAACTTATAAAGAAATAATTCCTATTTTACAAAGTATCATGGTAAATAGAAGCCCATAGACAATGTAAGTAAATAATCAGAGAAGTTAAGTGATTCCCCCAAAGGTCATACAGCTGAATGGTGAAGAATAAATCTCTTATCCCTCTAAGGCTTTATCCAGCAGACCAGAGTCTTCTTCATGCTGTGAGACTGAGTATGTGAGAAAATTGAATTATAACAAAAATATTCTGCTGGGATGGGCACATCTTAAGAAGTATTTATCCCCTGGTGGGTTCTGAATGGGTTTGAAAACTGCAGATGGAAATCACATGGCTACAGGACTCCCACTTCTCAAAAAGTGACATTCATATAAGCTGCAATATCTCTCTGAGGGGAAGTGTTAATTTATTGTGAATTATTCCAGGTTACCTCTCATAGATAATACTGTTGACATTTTTATTAATGTACATCTTTTCACTCCTCTGGGAAGGTTAAAAATTGTTACTAGAAAACACCCTGAGCAAATCAGGGGGGGAAATTAACCCCTTACTCCAAAGTAGCTTGACCTGCCAGATATACTTTGGAAAAGGTTGCATTTAGAAATGCTAGAAAAAAAATTCTGGGCCCCAATTGTTTTAGAAGTTATTGTTTACATTGAACTAGAAAAGCTTTTGGTTATTCGATGAATTCTGAAATTCATATTATCTGCATACTAAAGAAGTGAGCACATAACATCAGCTGAGGGATATAGACTTTTCCTACTTGTATATGTGCTGTGCAGGAAGTAGTAATAGGATTGGGATAGTGAAAACACTCGTGTTACGACAAGTAACTGCTATTAACTAGTCACCCTTCCCAAGCCTGTACATTTATCATGATATTATTACTGGCAGCTTATTTCTTATCCTCTCATGTGATCATGTGACTTTCCCATTGGTCTTCTCAATGGTAAGATTAACAGTATACCAATTCCTACTTTTCTCCTTTCTGCATTTCTGCTTGTCATCATCCTCTTTGGTCAGTGTCATGATCAGTACCAGCTAGTTTGTTGCCAAAGTAAGATGAAAGATCTATGGGAAAGAGCCACTACAGTTGACTCATAGGCCTGCCGGGACTACCAGAAGCATCTCAGCTACTATAGCCTATGGGCTTCAGTCCAGGTCATCCATAGGTTGATGAAAAATGATCCATGGTCTTAAGCCACAGCAGAATAATAACTAACTATCATAGGTTTCTCATAGTGGTGTGTTTCTGTATGTGTTCTAAGGAAGCACAGCCATGCTGTCTAATTTGTCCATATTCCTGGGACAAATATCACTAAGGCCTTCTTTCAGTGTCAAAACTGACCTGAGAGCTTAGATATCAACATGTACAGAGTGTTTAGCTAAGACAGAGTGGTTGTTTTCAGGGTCACATAGAAGACTTTCTGTGTGGTAGCTTGCCACTTTAACTTCTTAATTTCTGTTGCCTTAATTTATCAGCTTAGGGGTTGATTGAAATTATCTTGAGTAATAACTTAATTTTAAACATTTTTTTAGATATAGGAAACATTAGTTTTTCTTGTTTGAAAGAGAATTCAGAGTTTTTAGAGGAATCAAAAAGACAACTGGAGACAGTCAAATTTTAGCCTGTGACTATTTTTTTGTCTTTTTATTTTATTTTATTAATTACAGTTTATTTACTTTGTATCCCAGCTATAACCCCACCCCCTCCCAATCCCATTCTCCCTCCCTCTTCTTCTCCTGTCCCTCCCTCTTCTATCCCAGTTCAATGATAGGGGAGGTCTTCTTCCCCTTCCATCTGACCATAGTCTATGAGGTCTCATCAGGACTGGCTTTTTTGTCTTCCTCTGCCGACTTGTAAGGCTGCTCCCCCTCAGGTGGAGGTGATCCAAGAGCCATCCCATGAGTTCATGTCAGAGATGGTCCCTAATCTTATTATTGAGGAACCCTCTTGGATACTGAGATGCCTGTGGCTAATTCTTAAAGAGAAATAGCAATTGTTGGTTTTATAAAAATTTAATCTGTTATAATCTGTATGCTGTGGGCATATTCTTTTCAATCATTGTGATATCAATTTCATGAGCATAAAGTATTTTAAACAAAAGAAAAACATATTAAACCCTTTTTAGTGTTCTGGTTAATTACCCACAAAATTAAAATCATTATATCTCTATATCTATCTATCTATCTATCTATCTATCTATCTATCTATCTATCCACATCTAACCACTTGGGAGACAAAGGCAGGAAGATTGCTACACATTTGAGGTTGTCCATATGTACTCAGTGAGTTCTAGGCCAGCCAGAGTTTCACTATAAGACCCTGTCTAAAACCCAACAAAACAAACAACTATCTAATAAATAAAATAGCAAACAAAAAACCAATGTATGCACTAATTCAAGAAAATCCGGTGTTTAGTATAAGGAAACATGAATTTTGGGTGAGTTTTATACTTTACTAAGAGATTCACCAAAGATTTTCTTTGGCTTGTGAACTTTTTTGCGTGTGATTACTCAGGTATATATGATGAGTGATGATGCTTGGGGATATTTTCGGTCATGAAGCATAAAGGAAGGAAGTCTACAGGCATTTTGAAGGTAGAGTTCATGGATGGGACTAAATTGCTTAAGAAGCACAGGAAAACAACAAGTATGTAACACACAATAAAGGACAATCCAGGTTCAAATAACAATTGTGTCATTATTGAAGAACCCAATTCCAAGAGAAATTTCATTTTGGAAGAGTGATATTTCTTTCATGCATGCCTTTAGAAACATGAGTGTTGCACTAAGACTCTGAAAACCTTGACTCTAGACATAGTTCTGTCAAAACAACCATGAGTGTGACCTCAGGCAATTATTTAACTTTCTGAGCCTCAGTGTATTTGTCTGTGAGCTGAAGATACATATTATTTACTTTTACATATAAAGCATTAGAGACAAAAGGACAAAGAAGGAAGAAAAGGGAAACAGATCACTGACATTATCAAATTAATACTGAGTCATTAAAGTTGCTAATTGATTATCTCATGTCATGAAATTAACAGAATTTATTAATTAATATTTTTATTAATACCAGTTTATTCACACTGTATTCCAGCTGTAGCCCCCTCCCCCATCCCTTACCAATCCCACTCTCTCTTCCTCTTCTCCTCCTATGCCTCTTCCCAGTCCACTGATAAGGGAGGTCCTTCTCTTCTTCCATCTGATCCTAGTCTATCAGGTCTCATCAGGACTGGCTGCAATGTCCTCTTCTCTGGCCTAGCAAGGCTGCAACCCTCTCAGAGCAGACCACTGAATTCATGTCAGAGACAGTCCCTATACCCCTTACTAGGGAACCCACTTGGAGACTGAACTGCCATGGGCTACATCTGTGCAGGAGTTCTAGGTTATCACCATGAATGGTCCTTGTTTGGAGAATCAGTCTCAGAAAAGATCCCTGTGCTGAGATTATTTTTTCTCTGCCTGTGGAGCTCCTGTCCCTTGTAGGTCTTTCTATCTCCCCTTCTTTTAGAAGATTTGCTACTCTCTGCACAAAGTTGGGCTATGTGTCTCAGCCTCTGCTTTGATACACTGCAGGGTCGAGTCTTTCAGAGGCCCTCTGTGGTAAGCTCCTGTCCTCTTTCCTTTTTTCTCCCTCTTCCAATGTCCATCCTCTTTGTCTTTCTGAATGAAGATTGAGCATCTTACCCAGTGCCCTCCTTCTTAGGTGTACAGATTTAATATGATTATCTGATATTATATGTCTAATATCCACTTATAAGTGAACATATACCATGTGTGTCTTTCTGCTTTTAAGATACCTCACTCAGGATGATCTTTTAGATCCCACCATTTTTTTTCCTGCAAATTTCAGGATTTCCTTGTTTTTAATTGCTGAGTAATATTCCATTTTGTAAATGTACCACAATTTCTGTATCCATTCTTCAATTGAGTGACAACTGGGTTATTTCCAGCTTCTTCTTATTACAAATAGGAAGCTTCTATGAACATGGTTGAACAAATTTCCTTGTTGCATACTTGAGCATTTTTTGGATATATGCCTAGGAGAGGTGTAGCTGGATCTTGAGGTAGTACAATTCCTAATTGTCTGAGAAAGTGCCAGACTGATTTCCAAGCTGTTGTAAAAGTTTACATTCCCACACCAATGGAGGATGGTTCCCCTTTCTCCACATTCTCTCCAGCATGTATTGTCACTTGAGTTTTTGATCTTAGCCATTCTGATGGGTGTAAGGTGAAATCTCAGGGTCATTTTGATTTGCTTTTCCCTGATAGTGATGACTTGATTTATTGTTTGAGTTCTTTATACATTCTGAATATTAGCTCTCAGTCAGATATAGGGATGGTGAAGATCCTTTCCCAGTCTGTGGGCTGTCGTTCTTTTCCGACACAGTTTCCTTTGCTTTACAGAAGATTTTCAGTTTCATGAGGTCCCATTTATTGATTGTTGATCTTAGAACCTGTGCGGCTGGTGTTCAGGGAGTTGTCTCTTGTGCCAATGAGTTCAAGGCTCTTTCCCACTTTTTCTCAGACAATTAGGAATAGCGCTTTCTCAAGATCCAGCTATATGACAACTAGGCATATATCCAAAATAAGCTCAAGTACACAACAAGGACATTTGCTCAACCATGTTTGTAATAGCCAGAACGTGGAAACAACCCAAATATCCCTCAATCGAGGAATGGATACAGAAATTGTGGTACATGTACAGAATGGAATACTACTCAGCTATTAAAAACAAGGAAATCATGAAATTTTCAGGCAAATGGTGGGAACTAGAAAAAAATCATCTTTAGTGAGGTATCCCAGAAACAAAAAGACACACATGGCATATATACACTTATAAGTGGATACTAGACATTTATTATAGGATAAACCTACAAAAATCAGTATATCTAAAGAAGGTGAGCTAAAAGGAGGACCCTGGGTAAGATGATCATTCTTCACTCAGAAAGGCAAACGGGAGGGACATTGGAAGAAGGAGAAAAGAAGAAAGAGGGCAGGAGCCAACAACAGAGGCCTCTGAAAGACTCTACCCAGCAGTGTATCAAAGCAGATACTGAGACTCATAAACTTTGGGCAGGGTGCAGGGAATCTTAGGAAAGAAGGGGGAGATAGTAAGAACTGAAGAGGACAGGAGCTCCAAACAGTGAGGAACAGAACCAAAATATCTGGGCACAGGGGTCTTTTCTGAGACTGATACTCCAACCAAGGACCATTCAAGGTCATAACCTAGAACCCCTGCTCAAATGTAGCCTATGGTGGCTGAGTATCCAAGTGGGTGCCCTAAGTGGAACAGGGACTGTTTCTGACATGAACTCAGTGGCTAGATCTATGACTGCCTCTCCCTGATGGCAGAGCAGCCTTGCCAGGACACAGAGGAGGACAATGCAGCCAGTCCTGATGAGACCTGATAAGTGAGGGTCAGACGGAAGGGGAGGAGGATCTCCCCTATCAGTAGACTTGGAGAGGGTCATAGGAGGTGATGAGGGAAGGAGGGTAGGATTGGGAGGGGATAAGGGAGGGAACTACAGCTGGGATACAAAGTGAATAAATTGTAATTAATATAAAAGTAAAATTTTAGTTAAAAATTAAAAAAAGAAAATTTTCCATTTCATTTAGATTTTCAAATTTTGTGGCCTATAGTCTTTTGATGTAAGACCTAATGATTGTGTGTATTTCCTAAGTGTTTGTTGTTATATCCCCGTTTTCATTTCTGATTTTGTTGATTTGGTTAGTGTCTCTCTGCCTTTTAGTTAGTTTCACCAAGGGTTTGTCTATCTTGTTGATTTTCTCAAAGAACCAGCTTTTGGTTTCATTGATTCTTTGAATTTTTTTTTTTTTTTTCGTTTTCCATTTATTGGTTTCAGCCCTGAGTTTGATTATTTCCAGCCATTTACTCCTCTTCGGTGTGTCTGCTTCTTTTTTTTCTAGGGCTTTCAGGTGAGCCATTAAGTTCCTTGTATGACATATTTCGATTTTCTTCTTGAGGGCAGTTAGCGCTATGAACTTTCCTCTTAGCACTGCTTTCACTGTGTCCCATAAGTTTAGGTATGTTGTACCTTCATTTTGTATTGAATTCTAGGAAGTCTTTTTTTTTGCAGTTTTTTTTTAATTTTATTTTTTCTTATCAGTTACATTTTATTAACTCTGTATCCCAGCCTTGTCCCGATCCCTCATTCCCTCCCAGCCCCTCCCTCCCTCCCTCATCCCCACCATGCCCCTTTCCAAGTCCACTGATAGGGGGAGACCTCCTCCCCATTCATCTGATCCTATTTTATCAGGTATCTTCAGGACTGGCTGCAAAGCCCTCCTCTGTGGCCTAACAGGACTGCTCCTCCCTTGGGGGGTGGGGAAGCAAAAGAGCCAGTCATTGAGTACTAGGAAGTCTTTTATTTCTTTCTTTATTTCTTGCCTGACTAAGCTGTCATTTTGTAGAGAGTTGTTCAGTTTCCATGTGTGTAGACATTTTGCAATTTCTGTTGTTGTTGAGGTCCAGCTTTAGTCCATGGTGGTCAGATAGGATACAAGGGATTATTTCAATCTTTTTATATTTGTTGAGGCTTTCTTTGTGACCAACTATATGGTCTATATTCGAGAAGGTTCCATGAGGTGGTGAGGAGAAGTTAAATTCTTTTGTGCTTGGGTGAAAGGTTTTGTAGATGTCTGTTAGGTCCATTTGATTCATGACCTCTGTTAGAGTTATTGTCTCTTTGTTTAATTTCTGTTTTGTTGACCTGTCCTTTGTTGAGAGTAGGGTGTTGGAGTCTCACATTCTTTTTTTTTAATTCTTTATTAATTACACTTTATTCACTTTGTATCCCCCCTGTGGTTCCCTCCCTCCTCCCATCCCAACCCCTCCCTTCCTCCCGCCTCTGCACTTGTGCCCCTCCCCAAGTCCACTGATAGGGAAGGTCTTCTTTTCCTTCCTTCTGGTCCTAGTCAATTAAGTCTTATCAGGTATGGCTGCATTGTCTTCTTCTGTGGCCTGGTAAGGCTTCTCCCCCATCAGGGGAAGATAATTAAAGAGCAGGCCAATCAGTTCTTGTCAGAGACAGTCCCTGTTCCTATTACTACGGAATCCACTTGGATACTGAACTGCCATGGGCTACATCTGTGCAGGGGTCTTAGGTTATCTCCATGCATGGTCTTTGGTTGGCGTGTCAGTCTCAGGAAAGACCCCTGTACTCAGATATTTTGGTTCTGTTACTCTCCTTGTGGACTTCCTGTCCTCTCCCTATCTTACTGTTTCCCACTTCTTTCAGAAGATTCCCTGCACTCTGCCCAAATGTTGCCCATAAGTCTTAGCATCTGCTTTGATAGTCTGAAGTACAGACCCCTTCAGAGGTCCTCTGTGTCAGGCTCCTGACTTGTTCCCTCTTTTCACCTTCTTCTGATGTCCATCCTCTTTCCCTTTCTGGATAGGGATTGAGCATTTTAGCAAGAGTCCTCCCTCTTGATTAGTTTCTTTAGGTGTACAGATTTTAGTAGGTTTATCCTATATTATATGTATATATGAATGGGTATATACCCTGTGTATCTTTCTGCTTCTGGGATAGCTCACTCAGGATGATCTTTTCCAGATCCCACCATTTACCTGCAAAGTTCATGATCTCCTTGTTTTTTTATTGCTAAGTAATATTCCATTGTGTAGATGTACCACAATTTTTGTATCCATTCCGTCACTGAGGGGCATCTGGGTTGTTTCCAGCTTCTGGCTATTACAAATAAAGCTGCTACAAACATGGTATAGCAGATGTCCTTATTGTGTACTTGTGCCTCTTTTGGGTATGTGCCTAGGAGTGTTAGAGCTGGATCTTGAGGAAGCGCTATTCCTAGTTGTCTGAGAAAGTGCCAGATTGATTTCCAAAGTGGTTGTACAAGTTTATATTCCCAACAGCAATGGAGGAGGGATCTCCTTTCTGCACAACCTCTCCAGCATGTGTTGTCACTTGAGTTTTTGATCTTGGCCATTCTGATAGGTATAAGGTGAAATCTTAGGGTCGTTTTGATTTGCATTTCCCTTATGACTAAGGATGTTGAACATTTCTTTAAGTGTTTCTCTGCCATTTGATATTCCTCTGTTGAGAATTCTCTGTTTAGCTCTGTACTCCATTTTTAAATTGAATAACTTGATGAAGTCTCACATTCTTAATGTGTGGGGATCTATGTGTGGTTTAAGTTTTATTAGTGTTTCTTTTACAAATGTGGGTGCCTTTGTATTAGAGGCATTGATGTTCAGAATTGTGATATTTTCTTGGTGGAATTTTCCTTTGATATGTTAGAAGTGTCCTCCCCATCTCTTTGGATTAATTTTGGTTCAAAGTCTATTTTATTTGCTTTTAGAATGGTTCTTGTGTCTATTTGCTTGGGAAACCATCTTCTAGCTATTTACTCTCAGGTAATATCTATTTTTGTGATTGAGATGCGTTTCTTGTATGCAACAGATTGCTGGGTCTTGTTTATGCATCCATTCTATTAGTCTGTGTCTTTTGTTTTGGAGATTTGAGTCCATTGATGTTGAGAGAGATTTAGTGACCAGGGGCTGTTAGATCCTTTGAATTTGATGTTGGCTGTAGTAGTTAGTGTTTTTGAGTGCTTGGCTACTTTTACTATTGTTCTATTGAGGTTATTTATTTCCTGTGTTTTCCTGAAAGTAGTTATTTTTCTTGCGTTGTATTTTTCCTTCTCGTATCTTCTTAATCCTTGATTTGTGGGTAGGTATTGTAGAAATTTCTTTTTGTTGTTGAATATCTTGTTTTTTCCATTTAGATGACTGAGAGTTTGCTGGATATAGTAGCATGGGCTGACATCTGTGTTCTCTTAGATTCTGCATGGTATCTGTCAAGGCCCATCTGGCTTTCATAGTCTCTGTTGAAAAGTCAGGTGTGAATCTGATGGTTTTGATGTCATAGGTTACTTGGTGTTTTTCCTTGCAGCTTTTAGTATTTTTTCTTTGTTCTGTGTACTTACTGTTTTGATTATTATGTGAAGGGAGGATTTTCTTTTCTGGTCTATTTTATTGGGTGTTATGAAGGTCTTTTGTATGCTTATAGGCCTCTCCTTTATATTGTGGAAAATTTCTTTTATGATTTTGTTGAAAATATTTTCTGGGCCTTGGAGATGGGCATCTTCTTTGTCTTGGATTTCCTGGATGGTTTGTGTCAGGAATTTTTTAGATTTAACATTTTCTTTGAGGGATTCTTAGAATTATTCCATGTATCTTCCACACCTGAGATTCTTTCTTCCATCTCTTGTAGTCTATTGGTTATGCTAACCTCTATGCTTCCTTTTTTCTTCCATAAGTTCTTCCTCTCCATGATTTCCTCCATTTGTGTTTTCTTTAAATTTTCCAACTCTATTTTCAGATATTGAACCATTTTGTTGATTTCCTTCACCTGTCTGACTGTATTTTCCTGTTTTTTTCCTTCAATTCCTTCAGCTGTTTGTTTGAACATTCCTCTGTTTCTTTTATTTCTTTTAGTGATTTCATTGTTTCCTCTCTGAAGGCCACAAACAGTTTGGCTGCATCTTCCTGTATTTCTTTATGGATGGCCATACTCTCTTTGACTCTATCTTCCTCTATTTCTTTCTGGATGACCATAATCTGTTTGACTTCCATCTTCTATTTCTTTATGGATGGCTCTAATCTGTTTGACTTTATCTTCCTCTATTTCTTTATGCATTGTATTTGTTTCCTCCATTATCCTCTTCATAAGCGTAGATAGATGTAAGGTCATCTTCTTGAATTTCACTTATGTTAGGGTGTGCAGAGCTACTTGCTCCTGGATTACTGGTTTCTGGAGATGTCGTATTGCTTTGCTATTTGTTGGTTGTGTTTTTATACTGATTCTACCCATCTGGCTAGCTCACTTGTTGGCTGTTGGTTTTTGATACCTGCTATAATCCTGGAGTGGGGAGAATACCCTTGGCAGGAAGATGTTTGTTCCTGAAGAAGGCCTCTTCGGTTTTTTGGGTATGGTCAACTGAATGGCGGTGCTTCTCAGGAACTGCCACAGCTCACCTCAAGCTTATGGATCTGTGTGGTAACTGTGGCCATTGGTAGTCAGGTACGTTGTCCTCTCACCAGCAGAAGTCCTGAAGACAGTTGCCCTGTCCCTGGGTTTCTTGCTATCAATTTAGTGAACTGCTGCTGCTGCTCTTACACTGTGCTTGCTGGACATAGCAGTCTTAAAGAACCAGGGAACCCTGTGGTTTGCTCAGTTTAGTTAGGGATAAGTGGTTGCACCTTGGAGCAGTTCTGGGAGCTGATCCCATGGATCTCAGGCTTCTGTATGTCTGAGGTTCAAGCTCTGTGCCCCAGTACCCAAGCTGTTATCAGTGGCAGGTAAACACAGCACTCTTGAGTGTGGTAGGAAGCTAGAGCCTGGAGCCTGTGGGAACCCAGAAACTTTTCCAGAGCTGGATGTCCTGAGGTTGGACCTGATGTTTCTCCCACGGTGGGGTCTCTTTCTGACAGGAAGACCCAGTCTGTGGTGTTTGGGGGTCCACAGTTCTGTCTGGGATGGTGAGTAGAGCACACAGGTTCAGATGAGTTGCTCCATGCTGGTGACGGGACACCTCCAGGAACCCAGGAACTTTTCTCAATAACTTTTCTGGGATGGTGGTTGGGGAGTAGGGGGCATCGCCTGAGTGCCCTGATGTCAGACCTGATGCTTCCCTCCCCATGGGGTTTCCTCCTGACAGGAAAACCCAGTCTCTGGTGCTTTGGTGCCCACAGTTTTTTCTGGGACAATGAGTTGGGTTTGCAGGCAGGTCTCTGGGGTGATGGCTGAGTGCCTGCCTTGGTCTGGGACTTTTCCAGGGATTGTCTGAGTGATCTGAGGTCGGTTGGATTGATTTCTTCAACTTGGGGTTTTCTTTCAACTGGAAATCCCAATGTCTGGTGTTATGGTGCCCACAATTCAGTCTGGGATGGTGATCAGAGCATGCAGGTGTGTGGCTCTGGGCTGGAGACTGAGTGCCTGCTGGGACCTCTTCCTGATTTTAGCTGGGTGACCTGACTCTGATCGCTTCCCACACTGTGGGGTTTCCTCTCACCTGGGAAACACAGTCGCTCATGTTTTAGGCCCCAGAGTTCAGTCTGTTGCTGTGCAGTCACTGCTCTCCTGCTAATCAGACACAGTGTTCTCCCGGTGCCACAATCCTGGATCTCTCCAACAGAAATGTTTGCACATGATTCTACAGAAATAGACTGTGGGTGAAGAATTTAGGTAGGACAGGGTACCTGCCATTTCCCTAAACCCCATGCAGCTCCCAGTAATTCTGGCTTCCTATGCTGCCTTCTTTAGTCAAATTCACTAACAGTTCAGTACATTGTTTTTGTTAAGTAATTGTTTAAGTAATTGCTGTAATTGTTCATTTTATTTTCGAGAAAATATGCATGGAGAAGAGAATATGAAAATATCTCTGCAGTCATTCTCACCATTCTGATTAGGCAAGCAGCTAGTTTCCTCGACTTTTAAAAGGACTCAAATGTAGAATGTGAGGTCTATTGGTGTGGTGGTTCAAACTTGCATAATTCCTGTAATCTTAGGACTCAGGAGGCAGAGGCTGGAAGGATTGCTATGAGTCTTAGGCCAGTGCCATCCTAGTTTGAATCCAAAGTTTGAAGCCATCCAGAGCTAGATAGTGAGATGCTATCTCAAAGAAAGAGAAAGTTAGGTGTGAGTAGCAGCAGGAAGGAGGAAACTACGAGAGAAATCAAGGCCCACTTAGTGTTTATCCAACTTTTTGTTTGTTTGTTTGTTTTTACTCTGTGGGATGCAGAGCAAAATGAAAACACAGGACCATTTGTTCAAACATCATTAAGAATTCTATGACAGAGAAAACATAACGACTATTCAAATAATGCTCATGAGGGCAGTACTTGCTGTAGATGATGGTGGCCTGGTGTGTAGCACCTCCTTCCTCAGTTTCCTGGTATATTAACTTGAGCCTCCAGAGAGCAAGTTTATTTACCAAGGGCCTTGAGGGTCTAAAGTAAGGGAAGGAGCTTTCCATAGGGAGGCCACCAAGAATTACTTGCTGCTTCTGTTGGCCTCCCTCAGGATGTCTCAAGATAAGTTGTAGGGGACAGAGAAAAAGGAAGTTCACTGGACCATCCTCAGTCTTAGAAAGAAACCAGACAAAGTTGTGTGTGCTTCAATTGACCTTACATGCTGGTTCCTGTGGGATGAAGGGTTATTTATGATCAGGTTTATTATACTGGTAAAGTTCCATTGAGGCAATAACTTTTAAACAAAACCAGAAAAAAACAAACAAACAAACAAAAAAACAAAGCAAAGTAGCTCCTTCTCCCTCTAAAATCTAAAGAGTACAGTTAAACTTTTATCAAATTGTCACAATTTGCTAATAAAGAGAAAGTAATGACTTAACTCTGAATTTCACTTACTTACATTTCTGGTATATTCTTTTTTCCTACTGGTGATGATGATACTACCATAATAATGAAAGGCAATAATCATGGTGATAATGGCAATGAATGCTGATATTTATTTTTCCTAATGTTAGGAATGACAATGATTACTGTTTTGTTTTTGTTTTTATAATGTTAGGTACTCAGGAAAATGGTATAGATGTATAGCCCCAGTGAATCCTTATAAAAACCAGCTTTTTGAAGTAAGAATTACTCATATTCCCAGATTCAAGAAAAATGAAAATTAGAAGCATTTCATGTAAATATGAAAAGAAAGAGACTCTCAAAAGCATTTATCAAACAAATGATGTTAAATGGAAAATAATTCTACAGTTCCAATTATTAACAAGTTAGAATGTGAACTGATTTTTCTCTTTCTTTAAAAAAAGATGCTTTCCATTTATGGTAGGCTCCTGTCCTGTTCCCTGTTTTCTCCTGCTTCCAATGTCTTTTCAGTTTGTCCTGAAAGACTCTACTGATTGAGGTATCAAAGCAGATGCTGAAACTCATAGCCAAACTTTCGTCAGAATGTAGGGAATCTTATGAAAGAAGGGGGAGATCGAAAGACTTGGAGGGGATACAAGCTCCACAATGAGACCAGCAGAGCCATAAAAACCGAGCCCTAGGGGCCCTGAAGAGAATGATACCTCAACCAAGGACAATGCATGGAGAGGACCTAAACCCCCAGCTCAGATGTAGCCCATAGGCTCAGTCTCTACATGCAGTCTCTAGAAAGGGGAACAGGGGCTGTCTCTGGCATAAACTCAGTGGTAGGCTCTCGGATCACCTCCCTTGGCATCCTTGCCAGTCCACAGAGGAAAACAATGCAGCCAGTCCTGATGAGACCTGATAGGCTAGGGTCAGATAGAATTGGAGGAGGACTTCCCCTATCAGTGGACTAGGGGAGGGGTATAGCGGGAAAGGAAGGAGGAAGGGTAGGATTGGGAGATGACCGAGGGTGCAACAACCAGAATACAAATTAAATAAACTGTAAGAAATGATAAAAATAAAAATGGAAAAAAGGTGCTTTCTATAAACTCCTTTGCACACAAAATATATTTTTAAATGCTTTGTATAATGTTTAGTAACTAGAAGTGTCTCAATGAATGAGTTGAATAAATTAATTAATGAGGGATTTCATGGGCTCACTCAAGATCTAAATGTTTTTACATTTCTTGACTCTGGATATAGTAAAGTTTGCCTGTAAGTTCAGTGCTCCTGAGGCTGAGGCAGCAGCACTGGAGTTCATGGCTATCTTGGGCTACCAGAATAAATTGTTGGTTATTTTTTATTACACAGCTAACCCTGTCTCAAAGAAGTAAAGAACAAGCATAACCAGTTCTATGAAAATACTCTAAGCTCTCTTTCTCACTCTTTCTCTCTGTGTGTGCGAACAATTATGGATGTTGTTCATGGGTGCATGTGTATGTATTTGGGTGTGTATCTGCCCAGATGCCAGAGAACGATTTCAAAAGTTTTCCTCTACCAGTATTCACCATAATTGTTGAGGCTGTTTCTTACTAAATCTGGATCTCACTGATTCAGCTAGATTGGCTGTCCATCAAAACCCAGGGATCTGCCTCTCTCCTCCCTATTGCTAGAATTAAGGGTGTTCACCAGGATGTATGGGGATCTAAACTCAAACACTTTTCCACTAAATCTACTAAGCATTTTAAACAACCTTTTATATAAATTATTTTTTAATTCTTTATTACTTACACTTTATTCACTTTGTATCCCCCCTGTGGTTCTCTCCCTTCTCCCATCCCAATCCCTCCCTTCCTCCACCCTCTGCATGCATGCCCCTCCCCAAGTCCACTGATAGGGAAGGTCTTCTTTTCCTTCCTTCTGATCCTAGTCAATTAAGTCTCATGAGGAGTGGCTGCAGTGTCTTCTTCTGAGGCCTGGTAATGCTTCTCCCTCAGGGAATTAAAGAGCAGACCAATCAGTTCATGTCAGAGACAGTCCCTGTTCTTATTACAATGGAACCCACTTGGATACTGAACTGCCATGGGCTACATCTGTGCAGGGGTCTTACGTTATCTCCATTGCATGGTCCTTGGTTGGGGTATCAGTCTCAGGAAAGACCCCTGTGCTCAGAATTTTTTGGTTCTGTTGCTCTCCTTGCCGACTTCCTGTCCTCTCCAGATCTTACTGTTTCCCACTTCCTTCATAAGATTCCCTGCACTATAAATTATTTTTTTAAATTATGTTATGTGCTTTGGTGTTTTAGCTGCATGTATGTCTATGTGAGAGTGTCAGATCTTGGAGTTACAGACAGTTGTGACCTGCCATATGGGTGCTGGGAATTGAACCCAGGTCCTCTGGAACAGTAGACAGTGCTCTTAACCACTGAGTGATCTCTCCAGCCTGCTTTTAAAACTTTTTAATCATGAATTATGCCACTTGAAAAACAAAATTTTGTAGTTGGAGAAATACACTGTATCTTTATTCTTACTAATCTTATTTCTGCCCATACATTTCATATGGTTATAAACTGAGGCATTATTACCACCATCAAGTGGCAGTTTCCAATAATTGCAAACAAATTACTCAAGTAGAAAGCCACAGTGACCCTGTCTGTTGAACCTCTCATTTCTCCTCCAATATGGCATTTATTTTAGATTTATGAGTAAAAAATTAAGGTAATATGCTTCTGGGCCTTTTGCATTAGGTTCTTTCAAAATCTTTTTTTGAATTAGCATCACTGTCATTAATAAATTCATAAAATAATAGCATATATACATTTTTATATTGTATGTATATTTTGAAATGTAAGGATTTTATAACAATTTTAACCTCTTTCAAATTAGATATTGAGATATTATAACTCTATAATTTAGTTAAATATTTAACTAATTTTGTTTGATTTTAGATTGTGACATCACAAAGGTAGAGATCATTTATCTCATATTTATTTTATAACAAAACATTGACTGGTATAACATATATTGTGGAGATTAAAAATGTTGACAAGATAGTTTCAATAAAGAATTCCTGATTACGGTCACAGCAGTATTTTAAACAGACCTTTTTCTATACTATTGAGACAAAAGAACAAAAGCCTACAGTCTTAGGGAATTATTTTAAAAGACATTCATTTAAAACTAGAGTCTGATTGTTCTATTTATTGCTGCCATTCCAGCACCTAAAGCAGTGCCTAGAACATAATATATGCTGAATATTCTCTTTCTAATCAACAGATGGGTGTTTGAATTAAATAAAAGCAAGAACCAATGACATTCTATTTAACTCATCAACAAGAATGTAAGGTAAAAAATGTTCTGATTCTAGAGCTGTCCTCAGAACAAAGAAAATAAATGCCCTCTGTCTAGTTGATCAAATTTGTCAACACCTTAGAGAACATGACTTCACATTACAATTAAAATGATTTCCTGAAGTGCAAAGCATATGGTGAAGAGTTAGGCTGGAACTTGATGGGGGTGGGAGGGAAAGGAAAATAGCTTTTTTATTTCCCCTCCTGCCTCATCACTGTGGAAATTTCCTCATATTTCCTCTCTTCTTGGGAACACTCAGATAAAAGTAGAGAGTATATCCTATAATATTCTTGGGGGAAAAACGACACTCATGTTACTACTAAGGGACAGGTGGCAATTGAGAAGAGCTAAAGGTCTGAATTAGGTAACATTTCCTGTTTCTCAGGAATATAGAATTGGCCGAATGTGTCTGTGTCTGGCTATGTTGTACATGCCAACAAAGCCGAAATGGACATCAGCAATTTGCTTCTATACGTTATAATGTAGGAAAATCTTGCTTTATGTAATGTGCATACATTTAAATTTTGAGTGCAAGTGAATTAGGTAAATTGAATCTTATTTTAATTTCAGGACAGGTGCTTGCCATGTAAAGGAACTTTAAGCAAATTTATTTTCAAGTAAAATTTTCTATATTGTTAGTTTTATGATTTCCTGAGTGTTGTACTAAAAATAAAACATAGTCTTCTATAACGTAGAGGAGAATTCTTGGAATTAAAATGATGTGGTTTTACAATATTTATTTTTCAAAACTTTCCTGATACCAAAGCTCAAATAAGGAAGACTCTGACTTTTTTTTTTTTTCAAATCACCGATACTCCAATCATCATCTCCTAGCATATTTCTTTTTTTTTCCTTCAAATTCCTGGTTTAATAAGGAATTATTTATTTTGAGAAAAAGATTTCAAACATCAGGCTGTTCACAAAAATATCCCATGGTATTAACTTTAGAAAACAAACATTAAGACTATTACACTATTTTCCTGTAAGAAGCATTTGACAAGCCAACTCCCATTCACAAAGATACATGGTTACATTCCTGTTGAACAGCCTCACTCATGTGAGGGAAAACACACACCTTTAATGCAAAGCTTCTCTCAGGGTTATAAGTCAATGAGACTCCTCTGCAGTTAGGGGAGCAACTGCTGAAATGACATGAATGGGAAGAACTGTACTCCCTGCATAACAAGAGATTATTTCAGAGACAATTGTTAAAGACATCTTTTAATTGTTAAGTCAAAGAGGTATCAAAATTAAAGCAAAATTTACAGGGTAAGACTTAAAAAAAAATACTAAATAGTGTCAAAGAAAGTGAAAACAGAACTAGGCACAGGGCAATTATGAATTAATTAACACAGGAAGGACTAGGAGAGGGAGAACAGTGAGAATGTGCTGAAGATACTAGGGGAGAGGATCTGGTGTTACTTTGATCTCTCACAAGCGCCCAGGTAAATAAATAACGGGGTAAGATTTCTAAACTCCGCTATGTACTTAAGAGACATCCTCCCCATTTGTGCTCTCTGTCATCCTCTCCTTCCTCAGGCTCTTTTTCCTCATCCTTGATCATCTCCAGCTGATCACCCCCCCAACCCCATCCTCCTCAGCAGAGTCAAGCGCACCTGCCTTAGACTCCATCTTTATATTAGTTTCATCCTTCTTCACAGAGGCGCTGCTCTGTTCTTCTTTACTCTTCAGACTTTTAGTTCTTCATCTCTACTGGGGATGAGGACAAATCTGCTTGTTTGCTTTGTTCTTTTTCAGTTATTTTCCAGGCTTTCCAGCAGAGAATCCACTTTTTGTTTTATCTGAGTCAGCTGCCTTTTAATGTCCTGAATGTCACCACCTTTCAACTTTCCAGACTTGGAAGAAGATCCCCGTTGCCCACTCTTTGAATTGAATCCACTTTTGCCCTTTTGTGAGGTGTTTCCCGACATACGTTGGCGTTTTTAAGGCACCACAGCTCGAGCAATAGGAGGAGGAGGAACACGTGCTGGGTAACTGTACATCCTGTTATACTAATCCGGTTGAAAGTCGAAGCCCAAGTCAAATGAGGAACTGAGTAGAGAGGACGGAAAAGGGTGTTCTGGTACTGACCCGTACATCTCCGCTGTAGATCGTTGCACACTTGCTTTTCCTAGATTCACTTTTGGCTCTGCAGACAGGTTAATATCTAAAACCTGGCCTGAAATCATTCTGCCATCCTCTCCAGCTACAGCAGCCCAGGCATTTCTCTCATTTACATACTGGACAAAGGCAAAGCTCTTATGCACAGAGCAACCCACAATTTTGCCATACTTTGAAAAGATGGCCTCCAATTCATACTTCTTGATAACAATAGTGTTCAGATTCCCAATGAATACACGGGGATTCATGGATAGAGGATCTGTCTTGTTGGTAACATTGCTAGCCATCTCCTTTGATGATAAAGTTTCTCACAAAGTTGAAAATGAAGCTGAAGATCAAAAAAAAAAATCTCACAAGAAGTAGAGAGAGAAGAGGCTACCTCTCTTACTTCGGGTCTGTGTCAAGATGCCGAGACTACAGCAAGCAGGGAGCACATGGCCGTTAGTTCTCCCTCTCTTCGCTGCATATTTCTGAAGTAACATCACATCACCCTCCCCACCCAAAATCACAATTTATTACTTTATTAAAGCCCCTGCTATACAATATAAGCTATAAATCTTATATATGTGAAAAAAATTAGTGTTAGTTGCTTTTTATGAAATGCCTGACCTCTACTCACTGTCATGTGCTATGTGCTCTAATATATTAGTTCATCCAATCTGAATACTTCTCCTTTGAGTTAGGCATTATTTATTTATTTATTTATTTGCTTTTTCAGGGCCACACAGCTCTAAGAAGTAGAGGTGAAATCAAGCTCAGGAAGTTGGTAAGTTATTTTTTTTCATGTGCCTCCAAATCATTCTTCCTCTCTGCCCCTCTTTGTGTGTTTGTGTGTTGGCATCCCAACTAATTTGTGTTTCCCCAAAGGAAAGGGAACAGATATATCAGTATGAACTCAGTGACTCCTCAGTTAGTAATGTACATGCACTACAACAAACACAAACTTTGGAAAGAGTTTTGTTTTTGTAAATCTCTGTCACCTGACCTTAGCTAAAACAGGGGAAGGAGTGATATTTACATACCTTATGAAATAATTATTTTCTGAATAGTAACCAAATGCTATGGTAGAGTTAACTTTATTATTTGAGATGAGATGAGCTCATATGTGCATTAGTACAGTTGTCTTTTTCTATCAAAACCAAGGTGGGATGATTAAGAGCAATAATTGCTCTGTTAGAGGTCAGACTCCCATATCTGAGATTAGTATTCAGTCATGTCCATCTTTTTGACACTGAGACATGACGTCACCAACTGCCCAAATATGCTAGTTACAAAACTAAATTTCCAAAAAAAATTTATAATATTTTCAAAAAATTTAAGATTTTGTGTTGGTCCATGGTCATAGCCATGTTGAAATATATAAAGCCCAAGGGCTATGGGTTTATTTGATTTTCAATCTCACCATGTGAGGTTGAGGTGAGGAAGCTCACAGCAATATATATTTCACAAGGCTATCAGGAAGATCGAATGAGATCAAGGATGATGCCTGACCTCTAATCACTGTTCAGTGATGTTATGTGTAATTGTTATTAGTCCCTAGCACAATTGCATATTTTATCCTGGCTCCCTGGAGATTTTTTTTTTTGAGAGCTTTGAGAGACTATTTTACCAAGTTGGAGAAAGCAGCACAGGCTTTTACCTTTTCAAATTGTCAGCATTTGTGTTTCTTTAGCCCTGGCAAGTCATGGCTTCCTGTTTTCAAAACAAAGAAAAATGTATTTTCGAGTGAGGAAACACCTTTAAAGGATTATAAAACTACTCAGAGGGCTTATTAGACAGAGCAGGTTTGTGGTGATAGAAGGGAAGCATTGTCAACTGCAAGAATTAGATTCCCTTGAATGGAAAATCAGGGCTGCACGTGGCAGACATTGCTAGGACAGTGAGAAAGGGACAGTAGGGAAGTGTGAAAAGTTTGACAAAGGGCTATGGAGCCCACATTGTGCCAGTCCAGAAACCACTTGCCAAATGAAAGCTTCAGTCACTCTCACCCACTGTCACACTGCCATAATGAATGCATTTTTTTATTAGCTTTCCTGATTACCTGTTATCTTTGCATTCAGCAGACGACAGAATGGTAGGGTCTGGGGCTTGGGGGTTAAGATTTTAGAGGAAAAAGGCTTGTGGGAGGCTTTCATTATCTTTTCAATTTTTTTCTCTCCTCACCTGCTCCTCAATATACAATGAGCTAACAGTGGCTTTTTCTTCTGACAACAACCAGGAGGCCAGAACCTTGTGCCCACCTCCATCAGTGCTGTTGTTGGGAAATATAAGCAGTGCAGGAGGGACAAGCAGCCACACAGAAGCTTCCAAGCACTCGACTCTGAGTTTTCGTAGCATTTTACTCACCCCCTCAACTGCAGGAGATGAATGTCTTTACATATATTGAAAAAGAAATTATGTTTTTGATTTCTGAGATACATTACAAGTATTTACCAAGAAACAAGAATTAGGTGCGGAAATCTGTTTTAGGCTCAGAAGGCAGTGTCTCTAAAGATTTAGTGCAATTTGGATGGGAACACAAATTTTGGGAAGGAAAAACACAAGTTATCAATTTTAGAACGGTTTCCTCCCTGGTGCTATGAGAGCTAGAATTCAATGTTTCTAATCAAATGAATCTTTTTTTTAAAAAAAAATACATAAGTATAACAATTTTTATATTGCATTTTCTCTGGGAATAGGTTATTAAGTTCTTTTTTTTTTTTTTTTTTTTTTTTTTTGGTTGTTGTAGTTGTTGTCCTGGGCTTGGCATTCTACAGGGTCTTCCTAACAAGTTGCAGGGTAAATAAATGCCAGACTCATCAATGAATGTCAATCCAGCCTGTCTAGAGTAAATATCATTTTCTTCTTGGGTGGGAATGTAGGGAATGGCAGCTGTTTGTATACATGGAACAGATGTAGCCCTGAGTCTAGGCAGAGTGAGGGAAGGCTTTCTTTGATTGGGTGTGATTTGAATCACTGCTAATGGTTGCACTTGACTCTTGTCTCAACCTGACCTCTAGACCTTGTGCTTGATGAAATTCTCATCTTATTAAACTTCTTTGGGAAGCCCCTATCAAGATAGCTATGGTGCATACTTTTGCTATATTCTCCCCATCATGACACATGTGCAAGTCCTCAGAATGTGAATCATTATATTTGGAGACTCTAGCCACTTTAACCAGAGCCTGAAGGAAATTAGAAGGTCAGCCCACTGCTAATCTAATCACACACTACCACCACCAGTCTTACAAAGATAAATATGATATTTATCACCTAGCCAGGAATAATTTTGAGTTTAGAACGGGACACTAATAGTAATCAAGATAGAATATCAGGCATATTGTCTAATCTGGTAAATTTTATCTCCCCAGTCAAGCATGTGTTAATCAAAGTTAATTTTTCCAAATAGCAGCACTGGGACTAGAAAGATGAGGCAGGTACCTTTGTAGTCTCTTCCATTGGTAAATTTCTTTATCTTCTATTTATTCAGTTATTATCATCTACAGTTCCTGTTTTTCTTCAGCCTCCATTTCACAGAGGAAGAAACAGATAAGAGACAAAATGATGCTCACCCACATCCCATGTTTTCAGCAGAAGTAAATGCTCAGGCAGTACTCTGCCAATTTGGGATCTCAAAGATAAATTGACATTCTTTGAATTTCTTTTTGATAATTCCTCAACTGTTTTGCCCTTCTTTTTCTATAACATCCCTCTGCCTAGTTCCCTTTTATGTCTAGAACTTTCTTCCTTTTCTCATATCCATTAAAGTTTACATACTCTTGACTGTATTTTAACTTCTAAGGAATTTACTTTTTGCAGAAATTTTAATATATTCACTTCCCTATGCAGTGTGTTCGTATTTATACAACAGACTTCTGGAAACATAACTATGTTAGTGCAATGAAGAAGTGATAAACATGGGAAATCAGGAACCTTGGCAACCGAGGTTGCCCTCTTGAATAGAAGTGACAGTGCTTCAGTATAACCTGAGTGGTATCAAATTTAGCCTGTCCTTGTCAGAGCCTTCAAAGTTGTATGAGTTATAATGTATTTTGATAAGACTACTGCCACCATCTAAGTGACATGGTCTATGGGATTGTGTTATCAACTTAGATTTACTTGAATTTGAGAATAATTAGTACAAAATCTTCTCTTAATGGTTAACCAGATTAAAGAGGAAAAAGCCAAAAAAAAAAAAGGAAAAAAAAAAGAAAAAAGAAAAGAAATCCAGATTTGTGCCTGAGCTGCTCCAGGCAGGAACATGAGCTCACTTTAAAGTGGTTGAAGTCCAAAAATGATTGCCTTCTTTTGGGAGTAGAATTGCCTTTTGTCTGCTTGGGATGAAAAAGCATTGATTTCCCAGAGGGTGGGCAAGATCTATTAGATATAAAATTCCAAGCCTTTCATTTTAGAATATCACTTTTATACATACATCTCTTTGAAAATAAGAAGAAGAAGAAGAAGAAAAGGGAAAAGAAGAATAATAATAATAAGAAGAAAAGTAGTAATAGTAGTAGTAGAAGAAGAAGAAGAAAAAGAAGAAAGAGAGGATGACTGGAGAAAAATCAAAATCAAGTATCCAAGAACTGTTGGATGAGTCTATATGGCATTTTATATGTGTAATGAGACCAGGGGTACAGAAAAAAGAAAAGAAGGAATGACTTATGAATTAACAAGAATAAGAATTAGATTTAACATCTCAGGAACTGTGCAAGAAAACAACAGTATGAAGCATTTATTTTGTTGACAGGACAAAGCAACACTATAATTCAGGACGCTCTGAAATAAGACAGTCAGAAAAAAAAATAGGTTCCACATCATATAATTTTTTTACTTTCCTTCTACCTCTGAATACCACATTCTAATCTCAACTTCTAAATTGAGGGTGGGGGAATAGTTAGAGAAAGTTAGACCAACAGGGACTTTGCTACAATTGGTAAAAAGCAAGAAATTCTGGTGTGATTATTGAACAGCAGAGTAACTGTAGAAAAAATAATGTACATTTTTCAAAGTCAGAAGAAGGATTTTTTAAAGCTTTAACAATAAATCAATTATAGATGTTTGAGTAATATATTTAACTTGTTTTAAATGTACACTGTAAACAGATATGCAACAATGAGTGATAGCTCACTGATATGTGCAATTTTCATGCTTTAGTTATCAATTAAAATAGCATTTAAAAGAGGGTAAAAGATAAGGAAATTTGTTGCCTATAGATGTGCTTTGTAGAAACTGTTGAATGACTTTCTTGACAGAGAAGGGAGGTGCTGATTTAGATCAAGATTTAGAGCAAGGTATCAGAATGAATAAATAAAGGTGAAATGAAATTTTAAAAGTTTTCTTATTTGTGCTGACATACTCTAGATTGTTGAAAATAGTAATGATGAATTAATTCCATTATGTTTATATATAAATGTATATAAAGATGTAATATAATATGCATACTTAGGTATGTTTGTGTATAAGCAAAAGAAATTTTAACAGTACCAAAAGGGAAAGAAGGAGATTAGGAATATTGTACCACCAATGAAGCAGGATAGTGTTAGTTGATGGTAACCAGTTAAGTTGTTATGTGTATTACATACTCTGTACCAACCATGAAAATGCTTTTTTTTTTTTTAACAAAATGAATAAGCTCTTTGTGGGTTATTCTCTTTTGCATTCTTTTTTTTTTTTTTTTTTTTCAATGCAGTTTATTCAGGAACCTTGAACAATCCTCGGACCCTGGGGAAAGCCAGCCCACAGCTTAAATAGCCTCTGGGTAGCCAACCCAGGCATGCCACGTGGGCAATGCAGATAGGTCCACATACATGGAAGCAAGCCAGATCCTCAGCCTTAGCCAAATGTGGAATTGTTCGTGACAGAGAGCACTCACCATCGGGAAGGTGGAAGGCAGAAACCAGCTCCATCTTTAAGGCATAGCATTCCGCAGCTCTCTACAGTTCCCCCTTTTTGTTTTAGACGCATCAGGCAAGAGTAGAGGTCTGATCTCTGATATTAGAAATAAATTGGGACTTTGTACCGATGTTCGTTTAGGTGTCATCCACCCAAAGAGCATCAGACCCGTCCGATACCTTTTTCTCAGAGGCGGGACCTGGGGCATCAACCCGCATACAATCAGACATGCTCTTCTCTGGGTCCAAAGCGGCTGACCCTGAGTGCAGTGCTTAGCCTCGCATCCTGAGCGTAACATTTTAGCTTTTTATGGTAGCCAACCATGCTTGGGGAGACTGTCCTGCTTCAATGGCTGTAAAGGCCTGAATGGTCATGGCTGCATTACGCTGTTGTGAGACTCTAATCTTGCATATATACCACAGGCAAACCAAGGAGACCAACACCAAAAGGCCTGCTAACACTCCCATGCCCACCCATTCCTTCAGATGATTCATGGCTGCAGCAATCCATGATGATAATCCTGTGGCTAGTCCTATGTCCACTCTGGTAGAATTTACTGTGACAATGGCCACTCTCAGCTGCTCCATCGTATTATCGACTTCTCCAGTCCAATTACCTAAAATATAGCTCGACAATTGTTTAGACAGATTTGCAGCACAGGAAAAATTCTAATGTTATATGCTAGGGACTCAAAGTCCAGCATATTTTCGTTGACAGCCAAGTTGAGCGATTTGCCATAGGGTATCAATTTGCTCCTGCACGAGGTCAATCCTCTGATTGAACACCATCAAGCTTCCTTTTACTTGAGCATTAATTCCTTTTCGTACAACTAAGGCATGAGCTACATTGGCTAAAAGGTTATTCAGGGTCTGAGCAGTCTGCACAGTATGACTCCTGGCTAATGCCGCGGTGATAGCTCCAACAGCCGCCAATGAGATGGCAGTAACAATGGTGGCTGTAGTTCCAAGATCCCTTTTCTGTCTGAAGAGAGTCATAGCGTGAGGGGGATCAATGGGCATAGGCACCCAGCGAGGCATGCGAGTTAACCAGGGCATACCTAAATTTATTAGCATTCCAGCATTGGGCAAAAAAGCAAGTATCATTACCACAATTACTTGGCTCTATCTGGCTAATAATGAATAAAAATGGGGGATATAAACAAACAGGTGTGGGCTTATAAGAAATATTATGAGAAGCCTTAACCCCCTCGTTGGAACATCCTGCATCAGTTCTAGAACTAGCAGTGGTGGTGTCCGAGGTCTGAGTAGGTTCAGGAGACCATTGCCCCCAGGGGCGAGACGTGCTCCATGCCAATTGACTAACTCCATGATTTCCTCCACTTTTGAAAGTCATTTAAGGTTCTTAAATTATTTTTTTCCTTTTTTTTAAAATTTTTCATCAATTACACTTTATTCATTCTGCATCCCCCATAAGCCCCTCCCTCCTCCCTTCCCAATCCCACCTTCCCTCCTCCCTCTGCTTGCATGCCACTCCCCAAGTCCACTGATAGGGGAGGTTCTCCTCTCCTTTCTGATCTTAGTCTATCAGTTCACATCAAAAGTGGCTGCATTGTCCTCTACTATGGCCTGGTAAGGCTGCTCCACCCCAGGGGGAGGTGATCAAAGAGCAGGCCAATCAGATTATGTCAGAGGCAGTCCCTCTTCCATTACTATGTAACCCAATAGGACTCTGAACTGCCCTGGGCTACATCTGTGCAGGGGTTCTGGGTTATCTCCATGAATAGTCCTTGGTTGGAGTATGAGTCTCTGGGAAGTTCCCTGTGTTCAAATTTTCTTGTTCTGTTGCTCTCCTTGTGGAGACCCTGTCCTCTCCAGCTCTTACTATTTCCCAGTTCTTACCTAAAATTCCATTCACTCTGCCCAACAGTTGCCCATCAGTCTCAGCATCTGCTTTGATAGTCTGAAGGGCAGAGGCTTTCAAAGGCCCTCTGTGGTAGGTTCCTAGGTTGTTTCCTGTTTTCTTCTTCTTCTGATGCCCATCCTCTTTTCCTTTCCGGATGGGGATTAGACATTTTAGTTAGGGTCCTCTCTTTTGCTTAGTTTCTTTAGATGCACAGGTTTTAGTGGGTTTGTCCTATGTTGTATGTCTATATGAGTGAGTATATACCATGTGTGTCTTTTTGCTTCTGGGACAACTCACTCAGGATGATCCTCTCCAGATCCCACCATTTACCTGCAAATTTCATGATTTCCTTATTTTTCATTGCTGAGTAATATTCCATTGTGTAGATGTACCACAATTTCTGCATCCATTCTTCAGTTGAGGGGCATGTGGGTTGTTTCCAGCTTCTGGCTATTACAAATAAAGCTGCTACAAACATGGTTGAGCAAATGTCCTTTTTGTGTACTTGAGCCTCTTTTGGATATAAGCCCAGTATTGGTATGGCTGGATCTTGAGGAAGCACTATTCCTAGTTGTCCGAGAAAGTGCCAGATTGATTTCCAGAGTGGTTGTACAAGTTTACATTCCCACCAGCAGTGGAGGAGGGTTCCCCTTTCTCCACAACCTCTCCAGCATGTGTTGTCACTTGAGTTTTTGATCTTTGCCATTCTCATGGGTGTAAGGTGAAATCTCAGGGTCGTTTTGATTTGCATTTCCCTAATGGCTAGTGAGGTTGAGCATTTCTTTAAGTGCTTCTCTGCCATTCGGTATTCCTCTACAGAGAATTCTCTGTTTAGCTCTGTTCCCCATTTTTAAGTGGATTACTTGGTTTGCTGCTTTTCAGCTTCTTTAGTTCTTTATATATACTTGATATGAGTCCTCTGTCAGATAAAGGGTTGGTGAAGATTCTTTCCCAATCTGTAGGAGGTCGCTTTGTTTTGATGACGGTATCCTTTGCTTTACAGAAACTTTTCAGTTTCATGAGGTCCCATTTATTGATTGTTGCTCTTAGAGCCTTTGCTGTTGGTGTTCTGTTCAGGAAGTTTTCCCCTGTACCAATGAGTTTTAGGGTATTTCCCAATTTTTTTCAAGCCGATTTAATGTGTCTGGTTTTATGTTGAGGTCTTTGATCCACTTGGACTTCAGTTTTGTGCAGGGTGACAAGTATGGATCTATTTTCATTTTTCTACATGTAGACATCCAGTTAGACCAGCACCATTTGTTGAAGATGCTATCTTTTTTCCATTGTATGGTTTTGGTGTCTTTGTCAAAGATCAGGTGTCCATAAGTGTGTGGGTTTATTTCTGGGTCCTCTGTTCGGTTCCATTGATCCACCATTCTGTTTCTATGCCAGTACCATGCAGTTTTTAAAACTGTTGCTCTATAGTACAACTTAAGATCAGGGATGGAGATACCTCCAGAAGATCTTTTATTGTAGAGGATTGTTTTAGCAATTCTGGGTTTCTTGTTATTCCATATGAAGTTGAGAATTTTTCTTTCCAGGTCTGTAAAGAATTGTGTTGGTAATTTGATGGGAATTGCATTGAATCTGTAGATTGCTTTTGGTAAGATGGCCATTTTTACTATGTTAATCTTGCCAAGCCATGAGCATGGGAGATCTTTCCATCTTCTCATATCTTCTTCTAATTCTTTCTTCAGAGATTTGAAATTTTTTTCATACAAGTCTTTGACTTCCTTGGTTAGGGTTACTCCAAGGTACCTTTTGTCATTTGTGGCTATTGTGAAGGGTGTTGTTTCCCTAATTTCTTTCTCACCCCTTTTGTCTTTTGTATACAGGAGGGCTACTGATTTTTTTGAGTTAATTTTGTATCTGGCCACTTTGCTGAAGGTGTTTATCAGCTGTAGGAGTTCCCTATTAGAGTTTTGGGGGTCACTCACGTATACTATCATATCATCTGCAAATAGTGATAATTTGACTTCTTCCTTTCCAATTTGTATCCCCTTGATCTCCTTCAACTGTCTTATTGCTCTAGCAAGGACTTCCAGCAGTATGTTGAAGAGATATGGAGAGAGTGGGCAGCCTTGTCTTGTCCCTGATTTCAGTGGGATTGCTTTAAGTTTCTCTCCGTTCAGTTTGATGTTGGCTATAGGCTTGCTGTATATCGCCTTTACTATGTTTAGATATGTGCCTTGTATCCCTGATCTCTCCAATACTTTGAACATGAATGGATGTTGGATTTTGTCAAATGCTTTTTCAGCATCTAGGGAGATTATCATGTGGTTTTTTTTCTTTCAGTTTGTTAATATGGTGGATCACATTGATGGATTTCCGTATATTGAACCACCCCTGCATACCTGGGATGAAGCCTACTTGGTCATAGTGCATAATATCTTTGATGTGTTCTTGGATTCGGTTTGCAAGTATTTTATTAAGTATTTTTGCATCAATGTTCATAAGGGAGATTGGCCGGAAATTCTCTTTCTTTGTTGAGTCTTTGTGAGGTTTAGGTACCAAGGTGACTGTGGCTTCATAGAATGAGTTTGGTAATGTTCCTTCTGTTTCTATTTTGTGGAATAGTTTGAAGAGAATTGGTGTTAGCTCTTCTTTGAAGTTCTGGTGGAATTCTGCGCTGAAGCCATCTGGTCCTGGGATTTTTTTGGATGGGAGACTTTTGATGACTGCTTCTATTTCTTTGGGGGATATAGGACTATTTAGTTGATTTACCTGATCCTGATTCAGCTTTGGTAAGTCAAATCGATCAAGAAAATTGTCCATTTCATTTAGATTTTCAAATTTTGTGGCATATAAACTTTTGAAGTAAGTCCTAATGATTGTTTGGATTTCCTCAGTGTCTGTAGTTATATCCTCCTTTTCATTTCTGATTTTGTTGATTTGGGTGGTGTCTCTCTGCCTTTTAGTTAGCCTGGCTAAGGGTTTGTCGATCTTGTTGATTTTCTCAAAGAACCAGCTCTTGGTTTCATTGATTCTTTGAATTGTTTTATTTGTTTCCAATTGATTGATTTCTGCCCTGAGTTTGATTATTTCCAGCCGTCTACTCCTTCTTGGTGTGTCTGCTTCTTCTTTTTCTAGGGTTTTTAAGTGAGCCATTAGGGTGCTTGAATGAGCTGTCTCGAATTTCTTCTTGAAGGCACTTAGTGCTATGAACTTTCCTCTTAGCACTGTTTTCATTGTGTCCCACAAGTTCGGGTATGTTGTGTCTTCATTTTCATTGATTTCTAGAAAGACTTTAATTTCTTTATTTCTTCCCTGACCCAGCTGTCATTTAGTATCAAGTTGTTCAGTTTCCATGTGTGTGTAGGCTTTTTGTTATTTCTGTTATTGTTGAGGTCCAGCTTTATTCCATGGTGATCAGACAAGATACATGGGATTATTTCAATCTTCTTGTATCTGTTGAGGCTTGCTTTGTGACCCACTATATGGTCTATTTTGGAGAAGGTTCCATGAGGTGCTGAGAAGAAGGTAAATTCTTTTGTGTTTGGGTGTAAAGTTCTGTAAATGTCTGTTAGGTCCATTTGATTCATGAGTTCTGTCAGAGACATTGTTTCTTTGTTTAATTTCTGTTTTCATTGACCTGTCCTTTGTTGAGAGTGGGGTGTTGAAGTCTCCCACTATTAGTGTGTGGGGATCTATGTTTGGATTAAGTTTTATCAATGTTTCTTTCACAAATGTGGGTGCCCTTGTATTTGGGGCATAGATGTTCAGGATTGTGATGTCTTCCTGGTGGAATTTTCCCTTGATGTGTATGAAGTGTCCTTCCCCATCTCTTTTTATTAATTTTGGTTGAAAGTCTATTTTATCAGATATTAGAATGGCTACTCCTGCTTGCTTCTTGGGTCCGTTTGATTGGAAAGTCGTCTTCCACCCTTTTACCCTCAGGTAACGTCTATATTTGTGTCTTAGGTGTGTTTCTTGTATGCAACAGATTGCTGGGTTTTGTTTACGTATCCATTCTGTTAATCTGTGTCTTTTTATTGGAGAGTTGAGTCCATTGATGTTGAGAGAGATTAATGACCAGTGGCTATTAGATCTCTTGATTTTGATGTTGGCTGTGGTCATCAGGTTCTGTGCTTGGTTGCTTTTTGTTTTACTGAAGTGAGGTTATTTATTTCCTGTGTTTTCTTGAGTGTAGCTAGCTTTCTTGGGTTGTATTTTCCCTTCCAGTGTCTTCTGTAATGCTGGATTTGTTTGTGGGTATTGTTGAAATTTGTTTTTGTCATTGAATATCTTGTTTTCTCCATCTATGAGAACTGAGAGTTTTGCGGGGTATAGTAGCCTGGGCTGACATCTGTGGTCTCTTAGGGTCTGCATGATATCCGTCCAGGCCCTTCTGGCTTTCATAGGCTCTGTTGAAAAGTCAGGAGTGATTCTAATGTGTTTGCCATTATATGTTACTTGGCCTTTTTCCCTTGCAGCTTTTAGTATTTTTTCTTTGTTCTGTATACTTACTGTTTTGATGATTATGTGACGGGAGGATTTTCTTTTCTGGTCAAATTTGTTGGGTGTTCTGTAGGCCTCATGTATTCTAATTGGCCTCTCCTTTATCTTGGGAAAATTTTCTTCAATGATTCTGTTGAAAATATTTTCTGGGCCTTGGAGAAGGGAGTCTTCTTTTTCCTCTATACCTATTATTCTTAGGTTTTGTCTTTTCATATTGTCTTGCATTTCTTGGACGGTCTGTGTCAGGAATTTTTCGGATTTAACATTTTCTTTGACAGATACATTGATTTCTTCCATTGTATCTTCTACACCTGAGATTCTTTCTTCCATCTCTTGTAGTCTGTTGGTTATGCTTACCTCTGTAGTTCCTGTTTTCTTCTCTAGATTCTTCCTTTCCATTATTTCTTCCATTTGTGTTTTCTTTAATTTTTCCAATTCTATCTTCAGGTCTTGAGTTGTTTTGTTTACTTCCTTCACCTGTCTGATTGTACTTTCCTGTTTTTTTTTTTTCTTTAGTTCCTTCAACTCTGTTTCTTTTATTTCATTCAGTGTTTTAAGCATTTCCTTTCTAAGGGCCATAAACTGTTTGGCTGCAGCTTCCTCTATTTCTTTACGGATGGCAATATTCTGTTTGAGTTTATCTTCCTCTATGTCTTTACGAATCTTATTTGTTTCCTCTGTTATCATCTTCATGAGCATACTTGTTAGGTCATCTTCTTGGATTTCAGTTATGGTGGGGTGTCCAGGGCTACTTGCTCCTGGGTAACTGGGTTCTGGAGATGCCATATTGCTCTGTCTTTTGTTGCTTGAGCTTTTACGCTGGCCTCTACCCATTGTGCTATCTTAGGTGTTTGGGGTTATTTTCTGGTGGTTCCTGGGGATCCTGTGGTGGAGAGAATCCCCTTTGCAGAAAGCTGGTTTTTCCTGAAGGATGTCTTCTCAGCTTTTTGGGTATAGTCCCTGGATGGCTGGTGTTTTTTCAGGAGTTGCTCACCTCAGGGATATAGACCTGAGTGGTAACTGTGGTCTTTGTTAGTCGAGAGGGTTCTCCTCTCACCCAGGGAATTCCTGAGGGCAGCTGCCCTGTTTCTGGGTTTCTTGTTGTAAATTTAATGATCAGCTGCTGTGACCCAGTTGGACATCAGGCCCGCCTCAACTGTTTGTGCCTGTGTCTGGAGCACAGCTGAGTGCTGGCGCCTCGGCCCCACTAGTCTGCTAGACTTTTTCTAGGGAAGGATTGGGTGATTTAGGTCAGAATAGTTCCCTTCCTTCCCTGTGGATTCTCTGGAGACATGGACTCCCAGTGTCTTTTTTTGCCCTGGTGCACACTGCTCAGTGTCTGCCAGCTGGCTGGCCACAGAAACTGCCTGTGCCTGGAGCACAGCTCTGTGATGGAGGCTCAGTCTCTGCCAGCTGTCTGGTGCGCAGAAACTGCCTGTGTCTGCCTTTGAGGCCTTTGGGAACCTGGGTGCCTCCCTAAGCTGGGTAAATTTCCGGGGACCTTTTCAGGTTGGGGGTGTCGGCTGAGTGCTCTGAGATCAGACCAGCCGTTTCCCTCCCTGTGTGTTTGCACCGGACAGTGAAACTCATTCGCTGGTGCCCTGGTGCCCACAGTTCTATCTCAGGTGGCGAGTCAAGCGCGCAGGCAGGCAGGGCTCAGTGCCGGAACCTGGGTCCCCGGCTCTGGCTCCGGGCTGGCTCCTGCTGTGCCCGTGGACCCCGAGTCTTTTCCCGGGGATGTCTGGGTGACCTACGGCCGGTCCCAGTCGTTTCCTGTACCCTGGGGTTATCTCTCGACTGAAAATTCCCGTCTCTGATAGTGTGGTGCGCACGGTTCAGTCTGGGACCGTGACCAGAGACACTGGCTTGTGGCTCTGGGCTGGGGCTGGGGCTGGGGCTAGGGCTGGCGGCCGACAGCCAAGCGTCTGTCGAAGTCTGGCGAAACCGGGATCTCTTCTGCGGTTTAGCCGGGTGAGTTAAAAGCTGATTGAATCCCCCACCGTGGGGTATCCTCTCACCTGGGAAACACAATCACTGTGTTTTATGGCCGTGAGTTCTGATTACTGGTCACTGTGCTGATCCTGCTGCTGCTGCTCAGAATGAGAGTCCTCCCGGCACCGCCATCTTGCCCCCCTCTGAAAATGCTTTTAAAATTATAATTTATATGCTAAAATGAAAGGAAATAGAATTATAAAATATTCAACTGAATTCACAAGAAATAGAAAACTGTAGAAGACAATGTTATAAACAATTAATACAAAGCAATATTATGTCACATGTCAATGATAAAAATAAACTAAACAGTAAGGATTATCAGAGTGGATCAAAAATTAAGATTTTACTATACATCCTTTTTATGTATCCACTATAACTCATGAACACTTACAGGTTAGAAGTAAATAGACAGAGTTGTCCCCTGAGAGGCCTGAGACTCATAGCCAAACATATGTCTATGTGTAAGAAGTCTTGGGGAAACAGTGGGAGTAAAGAGAAAAGGACCCAGAAGTGGCAGCAGCTCCACAAGACAAACAACAGAGCCAACTAACCAGGGTCCAGATTGGTTTGCTGAGACTGAAGCATTAACCACGGGCAGTGCATGAACTGGACTTAGGCTCTCTTACAAAGATGTAAGAGATGGGCAGTTTAGGCTTCATGTGGGTCCTCTAGTAAGGGAAGTGGGGACTTAACAGGCCACAGCGGAAGAGGACAAGTTCAGTCTTGATGCAACTTGATGAGCTGGGGTGATGGAAAAGAGAGCTCCTTTAAACGGTGTGAGGGAGGAAGGAGGGAGAGTGGGTGAGACAGGGAGGGGAGGAAAGAAGTCGATAAAAAAATGTAAAGTCAATAAAATAAATGAGAAAAAAGTAAATATATGTTAAAAGTTAAAAATTAAAATGATAGTTAAAAGTAAGTGGATGGGTGCTAGAGCAATGATTACTGACTGCTTTCCAGAGAGGCAAGCTCAATTCCAAGCTTTCACAAACACCTATAACTCCAGTTCCTGAGGATCTAATTCCCTCTACTGCCATGAGATGCACAGACATATATGAAAGCAAATATTCATAAACATAAAATGAAAATAAACAAACATTTAAAAATATAAATGGGTGAAGACAAATATATTATGAAAATATTCACATAATATTCAATAATTGCCAAAGATATGGCGGTGCTTAATGTGTTTGTGTAACAATAGAGCTTCAAAAATACATTGTTGAATTCAACAGTCTTTTTACCAGAAATGGACAGATCTACTATGCAGAAATTAGTGAGGTCATAGCTGTAGTTAACATTGCTATCAGTGAGTCATAAAATTGATATCTACAGACCACTTCATCTAATAACAGCCTACTATAGACCCAAACACACATGACAAACTTCAAGACAAACCACATTCTAAGCTACCAAACACATCTTAATAAATTTAAAAGAACAGAAGTCATACAGTGTCTGCTCTCAGGCCACTATGGGATTATATGAGAGAAACTTATAACAGAAGAATAGGTAAAATAGTCTCCAAATCTCCAATTGTTTGCATGCTAATTCAAAATAAGTAAGTCAAAACCAAAGCAAAAAACTGTAATACATGGAATTTGCAACTAAGCCGCTTACATATTAAAATGTTTATCAATAAACCTTGAATGGTGTTGTTTTTCCTAATAATTATTAAGTCAGTATATGATATTAAAATTATAATAACAATTTTATAAAATTAATTTTTTGTTATACAGTGAGAACAATATTTAGAGGGACATTCATAGCGCCAAGTTAATATTTCTAGAAAACGAAAATGATCTAAGACTAATCATCTTATGAAATCAGAAACAGAATACCATGATTGACTCTAATGTAAGTAGAAGACAAGATAGATTTGAGTAGAAATCGTTGAAATTAAGACTAACAAAAACAAGTGAATCCAGAAGCTGATTTTCAAAAGATTACCAAAATCAATATGATCTTACCCAAGACAATTAACAAAAAGAAGAGAGAATAGATAATATCTGAAATTAAAGATACAGTATTACTATAGAAAACGGGCATAAAAAGATAATAAAACAATGTTATTGATACCTTAAAATCTGTCAGTTTGATAATGTAGATGGAATGGGTGACTTAATCTGTTTAAATTCACACAAAAAGTAAAAGGTAATCTGGGAGCTTGATATCTGAAAAAAAAAAATGAGTCACTATGAATAATCTGTCCAAATAGAAAGCCCTGGCTCAGGAGGGTTTAATGGCAAATTTTCTAATCATTTAAAGTAGAAATAATATCAATTCTTTACAATATCTTCCAGATGAAAAGAAGAGAAAGGAATACATTTTCATTTTTTCACCATTAATTAATTTATTTATTAACTTTACATCTTGATCACAGCTCCCCTCTTCCCAGTCCTCCATCATACATCTCCCCCCACAATTTCCCTCTTCTCCTCAGAGAAGGGGGGGCCTCCATGGGTACAAACCTGTCCTGGAACATTAAGTCACTGCAGGACTAGGCACATCCTCTCCCACTGAGCCCAGACTAAGCAGTCCAGTTAGGGGAATGGGATCCAAAGGTAGGCATCAGAGTCAGAGAAGGCCCCTGTTCCAGTTGCTGGGCGTCCATATGAAGACCAAGCTGCACATCTGCTAGATGTGTGCAGGTGGCCTAGGACCACTCCACGCCTGCTCTTTGGTCGGTGATTCAGTCTCTGTGAGACCCAATGGGACCAGGTTAGTTCAATCTGTAGTTCTCCTTGTGGAGTCCTTGACCCCTCCTCTCCCTCAATCATTCCCCCAAATCTTCCCTGAGCTCCGCCTAATGTTTGGCTCTGCATCCCTTTCCATTAGCGGCCGTGTGAAGCCTCTCAGAGAAGTTTTGCTAGGCTCTTGTCTGCAATCATAGTATCATTAATAGTGTCAAGAGTCGGCTCTCTCCCTTGGATGGGAGTCAACTAGGGCCAGTTTTTGGTTGACCATTCCCTCAATCTTTGCTCCATTTTTGTCCCTGAAGATCTTGTAGGCAGGAAAATTTCAGAGTCGAGATTTTGTGGGTAGGTTGGTGTCCCCCTCCCTCCAATGGTAGTCTTGCCTGGCTACAGGAGGTGGCCCCTTCAGACAACATGTCCCCCAGGTACGAGGAGTCTCAGCTAGGTGACCCCCATAGACTTCTCGGGGCATACCCTCTCCCAGGTCTCTGGAACATCCCAGAGATACTCCCTACCCCTCATCAACATTCCCCATCAAAAGCTGTCAAAGCCTCTGAGAAAAGATTGCAGTCCAGTTAGATTTGGTACTGCCCAACAAGATGGCTTTAGAGAGCTGTATGCAGCATAGTATGATGTTATTGAAAGAATGAACAGACCTCTAATAAAACATTTTTATTTATAGTTTCCAAACACTGGAATTAAACAATATGTGTTTTTGCAGGTGAAGAGCTAAATAAGCCATGTCCATCTATACCATGGAATAATTTTTCAGCACTAAATAATGAGCAATCAAGCAATGAAAACACAGAGGAAACTCCAATC
Organism: Meriones unguiculatus; assembly: GCF_030254825.1. Taxonomy (NCBI): domain Eukaryota; kingdom Metazoa; phylum Chordata; class Mammalia; order Rodentia; family Muridae; genus Meriones; species Meriones unguiculatus. The sequence continues at coordinate 80,990,867 of NC_083369.1, read as the reverse complement.
CACATTACTAAGTGAAGTAGGTCAATATGAAAAGTTTATGTGGCTCATAAATCCAACCACATGACATTCTGGAAAAGGAAAATCCATGAAAACAGCAGGTGTTGTGTTGAGGGAATGAATAAATCAGAGACAAGAGGAATTTTAGGGTGGTAAAGCTATTCTGGCACAAGAAACTGATAGTAGGGGAGGCTGTGAGTATGGTGAATAGGGAGTCTAAGGGAGCACTCTGTTATGGATTAGTTTTAGTATGAAAAAAAATACTGCTCTATAAAGTCTATTGGTTAAAAATGCAACCCATTTATTGTTTAGTATTTGATAACAGTACAAATTAAAATTACCCTTAGTTCCTTTTGATATTATTTTATATTTATTATATAAATAGAATAAATTTATATAATAAATCTATTATATAAATAGAATAAATATAAAATAATAACATATTTTATAATATAATATTTTATATTTTATAATAACATATTTTATAATATAGTTAATATGTAACTATATTTTATATATTTATATGTATAAAATGATATTAAATATATATCAAATATTATATTTAATATATTTTTATATATTTAATATATGTAACCATTTACTCTTTTCTTCTTTCTCCTCATATTCCTTCTCCTATCTCAAAAACTGAATATTATAAATGACATTATAAGTCAGCATAAATAAGCATAATTAATGCTTATTTAAAAAACTTATCAACCTATGTTTATTATATAAAACAATGAGTTTCATTATGATGTTTTCTTACATATATATCATGTAGTTTGATCATATTTGCCTCTTAGACTTTTTATCTGTCCCTCATTCTGTTGGTCTCTTTTCTTTTCCCGACCAGCCAACCTCCCATTTTCATATCTATTTTACTGATTTGTAAAAGTAAATGATTAGTTGTGTACTGAAGGTTTACGTGAAACTTGACACAAAATGTTAATATCTACAATGGATGAATGTAAAGATGAGATCATTGGAATGCCTGTGCATTAAAGATTTTGCACAAACCCTATGCTTTCTGTGCAAATCTAGGTGCAAATTTTTCTTTTTTATAATTTATTTATTAAAATTTATTCACTTTGTATCCCAGCTGTAGCCCCCTCCCACATCCCCTCCCACTCCTACCCTTCCTCCCTCTTCTCCTCCCATGACCCTCCCCTAGTCCACTGATAGGGGAGGTCCTCTTCCCCTTCTATCTGACCCTAGCCTATCAGGTCTCATGAGGACTGGATGCATTGTCTTCCTCTGTGGCCTGGTAAGGCTGCTCTCCCCTCAGGGGGAGGTGATAAAAAACCTGAGCTCATGTCAGAGACAGCCCTTGTTCCCTTTACTAGGGAACCCACTTAGAGACTGAGCTGCCATGGGCTACATCTGTGAAGGGGTTATAGTTTATCTCCATGCATGGTCCTTGGTTGTAGTATCAGTCTTAGAAGAGACCCCTGGGCCCAGATTTCTTGGTTCTGTTGCTCTCCTTGTGGAGTTCCTGTCCCCTCCAGGTCTTTTAATCTTCCTTTTCTTTCATAAGATTCCCTGCACTCTGTCCAAAGTTTTGCTGTGAGTCTCAGCATCTGTTTTAATACCCTTCTGGTAATAGTCTTAAAGAGGCCCTCTGTGGTAGGTTCCTGTCCTGTTCCCTGTTTTCTCCTGTAGTGGTTATCATGTTTGCCTTGAGCATTTCTTTAAGTGTTTCCCTGCCATTCAATATTCTTCTATTGATAATTCTCAGTTTAGCTCTGTATCCTATTTTTATTTGGATTACTTGGCTTGCTGGTGTTTAACTACCTGAGTTCTTTATATATTCTAGATATTAGCCCACTGTCAATGTACGATTGGTGAAGAACTTTTCCCAGTCTGTAGGCTGTCGTTTTGTTATGTTGGCAGTGTTTTTTTTTCTTTCTTTTTTTTAATATAAAATCTTTTTATTATTATCATTTATTACAATTTATTCACTTTGTATCCAAGCTGTGGCTCCCTCCCTCATCTCCTCCCAATCCCACTCTCCCTCCCTCTTTTCCTCCTATGCCTCTCCCCTAGTCCACTGATAGGGGAGGTCCTCCTCCACTTCTATTTGTCCCTTGCCTATCAGGTCTCATCAGGACTAATTGCATTGTCTTCCTCTGTGGTCTGGGAAGGCTTCATGCCCCAGGGCGAGGTGATCAGAGAGCCTGTCACTGAGTTGTTGCCAGAGAAATCCCCTGTTGCCCTTACTAAGGACCCAAAAGGAGACTGAGTCTATGGGCTACCTCTGAGCTTGAATTTTAGGTCTTCTTCATGCAGTTTCCTTGGTTGGAGTATCAGCTCCTTAGGGCCCCCAGAGCTCAGTTTCTATGGCTCTGTTGGTCTCCTTTTGGAGCTCCTGTCCACTCCAGGTCTTTCTAAATCTTCCTTATTTCATAAGATTCCCTGCACTCTACCAAAAGTTTGGCTATAAGTCTCAGTATCTGCTTAGATACCACAATCAGTAGATTCTTTCAGAGGCCCTCTGTGGTAGGTTCCTGTCCTGTTCCCTGTCTTCTCCTGCTTCCAATGTCTATTGCATTTGTCCTTCTGAATGAGGATTGAGCATCTTTCCTAGTGTCTTACTTGTTTTTAGCTTCTTTAGGTGTTCAGGTTTTAGTATATTTATCCTATATTATTTGGCTAATATCCACTTATGAGTGAGTATATACCATGTGTGTCTTCCTGTTTCAAGGTTACCTCACTGAAGATGATCTTTTCTAGTTCCTATCATTTGCCTGAAAATTTCATGATATCCTTGTTCTTAATTGCTGACTAGTATTCCATTGTATAAATGTACCACAATTTCCTGCATCTTTTCCTCTGTTGAGGGACATCTGGGCTGTTTCCAGATTTTGGTTATTAAGATAACCTAGAACCCCTGCACAGATGTTGCCCATGGCAGTTTAGTGTCCAAGGGGGTTACATAGTAATGGGAAGAGGGACTGCCTCTGACATAATCTGATTGGCCTGCTCTTTGATCACCTCCCCCTGAGGGGGGAGCAGCCTTACCAGGCCACAGTAGAGGACAATGCAGCCACTTTTGATGAGAACTGATAGACTAAGATCAGAAAGGAGAGGAGAACCTCCCCTATCAGTGGACTTGGGGAGTGGCATGCATGCAGAAAGGGAGAGAGGGTGGGATCGGGAGGGGAGGAGGGAGAAAAAAAAGGAATAAAGTTGTCTTCAGTAAAGTGGCTAGATGTGAAGTTAACTAAAAAAATCAGTAGCCCTCCTGTGTACGAAAGACAAATGGGCTGAGGAAGAAATTAGGGAAACTACACCCTTCACAATAGCCACTAATAACAGAAAGTACCTTGGTGTGACTCTAACCAAGCAAGTGAAAAACCTGTTTGAAAAAAACTTCAAGTCTCTGAAGAAAGAAATTGAATATCAGAAGATGGAAAGATCTCCTATGCTCATGGATTGGCAACATAGTGAAAATAGCCATCCTGTCAAAACAATCTACATATTCAATGAAATTCCCATCAAAATACCAACACAATTCTTTACAGAACTTGAAAGAACAATTCTCAATTTCATATGGTAATTAACTTCTTAAGTTCTTTATATATTCTGGATATTAGCCTTCTGTAAGATATAGGGTTGGTGAAGATACTTCCACAATATGTAAGCTGTCATTTTATTCTGAGGACAGTGTCCTTTTCTTTAAAGAAGATTTTCTGTTTCAGGATGTCCCATTTATTGATTGTTGATCTTAAAACCTGTGCTGTTGGTGTTCTGTTCAGGAAGTTTTCTCCTGTGCCAACGAGTTCAAGGCTCTTCTCTACTTTTTCTTCTAACACATTTAGTGTCTAGTTTTACGTTGAGGTCTTTGATCCAGTTGGACTTTGGTTTTGTGCAGGGTGATAAATATGGATCTATTTGCATTTTTCTACATGTAGACATCCAGTTAGACCAGCACCATTTGTTCGAGATGCTGTCTTTTTTCATTGCATGGTTTTGGCTTCTTTGTAAAAAATCAAGTATCTGCAGGTGTGTGGGTTTATTTCTTGATCTTTAATTTTATTCCATTGATCCACCATCAGTCTGTTTCTATGCCATTACCATGCCGTTTTTATTAATGGTGCTCTATAGTACATCTTAAGATCAGGGATTGAGATACTTCCAGAAGATCTTTTATTCTACAGGATTGTTTTAGCTATTCTGTTTTTTTTCCCATATAAAATTGAGAATGTTGTTTAATATCTTTATACTTAAGTTTAGCTATAACATGGAGATAAATATAAAATTGACATAATATAATATACAAAATCACTGTGCTAATTGTTCCAGAATATTTAAATTATTGGGGAATCAATTCTTGACCCTAAAATACTTTTAATTCACTTACTATCTATTTCTAATATGTGTGTGTGATCTGATATATACCAAGCACAAACAAAAATGACAATGTAGAAACACTGAAGAGAAGCAAGAACTCACATAACTGCAAAATAGTATTGTACATATTGAATTATTTCAAATATTCTAGCGGAGATGTCTAAAAGTCTGAAGTTTTTTAGAGATAGATCTAGTCTCCTATCAGTTAAGAAGTGGTATAAATAATCTGTGTCCTGACGCCTTTTCTAGAGTTTTGTCATTTTTTAAAAGCTATGATGAACACATCACATCAGAGAAACACTGTACTCCACATGGCATAAACACACTTTTAGAGAAAGAGAAATTATAGAGAAATGTATCCCAGTTCTGACCTGATGTTTGGCAAGTTCCAAACATCACTATAAGGAATCAAGTGACTGTTGGACTGTCAGGAATCACCAAGCAATGATGAGACCTGCTTATTGATGGCATTAGAGAACTAATGGCGGACTCTGCACCTAGAAGCACTGAGGTTCTAACCAGGAGATCCAGGAAGAAACCGAAACACAGGATAAATGCAAGTTTCTGTACAGGTTGTCATGCCTTGAGTTCTAAGGGACTTTTGAGCTATAATATTATTTACTAAGGGTGTATAGAAAACAAAACGGACTTTTTCTGCTGGTAGATAAGCTGGGGAGATGAATAAACAAGGCATGGTTGCTAAAGGAACTCCTTAGAATCACTTTCCCATACCCCTGAGGATACATTTTCAGGAAGAATTTTAAGTACATTTTATTGTTATTTTTCCTGTACTCAGAAGCACAAGATACAAAGTATTAGGTGAAAGTTTAATTCCCTTATGTGCGGATTATTTTTCTCAGATAAGAAAATTATTGTTACTTGTAAAAAAATGAAAGGTACTTCAAAATTTTAGGCTGACATTATGATATTATGCACTGTTTTCTGTATGATCAAGAATGATCCGGACAAATACTTTCGAGATTGCCAGTTCTCTGTTTTCACATGGAGGGTGGAGGCTGTATTCAAATAGGTGAGAACGGTATACAGAAATGATTTGGGTTTAAAAGTTGAGCAATCTATATGGAAGGTATTAATAATTTGGCCTAGTGTGGTAGAATGGAAATGATCAATAGAGATACTGGAGATGGATTTAGGTTGTAAAATCAATAGAAATTGGTAAACAATTCACTGTGTAGTGTGTAGAAAGTGGATAAGAGAGAAAATCATGTAAGGCTGAGGGAGGTGTCAAAGATGAATCCTAAACTTATACCATATATCTGGACATCTTAACTAAGAAAGTAGACACAAGAAACACTTAGATTTGGAGATGGAACTCACTAAGCCCAGTTTTGAGGTATACGGAATTTGCAGTGCTTTGGAGACTTGAGGAAACATTGAGTAGGAAGGTCATATAAATTAGGTGAGTCATTTATGAGCCTCACCATAGACAAAATTCTCTAACTTGCTTTTCATCTTTTATATGTCACTTGGAACCTTAATTCAACACATATGGATTAATCCTAGCAAGTAGCAAAATACCATTCAGTGTTAAATACAACTGCACTATAATTCATTTAACCATTTATAAAAACTATTACACGTTATAATAAAGTGGTGCTCTTTTTCCTTTTGTTAAGGATGGAACTCAGGGCCTCACCCACTATAAAAAAATGCTCTGCCACTGATTACATTCTCTAGCCCTCAAAAACAATAATGTTTAAGGTGAGCCTTACTCTTGTTGCATGCAAGATCTAGGCAAATCTTGTGTTTGTAATCTTTCAACATCAGCTTTCCAAATAGCTGTTGTCACAGGCCTGTGCCACCAGGTCCAGGGATACTGATGCTCAGGTCTCAGGGATACATGATGAGCAAGCTCTGCAAACTGAGTTACATGTTTTTTGTTTGCTTGTTTGTTTTGTTTTTTTTTTGTGGTTTTGTTTTATTTTGCTTTGTTTTTGTCCATAATTAAAACTATTGAAAACTGACACCAGAATAAGAGCTCATTGTTTTATACTTTATAAAATCAAGCATAGTTACATTGTTGTGATAAAGTAACTGAACTTGGTAAGGCATTCTATGAGTAAGCATGAATTCATGATGTTGTATTGTGTATTAGCGTTTTTTTTTTCTTCTAAATGAACAGCCTTCTGTGAGCCCAGCTTTTCTTCCTGTGGACAGGCACAATACTGTTGAGAACCCCCCCGCCCCTCACACACACACACACACACATACACACAAAACACTGTCTGAGCATGGCTGAACACTGTAGTAATCTTGCAGTAACTTGGACATTTCACATCTATGAAATAAGAATTTGGGCTCTGAACCAGCTGTTTCTTCTTGTATTTTTTTTCTTTTCCTCTTCCAGGGAAAGGTGTACTTGATCACTAGCCAGAAGCATGATGATGGCTCTGACAGCTAAGCTGCTCCAGATCTCTGAGGTGAAGTCAGGACTTGCATGCATTTTAATCTCAATACATGTTTCTAGCTTGGCAGTATGGTACAATGGCCAATGGGAGCAGAACAAAAGTATAATTTTAGAAATTTTGACTTCACTACTTACTGGCTGAGTAACTATGGACTAGTTATCTACTTCCTTAGCCTTAGTCAATTTTTCTGTATGTTAGTGGTAAAGTTTAAGTAAGAGTAATTTCTATAAAATTCTCAGGAATTCTGAGGTACACAGTAATCTTACTTGTTATTTTTTTTAACATTTATTTACAGTTTCACCTAGGGTTGAAGAATGTTTCTTCCAAAACTCAACATGGTGTTTTATCAATTTAAAAATCGAATCTTGCCTTGACTTGTGATTCAGACCACAATAAGTAACTAGAATTATCAGACTTATTTTCCTAACATAAATAGGTATAAAAATCCAAGAAAATGCATAAACTTATTTCAGACATTTAACAGTACTCAAAACTAGCCTTCAGCCTTTAGAGAAAGGAGACATGTGATTCAAGCATACATTTAACCAAATATTCTACATAGAAAAGGTAGAATAGTTGAAATGATAATTTGGAGCCTACTATGATGGCTAGAACTTATAGGCATGATGCCATAGAGATTTGGAGTCATAGAGAGATAACCAGAGAAGACTGAATGTTGTCATAATAACTTTTATCATATACTAGGCAAGCTAAATATCTTCTGTCTTTAATTTATTTCTCACATGGTCATAAAAGAAGTTTTACATTTGTCTGAAGAATGAATTTACTTTCACACACACACCACACACACACACACACACACACACACACACACACACACACACACATATATATATATATATATATTTGTGTCTGGATTATGAAATATTATAAAAACAAGTTGGTAACTTGTTCATCTTCTATATTCCCAAATAATTTTTTAAATTGAAGATAGATTATTTCACTTGACTATTGTTACTTTTCCCTCCACTCTTCCTAGCTACCCCCTACCTCCCCTCTCCACCAGATCTACTTCCCTCCTCCTCCCTTCAGAAAAGAGCAGGCATCCAAGAGACAGCAACCAAAACTACAACACAACATACAACAAGAGAAGGCAAAAGGCCTTGAACAAGGAAACCCAACAGAAGGACAAGTGTCCCAAGATCAGGCAAAAGAGTCAGAGATACACCTGTGCTCCCTATTATTAGTCCCACCAAAACACCAAGGTAACAGCCATAACACATATGCAGAGAATCTAATGCAGACTGATGTAGGCCCTGTACTTGCTTCTTCAGACTCCGTGAGCCCATATAAGCCCTGCTTAGTTGACTTGGTGGGCCATGCTCTTCTGGTATCCTCCATTCCCTGTGAGGCCTATAATCTTTCCCCTCTTTCTTCTGTGAGGTTCCCCAGTCTCTGAAGGAAAGGATTTGATGGAGACTTCCTATTTAGACTCTGTCTCCACATTATATCTGGATGTGGGTCTTTGCATTTGCTCCCATCTGCCGCTGGGGGAAGTACCACCAATGATGACTAGATAACGCACCAATCTATGAGCATGGCAGAATATCATTAGTAATCATTTTATTGATTTTTTTCCAGTCATGTTTGGTTCTAACCTGGGATTTTATGCATCCAAGCATGGGCTCCTTATCTTGGCATGACCCTCAAATTAAACTAGACATCGGTTGGCCATTTCCACAAATTCTGAGCCACTAGTGTAGCAGCACATCTTACAAGCAGAACACATTGTAGGCCAAAGGTTTGTGGCTGGGTTAGTGTCCACATTTCTATTTTCTTAGCCTGCAGAGTACCTTCCTGCACCAAACAGACTAGAACATAAGGGTGAAGGCTTCATCCAGGCAGCTACTCTACCTCTACATACAATGAGCTAATTGGATGTTGTCCTCAGTAATGGGCCTTTCTGTCATTTTTCCAAGAACAGCCTTCAGTCTTAGCATTAGCCTGGCTTGTTCAGGGATTTCCATGGAACCCCTGTGGCCAAACACTCAACCAAATGCAACTCACTCCTATCACTGGAAGCCTTTCTTAGCTAGTAATTTTTAAAACATAAGATTTTATCATGCTAAATGTGAGTTTTTTGTGACTGTTTTTTTTCCCTTTGTAAGTGTTTGAAGGTTCATTTATATTTTAGCATATATTAGTGCTCATGTTTCATTATGACTCAATAAATTTCTATTGTGTGACTATACCATATATTAAAAATATTTTCTCTAATATTTAAGAATTTCATACATATGCAGGATACATATATTTAGAACATATCTACATCTACTTCTTCCTAACATCTTTTTAGATACCGTCACACAGTATCTACCTTGAACCAGCATTCCTCTTCATTTTTAGTTTATTAAGCATTAAAACCAGTTATTATTGTTCATATATATGCACACAAGTAAAGGAGCATTTGATGGGTAATGGAAAACCTAGGAGAGGGCCACAGACTTTGGAAAAACAGGTTCCCTCTTTTCCAGAAGCTACCAATTGCCAAGATTGATGACTTTTTAGGCTTATTCATTTATGTGTTAGGGTTTTTTTTTCCATTTTTCTGGCTATTATAAATAATGACACTGGAGATCGGAAGATGGCGACTGCTAGTGTGCAGCTTAGCTGAAGGGCAGAGGACCTGCAATGCAGAAATTGGTGAGTGGAGGGGCTGATCACCCCAGAACAGAGTTATCTAGACTTCCAAGAAGAAAGAGACTAACCGTGAACAGAGTCCATCTAGAATCAGGTCACGGCAGACTCTTCCAAGAGGAGACACCCCGGGAGGTGATCCCCAAGAACTTCCCTGCACCCAACACCCTACTCCCTCTTTGGAGGAGGCAGAAGGTGTCCAGCAGAATCTACCACAGACCACACTGTCTGTACCCCAGCCCCAGCGAGAGCTGCAGCTTCCACCAAAACAAACAAACAAACAAACAAATAAACAAAAAAACAAAAACAAGAAACCCAAGATTCGGGGCTGAGAAAACCCAATCCTTTCGGGGACTCCCCCGAGAACGATAACACCACCATAACCCTGCCCTGGTGGAGCAGAAGGATAGAAAGGCACACAGCGGCTTCAAAGTGCCTGGACCCCAGTGCTGCCGGCTGCTCCTAGTAAACAAACTTCAGCTCGGGATCTGGGACTATGGTCCTGATTGACATCCTGAGACTCTCCCGGGTCTAGCACAATAAGGTCTAGCACCAAGTCCTAGCACCGGTGGACCCCGACCCCTGGCAGAGAAACCCCAGCTCAGGATGGGGGACTGAGAAGTCCCAGCCCCTTCTGGTACTCCCCTGAGAGCGCAGCCATAAGCTTGCCCTAGCAGAGGGGAAGGACAGAGGGGAAGGATAGAGAGGTGGTCTGCCACTGGCCACAGACCCCCTTTCCAGCTCACCCAGCAGCCCCTGGCAGAGAAACCCGAGTTCTGGATCTGAGGACACTCAACCCTACCTGGTACTCTCCCGGAACCGGCAAACATAGGTTGTAGCACCAGGCTGCTTCTGTCAGAGAGATCTGGGCCCGGGATCTGGGATTGAGGAGACTAAACCCAACTCTTTCCTGCGCTACCCAGGGACCAACCACCATAACCCTTCCCTGGCTGAGGGGAAGGACAGAGAGGCCACACACAGGGCAGGTAGACACCGAGTCCTGCTGCTACAGTGCCACAGAGCTGGCAGTTAGCCTACCTGTGCATTTGCCCCAGCAGGACCAAATTGGAGAGTAGAGAGCAAGGGGAACCCCTGTGCATTCCAACTGGTCCTGCAAGGGAGTGAGTGAGCCTTCAAGGGAGAGTTTGCACCAGACCCTCTCTACACAAGCAAACAGAGGAGATTCCTGCCACCCACACCCCTAGTGTTGGCATCATAGGGATTCTTGGGATAGTGACCCCAACACTGAAGCCTCTGCCTTGTGGGTCCACCAGTGTAATCCAGGCAAACAATCCCTGGACCCCAGACAGAACTGCATACTAGTTTGACCTGTAGGCCACTGCAATAGTCAGAGAATCCACGCATGCACACTGTGCCCACTAAAAGCACATGCGAATAGCTCCAGTGTCATATCCCTTACTTAGTTAAAACTGAGACCACAACGCACACTCCCAAACCAGTGAACCTCTCTCATCTTCCTGAAAAAACAGTCCAGAAAACAGAAAGAGAAGATCTTAGCCTGAACTGCAAACTCGAGGAGCAAACAGTGAGGGTTATAAATAACCAGATGGCCAGAAGCAGACATAAGAACACACCCAACAAAAATCAGGACATAATGACCTCGCCAGCAACCCCACAAACCAATAGACACTTCATTTCAGTAATACACAAGAAAACGACTTCGAAACTATGTTTTTCCAGGTATTAGAGGCCCATAAAGATGAAACGAACAAAGCCCTCAGAGAAATAGCCAAAGAAATCAAGACGAACAAAGAGGAAATAAATAAAGCTCTCAGAGAAATGTCCACACAAATGAAGGCAAATAAAGAAGAAATAAAAAAAGCTGTCATAGAAATACAGGCAAATACAGCCAAAGAAGTAGAGGTGCAATTAGTGATATATAGAGAGGAAACGGACAAAAAAAAATAGAAGCCGTCATTAAAAAGCAGGACTCCACATTCAAACAGATGAAGGAAATGGTGCAAGACATAAAAACAGAATTAGAATCAATAAAGAAAACACAAATAGAGAAAAACATGGAGAACATAGAGAAAAGATCAGGAACTACAAAGTTAAGCATCACTAACAGAATACAAGAGATGGAAGAAAGAATCTCAGGAGCTGAAGATACACTTGCGGAAATTGACACATCTCTCAAAGAAAAAATAAAATCAGAAAAGTTCCAAACACAAAACATCCAAGAAATCAAGGACACCATGAAAAGACAAAAATCTAAGAATAATAGGAGTAGAAGAAAAAAGATATCAGGCTCAAAGGTCCAGAAATATTTTCAAGAAAATTATAGAAGAAAATTTTCCCAACTTAAAGAAAGAGATGTCCATAAACATACAAGAGGCCTACAGAACACCAAATAGATTAGATGAGAAAAGAAATTCTTCATGTCACATCATAGTCAAAACACTAAACCTGCAGAACAAAGAAAAAAAATTTAAAAGCTGCAAGGAAAAAGGCCAAGTAACATATGAAGGTAGACCTATCAGAATCACACCAGATTTCTCAACAGAAACAATGAAAGCCAGAAGGGCCTGGACAGATACCATGCAGTTCTTAAGGGACCACAGATGCCAACCCAGACTACTATACCCAGAAAAACTTTCAGTCAACATAGACGGAGAATTCAAAACATTCCATGACAAAACCAAATTTAAAAAAATATCTACATAATAACCCAGCTCTACAGAAGTTACTAGAAGGGAAACCCCAACCCAAAGAAAACAACTACAACTAAGGAAACAGAGGAAATAGATTACTATACAACAAAAAAAAAAAAAAACCCAAAAGAATACAAGCAATGAAACTCAGCAACACCACCAACCCTACATCAAAAGAAATTAACAATTGTTGGTCAGTAGTATCTATCAACATCAACGGACTCAACTCCCCAATAAAAAGATACAGACTAACAGAATGGTTGCAGAAACAGGATCCAACATTCCATTGCATCCAAGAAACACACCTATGTGACAAACTTAAATACAACCTCAGAGTAAAGGGCTGGAAAAATGTTTTTCAAGCAAATGGTTCCATGAAACAAGCTGGAGTAGCCATCCTAATATCTAATAAAATAGACTTTCAACCCAAGTTAATCAAAAAAGATAAGGAGGGCCACTATATTCTCATCAAAGGAAAAATCCACCAAGAGGACATCACAATTTTGAATATCTATGCCCAAATACAAGAGCACCTACATTCCTAAATGAAACATTATTAAAGCTTCTATCACACATTTATCCTAATACCTTAATAGAGGAAGACTTCAACACCCCATTCTCACCAAGGGACAGATCAACTAGACAGAAAACAAATAAGGAAAAAAAAGCCCTTACAGAGTTCCTAAATCAAATGGACTTAATAGACGTCTACAGATCTTTTCACCCAAATTCAATAACTTCTTTACAGCACTGCATGGAACCTTCTCCAAAATAGACCACATAGTTGGTCACAAAGCAAGCCTCAACAGATACAAAAAGATTGAAATAATCCCTTGTATTCTATCTGACCACCATGGACGAAAGCTGGACCTCAACAACAAAAGAAATAACAAAAAGCCAAAATGCACATGGAAACTGAAGAACTTGCTACTCAATGACAGCTGGGCTAAGGAAGAAATAAAGAAAGAAATTAAAGGCTTCCTAGAATTCAATATAAATGAAGGCAAAACATACCCAAATTTATGGGACACATTGAAAGCAGTGCTCAGAGGAAAATTTATAGCACTAAGTGCCTTCAAGAAGAAATTTGTAAAATCACATAAAAGCACCTTAATGGCCCAACTGAAAACCCTAGAAAAAATGGAAGCAGATACACCCAAGAGGAACAGATGGCTGGAAATAATCAAACTCAGGGCTGAAATCAATCAATTAGAAAAAAATAAAACTATTCAAAAATCAATGAAACAAAAAGCTGGTTCTTTGATAAAATCAACAAGATAGACAAACCCTTAGCCAAACTAACTAAAAAGCAGAGAGAATCTATCCAAATCAGCAAAATCAGAAATGAAAAGGAGGACATCACTACAGACACTGAGGAAATCCAAACAATCATTAGGTCATACTAAAAAAGCCTATAAGCCACAAAATTTGAAAATATAAATGAAATGGACAATTTTCTTGATAGATTCCATTTTCCAAAATTAAGTCAAGAACAGGTAGAAAGACTGAATAGCACTATATCCCCCAAGAAAATTGAAGCAGTCATTAACAGTCTCCCCTCCAAAAAAAGCCCTGGGCCAGATGGTTTCAGCAAAGAATTCTACCAGACCTTCAAAGAAGTGCTAACACCAATTCTCCTCAAACTATTCCACAAAATAGAAACAGAAGGTACATTACCAAACTCTTTCTATGAAGCGACAGTCACCCTGATACCTAAACCACACAAAGACCCAAAAAAAGAGAACTTCAGACCTACTTCTCTTATGAACATTGATGCAAAAATATGCAATAAAATACTTGCAAACCAAATCCAAGAACACATCAAAGATGCCATCCACTATGACCAAGTAGGCTTCATCCAAGGCATGCAAGGGTGGTTCAACATACAGAAATTCATCAATGTCATCCACCACATAAACAAACTGAAGGAGAAAATCCACATGATCATCTCCTTAGATGCTAAAAAAGCATTTGACAAAGTCCAACACCATTCATGATTAAAGTCTTGGAGAGGATCAGGGATAAAAGGCACATACTTAAACATAGTAAAGGCAATATACAGTAAGCCTATATCCATACTAAATGGAGAGAAACTTAAATCAATCCCACTGAAATCAGGGACAAGAAAAGGCTGCCCACTCTCTCTATATCTCTTCAACATAGTACTTGAAATCCTAGCTAGAGCAATAAGACAGATAAAGGAGATCAAGGGGATACAAATTGGAAAGGAAGGGATCAAAGTGTCACTATTTGCAGATGATATGATAGTATACATGAGCGACCCCAAAATTCAACCAGAGAACTCCTTCCACTGATAAACACCATCAGCAATGTGGCAGGATACAAAATCAACTCAAAAAAATCAGAAGCCCTCCTGTACCAAAGACAAAAGGGCCTAGAAAGAAATGAGGGAAATAACACCCTTCATAATAGCCACTAATAACATAAAGTATCTTGGGATGACACTAACCAAGCAAGTGAGAGACCTGTTTGAGAAAAACTTCAAGTCTCTGAAGAAAGAAATTGAAGAAGATATCAGAAGATGGAAAGATCTCCCGTGCTCATGGATTGGTAGGATTAACATTGGAAAAATTGCCATCCTGCCAAAAGCAATCTACAGATTCAATGCAATTCCCATCAAAATACCAACTCAGTTCTTTACAAACCTTGAAAAAAAAGATTCTCAGTTTCATATGGAGAAATAAAGACCCAGAATATCCAAATTAATCCTGTACAACAACAGATCATCTGGAGGAATCTCCATCCCCGATCTCAAGCTGTACTGCAGAGCAACAGTAATAAACCCTGCATGGTATTGGCATAGAAACAGAAAGGAGGATCAATGGAACCAACTATAAGACCCAGAAATAAACCCACACACCTATGAATACTCGATTTTTGACAAAGCAACCAAAACCATTCAATGGAAAAAAGACAGCATCTTCAACAAATGGTGCTGGTCTAATTGGATGTCTACCTGCAGAAAAATGAAAATAGATTTATATTTATCACTCTGCACAAAACTAAAGTCCAAGTGGATCAAAGACCTCAACATAAAACCAGATACTCTAAATCTGTTAGAAGTAAAAGTGGGGAACACCCTAGAACTCATTGGCACAGGAGACAACTCCAGGAACAGAACACCAACAGCATAGGCTCTAAGAGCAACAATCAATAAATGGGATCTCATGAAACTAAAAAGCTTCACTAAAGCAAAGGACACTGTCATCAAAACAAAACGATTGCCTACAGATTGAGAAAGAATCTTCACCAACCCTTTATCTGACAGAGGACTAATATCCAGTATATATAAAGAACTAAAGAAGCTGAAAAGCAACAAACCAAGTAATCCAATTAAAAAATGGGCAACAGAGCTAAACAGAATTCTCTATAGAGGAATATTGAGTGGCAGAGAAACACTTAAAGAAATGCTCAACATCTTTATCCATTAGGGAAATGCAAATCAAAACGACCCTGAGATTTCACCTTACACCCATTAGAATGGCCAAGATGAAAAACTCAAGTGACAACACATGCTGGAAAGATTGTGGAGAAAGGGGAACCCTCCTCCACTGCTGGTGGGAATGTCAACTGGTACAACTACTTTGGATGTCTATGTGGTGCTTTCTCAGAGAATTAAGAATAATGCTTTCTCAAGACCCAGCTATACCACTGCTAGGTATATACCCAAAATTTGCTCAAGTACACAAAAAGGACATTTGCTCAACCATGTTTATAGCAGCTTTATTTGTAATAGCCAGAATCTGGAAACAATCCAGATGTCCATAAACAGAGGAATGGATACAGAAATTGTGGTATTTTTACAAAAGGGAATACTAATCAGCTATCAAAAAGGAGGAAATCATGGAATTTTCAGGCAAATGGTGGGATCTAGAAAAGATCATTCTGAGTGCATTATCCCATAAGGAGAAAGGCAAACACGGTATATACTCGCTTATATAGACCTATAAGATATGATAAACATAATAAAATCTATACACTTAAAAAAGATAATCAAGAAAGTGGACATGGGGTAAGATGATCAATCCTCATTTACAAAGACAGATGCGATGTATATTGAACGTATGACAGGAGTCTACCGCAGAAGGCACCTGAAAGACTCTACCTAGCAGTGTTTCAAATAACCAAACCTTCAGCAGAGTACAGGGAATCATATGAAAGAAGGGGAGTTAGTATGATGTGGAAAGGATAGGAGCTCCACAAGGACCAAATATACCTGGGTACAGGGTCTTTTCTTAGATTGACACTCAACCAAGGACCATGTATGGATATAACCTAGAACCTCTGTTCAGATGTAGCCCGTGGTAGCTCAGTAATCAAACGGTTTCCCATAGTAAGGGGAACAAAGAGTATTTCTAGCAGGAACTCAATGGCTGGCTCTTTGACCTCCCGATTCCCCAAGGGAGGAGCAGTCCTGTTAGGCACAGAGGAGGACTTTGCAGCCCGTCCTGAAGATACCTGATAAAACAGGGTCAGATGAAAGGGGAGGAAGTCCTCCCCTATCAGTGGACTTGGTAAGGGGCAGGGAGGAGATGAGGGAGGGAGGGAGGGTGAGATTGGGAGGGAATGAGGGAGGAACGGGATACAGGTGGAATACAGAGTTAACAAAATGTAACTAATAAGAAAAATAAAAAATTAAAACAATAAATAATGACACTGCTTCCTATCATTTTGTTTATATACTAGCAAATGAAATTGATATATCATTCAATGACTCGATTTTTAATCTTCTGAAGAATGTTATATTGTTTTCTACAGTGGTTATGTAAATATACATACATTGAAATCTAGGGGAAATTCCAATGATTTATAATTTTTGATTGCCTTCTAAGCATAAAACTGTTACGTTTCAATCCTGGATGCAGCTTCAATTGAAATTTTGTAAAATATTAGATAAAAATCTTATTATTTCTTTTGTGTACGGCTCTTTTTTCTTAATAATTTTAAAATTCATAATTTAAATATAATAATACCGATTTCCTCATTTTCTATCCTCCCTCTAACTTTTCCTTTCCTCTCTTTCCAATACATCTCACATCCAGCCCACACTACTCCCACTCAGAATTTTTGGTATCTTTTTCTTTGATTATTATTGTTATATACATATTCATAAATATGTTTGAATAAATTATTTTACATTAAATGCTTTCTTAAAAACTGTGTTAAAAATCACTTAGATGAAGGTTGACTTCTGGCTTCTCTGTTGTCCTCTAAGCATGTAAATATATATTGTCTTTATGTCAGTGACATGTTGTTGTTGATTTTGTACCATACACTCTTTCATTCTTCTTTGTTTATTGCAGGAAAGTGAATTTTGCAAGAATACATACCAAGTTCTCTTTAGTTTTTCCAAGATTGTTTTGTATATTTTATTTCCATATGAATATTAAGACCTATTGTTCTGTTTATATAAAGTGTTGTTGTACAGAGTCTGTAGATTGCTTTTGGCAGAATGTCAAGTTTTGCTATGTTAATCCTAGCAATCCATGAGCATGGGAGATCTTTCCATCCTCTGATATCTACTTCAATTTTTTTCTTCAGAAACTTGAAGGTTTTTTTTCAAACCAGTCTTTCACTTGCTTGGTTAGAGTCACACCAAGGTACTCTATGTTATGAGTGGCTGTTGTGAAGGGGTGTTGTTCCCCTAATTTCTTCCTCATCCCATTTGTCTTTCATATACAGGAGGGCTACTGATTTTTTTGTTTGTTTAATTAATTTCCTATTCAGCCACTTTGCTGAAGGTAGCTTTATTCATAATAACTAGAATCTGGAAACCACTCAGATGTCCCTCAACTGAGTAATGGATACAGAAATTGTGGTACATTTACAAAATGGAATACTACTCAGCAATAAAAAAACAAGGAAATCATGAAATTTGCAGGCAAATGGTGGGAACTAGAAAAGATCATCCTGAGTGAGGTATCCAAGAAACATAAAGACACATATGGCATATACTCACTTATAAGTGGATATTAGACATAAAATGTAGGAAAATCATAATAAAATCTGTACACCTAAAAAAGCTAAGCAAGAAGGAGGACCCTGGGTAAGATGCTCAATCCTCATCCAGAAAGGGAAATGTGACAGATATCTGAAGAGGGAGAAAACAAGGAACAGGACAGGAGCTTACCACAGACGACCGCTGAAAGACTCTACATTGCAGGGTATCAGAGCAGATGCTGAGACTCATAGACAAACTTTGGGCAGAGTGCAGGGGATCTTAAGAAAGAAGAGGAAGATGAAAGACCTGGAGGGCGCAGGAGTTCCACAAGAAGAGTAACATAATCAAAAAAAATCTGGGCCCAGGGGTTTCTCTTGAGATTGATACTCCAACCAAGGACAATGCATGAAGATAACCTAGAACCCCTGCACAGATGTAGTCCATGGCAACTCAGTCTCCAAGTGTGTTTCCTAGTAAGGGGAACAGGGCCTGTCTTTGACATGAACTCAGTGGCTGGCTCTTTGATCACTTCCCCCTGATGTGGGAACAGCCTTACCAGGCCACAGAGGAAGACAGAGCAGCCAGTCCTGATGAGACCTGATAGGTTAGGGTCAGATGGAAGGGGAGGAGGACCTCCCCTATCAGTGGACTGGGGGAGGGACAAGGAAGGAGAAGAGGAAGGGAGGGTGGGATTGGGAGGTGGCAAGGGAGTGAGCTATAGCTGGGAAACAGAGTGAATAAGCTGTAATTATTAAAAAAATAATAAAAATGTTTTTTGTAATTTTGTTTGTGAGCACATTAACTTTGTAGAGTATATAATAAAGAAATCTTTTCCATGTTGCATGATATATATTAGGCTCTTCTCTGGGTTCTTGACATATAACTTATTAAAGTTCTTATAGTTATTTGTTATATAGCTTATCAGCATTTATATTTTTAAGAAAGATTTATTTATTATTTATACAGCATGCTACCTGCACACCAGAAGAGAGCACCATATCTCCCTATAGATGGTTATGAGCCACCTCGTGGTTGCTAAAATTGAACTCAGGATCTTCTGGAAGAACAACCGGTGTTCTTAACCATTGAGCCATCTCTCCAGCCCTATGAACATCATTTGTAACCCTTCATACAAGACTTTTAAGACTTAGAATATCCAAAGTGATATAATCGATTACCTGTATATTAATGAGATGGCTCATAGCTATTCCCTTGGATAACATTGATAAGGGCTAAGTTAGAGAGAAGAAGTTACCATTGAGAAGGGTAGAACTTTCAGCCCCAGTCTGTGTTTTGTAGGGATGGGAGAGAGATCTCAGAAGACTGAATCAATTGCCAAAACAAAATAATTTAATCAGTCATGCTTATATAGTAGAATCTTAATTAAAATTTTTGTATCAAGAGTTTGAACTTGAGATTGTTCTGGAACTACTCCTATGCATTTCTTTTTAACTAAATATTTATTTTTATATGAATTACAGTTTATTCACTTTGGATCCCAGCTGTAGCCACCTTTCTCATTCCCTCCAAATCTCACCCTCCTTCCCTTTTCTCCTCCTGTGCCCCTCTCTAAGTCCACTGATAGGGGAGGTCCTCTCCCCCTTGCATCTGATCTTAGCTTATCAGATCTCACCAGGACTGGTTCATTGTCCTCCTCTATAGCCTGGCAAAGCTGATGCCCCCTCAGGGAAGTGGTCAAGGTGCCAACCATTGAGTTCATGTCAGAGACAGTCCTTGTTCCCCTTACTAGGATCACCCACTTGGAGATAGAGCTTCCATGGGCCACATCTGTGAAAGGGTTCTAGGTTATCTCCATGAATGGTCCTTGGTTGGAGTATCAGTCTCAGAAAAGACCCTTTTGCCCAGATATTTTAGTTCTATTCCTCTCCTTGTGGAGCTCCTGTCCTCTCCAGATCTTACTATTTCCCGCTTCTTTCACTGGATTCTTTTCACTCTGCCCAGTGTTTCGTTATGAGTCCAGCATCTGCTTTGATACACTGCTGGATAGAGTCTTCCAGAGACCCTCTGTGGTAGGTTCTTGTCCTGTTTCCTGTTTTCTTCCTCTTCCAATGTCCATCCCATTTGACTTTCTGAGTGAGGATTTATCATCTTACCCAGTGTCCTCCTTCTTGCTTAGTTTCTTAGTATTTTAGTATGTTTATCCTATATTATAGGTTTATTATCCACTTTTAAGTGAGTATATCCAGTGTGTGTGTTTCTGCTTCTGGAATACATCACTCAGGATGATCTTTTCTAGTTCCCACCATTTGCCTGCAAATTTCATGATTTCCTTGTTTTTAATAGCTGAGTAGTATTTCATTTAGTAAATGCACCACAATTTCTGCATCATTCCTCTGTTGAGGGAAATTTGAGTTGTTTCCAAGTTCTCACTATTACAAATAAAGCTGCTAAGAACATGGTTGAACAAATGTCCTTATTGTGTACTTGAGCCTCTTTTGGATATATGCTTGGGAGTGGTATAGCTGGATCTTGAGGAAGAGCTATTCCTAATTGCCTGAGAAAGTGCCAGATTGATTTCCAAAGTGGTTGTACAAGTTTACATTCCCACAGCAATGAAGAAGGTTTTCCCTTTCTCCACATCCACTCCAGCATCTATTATCACTTGAGTTTTTCATCTTAGCCATTCTGAAGGGTGTAAGGTGAAATCTCAGGATTGTTTTGATTTGCATTCCCTGTTGAGTAAGGACCTTGAGCATTTCTTTAAGTGTTTCTCTGCCTTTTCATATTCCTCTACAGAGAATTCTGTGTTTAGCTTAGCTTTATACCCCATTTTTAAATTGGACTACTTCCTTCATTGCTTTTTAACTTGTTTAGTTATTTATATATTCTGGATATCAGCCCTATGTCAGATATTGGGTTGGTGAAGATCCTTTCCCAATCTGTAGGCTGTTGTTTTGTTCTGACAACAGTGTCCTTTGCTTTGCAGAAGATTTTCAGTTTCATGAAATCCCATTTATTGATTGTTGATCTTACAGCCTGTGCGGTTGGTATTCTGTTTAGGAAGTTGTCTCCTGTGCCAATGAGTTTAAAGCTCATCCCTACTTTTTTTTTTTTTTTTTCTAGCAGGTTTACTGTGTCTGGTTTTATGTTGAGGTCTTTGATCTAGTGGGACTTTAGTTTTGTGAAGGGTGATAAATACAGGTCTATTTGCATTTTTCTGCATGTAGACTTCCAGTTGAACAAGCAGCATTTGTTGAAGATTCTGTCTTTTTTCCATTGTATGATTTTGCTTCTTTGGGAAAAATCAAGTATCCATAGGTGTGTGGATTTATTTCTGGATCTTCTATTCTGTTTCTTTTTTTCTTTATTAATTACACTTTATTCACTTTGTTTTTTTGCTCAGCCATGTTTGTAGCAGCTTTATTCGTAATAGCCAGAACCTGGAAACAACCCAGATGCCCATCAATGGAGGATACAGAAATTGTGGTACTTTTACACAATGGAATACTACTCAGCAACTAAAAACAAGGAAATCATGAATTTTGAGGGCAAATGTTGGGATCTAGAAAAACTCATCCTGAGTGAGGTATCCCAAAAGCATAAAGACACACATGGTATATCCTCACTTATATATACCTATAAGATAGGATAAATATACTAAAATATGTACACCTAAAGAAGATAAACAAGAAAGAGATCCAGGGGTATTATGATCAATCCTTATCTAGAAAGACAAAGGAGATGGACATTGGAAATAGGAGAAAGCAAGTAACAGGACTTTAGCCTACCACAGAAAGCACCTGAAAGACTCTACCTAGCAGTGTATTAAAGCAGATGCTAAGACCCATAACGAAGCATTCCACAGAGTGTAGGGAATCATATGAAGGAAGGAGGAATTAGTACATCCTAGAGGGGACAGGAAGCCCCTCAAGGTCCAAATATATCTGAGCACAGGGGTCTTCTATGAGACTGTTCATCCAACCAAGGACCATGCATGGCTATAACCTACAACCCCTGCTCAAACATAGCCCACGGTAGCTCAGTATCCAAGTGGGTTCCCTAGTAAGGGGGACAGGAATTGTTTCTGACATGAACTCATGAGCTTCCCCTCCCCCTGAGGGAGGAGCAGCCTTGCTAGGCCACAGATTAGGGCATTGCAATCCTCCTGAAGATACCTGATAAGCTAGGGCCAGATGGAAGTAGAGGAGGACACCCCCTCTCAGTGGACTCGGAAGGGGACAGGGAGCAGATGAGGGAGGGAGGGGAGGATTGGGAGGGAAAGAGGGAGAGGGCTACAGCTGGGATACAAGTGAATGTATAAAATTATTTAAAAAAAATACTATTCTGTTTCTATGCCAATACCATGCAGTTTTTATTACTATTGCTTTGTAGTACAGCTTGAGTTCAGGGATGGAGATACTGCCAGAAGATCAGTTGTTGTACAGGATCATTTTGGCAATTCTGTTGTTTGTTTGGTTTTTTCATCTGAAGTCGAAAATTGTTCTCTCAAGATCTGTAAGAATTGTGTTGGGATTTTGATGGGAATTGCCTTGAATCTGTAGATTGCTTTTGGCAGGGTGGTCATTTTCACCTTGTTAATCCTACTGATCTATGAGCACAGGTGATCTTTCCATCTTGTGATATCTTCTTCAATTTATTTCTTCAGAGACTTAGAGTTATTTTTGAACAGGTCTTTCACTTGCTTGGTTAGTGTTACACAAAGGTACTTTGTTATTAGTGACTTTTGTGAAGGGTGTTGTTTCCCTAATTTCTTTCTCAGCCCTTTTGTCTTTTGTATACAGGAAGAGAATTACTGAATTTTTTTGAGTTAATTTTGTATCCAGCCACTTTGCTGAAGGTGTTTATCAGCTGATGGAGTGTTGATGTGTACTATCATACCATCTGTGAATAGTGATACTTTGACTTCTTCCTTTCTGATTTGTATACCTTTTGATCTCCTTTAGTTGTTTATTGCTCTTGCTAGGACTTCAAGTACTATATTGAAGAGATATGGAGAGATTGAGAAGCCTTGCCTTGTTCCCCATTTCCGTGGGATTGATTTAAATTTCTCTGTTTAGTTTGATGTTGGCTATAGGCTTGTTGTATATTGTCTTTACTGTGCTTAGGTATATGCCTTGTATCCCTGATCTCTCCAATACTGTAAACATGAATGGGTGTTAAATTTTGTCAAATCCAAATGGGTATTGGTTTTTTTTGGCATCTAAAGAGATGATCATGTGGTTTTCCTCTTTCAATTTATTTATATGGTGGATTACATTGATGGATTTCCTTATACTGAACCATCCCTGCATGTCTGGGATGAAGCCTACTTAGTCATGGAGGATGATACCTTTCATGTGTTTTTGGATTCGGTGTGCAAGTATTTTATTGAGTATTTTTGCTTCAATGTTTATAAGAGAGATACGTCTGAAGTTCTCTATTTTGGTTGGGTCTTTGTGTTGTTTAAGTATCAAGGTGACTGTGGTTTCATAGAATGAGTTTGGTAATGACCCTTCTGCTTCTATTTTCCTATGCATTTAAGTTAACTATTCATTTCTGTCTTTTATGACCCCATTTCTTCTAAATTAAAATATTAAAAATGTTCTTTTGGCTTCTTTGACCTGTTTTAAAAATAATTAAAATTCAGGAAACTAAAACCTCTGATTTGCTACCAAGTCAGATAGAAGTGTCAGTTACTGGGGAAACGTAAGCTAGTGGAACTAAGCTTCTGAATTATGTAGTGTTTGAAACTAGAATCTTAGGTATTCTAATGCCAGAATTCAATTAAATAATTAGATATCTGTGGGTATACAGCGAATTGAGGACCTGCTTGGTAGGAGGAGTCTCCCCCCACCCCGATATTTGGTACTAGAAATGTGAAGAATAGAAACAAAAAAAAATTCACATTCATTTTTGTCCTTTTAAATAATTTCCAGCAGTTTTTATTTTTATAAACTTTTAGCATGCTTGTTTAAGTGTATTTGTAACTTATTTTATTCTGGTTGATTCTATTTAAAATGGTGTTATAATTACATAATTTTCCCCTTTTCTGTCTTTCTTCCAACTCCTTGTAGGTCTCCCCTCTTACTCCCTTTCAAAGTTGCAGCCTCTTTTTAGTTGACTATAATTGTTATGTATACAAATGCATAAATATATAAATGGAGCCTGCTGAGTCCATTTAGTGTTTCTTGTACGTATTTTATTCGAGGGTTCACTCCTTTGTGTTGTATAACAAATTAGGAGGCATATCCTTGGATATGACTTAATTTTAAAAACTGCTGAAGGAATCACCATTCCTGATTGCCCAAACAAAGCATAACAGGGTAGCAGAGGGAGTGAGGAGGAAAATGAGGATGGGGTTCATATGCGAGGAGAGTAGAAGGTAGGAGAAGCAGGGCAGGCAGGGCAGGCAGGGCAGGGGTCTCACATCTCTAAGACATGCTGGAGCTCTAAGACAGGGTATGTTCCTGGGAAGATATGGAGATGACTGTAGCTAAAACTTCTAGTAACAGGAGTCATGGAGATTGAAGAGGCTACCTCCTAGCCAGATAGGAGTTCTAGTGGAGGAAAAGAAATACCAACCTACCCACAAAGACTTCAGCTCAAAATTTACCTACCTTCAAGATGTGCAGAGATGAAGGTAATGTCCAACCAATTCCTGCCAACCTGAGACTCATCCCTTGGTAGAGAGTCAACCATTGACACTATTCATGATAACTGTGCTATGCTTGTAGACAGGAACTAGCATAACTGTCTTCTGAGAGGCTTCAGTCCAGCTGCTGATGGAAACAGATACAGAGACCCACATCCAAATATTAGACAGAGTTCCAGGAGTTTTGTGGATGATTAGAGGAAAGGTAGAAGGACCTGGAGGGGACAAGAACTGTACAAAAAAAATAATAACCTGGGCCCATGGGGGCTTATAGAGCCTGAAGCACCAACCAAAGACCATGCATGGACTAGACATAGGCCTCCATACACATATGTAGCCAATGAGCAGCTTAGTCTTCACGTGGGTTCCCTAGCAAGGAGAGCAGGAGCTGTCTCAGACATGGACTCTGTTGTCTGCTTTTCCATCACAATCACCTGTCGGGGCTGCCTTGCCCAGCTTCAGTGGAAGAAGATGTAGTCAGTCCTGATGCTACTTGATGTGCTTGTGTGAGTTGGTAAGAGACCATGGTTCCTTCCCATTTCTGAGGTGTAGGGGAAGGGTTTAGGAAGAAGAGTGAGGGAGAGTGGGACTAGGAGGAGAGGATGGAGAGAGCTATGATCAGGATATAAACTGGATAAATAAAATAAAATTTAAAAATCCACAACAAAACAAAACAGAACAATTGAGTTCATTTTATGTTGGCCATCTAGTAACAGGCATGGAATGTACCCTTAAATAAGGTTGTATACACAGTAAGGATCCTTCTGCAAAAACTGATTTTTTTTTCTTTGCAAGAAGTTATCATTTGGAGATAGCTTCTGAGTTATGAATGGGGGCTTATGTGTACTTTTTATCTCAGTTCAGGCACCTCATCTAGTTTTGACCTGTGCAGGCCATGTACATGCTGCCAAAGTCTCTGTGAGTTCTGGGAAGTTCCTGTTTTATAATCTTATTATCATATCTTTGTCTTTGTTTGTTCTAGTACCTCTACCTTGTCTTTAATCTTATACTTCGTTCCTTTCCTTGATCCATTCTATTGATGAAACATCGCTAAGAGCTTTTCATTTGACTTATTATTTTAATTTACAGTATTTCAGAATTTTTTTTCTTCAGTATTTCTCACATTTTGTTGAATCTACCCCTTCATATCTTGTATCACTTTCCTTACTTTCTCTGTTTGTATTCTTGGTTAGGAGCTTAATTTGAAAAGATACCTGCATGTCCTCATGTATAGCAGAGCTATTTAGAATAGCCACAAAATGGAAAGAACCTCAGTTTCTATCAGTTGGTGAATGGATAAAGAAAATATGGATCACCTACACAATGAAATGCAGCCTTAAATAGATTGGAACCTTGAGGCTATCATGGTCGTATACACATATTATCTCAGATCTTAAGAGATGGATACTGGAAGTCAAGATCTGAAGCTAGGCTTGGTTACGTAGAGGATTCTCTTCCACTCCTCACCCCATTAAAGAAAGCTGAAATCCTCTAATTTGAACTAAGGTAGATGGAACTCGAGATCATTATCTTAAGTAAGATGGCCACAGAAAGAGAAGCAACAATTTTTTTTTCATGTATAGAAACTAAAAACATCAAATTCAGAAAACTACAGGATAAAATTATGGTTACCATAGGCTGGGAAGAACATTTGTTAATATGAAGATGTTAATCAACAAATAAAAAATTTCACTTACATAAAAATAAATTCTGTTAATCCATTGTACAAGATAGTGACTGTTGTTAATAGAAATATGTTTTTGTTTCATAATATTTAAAAGGAGAGTTACCACCATAGAAATTATAAGTAGTTAAGGTAATAGGTATACTATTACTATTATATTCCTTTCTATATTATATATCTCAATGCATACTCCAAAATCATGCAGTCTTCAATTTTATTACATGAGTATATTTCCTTTATAAGATATAATTATAGCTCAGAATTATTTAGGGTATGGTATTTTAGGAATGTGTCTGGAGGTGCACATGCCTGTCCCATTGGCCAGAAATCAGCATCAGATGTACTCCTCTAATCATTGTTTATGTTAACTGTTTTTATAGAGTTTCGTACTGATTCCAGAGTTTACTGTTTTGTCCACATTGGCCTGATTATTCTTTCTCCATCCCACAAGTGATAGAGTTACTGGGTTTTAGGGTCCAAATTTAGGTTCTTATGCATTCATAGATAGCTCGTTTTGCACTTTTATTGCCCTATCCTCCAAAGCACTTCTATTAGAATTTATGTAATAGTCTATTTTAATGTTCTTAACAATTTTGACTTTAATTACAATTATTCTTAGAAACTCTCCTTACTACTTTGGCATGTACACACTATCTTTGCTTGTGTTGTTTAGTATGACATAATTTTCTTTTAGAAAATATCTCTTTTGAGAATTTTTTTTTCATAGTGTCTGTACTGTTATACTTTCTGACCTCATGCCTAAAATACTTTTTGGTTTGCTCACTTATAAATATTTGATTAAATGCTTTTTTCACCTAAAAGTATACACACATTTTAATGTCCTACAACTTCCTATATCAAAGAAAACAAGTTTAATGCTACTGTAATGTTGAAATGTTTTTTAAACATTTTTTAAAATTTAAATTTATTTTTTTATAATTTATTCACTTTACATTCCGATTGTAGTCTCCTCCCTTGTCTCCTCCTGGTCCCACCCTCTCTCCCTCTTAGCCCCTTATTTCCCTCCCTATTTCTCAGAAAGGGAGAGCCTTTTCTCCCCTATCATCTGACCCCAGCCTATCAAGACTTATCAGGACTGCCTACATCTTCTTCTTCTGTGGCTTGGCAATCCACCCCACCCCAATGCTCCCACCAGATGGACGTGATCAAAGAGTGGACAACAAAGTCAAATGTCAGAGACAACCCCTGCTTGCCTTACTAGGGAACCCTCATGGAGATGGAACAAAGCAGATGCTAAGAGTCACAGCCAAATTTTGGGCAGAGCACAAGGAATAGTAGGAAAGAGTGGGAGAATAGAAAACCAGGAGAGAACAGGAGCTGCATAAGATGTCCAACATATGGACTTTAGTTTTGTGCAAAGTGATAAGTATGGCATTTTTCTACATGTAGATATCCAGTTAGATAAAAACAAACACACTAAATCGGTTAGAAGAAAAAGTGGGGAAGACCCTAGAACTCATTGGTACAGGAGACAACTTCCTGAACAGAACACCAACAGCATAGGCTTTAAGAGCAACAATCAATACATGGGACCTCATGAAAGTGAAAAGCTTCTGTAAATCCAGGGACACTGTCATCAAAACAAAACAAATGCCTACAGATTGGGAAAGAATCTTCACCAACCCTTTATCTGACAGAGGGCTAATATCCAATATATATAAAGAACTAAAGAAGCTGAAAGGCAGCAAACCAAGTAATCCAATTAAAAACTGGGGAACAGAGCCAAACAGAGAATTCTCTGTAGAGAAATACAGAATGGCAGAGAAACACTTAAAGAAATGCTCATAGTCATTAGCCATCAAGGAAATGCAAATCAAAATGACCCTGAGATTTCACCTTACCGCCATCAAAATGGCCAAGTTGAAAAACTCGAGTGACAACACATGCTGGAGAGGGGGTGGAGAAAGGGGAACCCTCCTCCACTGCTGGTGGGAATGTAAACTTGTACAACCATTCTAGAAATCAATCTGGCACTTTCTCAAACAGCTAGGAATAGCGCTTCCTCAGGATCCAGCCATACCACTCCTAGGCACAGATCCAAAAGAGGCTCAAGTACACAATAAGGGCATTTTTCAACCCTGTTTGTAGCAGCTTTATTTGTAATAGCCAGAAGCTGGAAACAGCCCAGATGCCCCTCAGTGGAGGAATGTATACAGAAATTGTGGTAGATCTACACAATGGAATATTACTCAGCAGTAAAAAATAAGGAAATCATTAAATTTGCAGGTAAATGGTGGTACCTGGAAAGGATCATCCTGAGTGAGCTGTCCCAGAAGGAGAGAGACACACATGGTATATACTCACTCCTATAGACATATAATGTAGGATAAACCTACTAAAATCTGTACATCTAAAAAACTAATCAAGAAGGAGGACTCTGACTAAAATGCTCAATCTCCATTCCAAAAGGCAAAGAGGACGGCCATCAGAAAAAGAAGAAAACAGGAAACAAGTTAGGAACCTGCCACAGAGGGCCTCTGAAAGGCTCTGCCCTGCAGACTATCAAAGCAGATGCTGAGATTTATGGCCAACTGTTGGGCAGAGTGCATGGAATCTTATGAAAGAAGTGGGAAATAGTAAAATCTGGAGAGGACAGGAACTCCACAAGGAGAGCAACAGAACCAGAAAATTTGACCACAGGGGTCTTTCCAGAGTCTCATACTCCAACCAAGTACCAGGCATGGAGATAACCTAGAACCCCTGCAGAGATGTAGCTTATGGCAGTTCAGTGTCCAAGTGGGTTCCATAGTAATGTGAAGAGGGACTGCCTCTGAAATGAACTGATTTGGCCTGCTCTTTGATCACCTCCCCCTGAGGGAGGAGCAGCCTTACCAGGCCACAGGAGATAACAATGCAGCTACTCCTGACAAGATGTGATAGACTAAGATCAGAAGGAAGGAGAGGGGGACCTCCCCTATCAGTGGACTTGTGGAGGGGCATGTGTGAAGAAGGGGAAGGGAAGGTAGGATTAGGAGGAGAGGAGTGAGGGTTTTATGGGGGGATACAAAGTGAATAAAGTATAAGTAATAAAAGTTAAAAAAATTAAAATTAAAAGTAAAAAAAAAAAAAAGAAGTCTAACACAACCAACAAATCTGGTCCCATAGGGGCCTTAGTGACTTGTGCACCAACCAAGGACCATGCATGAAGGGGGCCCAGTCTCTAATGTTTTTTTATACATGTATATACATATATGCACATTTATGTATGTATACATGTATATATTTTCCCAAGATTTTATTTTTTGTATTAATTACAGTTTATTCACTTTGTATCCCAGCTGTAGCCCCTCCCTCATTCCCTCCCAATCCCCACCCACCCTTCCTCATCTCCTTCCTGCCCTTCTCTAAGTCCACTGATAGGGAAGGTCCTCCTTTCCTTCCTTCTGACCCTAGTTTATCAGGTCTCCTCAGGGCTGTCTCCATTGTCTTCCTCTGTGGCCTAGCAATCATTTTAAAAAAACATTAGAGACTCAGCGGCTGGCTCTTTGACTCTAATGTTTTTTTAAAAATGATTTTATTAGTTCCTTGAGAATTTCATACTCTGTTTTGATCATATCCACACCTTCCCCTACTCTTCTCAGGTCCATCCTCTTTTCCTACCCTTCCAACTTTGTGTTTTGATTTTTTTATATACTTATCAAGTCCACATCGCAATGCCTATGTATTATTGTATTTTTGGCTTTTCAGGAGCTACCTCTTAAGGAAAAATGACTCCAAATCTTTCACTAGGTATCAATTTCCAATAGTTCTTGTGCCTGGGGTGCAATTATATGCTGAGCTCTCATTTCCCCATTGGTACTCTGTATGGATTAAGAATGTATAGGTCACTTAGCAGTTGAGGCGCAAGCCTTTAATCAGTCACTCAAGAGGCAGAGTCAGGCTGATCTCTGTAAATCTGGGACAAGCCTGGTCTAGAAAATGAGTTTCAGGACAACCAAAGCTATTAGCACAGAGAAACCCTTTATCAATAAACCAAAAAAGAAAAAAAATGCATAGGTTTTGTGCATGCTATCGCAATTGCTGTGCAGCTACCTAGTGGTGTCTAGAAGGCACTGTTTTTCTTGAGTTACCTATAAGCTCTGGCTCTTAAACTCTTTCAGCCATTTCTTCCAAAATGCCACCTGAGCCTTGGGAGGAAAAGGCATGACACTGAGGGTTGACCATCCTACATCCCTTGTTTTTTCTCAAATTGATGAATTTGTGGATCTCTCTGCCAATCACAAACTACTAGACTTTTCTGATGTGTTAACAGATGTATTAATCCATGTATAGCACAAGTCATTAGCAGTTGGTTTAATACGATGTCCATTTAACACAATTATTTTTGTGTTTTGTTTTTTTCCTATTGTTCTAAAAGCTTTCAAGTGTATCATTGTTAATTTGAGTTATTTTAATTTTTTTTTTTCAATGCAGTTTATTCAGGAACATTGAACAATCCTCGGACCCCGGGGAAAGCCAGCCCACAGCTTAAATAGCCTCTGGGTAGCCAACCCAGGCGTGCCACGGGGGCAATGCAGATAGGTCCACATACATGGAAGCAAGCCAGATCCTCGGCCTTAGCCAAATGTGGAGTTGTTCCTGACAGAGAGCACTCACCATCGGGAAGGTGGAAGGCGGAAACCAGCTCCATCTTTAAGGCATAGCATTCCGCAGCTCTCCACAGTTCCCCCTTTTTGTTTTAGACGCATCAGGCAAGAGTATTTTAAAGTTTATTTTTGTTTCTTTTATCTGTATGAGTGCTTTGCTTACATGTGTACCATGTGTTTAAGTGCTCACAGTGGCAGAAGAAGGAGCTGAAATTCCAAGAACTGGAAATAAAAGTTATTATGAGCCACCATGTGGGTGCAAAAACAAGGTCTGCTAGAACAGGAAATGCTCTTAACTGCTGAGCCAACTCTCCAGTCCCTTCTCAAATGTTTTGGTAAAGCAATTATTTTTTTTACTTTTTTATTTATTATAATTAATTCACTTTGTATCCCAGTTGTATCCCCCTCCATCATCCCTTCCCAATCCTGCCCTCCCTCCCTCTTTTCCTCCAATTCCCCTCTCCCAGTCTACTGATAGAGGTGGTCCTCTTCCCCTTTCATCTGACCTTAGGCTATCAGTTCTTATCAAGACTGGCTGCACTGGCTTCCTCTGTGGCCTGGTAAGGCTTCTCACCCCTCAGTGGGAGGTGATCAACGAGCCAGCCACTGAGTTCATGTCAGAGACAGTCTCTGTTCCCCTTACTAGAGTATCCACTTGTAGAAAGAGCTGCCATGGACTAGATCTGAGCAAGGGATCTAGGTTATCTCCATGCATGGTCCTTGGTTGGTGTATCAGTCTCAAAAAAGACCCCTGTGCTCAGATTTTTTGGTTCTGTTGCTCTCTTTGTGGAGTTCCTGTCCCCTCAAGGTCTTTCTATCTCCTGCTTCTTCTGTAAGATTCCCTGCATTCTGCTAAAAGTTTGGCTATGAGTTTCAGCATCTGCTT
This sequence comes from Meriones unguiculatus, assembly GCF_030254825.1. Classification (NCBI taxonomy): domain Eukaryota; kingdom Metazoa; phylum Chordata; class Mammalia; order Rodentia; family Muridae; genus Meriones; species Meriones unguiculatus. The sequence continues at coordinate 80,959,009 of NC_083369.1, read as the reverse complement.
TGATACCCTCCTGGGTTAGAGTCTTTCAGAAGCCCTTTGTGGTAGGCTCCTGTCCCATCCCTGTTTTATCCCTCTTCTGATGTTTATCCCATTTGCCTTTCTGAATGAGGATTGAGCACCTTCCCTAGGGTCCTCCTACCTGCTTAGCTTTTCTAGGTGTACAGATTTTTTGTATAATTATTGTATACAATATGTCTAATTTCCACTTATAAGTGAGTATATACAGTGTGTGTGTTTCTGCTTCTGGGATACCTCACTCAGGACGATCTTTTCTAGTTCCCACCATTTGCCTGCAAATTTCATGGTTTCCTTGTTTTTAATTGCTCAGTAGTATTCCATTGTTTAAATGTAGTACAATTTCTGTATCCATTTCTCAGTTGAGGGACATCTGGGTAGTTTTCAGATGCCAGCTATTATGAATAAAGCTGTTATGAACATAGTTGTACAAATATCCTTACTTGAGCATATTTTGGATAAAAAAAAACACTTATTTTTATAAACTTTCCTCTTGGTGCTGATTTTATTGTATCCCCTAGATATTCTTATGTTGTTTCCATTTTCATTTAATTTAAAGTTTCCTTCTTGTTTTCTTCCTTGATACAATTATCATTCAGTGATGTGTCATTTAGTTTCCATGAGTTCGTGTAATATCTGTAGTTTTTCTTGCTGATAAGATCCAGCTCTATTACATCATGATCAGATAGAACACAAAATATTATTGCAAATTTTATGAATTTGTTAAGATTTTTTATGTGTCTTAATGTATTGTTGATTTGGGGAAAAATTCCAGGGACTACTGAGAAGAATGTGTATTCTTTAGAGTTTGGGTGGAATGCTTTATAGACATCTGTTAGGTACATGTTATTTATGATGTCTTTTAGCTCCAGAGTTTGTCTGTTTAGTTTATTTGTGGATGACAGACCTACTGGTGCGAATAGGTATTGAAATCATCCACTATCGCTGCATTGGTGTCAATTTGTGGGCTTATATCCAAAAACATTTCTTTTATGAACTTGGTTGCTCCTGTGTTTGGTGATTATATGCTCAGGACTGAGAGTTGTTCTAAGTCATTTTCAAGTGGGCCATTATTATGGGGTTAGTATTTTTTTTGGTGGAGATATGTTATTTGTTTTTTCATGTTTTTTTGTTTTGTTTTGTTTTTCTAAGTTGGGATATGCACAGTTGGAGTAAGTTTGTGACTGGAGTTTTTTTTTTTTTTTTTTTTCTTTCGCTTGTTCTTTCTTTATTTCCTTAAGTCATCTTCCTTCTTTCATTAGAGGCGTTTACATTGTTCATCAAAGTATCTAATTCATTGTAGGATTTCCTCTTTTATCTGACATTTAGAAATACAGTCACATTGTCATCTCTTCTGCTTATCTGTTATATTCTGGTGATACCTGCAGCTTACTTGAGGAGCTTGGAACAAGTTTTCTCTAGTAGTGCCCAGGGAAGGACTATGTCTTGGATCTCAAGGCCAGGAAGGGTCCTAGTGAGTCAGATCACAGGCTCTGGTTTGTTGTGAAGGGGGCAAGGGGCAGGGGGCAGGAGGCAGTCTGGTTCTCCAGGCTGTGAGTGGCATTTAAAGAGCCACTTTTGGGAGCAGGCTGAGAACTGGTGAGGGAGAGAGAGGAGTTGGGAGGATGTCTAGGTCTTTAAGCAGACATGAGGCAAGCAGAATGGATGAGGCTATGTAAGTAAGTGAGGATAGCTTAGCTATTACTTTATGCCTAGTAGGTGGGCTATCTCAAAGGAAGGGAGGAGCAACTTGGAGGAAACTGTGGTTCCTAGAAAGCAGCTGGTAGAGGGATGGCCAGAATGGAGGGAACATTTTCAGGGGGTGGGGTGCAGATAGTCTGCGTGTATTTGTGTGCCAAGTAGGTAGGCTAGAGCTCTGGTTCTTCTTGCTAATGAATAACATGTTTTGTACTGTCTGGTGTTAGCAATCTGGTTTTTTCCTTTTGTTTTAATTTTCATTTTGAAACAGGGTCTCACTAAGTTGCTATTGACATTTGAACTCATTCTATTAGGGCAGACAGTATTTTATCTTGTTGTCTTTTTGCCTCAGCCTGGTAAATAGCTGGGTTTGTAGACCTGATGCCTGGTTAGATGTTTTTTTTTTTTTTTTTTTTTTTTTTTTTTTTTTTTTTTTTTTTTATTGTGGTTCAGGTTTTTTGAAAGATTTTCTGGGTGTGTGACATTCATGCAGTCTTTGACAGCTATTCTTTTTTTTTTTTTATTAAGGTTTTATTATTTATTTATTTTTTAAATTTTGTTTTTTTCTTATCAGTTACATTTTATTTAACTCTGTATCCCAGCCGTGTCCCGATCTCTCATTCCCTCCTAGTCCCTCCCTCCCTCCCTCATCTCCACCGTGCCCCTTTCCAAGTCCACTGATAGGGGGGACCTCCTCCCCATTCATCTGATCCTGTTTTATCAGGTATCTTCAGGACTGGCTACAAAGACCTCCCCTGTGGCCTAACAGGACTGCTCCTCCCTTGGGGGGTGAGGAGGCCAAAGAGCCAGTCATTGAGTTCCTGTTAGAAATAGTCCTTGTTCCCCTCACTTTGGGAAGCCAATTGGTTACTGAGCTACCACAGGCTACATCTGAGTGGAGGTTCTAGGTTATATCCATACATGGTCCTTGGTTGAATATCAGTCTCAGAAAAGACCCTGTGCCCAGATATATTTGGTCCTTGTGGAGCTCCTATCCTTTCCCCATCAGACTAACTCCCCTTCTTTCTTATGATTCCCTGTACTCTGCCAAAGGTTTGGTCATGAGTCTTTGCTTTGAAAACACTGCTAGTTAGAGTCTTTCAGATGCGCTCAGTAGATTCCTGTCATACGTTCAATGCACATCCCATCTGTCTTTCTAAATGAGGATTGATCATCTTACCCCATGTCCGCTCAATTGATTATCTTTTTTAGGTGTATAGATTTTATTATGTTTATAATATCTTATAGGTCTATATAAGTGAGTATATCCCATGTTTGTCTTTCTCCTTCTGGGATATTTCACTCAGAATGATCCTCTCTATATCCCACCATTTGCCTGCAAATTTCATTATTTCCTCCTTTTTGATTGCTGAGTAGTATTCCATTGTGTAAAAATACCACAATTTCTGTACCCATTCCATTGTTGAGGGACATCTGGGTTGTTTCCAGGTTCTGGTTATTACAAATAAAGCTGCTATAAACATGGTTGAGCAAGTATCCCTTTTGTGTACTTGAGCAAACTTTGGGTATATACCTAGCAGTGGTATAGCTGGGTCTTGAGGAAGCACTATTCCTAATTGTCTTAGAAAGCGCCAGATAGATTTCCAGAGTGGTTGTACCAGTTTACATTCCCACCAGCAGTGGAGGAGGGTTCCCCTTTCTCCACAACCTCTCCAGCATGTGTTGTCACTTGAGTTTTTCATCTTGGCCATTCTGATGGGTGTAAGGTGATATCTCAGGGTCGTTTTGATTTTACATTTCCCTGATGGCTAATGACATTGAGCATTTCTTTAAGTGTTTCTCTGCCATTCTATATTCCTCTACAGAGAATTCTCTTTTTAACTCTGTTGGCCATTTTTTAATTGGATTACTTGGTTTGCTGCTTTTCAGCTTCTTTAGTTCTTTGTATATACTGGATATTAGTCCTCTGTCAGATAAAGGGTTAGTGAAGATTCTTTCCCAATCTGTAGGCAGTCATTTTGTTTTGATGACGGTGTCCTTTGCTTTACAGAAGCTTTTCAGCTTCATGAGGTCCCATTTATTGATTGCTGCTCTTAGAGCCCGTGCTGTTGGTGTTCTGTTCAGGAAGTTGTCTCCTGTGCCAATGAGTTCTAGGCTGTTCCCCAGTTTTACTTCAGCAGATTTAGAGTATCTGGTTTTATGTTGAGGTCTTTGATCCACTTGGACTTTAGTTTTGTGCAGGGTGAAAAAATATAGATCTATTTTCATTTTTCTGCAGGTAGACATCCAATTAGACCAGCACCATATGTTGAAGATGCTGTCTTTTTTCCATTGAATGGTTTTGGCTGCTTTGTCAAAAATCGAGTATTCATAGGTGTGTGGGTTTATTTCTGGGTCTTATAGTCGCTTCCATTGATCCCCCTTTCTGTTTCTATGCCAATACCATGCAGTTTTTATTACTGTTGCTCTGTAGTAAAACTCGAGATCGGGGATGGAGATACCTCCAGATAATCTGTTGTACAGGATTGTTTTGGAGATTCTGGGTTTTTTGTTTCTCCATATGAAGCTGAGAATCTTTTTTTCAATGTTTGTAAAGAACTGAGTTGGTATTTTGATGGGAATTGAATTGAATTTGTAGATTGCTTTTGGCAGAATGGCCATTTTCCCAATGTTAATCCTACCAATCCATGAGCACGGGAGATCTTTCCATCTTCTGATGTCTTCTTCAATTTCTTTCTTCAGAGACTTGAAGTTTTTCTCAAACAGGTCTTTCACTTGCTTGGTTAGTGTCACCCCAAGGTACTTTATGTTATTACTGGCTATTGTGAAGGGTGTTGTTTCCCTAATTTCTTTCTCGGCCCTTTTGTCTTTGGTATACAGGAGGGCTTCTGATTTTTTGAGTTGATTTTGTATCTTGCCACTTTGCTGAAGGTGCTTATCAGCTGGAGGAGTTCTCTGTTTGAATTTTTGGGGTCGCTCATATATACTATCATATCATCTGCAAATAGTGACACTTTGACCTCTTTCTTTCCGATTTGTATCCCCTTGATCTCCTTTAATTGTCTTATTGCTCTGGCTAGGACTTCAAGTACTATTTTGAAGAGATATTGAGAGAGTGGGCAGCCTTGTCTTCTTTCTGATTTCAGTGGGATTGATTTAAGTTTCTCTCCATTGAGTTTGATGTTGGCTATAGGCTTGCTGTATATTGCCTTTACTATGTTTAGATATGTGCCTTGTATCCCTGATCTCTCCAAGACTTTAAACATGAATGGGTATTGGACTTTGTCAAATCCTTTTTCAGCATCTAAAGGGATGATCATGTGGTTTTTCTCCTTCTGTTTGTTTATGTGGTGGATTACATTGATGGATTTCCGTATGTTGAACCACCCTTGCATGCCTGGGATGAAACCTACTTGCTCATGTTGGATGATATCTTTGCTGTGTTCTTGGATTTGGCTTGCAAGTATTTTATTGAGTATTTTTGCATCAAAGTTCATAAGAGAGATAGGTCTGAAGTTCTCTTTTTTTGTTGGGTCTTTGTTTGGTTTGGGTTTCAGGGTGACTGTCGCTTCATAGAAAGAGTTTGGTAATGTACCTTCTGTTTCTATTTTGTGGAATAGTTTGAGGAGAATTGGTGTTAGCACTTCTATGAAGGTCTGGTAGAATTCCGTGCTGAAACCATCTGGCCCAGGGCTTTTTTTGGAGGGGAGACTGTGAATGACTGCTTCAATTTCCTTAGGGGATATAGGGCTATTCAGTCTTTCTACCTGATCTTGATTTAATGTTGGAAGATGGAATCTGTCAAGAAAATTGTCCATTTCATTTAGGTTTTCAAATTTTGTGGCATATAGGCTTTTGTAGTATGACCTAAAGATTGTTTGAATTTCCTCAGTGTCTGTAGTTATGTCACCCATTTCATCTCTGATTTTGTTGATTTGGATAGATTCTCTCTGCTCTTTAGTTAGTTTGGCTAAGGGTTTGTCTATCTTGTTGATTTTCTCCAAGAACCAGCTTTTTGTTTCATTGATTCTTTGAATGGTTTTATTTGTTTCTAATTGATTGATTTCAGCCCTGAGTTTGATTATTTCTAGTCTTCTGCTTCTCTTGGGTGTATCTGCTTCTTTTTTTTTTCTAGGGTTTTCAGTTTGGCCATTAAGTTGTTTGTATGTGATGTTAGGAATTTCTTCTTGCAGGCACTTAGTGCTATAAATTTTCCCCTGAGCACTGCTTTCAATGTGTCCCATAAATTTGGTTATGTTGGGCCTTCATTTTCATTGAATTCTAGGAAGTCTTTAATTTCTTTCTTTATTTCTTCCTTAGCCCAGCTGTCATTGAGTAACAGGTTGTTCAGTTTCCATGTCTGTGTCGGCTGTTTGTTATTTCTGTTGTTTTTGAGGTCCAGCTTTAGTCCACGGTGATCAGATAGAATACAAGGGATTATTTCAATCTTTTTGTATCTGTTGAGGCTTGCTTTATGACCAACTATATGGTCTATTTTGGAGAAGGTTCCATGTGGTGCTGAAAAGAAGGTATACTCTTTTGAATTTGGGTGAAAAGATCTGTAGACGTCTATTAAGTCCGTTTGATTTAGAGTCTCTGTAAGTGTTTTTATTTCCCTATTTGTTTTCTGTCTAGTTGATCTGTCCCTTGGTGAGAGTGGAGTGTTGAAGTCTCCCACTATTAGGGTATTAGGATCAATGTGTGATTTAAGCTTTAATATTGTTTCATTTACGAATGTAGGTGCTCTTGTATTTGGGGCATAGATATTCAAAATTGTGATGGTGGATTTTTCCTTTGATGAGAATATAGTGGCCCTCCTTATCTTTTTTGGTTAACTTGGGTTGAAAGTCTAATTTATTAGATATTAGGATGGCTACTCCAGCTTGTTTCATGGAACCATTTGTTTGAAAAACAGTTTTCCAGCCCTTTACTCTGAAGTAGTGTTTATCTTTGTTGCAAAGGTGTGTTTCTTGGATGCAGCAGAATGTTGGATCCTGTTTCTGCAACCATTCTGTTAGTCTGTGTCTTTTTATTGGGGAGTTGAGTCTGTTGATGTTGATAGAAACTAGTGACCAACAATTGTTACTTACTTTAGATGTGGGGTTTGTGGTGTCACTGAGTTTCATTGCTTGTAAACTTTTGGTTTTTTTGTTGTGTAGTTATCTATTTCTTCTGTTTCCTTAGATGTAGTTGTTTTCTTTGGTTTGGAGTTTCCCTTCTAGTACCTTCTGTAGAGCTGGGTTACTATGTAGATATGTTTAAATTTGGTTTTGTCTTGGAATATTTTGAATTCTCCGTCTATGATGAGTGAAAGTTTTGCTGGGTATAGTAGTCTGGGCTGGAGTCTGTGGTCCCTTAAGGAATGTATGATTTCTGTCCAGGCCCTTCTGGCTTTCATAGTTTCTGTTGAGAAATCTGGTGTGATTCTGATAGGTCTACCTTCATATGTTACTTGGCCTTTTTCCCTTGCTGTTTTTAGAATTTTTTCTTTGTTCTGTAGGTTCAGTGTTTTGACTATGATGTGACATGAAGAATTTCTTTTCTGGTCTAGTCTACTTGGTTTTCTTTAGGCCTCTTGTATGTTTATGGCCATCTCCTTCTTTAAGTTGGGAAAGTTTTCTTCTATAATTTTCTTGAAAATATTTCCAGGACCTTTAAGCCTGATGTCTTCTTTTTCTTCTACTCCTATTATTCTTAGGTTTTGTCTTTTCATGGTGTCCTTGATTTCTTGGATGTTTTGTGTTTGGAACTTTTCTGATTTTATTTTTTCTTTGAGAGATGTGTCAATTTCCGCAAGTGTATCTTCAGCTCCTGAGATTCTTTCTTCCATCTCTTGTATTCTGTTAGTGATGCTTAACTTTGTAGTTCCTGCTCTTTTCTCTATGTTCTCCAGCTCCTGTTTTTTCTCTCTTTGTGTTTTCTTTATTGATTCTAATTCTGTTTTCATGTCTTGAACCATTTCCTTCTTCTGTTTGAATGTGGAGTTCTGGCTTTCAATGACAGCTTCTATTTTTTTTTTCCATTTCCTCTCTGTGTATCACTAATTGTGCCTCTATTTCTTTGGGTATAATTGCCTGTATTTCTATGAGAGCTTTGTTTATTTCTTCTTTATTTGCCTTCATTTGTGTGGACATTTCTTTGAAAGCTTTGTGCATTTCTTCTTTGTTTGCCTCAATTTTCGTCGTCATTTCTCTGAGAGCATGATTTGTTTCCTCTTGGTTAGTCTCGATTTCTTTGGCTATTTCTCTGAAGGCTTTGTTCATTTCATCTTTATGGGCCTCTAATAGCTGGAGAAACATAGTTTTGAGGTCATTTTCTTGTATATCTAGTGAATTGAAGTGTCCATTGTTTTGTGGGGTTGCTGGTGAGGTCATTATGTCCTGATTTTTGTTGGGAGTGTTCTTAAGTCAGCCTCTAGCCATCTGGTTATTTATAATCCTCACTGTTTGTTCCTTGAGATTGTAGTTCGGGTTATGATCGTCTCTTTCCATTTTCTGGACTGTTTTTTCAGGAAGATGAGAGAGGTTCACTGGTTTGGGAGTGAGCACTGTGGTTTCAGTTTTGCCTATGTAAGGAATGTGACACTGGCACTATTCTCATGTGCTTTTAGTGGGCGTAGTGTGCATTTGTGGATTCTCTGACTATTGCAGTGGCCTGCAGACCACTATTACGCAGTTCTGTCTGAGATCCAAGTATTGTTTGCCTGGATTACACTGGTGGACGCGCAAGGCAGAGGCTTCAACGTTGGGGTCGCTATCCCAAGAATCCCTATGAGGCCCACACTAGGGGTTTGGGTGGCAGGGATCTTGTCTGGTTGCTTCTGTGAAGCCGCTGTGTGCCTCTTTATCCTTCGCTCTGCTGCGCAGGTTTATGGCAGTGTTTTGGGGAGTGCCCGAAAGGATTGGGTTTTCTCGGCCCTGATCTTTGGTTGGGGTACAGATTATGTGGTCTGTGGCAGATTCTGCTGGCCACCTCCTGCCTCCTCCCAAGAGGGAGTAGGGATTTTGAGCTGGACATGCAGCTGTTCTCTGCGCACGGTGGGAGCTCAGGTTGATGGCGGCGGGTGGGTACCCGTGGTCAGCGAGACCTTCCAGGGAAAGACTGGGTGACCTGTGATCAGACACGCAACTTTCCTTCCCCGTGTTTTTTTTTTTTTTTTTTTTTTTTTTTTTTTTTTTTTTTTTTTTTGCGACTGGGACTCCCAGTCTCTGGCACCGTTGTGCCCACCAATCAGCCTGTGAAAGTGATCGGGACATGCAGGCTTGTGGTTCCAGCCTGAAGACCCAAAGCCCGAGTTACCTGGGTTCTCTTCCAGGTTCTGGCTGTGTGGCCGGAGAGTGGACCTGACTGATTCCCACGCCGTGTGAGTCTCCCTTCACCTGGGAAACACGATAGCTGTTGTTTTAGGGCCCAGAGTTCAGTCTCCTGGTCGCTGCACGGAGTGTGTTGTCCTGCTTCTCAGACACAGTGTTCCCCTGGAGCCGCCATCTTGCGAATCCCTTTGACAGCTTCTTAAATGTTGTGAACAGTGACAATAACACCACTATATCCTTTGGAGATTTGTCCCTAGAGATAAGTCAGAGATATATTTAAGACTATGTTTAGACTTTTTTTTTCTCAAACAAACTATTATTATAATTAAGTTGTCCTCAAACATGGCTACACATTAAAATTCCCTTGGTAGCATTAAAAAAAAAAAATACTGCTTTCTCTGCCTTCCTGCCTCTTCAATGATAAAATTGGATATGTATATTTAGAGGTAAAATTTCTGCATTCAGGCCACCTTTTCTTGAATTGTTACCCTAATGGTTTTCTCCATGTATATTACTATGTCCTTAGGTAATGGGCCAATCAGATTAGTGATTGTACAATAAGGGTAACATAGCTTAAAAGTTAACAGTAATTTCTTTGAATATATGGTATTTGTACATATATGAATTTTAAAGCCACAAAATATATTTCATATAGTAAGTTTCTATTTCAACTCTGTTTTAGTAGCCACCAAGTTCTTTTCTGGAGAGGCAACTACTTGTCACTAGATTATTCCCTATTCTCCCACAATCCAAGCATATAGTATTAACCTGTCTATGTCAATAAATTATTGGAACAAAGATTATGAAAAGTCTTTCTGTTTTGAAATTAACTCTACCATGTGATAATAGTTTGTGTTCTGTAAGATTCTGCCTTGTTTTTAATTTGGAATTTTTATTTAGCTAGTCATAAATAGACAACTTACAAAGAGCTATGTAAAATTTTCTATTATTTTAAATGAAAATTCTGCTAAGACTGACAAAGGGTTAGGCTGCCATACAGGCAACAAACATATCTTTATCTTCTGCTGTCTTCTGAGATGTCCATAATCCTGTCTGTATCGAGTCCACAGCCACCATCAGGAGAGATACTCCTTGCTCTCATTCTTGTCTCATTCTTGTATTTCTTTAAGTTGCTATATTTTTGCTATTTCCATTATGTTCTGGGCAATAAACTTTTCTTCCTCCATGATGAGGCCTAGTAAATTTCTGTGATATTCTCTACGGTTCTTTCAGCCTAACCACAGGTGATAATCATTTGTCTCTGGTGTAATGTTATTGTCTCTCAAGGGTTTTACTTGAAAATGGAGCCCATGATGATGAGCCTAGTCCTGCTGTGACTTGAGAGGCCTGGATGGATTGATATCCCTTGGGGGCCTCTGCTTCTCTGAGAAAAAATAGAGGGGGTAGAAGGAGGGTATGGTCAGCATGAAGGTGGGACTGCAAGGAGAAGAGGGAGGGGACTGGGATCAGGCTGTAAAGAACTAAATTAATTAATTAATTAAAGGAAAAAGAAAGAAACAAAGAAAACGTAACTCAAATTTTCTATCTCTTGAAAATAAGAGAGCCATTGGGGCTTTTATTTTTTGTCCTGCTTCTGAAACATTTAACATTTGTAGTCTTATGGTATCCCTCCTAACTTCCCTTTGTTCTGTTATCCTGGGAAATTCACCCCCCTTTTTTGTTTGAGTAGGAGATAACAGAGGTTATCTTTTGTTTTCTTGCAAATGTTGTATAGGCTGTGGGCTCTTTGCTAGGCCTCTGAAGCCTATTGCTCCCGACTGCTTTGCTTGCCAAAGAAAAATGATCACAGAATCAAACTGTGCAAGAAGAGAAGGGCAAAAAAATAAAGAAAAGAAAATAATTCTTGGCAAGAAATGTTTGTATTTGAAAATGTTTTTTTTTCTTCCCCAGAAGATGCATCAGTTATTTCTTAATCAATAGAGATTAACATACATGTGCCTTCCTCATTTTTAATATGTTGTTTTCCCAGATAAGGCATTGAAGAATTGAAAATACACTTTCAAATTATCAACAGTTATTTATTAAGCACCTATTCTAGGCTTTGCTCATGTTCCCATGAAGTGACTCAGGCAGTGAATAAATATGAAATCTCTTTTATTTTTGTCTGTGGCTTTCTCAGATACTTATTTTCTTAGAATGGTCAATGATCATAAAAGGTTGAGTCCCTAATGGATAAAAATGTAAATCAGTACAAACAGCAGAAGACAAACCAACTATCTAAAAATAAATGGAAATTTTATGAAAATTCCCATCTATTTCTTTAGGTTCCCAGGTTAAGTATCCAATAGAGAGATTATGTGAAGCTTATATTTCACTTTCAGAATTTAATATGGTAACTTTCATAGTGTATCAATGTTAAGTTGTGTAGGCAATTCAACTGGCCTTCTCTTAGGGTCCTTTAGGTTCCTGACACCATCCTATGTCAGTACCTGCATCCTATGACGTCATCTGAGCCAGGTACATGGTGACCTGTTGGCCACTCTCCCCCTCTCTGGCTCTCTTGCTCTTCTCCTCTCTTGCTTTCTCTTTTCTTGGTTGGGGTACCCCCTCCCTCCCAGGTCTCTCTCTTTCCTTTTCCTCTTTATTTCTCCATCTCCATTCAATAAATCTCCTTTATATAATACCAGCTGTGTGCGTGGCATCATTTTTAAATAAATACTAACAATCAGTCCTTTATGTTTATATACAACATAGTAAGCGAAGGACTGTTTAGAATGTCTTCCTTCTAGAATTCATGTGTGTTCTTCCTTATTTCTGAGCTTGAATATTTTGTGTTGGTTTGATTCACTATAGTTACTTGGGGTTTAATCTTGTATAATAATTAACTTCAATTGATCCACTGTAGTGTGTTAGGGAAGTTCTGGAGCCTATTAAATCTGACTAAGAATCCTACAATGTTTTCCTAATTTCCAGCATCATTATGCTGCTGGGAAAGCTGATTAATGGAAAGACATTCCAAATTGGGGCTTTTGCCTGGTGAAATTTCAGAGAGGGTGCACAAACATTCCATTTAAAATTATTGAATCTAATAAATAGAACATAAAGGATCTCCATTTTTATCAAGACCTGATGATGTTTTTGTTCTTTTTAATAACAAAACTCTTTCATTAAAGGGGTAAAACAATCCCGGAACTTCACTTATTAATACAGAACACATAAAGTTGATGAAAAAAAAAAAGAAAAATGGAACCTTACTGAAGGTATGCCATGCTCAGTAAGCCTGTGGAAAAGAAAATAGAAGGCTGCCGATGAGAAAAAAGATTGAGGGAGAAATTAACAAAACAATTGCTAAGAGATACACGTAAATGTAGTTGTAAAATGGAATATTCACATACACATTTTTAGCCTTTGGAGGGATTATAAAAAAAGTTTCCAAGTAGATCTTTTGAAAATCTTTCCTTAAGGGTGTTATTTACTAAGAGTTCACCATAACTCAGGGGAGTCAAAGGAAATTAAGACTTGGTTTCTTTCTTTGAAATACTTAATCTTTCTTTTAACAAAAAGTCTTGCTTGCATTGGTGAATTGAAATTATATTTTGAACTCATATTTGTGAACGTTATAATATTGGAGTCTACTTTCATTCCTAGTGAGTAGAATCTACTGGATACCTTTATTTTTGCAGATTCATAGACATTTTAAGAACTAGTGTTCATTCTTTGAGATAGATAGAAAAAAAGATGTTGGGCATAGAATTGAGGCCTACCAAGGTTAAAAGAATGTCTAAGAGATGATTGAAATATAAATAAATTAGTAGGCTTAGAAATGTTGATCAGTGATAGAGCATATGCTTGGTATAATATGAAGTCCTAGGTTTAATCATTTGTACCACTAAAAAGTAAATTAGCTTAAATTTTGTTTCATGTCATTGTTTAAAAACTCATGAATGTGCAGAAATGATTCTGTTAAAATAGGATTCAGTTAAATAGATTTTCATTGGAAATGATTTTTATTAGAAAAATGATTATAATCCCAATGTCATCATTAGGAAAAGACAGAAACATTTTTTTCTTATAATTTAAAATTTGATGACATTTTTAATATTAAGCTGGAGCATATGAGATTCCAAGCAGTTGGAGTCTACAGACATGCATTATATGATTGATCACACAGTGTTATAGCCAATGGAAAGTCTTTATTCCAGCTGGCTGGGACTTCACTCAGGTATTCTGGTCCTAACTAACCCTAACCATTTAGACTAGCAGGCTTTTAAAAGCAAGGATTACCTCCTGGTATCTCACTTGGCAGCTGGCTGCTTCAGTGGGAAGGTCTGCACATGCAGATAGTTTAGCAGAAGCTGAAAGATAAACAGCTGAAAGTGGAGTTTTGCACAAGGAAGCAGTTTGACAGAAGCTAAAATAAAGGATTAGCTGGCAGAGGGGATTGCATAAGCAGGAAGTTTAACAGAAACCAAGATAAGCAGTTACCTGAGACATTTAGCCTTGGGTCTTATAATAAATTTGGGTAGTATTTCATGGACGTCTCCATCAAGGAGATCAAATTCTAGTCAAAACTAAATGAAGTAAGCAAGGATGAAAGATGAAGGAACATTTGCACTTTTACTCTGTGACACATTGAAACAGATGTTTAGGAAGTAATATTTTATGGAAGAATCTATAGAAATTATTAGCCGACAATCATAAGGCTTAACTACATTTTAGGCCTTTCCCCATGTATAGTCTAAAATGATTCTTCCAAATAATTAGTTGATTATATAAATTTGATGCTAGGTGGGTAAGTCTCAGGGTTAGGGTGCTTCATCGTAGACAAGCTAGAGCAATAATTTTCAAAGCTTTTGGAGAAATTTGGAGTACTAAAGTAATTAAGATAAATATCCTTCATCCATATGGATGGTTTTATAGTTGAGAGATCAATAAGTGGACAGAAAGTTATGATTCAAACAGATAAAACATTTAGACTTGGTTTCACCAGTTGGAAATCCATCATATCAGTGTCTCTTTACATCTCTGAAGTTTAGTCTTTTATTTCTAAAATGGTATAATGATACTTACAATATTGTTGTGGTGTAAAAACTAAAAGAAGTAATGTTTTCTTTTTCTAAGCTTTAAAGAAGTACTGAAGATTGAATGATGATGTTGACAAATTCTCAAATAACCAGATGGCTTTATTATCTTTTTAATCATGACAGCATCTAAAACATGGAGTAATCTCAGTTGAAGATTGCTAGGGAGAGAGAACAGTAATTGACAAAGGGGAGGAGGAATGTGCCCAAAGGACACTGAATCTAGTAGGGTAGCCCCAAGGAAACTGTCACTAATAGTCCAAATATTACTGGAGGGGTAATAAAGCATGTATATAGAAGTAACCAATATAATAAATTGGAAATCCATCATACATTATATAAATGTAAAATTGTAAATTGCTTTAACATTTTTTCTAGTTGTTTAAAATGTTAAAGGGTTTATATAGAACTCAGCAATTACATGCCTAGGTGTATATTTCACACAAGTGAAAATACATTCTCATGAAAGCCCATACTATAATATATATACTGCATATTGTATTGATTATAGTTTTCAAATTGAAACAACATAGATGCCCATCATGTGATTAATGAAAGATGTACTGTTTATGCATAAAATTTTATTCAACTATAAAAATGAATGACTATATTATAAAGCCCTTAGGAACCTTGATAGCATGCTAAGTGAAATAAACTAGGTGCAAAAATTGTATTTTATATGATTGCACTTATGTCAAATATCCAGAATAGTTAAATTTATATAGATAGACAGGATATTAATAGTTTACAGAGGGCAAGGGGTGGGAGAAATTAGAGAGTAAAAGCTAATTGGAATAGAGTTTCTTTTTAGACTTAAAAAATGTTTAAGAAGTAAGTGGTGATAGTAGTCATAGAATGATACACTACTGATTTAAATACCCTAAAGGATTAATATTAAGCAAGGACATTTGTTTGTTTTAAGGAAAGATTTCATATGAAGGAATAATTTAAACTGACGAATAAAGCTGAAAATATTTGATAGAATTTTTAAAGATGAATTTATTTCTTTGCTAGTTACATATATATGATCTGTCCACACTCATCCTCCTACTGTCTTTTATCTCCTCCCACCCCATCATCCCTTTTTTTTTCCTACTATGTCTCCACTCCACTTTTAATGTCTTTTTGTTTTTACTTTGTAACCCACTGGAATTAACCAGGGGCACCTGCCTAGGCATAGGTGACTCACCAGTGACTATAACAATGAGGACAGTGAACTCCACCTCTGCAGTAACCCTATGCTGCTGTTTGATCTTTTGGGTGGAATAGGGATTTATGAACTTTTTCTAAATCTGTGTCTGCATGTTCAGGGGCTCAGTCTTGTACAAACCCTATGCAGGCAACCACAGTTGCTGTGAGTTCATGAGTACCATGGCCATATCATGGCTACAAAAAAGCATTTCATGGCCTTCCACCCCATCTGTTTCTTACATTCTTTTCTGCCTTCTTTTTTTTTTTTTTTTTTTTTTAAATCTCTGAACATTGAAAGATTGATATGTGTGAATGAGAATAGCTGCCATAGGCTCATATGTTTGATTCTAAGTCCCCAGTTAGTGAAACTGTTTTGGAAGGATTAGGGGGTGTGGCTTTGTTGCAGTAGGTGTGACCTTGTTGGAGGATGTGTGCCATTGGGGATGATGGGCTTTGGGGTTTCAAAAGCCTATGCTAAGCCCAGTCTTATTCTCTGTGTCTTCTACTCAGTGGATAAGATGTAAGCTCTAAGCTACTTATTCAGCCCCTCTCTGCCTGTCTGCTGCCATAGTCCTCACTGTGATTATCATGAACTAAACCTCTGAGACTAAACTGTAAGCAAGCCCTCAGTTAAGTACTTTTATAAGAGTTGATTTGGTCATGGATTCTCTTCATAGCAATAGAACAGTAACTAAGACAATATACATATTTTGTTTAAGGCTTATCACTCAGTAGTCACTTGTTCTAAACACGTTGACCACCTATGAGACTTCTGCTTTATCTCTTATTAAAGAGAGGCATCTTTGATAGAGATCACATTAGTCTATGGGTATTAAAAATATCTGGAAAGTAATAAGATATCATGTTCAGTTTAGAAAACAAAAGTAGTAAGTTTTCACCTAGGGCTTATGAACTACTGGCCTTTGTTTGGTTCTCTCCTATGTAACAGGTTTCTGGCCTAATCAGAAATCCACTGTTTATACTCACAATAGTCACACCGCTATTGTACCAGTAGACACATCTAGCCTGTGAAATTGATTTTGTACTATGCAAAATCCAGAGTTGGGAAAAACTAGGATTGATGGTTTTTCTCTTCCAGTTGCCTGCAAAACAATTTCAAGCTCCATAAAAGCTAGTTAGCAGGGCAGAAGCTCCCAAGTCAGTTCTAATATAAGTTATATCTTCAGCAAAAAGTATTTCCCTCTAGAACAACCATAGTCAACAACTCCATCTTACGAATTTGAAAATAAACAATATTATAGGGTCAATACAAAGATCAACGAAAACCAATATAATTACAACAGAATGGCCATGTGAAATTCTTACTCTAAGTTATTTTTACAGTTTTATTTGTTATGTTTATATAGTCACAAAGTAAAAATTTTGACGGTATAGTACAAATATAATAATTTTCTTAAGGCTGTTCAATGGTAGATAATGCCTGAGGCCATTTTACTATATATTAAGAGACCTAAAGTGATGATAAGGTTAAACTGTGGCTTGTGGAAGAGAAAGACAGTTATAAGGTGACTCATTTTCTCAAATATCTTATTCATGTGTAATGTTTTCTTTTTTTTAATAGCTGGATCAAAGATGATTTGTCTTAGAAGTTTTTGTGCATTATTTTGAAGACTTATTTCCTCCTCATCAAACTGGAGATGACAATCTGGCATTCAGTTTTAAATTTCCTTATAAAATGAATATAATGTATAAGTTATGCCTTTGTCTTAGATATATTAAATAACTGTATATTATTTAACTAGTTTACCAAATTATCAGTTTTATAAAGATTAAAATCATGATCTAATAAAGCATATTCTTATTTAACAATTATTTAACTATAATTAAATACTTATTTGCTTTATTTTAGTATAATTAAATACTTATTTGCCTTGTTATACTACAATCAAATGCTTATTTGCCTTATTTTGTGATTCAACATGTGCAATCTTTTTCCTAAAACTATCTCATTAATGGAGTCTCTTAATATTTATGTTAATTATTAGTCTTCACTCATATTTGTTACTGCATAGAAATGTTTAATAATCATCATTTAATAATTGTATAAAATAGGAATAGTTTTCACAGTAAACATTCAGTATAATTATTTTATAATTATGTATTCATAATTATAAATTTTATAATTTCCTGATAATATATATAAATATATTTTTGATTTGGTTAATGAGACTATAAATAGGTAAATTACAAAATAGTTTAACTCTAGACTTCAACATTAAGAATGCTTACCTCTTCTGTAAGTCAGTACACAGATATTAGTAAATAGAATGTTTATTTCTATTCATGAAGTTGGTGTGCTGCTGTTATGTCATATACAAGTTGAAATATGCTGCTTTAGTTTGGGTCTGAAATATCCCTACAGGTTCATGTCTTTGAACATTTAGTCCCTAAATATTAGTACTGTTTTGGGAGGTTCTAAAACCTTTGAGAATTGGGACCTAGTTGGGAGATGTATGTCAGTAGGGGCAGGACTTTGAGGGTTATATTTTGGCTTTTCTTCTGGTTCAAGATTTTGCTTCCTGGTCTGCTGCCTCAGAGAAACTTCATCATAAAGTTCTAAAACTGCCCATATAAACCTTCCTCCATTAAGTTATTTCTGCCAGATAGGTTGTGACAGTGATTAAGAAAGTGACTAATACAGTAGGTTAATGCTAAGGCTTGGATATAAAATGTCCCCAACAAATTAATGTCTTTAAATACTTTTTTTTTTTTCAGATTGTAGCATGGCTTTTGGAGACTGGAAAATATATTGGGACTGTGACATTGGTCAAAGTGTGTTACTGGCAGACAGACCGTGAGGGAGAAAGCTGCTTCTGGTTGTGGCCTGAGTGCTATGCTTTTAGTCTGCCAATGTGATATGAAGTTTTGGCCATGCACTTTTATCAACATAAACCCTACTGGTTCTTTCCCATAATGAAAAACTGCCCAGTAAACTATGCACCCAAATCTGTCTCTCCTTGAAGTTGCTACTTTCAGGTATTATGTCATAGAAAGTGAAAGTCATTAATTCAGATGCTAAATATTGTTGAAATATGTGAAATATGTGAAAAATGTGTCCATTTGGTATTTCAAAGATTCAGGTTGAAATTCAGGCCAAGCACAATTTAGTTCAGTACTGAGCCTGGATTTTGATTGTTGTCAGTGAAATATATATAATCTTGATGTTCATCTCCAATATGACAAAAGCTGTTTTGGGGCTGGAGAGATGGATCAGTGGTTAAGAGTATTTGTTTCTATAACAAAGGATGGATGTTTAGTTTTAGCACCCACATAGTGGCTCAAACCATCTGTAAATCCAGTTCCAAGGAACACAGTGTCATCTTTTGGCCTCTGAGGACACTGTATGCATATGATGCAGAGCCATGCATATGGACAAAAAATAGCATACACATGAAATAAAGATAAATGTGTTTTAAAAAGTTTTTGATAGTAGACTACTGTTATATCTATGTCCTCTAGAAGATTAGAATTCTTAAGTTTATAGACTAGGTTCTTAGCATAGGTGGATGACGCTTCATTATTACTTCTTTCATTCATATTTTTTGTTATTCAACTCAGGTTCTTTTATACAATTATTTCTTTTAGTTTTTGATATTATAACATAATTACATCAGTTCCCTCTTAGCTTTTGTCTCTCCAAACTCTCCCATAAATACCTATCCACTTTCTTTTTCAAATGTCCTTCTTTTTATTGTTGTTACTCCTAAATAAAATCTTTTCAATCTGTATAATGAATGTATATGTTTTTCAAGACTGACTCTTGGTATGGGATAACCAATTGGCATGCTTCCCAGGAGAAGACAATTTTCCCCTTTTTCAGCATTCTTTAGTTTCCAGCAATTATTGTGTATGGTTAAGGCCACCTGGTCTTTCCCCCATCCAATTTAACATGTCTATTGTTGTCTCTTTGCTCACCTCATATTTAGGTAGTTATGTTGATGAGATTTGTATGGGTGCAGCTTCTTACATTATGAAGATACACAATTACCAGAGCAACATCTCCCAAATCCTCTGGCACTTAGAGTCTTTCCACTCCCTCTTCTGCAGTGATCCTTGAGCATTAGGTGCAGGAGTTGTGCTCTAGATGTATCTATAGTTTTTCATTTTGATTGCTTATGTTTTTTTTTTTTTTTTGTAATTTTCTCTGTCTGTTGTACTCCTCCTTGATGAGATGTGAGGACTACACCTCTCTATGTGTATAAAGAGAAATGTTTATAGATTGTTTTCAGAGATTATGCTGGTTTAGCAATTGTGAGTTTTTCTTCAAGATCCATGACTTTACGAACCCTGGGTATGTGGCTAGTTTTCTGGTTTCTCTCTTACTGAGCAGGTCATAAGTCCAATTATAGAGTTGTTGGTTACCATTAAGTTATGTGTGTCACTACTGCAATATTAGGAATATAGAGCTATTCTGGTCATTTCATAGGTCATTTTCATTAGGTAGGACTATTGCCTGCTGCTCTTTCTTGGAAGCTTTTATTATGACTTCTGGTTTCAGGAAAGCTAATGCTTAGAAAGGAGATATTCGGATCAGTCCCATTTAGGGGTCTCTGGGCCCTGTGTCTGAAGCACTTGGTGTCTTCAGCATTAGAGACTTACTTTCTTACAATAACAATAGCCTGTAATATTTTGGGAGTTTCTTGGATAACTCTAACCAACAACTAAGAAGAGGGATTTTCATGTTCAGTGTTGGATTTTTGTTTAGATGTTCCTTGGCTCTTGGAAGGAGTGTTGTCAGCACTGATGGCAATATTTCATTTAAAGTAATTATGTGCATTATAGGTTTCATTTAGGTAGATGAGAAATAGTATCAGAAAATAATTTGGTTTAAAAAAGAAAGCTTGGGGGATCTAAGATGGCAGCACTGGGAGGACATTCTTTCTGACCAGCAGCACAGAAGGATCGGCACAGTGACTAGCAGTCAGAACTCTCAGTCTTAAAACACAAGCGATTGAGTTTATCAGGTGAGACGATACCCCACGGTGTGGGATTCAATAAGCTTCAAATCAACCATCTAAACCAAGGAAGAGGTCCTAGTTCCACCAGGCACTTGGTTGCAAGCCCAGAGCCACAAGCCAGTGTGCTCTGATCACTGTCCCAGACTGAACTGTGGGCCCCACAACACCAGAGACTGGGATTTCCAGTCGAGAGATAACACCATGGTACAGGAAACAATCGGGACTAACCTTAGGTCACCCAGACAATCCCTGGAAAAGACCCAGGGTCCAGTGGGTGCCCAGCAGCCAGCCTAGAGCTGAGGACATAGGCGCCAACACAGAGTCCTGCCTGAGTACCTGACTCATTGCCCCAGGTAGAACTGTGGGCCTCATGGCACCAGAGACTGAGTTTCTCCATCGGGTGCAAACCCACAGTGAGGGGGAACAGCAGGTATGATCTCAGAGCACTCAGCCGATACTCCTATCCCAAAAGGTTCTCGGAAAAAATTACCAAGTTTCAGCAGATGGCCAGCCACCCAATCGCTAGCAAGGTGGAGCCATGCGCACCTGTGCCTGCATCTTCTACTTGCTGTCCCAGACAGAACGGTGGTCCCCAAAGCACAGTCTGGGTGTCCCTGTCAGGAGGAAACCCCACAGTGGGGTGATCATCAGGTCCAACTCTCAGGACACAGCTCCAGAAAACTTTCTGGATCCACACAGGGTCTAGGCTCTAGCCTTCTACTGCAGGCATGACTGCTGTGCTTACCTGCTATTGATTACCAAGAGGGCACAGGGGCACACAGCTACATCCTCAGACCTACAAAAGCCTGAGTGCCATTAGAGCAGCCCTCAGATACTGCTCCAAGGTGTGACCAGTTATCCCCAGCTGAACTGACAAAACTGTGGGACTCCCTGGTTCTTCAAGAGGGCTGTACCCAACAATTACACCCTAAGAGCAAAAGCTGCAGCTCAATAAATTTAGGGCAAGAAACCCAGCAGCAGGGCTGCCATCTCCAGGACTTCTCCTGATGAGAGAAGAACCTTCCTGAACACCACAGCTACCATACAGGTCCATATGCCTGAGGTGAATTGTGACAATTTCTGAGAAGCACCACCATTCAGTTGACCACACCCAAAAGCTGAGGAGATCGCCTTCAGAACCCTGCCAAGGGAATTCTCCCCACCCCAGGACCCAACAGGCACCAGAAATTAACAGACAACACCTGAGACAGCCTGGAGGGTAGAGACCAGCATAAAAGCACAACCAACAAAAGGCAAAGCAATATGGCATCCCCCAAACCCAGTTATCCAGGGGCAAGTAGCCCTGGACACCCTAACATAAGTGAAATTAAAGAAGGTGACCTTACATCTATGCTTATGAAGAAGTTAATGGAGGAAGCAAATAAAATGCATAAAGAATTAGGGGAAGATATAATAAAAACAGTTTATTGCCATCTGTAAAGAAATACAAGAAGATGCAGCCAAACAGTTTGTGGCTTTCAGAGAAGAAATGATTAAAACACTGACTGAAATAAAAGAAACAGAAGAATATTCAAACAAACAGGTGAAGGAATTGAAGGAAAAACAGGAAAATACAGTGAGACAGCTGAAGGAAATCAACAAAACAATTCAAGATCTGAAGATAGAATTGGAAAAATTAAAGAAAACACAAATGGAGGAAATCATGGAGAGGGAGAATCTAGGAAAGAAAACAAGAACTACAGAGGTAAGCATAACCAACAGACTACAAGAGAGGGAAGAAAGAATCTCAGGTGTGGAAGATACAATGGAAGAAGTAGATGTATCCTTCAAAGAAAATAATAAATTGAAAAAATTCCTGACACAGTCCAACAAGAAACCAAACACAACATAAAAAGACAAAAAACTAAGAATAATAGGAATAGAGGATGAAGAAGAGTCTCTCCTCCAAGTCCCAGAAAATATTTTCAACAAAATCACAGAAGAAAATTTCCCCAACTTAAAGGAGAGGCCTATACGAATACAAGAGTCCTACAGAACACCTAATAAATTACACCAGAAAAGAAAATCCTCCTACCACATAATAATCAAAACAGTAAGCATACAGAACAAAGAAAAAAATACTAAAAGCTGCAAGGGAAAAAGGCCAAATAACATATAATGGCAAACCCACCAGAATAACACCTGATTTCTCAACAGAGACTATGAAAGCAAGAAGGGCCTGGGCAGATATCATGCAGACACAAAGAGAACACAGATGTCAGCCTAGGCTACTATACCCAGCAAAACTCTCAGTCCTCATAGACAGAGAAAACAAGATATTCAATGACAAAAACAAATTTTAACAATACCTACACACAAATCCAGTGTTACAGAAAATACTAGAAGGAAAAATAATATCCAGGAAAACTAACTACTTTCAAGAAAACACAGGAAATAAATAACCTCACTACAGCAAACAAAATGTAGCCAAGCACACAAACACACTACCATAGTCACCATAGTCAACAGCACAATCAAAGCATCTAACAGCCACTGGTCATAAATCTCTCTCAGCATCAATGGACTCAATTCTGCAATAAAAAGACACAGACTAACAGAATGGATGCATAAACAAGACCCAAAAATCGGTTGAATACAAGAAACGCACCTAAGTCACAGAGATAGACATTACCTGAGAGTAAAGGGCTGGAAGATGGTTTTCCAATCAAATGGACCCAAGAAGGAAGCAGGGGTATCCATTCTAATATCAAATAAAATAGACTTTCAACCAAAATTAATCAGAAGCGATGGAGAAGGACACTTCATATCCATAAAGTGAAAATACCACCAGGAAGACATCACAATCAATGCCCCAAACCTAAAGGCACCCACATTTGTAAAAGAAACATTAATAAAACTTAATCCACACATAGATCCCCACACATTACTAGTGGGAGACTTCAACACCTCACTCTTAACAAAGGACAGTTCAAAAAAATAGAAATTAAACAAACAAACAATATCTCTAACAGAGGTCATGAATCAAATGGACCTAGTAGACATCTACAGAACCTTACACCCAAACACAAAAGAATTTACCTCCTTCTCAGCACCTCATGGAACCTTCTCCAAAATAGACCACAAAGCAAGCCTCAACAGATACAAAAAACTGAAATAATTCCTTTTATTCTATGTGGTCACCATGGACTAAAGCTGGACCTCAACAACAGAAATAGCAAAAAGCCTACAAACACATGGAAATTGAACAACTTGATACTAAATGACAGCTGGGTCAAAGAAGAAATAAAGAAATAAATTAAAGTCTTCCTAGAATTCAATTAAAATGAAGGCATAACAGACCCAAACTTAAGAGACACAATGAAATTAGTGCTAAGAGGAAATTTCATAGTACTATGTGCCTTCAAGAAGAAATTCAAAACATCTCATTCAAGTAACTTAATGGCTCAACTAAAAGTCCTAGAAAAAAAAACAAAATAAGCAGACACACCAAAGAGTAGTAGATGGCTGGAAATAATCAAACTCGGGGCTGAAATAAATAAATTAGAAAAAAGATAAAACAATTCAGAGAATCAATGAAACCAAGAACTGGTTCTTTGAGAAAATCAACAAGATAGACAAACCCTTAGCCAAACTCACTAAAAGTCAGAGAGATACTCTCCCAATCAATAAAATAAAAAAACAAAATAGTAGACATAACCACAAACATTGAAGAAATCCAAACAATCATTAGGTCTAACTTCAAAAGCCTATAAACCACAAAATTTGAAAATCTAAATGAAATGGACAATTTTCTTGTCCGATTCCATTTGCCAAAGCTGAATCAAGACCAGGTAAACGAAGTAAATAGTCCTATTTCCCTAAGGGAAATAGAAGAGGTTATCAGAGGTCTCCCATGCCAAAAAAACCCCAGGGCCAAATGGTTTCAAGGCAAAATTGTACCAGACTTTCAAAGAAGAGCTAACACCAATATTCTTCAAACGATTCCACAAAATAGAAACAGAAGGAACACTACCTAACTCATTCTGCGAAGCCACAGTCACCTTGCTACCTAAACCTCACAAAGACCCAACAAAGAAAGAGAGTTCAAAGCCAATCTCCCTTATGAACATTGATGCAAAAATACTCAATAAAACACTTGAAAACCGAATCTAAGAACACATCAAAGATATCACCTCTATGACCAAGTAGGCTTCATCCCAGGCATTCAGGCATGG
Organism: Meriones unguiculatus; assembly: GCF_030254825.1. Classification (NCBI taxonomy): domain Eukaryota; kingdom Metazoa; phylum Chordata; class Mammalia; order Rodentia; family Muridae; genus Meriones; species Meriones unguiculatus. The sequence goes on along the minus strand of NC_083369.1, from coordinate 80,934,635 downwards.
TTCAATATATGAAAATCCATCAGTGTGATCCACCATATAAACAAACTGAAGGAGAAAAACCACATGATCATCTCCTTAGATGCCAAAACATCATTTGACAAAATCCAACACCCATTCATGTTTAAAGTATTGGAGAGATCAGGATACAAGGTACATGCCTAGACATAGTAAAGTCAATATACAGCAAGCCTATAACCAACATCAAATTCAATGGAGAGAAACTTAAATCATTCCCACTGAAATCAGGGACAAGACAAGGCTGCCCACTCTCTTCATATCTCTTCAACATAGTTCGTAAAATCCTAGCTAGAGCAATAAGACAATTAAAGGAGATCAAGGGGATACAAATTAGAAAAGAAGAAGTGATGTGATAATGTACCTGAGTGACCTCAAAAATTCTACTAGGGAACTCCTACAGCAAAGTGGCTGGATACAAAATTAACTCAAATAAATCAGTAGCCCTCCTGTATACAAAAGACAAAAGGGCTGAGAAAAAAATTAGGGAAATGACACCCTTCACAATAACCACAAATGACATAAAGTACCCTGGCGTGAACCTAACTAAGCAAGTCATCGACTTGTATGAAAAAAATTTCCAGCCTCTGAAAAAAGAATTAGAAGAAGATATTAGAAGATAGAAAGATTTCCCATGATCATGGCTTGGCAGGATTAATATAGTAAAAATCGCTATCTTACGAAAAGCAATCTACAGATTCAATGCAATTCCCATCAAATTACCAACACAATTCTTTACAGATCTTGAAAGAAAAATTCTCAACTTCATATGGAATAGCAAGAAACCCAGAATTGCTAAAACAGTCTTCTACAATAAAAGATCTTCTGGAGGTATCTCAATCCCTGATCTCAAGCTGTGTTATAGAGCAACAATACTTAAAATTGCATCAAACTGGCATGCAAACAGAATGGTGGATCATTGGAATCAAGTAGAAGACCCTGAAATAAATCCACACACTTATGGATATCTGATTTTTTATAAAGATTCCAAAACCATTCAATCAAAAAAACAAAGCATGTTCAACAAATGATGCTTGTCTAACTAGATGTCTACATGTAGAAAAATGCAAATAGATCCATACTTATCAACCTGCACAAAACTAAAGTTCAAGTGGATCAAAGACCTCAATATAAAACCAGACACACTAAACCTCTTAGCATAAAAAGTGGGGAAGAGCCTGGAACTCATTGGCACAGGAGATAACTTCCTGAACAGAACACTAACTGTATAGGTTCTAAGATCATCAATCAATAAAAATGGGACCTCATGAAACTGAAAGCTTCTGTAAAGCAAAGGACACTGTTGTCAGAACAAAATGACTGCCTACAGATTCGGAAAGGATCTTCACCAAGCCTATATCTGACAGAGGGCTAATATCAATTATATATAAAGAACTCAAGAAGTTAAACAGCAACAAATCAAGTAATCCAATTAAAAAATCTGGTACAGAGCTAAACAGAGAATTCCCAATAGAGGACTATCGAATGGCAGAGAAACACTTAACGAAATGCTCAATGTCCTTAGTCATCAGGGAAATGCAAATCAAAACAACCCTGAGATTTCACCTTACACCCATCAGAGTGGGTAAAATCAAAATCTCAAGTGACAATACATGCTGGAGACATTGTGGAGAAAGGGGAACCCTCCTCCACTGCTGGTGGGAAGGTAAACTTATACAACCTCTCTGGAAATCAATCTGGTGCTTTTCTCAGACATGTGCTTCCTTAAGATCCAGCTTTACCACTCCTAGGCATATATCCAAAAGATGCTCAAGTACACAATAAGGACATTTGCTCAACCATGTTTGTAGCAGCTTTATTTGTAATAGCCAGAACCTGGAAACAACCCAGATGTCCATCAATGGAGGAATGGATATAGAAATTGTATTTTTACATAATGGACTATTACTAAGGAATAAAAAGAAGGAAATCATGAAATTTGCATGTAAATGGTGGGAACTGGAAAAGATCATCCCAGAAGCAGAAAGACATACTGGGTATATACTCACTCATATGTAGATATTAGCTATATAATATAGGATAAACCTACTAAAATCTGTGCACCTAAAGAAACTAATCAAGAAAGAGGACTCTGGCTAAAATGCTCAATCTCCATTCAGAAAGGCAAAGAGGATAGACATCAGAAGAAGGAGAAAAGAGGGAACAGGACAAGAGACTGCCACAGAGGGCCTCTGGAATGCTCTGGCCTGCAGGGTATCAAAGCAGATGCTGAGACTTATGTCCAACCTTTGGGCAGAGTGCAGGGGATCCTATGAAAGAAGTGGGAAATAGTAAATCCTGGAGATGACACGAGCTCCACAAGGAGAGCAACAGAACCAAAAAAAAAAAAAAATCCGGGCACAGGGGTCTTTTCTGAGACTGATACTCCAACAAAGGACCATTCATCGAGATAATCTAGAACCCCTGCACAGACGTAGCCCATGACAGTTCAGTGTCCAAGTGGGTTCCATAGTAATGGGAACAGGGACTGTCTCTGACATGAACTGATTGGCCTGCTCTTTGATCACCTCCCCCTGAGGTGGGGGCAGCCTTACGGGGCCACAGAGGAAGACAATGCAGCCACTCCTGATGAGACCTGATATACTAGGATCAGAAGGAAGGATAGGATGACCTCCCCAATCAGTGGATTTGGGAAGGGGTATGTATGGAGATGGTGGAAGGAGGGTGGAACTGTAGGGGAGGTTGGAGGGGTTTATGAGGGGATACAAAGTGAATAAAGGGTAATTAATAAAAATTAAAACTAAGAAATAGTTTCATTTTTGTGATTTTTTTCAGAGAACCTGTTATCCTCCCCAAATCTCTGCTTGTTTTTATGTATATTTCCCTCCATCCTCCCTAATTAGAGTACCCACTTGTAACTTGCTATCCTATTTTTCTTGCTCTCCAACCCTGCTATCATGACAATGGATTCATCTTACTTTCCTAGTTTCTCTAGTTACTCCTGGATACATACTTACATCTGAAGATTTGTAACTAGGAGTCTCAAATGAGGAATAACATGTTTTTGTTTCTTTTCCTATGCCTGGGTTACCTCAATTTATATGATCTTTTCCAGTTTTACCTAAACATTGAGGATTTCATTTTTTTTAAGCTGAAGAGTATTTCATAGTATTTATATATCTCACATTTCATTATCCATTATTGCTTGGTGGAAAGACATTTTAGTTATTTCTATATCCTCATCTATTATGAACAGAGCAACAGTAAACATGGATTAGCAAGTATCTGTGAAGTAAGATGTCAGAACTTTTGGACATATGCCAAGGAGTGGTATAGATATGTCCTATGGTGGATTTATTGTTAGATTTTAGAGAATGTTCCATACTAATTTCCAGAGTGACATGTTTGATATTGCCCTAATAGTGAATGAGGGCTCTCTTTTTCCTACACCCTCTCCAGAATTTGTTGCTCATTGTTCTGTTGATCTTTATCATTCTGCGTTTCATCCCAACATTTTTATACCTCCTGCCATCCTAATTTCTTATGTTATACTTCTCTTTTGTACTCTCGATCTGTCATTCTCATTCACTGAAAAAAAAAATAACCTGTGGTTTACTTTCTATACTTCCTTAATACTGATACATGAGTAATACATACAGGATTCTGTTCATCTCCTTGATTTTACTTCATCTAGATCGCTAACCACCATTTTATTTGCTCTGCCTTATTTGTAAAACTCAAATTCCATTAATATCATGATTTCTGCCTATTTTAGGCCTGCATATAAATAAGGAAAAACACTATCCTGTGTTGTGTTTAAAAAAAAAAAAAAACAGCCTTGGAAATACGTCTATAAACCACTATCAATAACATGTGACTATATAATCTTTATCACTCATGTTAGATTTTTAACTCATAGAGCTCTAAGGTAAGTTGTTAGTTGTTACATTACTGATATATAATGAGTCCATCCTCTAACAGGCTTTATTTTAAATTTATGACCTCAAATTTCAAACCTAAAACTGAGCCGAAATTCTAATATATTGCTTTGCCATATGTGCTTTTCTAAGCTTTTCTACCCTGAAATTGTCATCTTATCAATGCTTCTAAACTCTTCCATTTCATGGAAAAAAAACAGACAAAACAAAATCTTTTATATATAGATATGTAAATATTCTACAAGAATTTTCTTTAACTTTCTATTAAATATATGTAACCAATTTTAATGTGTTTGTTTTTATTCTATCCAAGGCTATTCTTTTCATTTGTTCTGTTCTTGACTTCTCAAGGACTTTCATCTGCTATATTTCCTCTCTGTTCTGCATCATCAATTTTCTTTTTAATCTTGTGATTGTCTACTATCTATAAAAATGCATTTTGTGCTTCATTGATTATATATTTCTTTCTAAATATTGTATCATTTTTCTATTCTTCATTAAAACTTCTTTAAAAGATTTGTTTATAGTTGCTGTTTTCATTTTCACACTTATTAATTTTTAATTAATTTTAAAGTTAGCATATAAAATAATGGCTTTCCTTGTGGCATTATATATGTAAACTTTGTTTATTTGTGTTCTATATGATCTGTTATTAACCTTCTGAATTATGTTTTGAAATCCCATGGCCAATATTTAAACCTCATTTGAGTGGGCTTTTCATAAACATCTGACACAACTGACTACTCTTTTACACTCAAAATTACTTTCCATTGATTTCCAGGACATTTGTCTTTGTTTTTCTTCATAATGACGGACTGTTCACTTTTCTTTGCCACTTCCATTCCTTGGTTCTGTTTTCAAATGTAGACGTGCTCAAGTACTCAGTTCTGGCCTATCTTTATCTATACTGTCTTCATAAAACTAATGTTATGTTATTCCTCAATTTATAGTCAATGTCCATGAACATTTGTGTCTCTAACCCTGACATCTTTAGTTCCGTATTTGTGTAAGTTAACTTTTATTGTCTACTTGAATCCACTAGGCATCAAAAAACTTCACCCAGTGTTAAAAGCAATAGTTTTCAAAAAGGATGTATTTTGTATTTTCCTGCCCACCGACAGGCTTTTGCAACTAAGGACTGTAAGCAAAAAGCTGATTTCATGGAATACTTGCTTTTTCCTTATCTCATTAATATAGTGGATTAAGGACTTTGCTTGATTACAAGAAAGATGGGCCTATTCAGGCTAATGCATATAAAGGGTGATCATCTGAGAGAGTGAGGGAAACACCACTCATTACTTGCATGGGTCT